>NC_091669.1:13056562-13680000 GCF_042453785.1 Malus domestica
GAAGAAGAGGAAAGTAAACCAAGATAAGCCTTATTACATATGAAAGGAAAATTATTTGTCAGATGTAAATCAATCCAAGTCAATTAAATGTGAACAAATTTTTTTCTGTCGTGTCATTATTCTGAGTCAAGTTTATACACATTCTTGGTTATACACATCCTAAAATAGGAGAAGGATTACATAAAAAAATAACTTTACAGCAATTTGTTAGATCTTTTTCTTCTTATCATTCTTCTTATAGTTTGCCAAAGACCTCATCAAAATATGCTCAAAATCCTCTTCATCACAAGGGATTTTAAGCGCACCTTCTTGCTCAAACCCATACTCCTCTTCCACTCTATCCATCAAAACCCTAAAATCCGGTGATGACAAACAGCTCATGGGGATGACAAACCTCCGAAGCTCGGGCCCCACGTAAACTGCCAAGAACCCTTTGGGAACTTGCATCATTGAAGCTCCCCCGCGACGGCCGTCAGACAATTCTCCGGCCAGCAATGACCCATCGGAGTTCTCACCGGATTCCAAGAGGTTTATCGCCATATTCTTCCCGGTAACAGCTCCTGGTTTGTGGTTTAGTGGGGGCAACCACACCCACAGGCGCTGAATGTTCATGTTCTTGGGCCATGCAATGTGCCTTGCTATTTGTTGCTTCATATTGCACTGCTGAGGATGAACGATGACGATGATGAATTAGTTATGGATTCGGATATTGGGTTAGAAAGTTGGAGAACTATGCATGCAGCACAAAAGGATTTTATGATTTATAAGAAGAATTCATATTTATTTACAAACGAAACATTCTTTTCTTAGTGTTTTCGCAGAGAAAAAGTTTCTTACAATGCAAGAAAGAACTCTTTCTCTGCGAAACACAAGTTTTGAATTGGAGACGGACTGGTCATGATTGGTTTGTGAGTATTCGTTAAGTTGGCTGTAATGTGGTGACATATAAAGAGGAATTCAAACAAACCATTGGAGACCAAATTTGGTGAGTGCTCCGCCATGCAATTCTCACAACGACCTCTATATTTGGCTTGTTTATGTGCTTATACTTGGCGGCCATTATGTATTTGGTCAATTAATAGTTAATAGTTAGGGGGTTTGGCTTTTTGTTAGCATCGTTATGGTGTAATGATAAATTAATGAGCTCATGACACAATTTCACAAATTTTCTTTATACAATTATGTGTACCACACATTTACGAATCACGTATATTTGCCACATCTTTCATAGTATGATGAGATTATTGAGTTTTATCACACATGACATGTGTGGTTAGGAATGTAATCAATAATTGTGGAGTACAATTTATCCATTATGCTAATGTTTTATGCACCCACACTATTTTTTTTATCCAGAATTACAACATTCTACTAGTCTTTTACGCAAGGACGGAGCTAGAAATGTTTTTGACTGGGGGCGTCCTAAAACAACCAAGTAAAATAATGGGTGTTAAGTTGTTGAGGGTCAGGTACAATGAAAAATCTCTAAATTAAAAAGTTAAATTTTAAATTGTAATGCCACAAACGAATGGACGAAGTAAATTCATATAAAATACTTTGCAGAGTAAATTTCTTATATCAAGTTATGATGCTTCATCGGTTGAATCCAATCTATTTATGAAACCCCCAGTTCAATTGAGTTTGATTAGGTTAGAAAACGTGAAATATTCGGAACCAAAATCAAAAATTTTATTGTTGTTTTAATTGTCATGACAATTTTTTTCATCGTCCAAAAATCTGAGTGGGGGCGGATGCCCCCTCTGGGCCTTAGGTAGCTCCGCCCTTGCTTTTACGTATTTAGTAAACACATACAAATATAGAAGATTGCCCTAATGATTGGTGGTGTTCCTCGCAAAGCAGCTCGGATTTAAACTCTCCTCCTCTTTCTAGTGTAAATTATTTAAAGTAGTAATATTATTACTTCTATTAATAAACTATTTATTTAGTAAGCTTTTTCAATTAAATACTTAAATAATAAACGCTAAACTCAAAAGGCTTTTTTTTTTTTTTTTTTTTGGTCAAAGAAAAGAATATTATTAGATATGAATAGAAAGGTTTACATCAATAGCCAGATTATTAAACAACCACTATGGTTCAAGGCAATCCCACAAATGAGAACCCCCCATACGCGTGACATAATTCGCCACCAAGTGTGCAGCCCCATTACAGCCCGAGTAGTACAAAGAAAATCCACATAACTCAATTGTTGCTTAATGTGATCAACGTCCCATAACACACCTTCAAGACTAGCCTCTGGCATTAAAAGTCCATTTAACATCTCCACAGGTACCTTCGAGTCAATTTCAATAAGGACCCTCCCATAACCTCTTTCCGTACAAGCCACTAAAGCCCCCTTCACTGCTTTCGCCATCAGACTAAACTCACACCACACACTAACCACACCACCGGCCCCTTGAAAAATTCCTGCAAAGTCTCTAGCCACCCATCCAAATCCACCCTTTCCTATGTGTTTGCACCAAGCCCCATCACAATTAACCTTAATTATTGGAAATTGAGGTTTCACCCATCTTTCTTGTACCAATTCCCCTTCCCGTCACTGCAGTCCACGGACAAACGTGTGCTCACCCCCGTCTCTCCTCCAGTTCACTCCACCGACGGTGCATAAGCTCCAAAGCTACCTGAGGCTTTACAACCGTCTTCTCAAAAACCACATTATTCCTACATTTCCAAATGCACCACAAACCACACACCGCCCACCTCATAAACTTATCTGCCTCCACCTCAACACTATACTTTCTACTTATCCATTTCCAACATTCTAAGAAATCCCCACCCTCCACCGAAACCACGTCCAACTGTAATGGAAATCCAAACCAAAAAATTCTAGCAAAAAGAACATTTGAAGAATAGATGTACCTGTGTCTCCACATCCTCTCCACATTGCGGACAACAAGTCTCCAACTGAACTCCCCGACGTTGTAGGTTAGAACGAACCGCCAAAAAATATTTTTACAAACCTTCCAAATGAAATGTCGAAGCTTTGGAGGAACCTGTAACTGCCACACATCCAACCAAATAAGATCCTTAACATGACCCTCACTTGATTGACTTGTCCCCTTGCGTCCCAACTCACCATTTCTCTCTATCTCCTAGGCCACCTTATAACTCGATTTGATCGAATACATTCCGTTTCGTGTATAATGCCAGATAATTCGATCCAGGCACCCAAACCTACTAAGCGGCAATCTAAAAATAACATGGGCTTCCTCATTATTAAAACACCCTTCAACCACATCCCTCTTCCATTGCCCATCAAGAGTAATCAACTCCGCAACCATCTGTGGCATCTTCGAAACCCGTGAAGTGGGTAGGAACGTACGTGGAATATGTAACCATGGGTCCTTCTAAATTCATATATTTCGTCCATCTCCAACCTGCCATCGCAAGCTTCCTTTCAGTATTCTCCGGCCCTGCAAAATACCCTTCCACCCCCAAGAAGTTCCTTTTCTTATCGGTGCATCCAAGAAAGTGAAGAGAAGGTAATATTTGGCTCTAAGAATCTTAGCCAACAGAGAATCCAGATTACAGATAATCCGCCACCCAACCTTTGCAAGCATAGCTAAATTAAAAGAAATAATTTCGTTAAACCCAAGGCCCCCCGCAGTCTTACCTTTCGCCAATTTACTCCAAGCCATCCAGTGAACCCCCTTATGAGTTTTCTGGTCCCTCCACAAGAAACGTGCTATTACTTGCTCAATTTCCTTAGCCAACCGAATAGGTAGTTGAAAACACAACATAGTATAGTTAGGCAAAGCAGTCGCTACACTTTTAAGAATGACCTATTTCTCAGCAACTGATAGAAACTACTCCGCCCACCCATTAATTCTCTCCTCCAACCTATTTCGTATGTCCTCAAACACCTTCGTCTTCGAGCCTTCAAAATCCGCTTGGATACCCAAATACTTACCAAAGTTCTCCTGGTATTTTATCCCTAACACTTTTGACAACCAGATCCTCAAAGGTTGGGGACAACTCAAACTAAAGAAAGTGGAGCTCTTCTCTAAATTCACTACTTGCCCTGATCCACAGGCATATTTTTGGAGTACACCATTAATATTAACTGCCTCTGTTTCCGTAGCTTGACAAAATAGAACCCAGTCATCCGTAAAAAATACATGAAAGAGAGGCTCGGCTATGGGACTAAGACCTAGTTTGGGAGTGAGGTGCTTAAAAAAAAAGCACCCATGAAAAAAAACTGTGAGGGTTTTAGGTGTTTGGTAAACTGAAAAAAAATGGCTTATTTTAGAAGCTGCCGTGAGAATAAGCTGAAATCAAAGGAAAAAGCTGAAGCTGCTATTTGTAGCTTTGGAAAACTGGCTTTTTTTCAAAGCACACGGAGCTACAGTGCTTCTTTAATGAAAAGATCCACTATCAGACTGCTTTTTTTTCCAAAAGCACTTTTACAAAAAAGTTTACCAAACACTCAGTTGATTTATTTCACAGCCGCTTATTCTCACAGCACAGCCGCTTATTCTCACAGCAGCTTTTTTTCAAAGCACAGCAATACCAAACCAGCCCTAACAATCATGTCCCTAAGCCGCCCCACTCGTTCTTCATTATGGAGTAATGTAGAAAACCCCTCGGCATAGATTAAAAACAAAAATGGCGATATATGACCCCCTTGTCGAAGCCCTCGGCATGGAATGATACTCCCCAATGCTTCCCCATTTAGCACCACACTATAGGAAACCGTTTGAACACACGTCATCACCCACTGGGAAAACATCTCATCAAATCCCAACTTATGCAACATAGCATTCAAAAAAGGCCATTCAACCCGTTCATAGACCTTTGTCATATCTAGTTTCAATGCCATGAAATTAATCCCCTCCTCATTCCCATGCTTCATAGAATGAAACAATTCATGAACCACAAGTAAATTATCCGAAATTTGTCTCACTGCCACAAATATCGACTGATTCGGACTAATCTCCTTAGAGATGACTTTCTTCAATCGATTCGTCAACACTTTTGAAATGATCTTATATACCACATTACATAAATATATTGGTTGAAATTGGGTCATTTTCCTTGGGTTGTCTACCTTTGGAATAAGCACAATATTTGTATGATTTAACTCATTAAGCATTCGTCTAGTTTGGAAGAAAGATTTAACCATTCCAAGGACCACACCACCCACCGTTTACCAATGATATTGGTAGAAATCGGCATTAAACCCATCAGGACCGGGAGATTTAGTTGGATACATTTGATAAATAGCCTGCTCAATCTCACCATCCATCACTGGAGCCACCAAAACATTATTTTCCACCCTTCCAACTCTATTCGGCACACAACTTATAATTTCTGTAAAATGAGACTCATGACTAGCAATAAACAAGGATTGAAAATATTGAACTGCAATACCTTGAATACCCATAAGATCTGTACACCATAATCTATCCTCCCCTTCTAACCCTCGGATATAATTCCTCCACGTCCGTTTCATCGTCTGAGCATGAAAAAATCTTGTATTCTTATCACCTTCTTTCAACCATTGCACTCTTGACTTTGTACGCCAATAGGTTTCCTCGTTTTTAGCTGCCTATTTAAGCTTCGCTTCTAACTCTCGAATCCGTACCCCATCAAAAATCAGTTTCTGATAAGTAGTTCGAATCTCCTCATTCAATCGACAAATTAACTTTTGTTCATTTTGCCCATACTTTTTACGCCATTGTAACAAACCATGTTTAACCTCTCGTAAATTTGACACCAAAATATGGGCAGGAGAGCCCCCATGAGCCCTCCCTGACTTCTGCCGCACCAGGCTCAATACCAAGTCATTTTAGATGTAAATATAATATATATTACCACACAAAATATAAGCAAGTATTATTGGCAAAGTGACACTGACACTTATGTTAGCATTACTCTTTCTCTTTGGCTCTTTCTTGAAAGAATTGAAAGTCACAGCTCGCCTATGGTCCATGAATAATTGTTTTGGGCTACAACACACAACTAGAATACCAAGCACTCTCGTTAGACAAGATATGATCCTTGCCGGATCCTTTTTATGAGGGTTTTGGGGATTTTTTAATTTTGTCCGTTCATCATACATCGTGTGATCAGTTTTCGTCAGGTATTATGTTCAATTTTAAATAATATAATTTTAAATAATTTATGATCGCTTGATGTACGATGAAATGACATTTAAGAATTTTCGGAATCCTCACAAAGAGGATCCGACGAGGATCTTATCTCTTCTTAGACCTCATAATTTCAAAAAATTGTGATTATTTCTTTTCTTTTTTTTCTTTGTTTTTTTTTTTGGGAGTTTTAACGAAAAACTCACGGTACTGTTCACTTTAACGAAAAACCACATTTTTACACTAAAAAGTCAAACCTGGTATTATTCACTTTATCATTTATTTTGTCCTTATCATTAAACCTCAAAGTTTTCATACCTTTTTCATTAGTTTTACTTTTTTTTTTTTGTAGAACTGTGATTATTTAACTTTTGTTTTGTACTTTCTTTGTTGAATTAAAATCAGAAAGTCTATCCCCATTTTTTCTTTTGGACCTTGAGTTTAGGATAACAGCACTCGAATAATCGATCCCATTTACATTTACATTTTTAATACAGCCGTACAGACGTCAAAATACTGTAATAAAACAGAGGCATTTACTAGTCACCTTGTCCATTTTTTTGGGCTAGACCAATTAAAACATGCTTTGAACTTTTGTTTTGCTTGAAGATAATTAAAAATACCGAAAATATGACTTTGGCCCTTAAAACTTAATTTTCTCTACATAAAACCCGACATAAGTTTTTTTCTTGAATAAAACCCATTGACTAAATTCCACATCAGCAAATTAATTAATTATGTTTGATTTCACACATTAAAAAAAATTTGGATGCCTAAAATACCCCTATTTGATTTTTTTTTTTTTTTTTATAAACCCTATTTGAATATTTGATGTACATAATTAATGCCATGCGGATGGATGGTAAGGGAGAATCATACACACACACACACACATATAAATGCTTGATATATGTAAAATTCATGCAAAATAATTTACCTTTGTTTGTACCATATTTAGAGCCTCTGTATTTAGACCTCGTATAAATACTCGGGGGACTCAAATGTAATTATGTAATAAATGAAGGGGCAAATATGTAATAAGTGAGGAGCCCTTATTCTATAAAAGGACTCCTCACTCTCCTCATTAGAGGAGGTCAAGGTCTAGGCCATGGGAAGAGAGAAAATAGGCTAAAGAGCACACTGCCTCTAGCCTTCTTGTATATTCACCATTCATAGTGAAACAATATCAACATCAGTGTGGACGTATCCCAAACATTAGGCTAAACCACGATACATCTTGTGTTCTTTACTTTCTTGCAGATTCACGGTCGGATTTACGTTGTTCCAAGACCCTCCGGTTTTGTGCATCAACATTTGGCGCCGTCTGTGGGAAACAACATGAAAAGCTGTGTCGGCTCTCTTTCATTTTTTTCATCCTTCCACCGTGAATCTGCAGAAACCCAAGAACCAAACAACCTAACACCCACACTCAGAGACACACCCATTCAATCAGCAGAAAGAAGAGAGAGAAAGAATGAGAGATCAGAGTTTCTAATTCACTATGTTACCCAATAACTCATCTTCCTTAGTCTCTTCTTCTGATCCCTTTTCTTGCTTAAGAAAATGGCCACACCAATAAAAGAAAGAAAAGACCTACAGGCACTCCAGATCTAGATCCGGAGGTGGTGTCACTTTTGCCGAAAACCTTGATGCCTGCTTCTCATTTGCAGAAGAAGAATGGCGTTGAAATTCTTGAACAAGAAGGGATGGCACACAAGCAGCCTTCGAAACATTGAGAACGTCTGGATGGCGGAGCAGAAGGGTGACGCCGAAGACAAGAAGTTGGACGAGCTCTGCAAACAGATTGTCGAGGAGTACGAGCATTCCGAGTTCCGCCTTCTCCAGGTGCAAGCCGGCCTCGTCCCGAAGCAAGAGCGATTAGAGTTCTTGTACGATTCCGGATTGTCCGTTAGGCGCCCTGGCGGCTCCGATGCTTTTAACTTACCTAAGACGGAAGAACCGCCTTCCCCCTCTACCACTGCCCCCACCCCTGCCAAGCAGCAGTAGCTGACTGCTCTGGGAGCTCTCTTCAGAAAATAACCTGTCTAGTTTTAGACTTGAAGAGTTGGATCATTTTTGCAAGGAGGGGAAAGTTAAGAAGGCTGTGGAAATCTTGGGACTGCTAGAGAAGCAGCATGTTCATGTGGATTTGCATCTCTATTTACAGTTAATGCAAGCATGCGGTGAGGCTAAGGCTCTACAAGAAGCAAAAATTGTTCATGACAGCTACAACAGTTTCGTTGGAGGCAGCATGGTCGACATGCTGGAGCCACAACTACTGCTTGCCTCTCCCACAAATTAAGAAGAGAAGAAGGTGCAACCATATTGGAGATAAAACACAGAAATGACTGCTCTGGAACTGAAAAGGTTGTGGACTGGAACAAGAGACCAGACCGACAGTAAAGAGGAAGAAGATAAGCTTTCTCAATAACAATCCTATTATTATTCCTCTTGTATACCATCCGCCAAAAGAAAGAAAAGTAAAGAGAAAGGAATATTGCCCTTAATCATGTCATCAAGCGACATATCCAAAGCAGAAAGCAAAAGCAGAAAGCAAAAGAAGATAAAAAGAAGTAGACATAATTGCGGTGGTGATGGCATGCAGAAAAGGGAATTATGAGCGTGACCTATTGAGCAGAGGGTCGAATTTATTTTTGAATGATGTGATTTATTTTTCTTATCTTTCAGAGACATCTGTATAACCCCATCAGAGGGTAATCATAAATATAAATAAATAAATAAAACGGCAAGCCCAAAATAATGGGTTGGAATGTTATGTGGAGGGCGAAGGCCCATATGCCCAAAAGAGCCAGGCCCTATGGCTTCAAACTCCAACTTCCATCCCTCCACTTAAAGGTTCACCCTGTATTATCACCAACCAGGTGATCAAAAGTATGTACAGTACTCCAAAATTATTCGGCAGCCTGCCGCTATTATCACTAATCAGGTGATCAAAATTACGTCCAGTACTCCAAAATTATTCGGCAGTCTGCCATTATTATCACCAACCAGGTGATCAAAAGTACAACCCGTCATCATTCATGAACATCACTCATGACAATCACCATCATACATGAGCATCACTCATGTCAATCATACATAAACATTCATGAGCATCATTCATGTCAACATCCATGAGCATCACTCATGTCAATCAACATAAACATTCATGAGCATCACTCATGTTAATCAACTTCGAAAGCTTCATTTACAGAGCTCTAGCTTCGAAAGCTTTATTTATAGAGCTCCAGCTTCAAAGCTTCATTTACAGAGCTCCAACTTCGAAAACTTCATTTACATAGCTTTAGCTTTGAAAGCTTCATTTACAGAGCTCCAGCTTCGAAAGCTTCATTTACAGAGCTCCAGCTTCGAAAGCTTCATTTACAAAATTCCAGCTTCGAGAGCTCCAACTTCGAAAGCTTCATTTACAAAAGCTCCAGCTTCAGCTTCGAAAACTTCATTTACAAAGCTCAGACTTCAAAGCTTCATTTACAAAAGCTTCAACTTCAAAGCTTCACTTTCAAAGCCTCACCTATAAAACTTCACTTTCAAAGCTTCAGTGCATGGTATACAAAGACCGTCTCCGAACAACCGCCACTTCGGCCTATACATGGATTAAATTTGAAGTCTCCAGCCAACAGACTCTATTGACTGAAGACTTGGGGGACTACACTATGTACCATATATTGGGCTTCCGCAACTGGGCCTCATGAAAAATACTTGGGGGACTTAGCCCATTATTTATGTACTGAGGAGCGAACCCTTATTCTATAAAAGGGACTCCTTCACTTTCATTAAAGAGCATCCATCATTCATGTATTAAGGAGCGAACCCTTATTTTATAAAAGGGACTCCCTCACCTTCATTAGAGAGAGACTCTTAGCCCATCACTTATGTATTGAGGAGCGAACCCTTATTCTATAAAAAGGACTCCCTTACCTTCATTAGAGAGCATCGCCGCGAGCTGAGCAACGGTCTCACCGCGAGCATCACTCATAACACATCACTTATGTATTGAGAAGCGAGCCCTTATTCTATAAAAGAGACTCCCTCACCATCATTAGAGAGCATCGCCGCCTGCTGAGCAGCCGCCTCGCAGCGAGCATCAACTCTAGCCCATCATTTATGTATTGAGAAGCGAGCCCTTATTCTATAAAAGGGACTCCCTCACCTTCAACGCCACAAGCTGAGCAGCCTCGCAACATGTGCTACTTCTAGTTTAACATCATTTCACATTGAGCACCACCTCATATTGAGTATCAGTTCTAGACGACATCTAGTTACTTCGGCCCACACATGGACTGAATTTCAAGTCTCCAGCCAAAAGACTCTCTTGACTGAAGACTTGGGGGACTACTGTTTGTACCATATTTAGGGCCTCCGTATTTAGACCTCGTATAAATACTCAGGGGACTCAAATGTAATTATGTAATAAATGAAGGGGCAAATATGTAATAAGTGAGGAGCCCTTATTCTATAAAAAGACTCATCACTCTCCTCATTAGAAGAGGTCAAGGCTTAGGCCATGGGAAGAGAGAAAATAGGCTAGAGAGCACACTGCCTCTAGCCTTCTTGTATATTCACCATTCAAAGTGAAACAATATCAACATCAGTGTGGACGTAGCCCAAATATTGGGGTGAACCACGATACATCTTGTGTTCTTTACTTTCTTGCAGATTCACGGTCGGATTTACGTTGTTCCAAGACCCTCCGGTTTTGTACATCAACAACCTTTAAAAAAAAAACATTTGATTCAAATAGTGCACCTACTATTAAAATTTTAAAATGTTAGATTTCTTAAAAAAGAAAAATAATATACCCAGTATATGTAAAATACATGAAAAATAATTTACCTACATAATAACAAACCCATATATGCAAAATACATGCAAACTAATTTACCTTATAAATTCATTGTTTAATTTTTAAAAGAAACAATGTTTCTACTATTTTTTTTTTCCAAAAATAAAGTACCTATTATTTAATTTTTACAAAAAATGTGTAAATTGTTAATTTAAAAAAAAAATTTACATATTGTTTATTTTTTATGAAAATAATGTAACTATTGTTTAGTTTTTACAAGAAACAATGTATCTACTAGTTTATTTTTACCCTTTTTTTTTAATTTTCACAAGTTAATATATGTAACATCCCACATCGCCTAGGGGAGTGGATCCTGTCAGCCTTATATGTATATTCCCATCTCTACCTAGCACGAGGCCTTTTGGGAGCTCACTGGCTTCGGGTTCCGTCGGAACTTCAAAGTTAAGCGAGTTCGCGCGAAAGCAATCCCATAATGGGTGACCCACTAAGAAGTTCTCGTGTGTAAGTTCCCAGAAACAAAACCGTGAGGGCGTGGTTGGGGCCCAAAGCGGACAATATCGTGTTATGGTGGAGTCGAGCCCGGGACGTGATGGGGGCCCGGGCCGAGATGCGACAATTTGGTATCAAAGCCAATCCCTGGCCAGATGTGTGCCGACGAGGACGTCAGGCCCCTAAGGGAGGTGGATTGTAACATCCCATATCGCCCAAGGGAGTAGATCATGTAAGCCTTATATATATATTCACATCTCCACCAAGCACGAGGCCTTTTGGGAGCTCACTGGCTTCGGGTTCCGTCAGAACTCCGAAGTTAGGCCAGTTCGCGGCAATCCCATGATGGGTGACCCACTGGGAAGTTCTTGTGTAAGTTCCCAGAAACAAAACCGTGAGGGCGTGGTCGGGGCCCAAAGCGAACAATATAGTGTTACGGTGGAATTGAGTCAGGGATGTGGTGGGGCCTGGGCCGAGATGTGACAATTTGGTATTAGAGCTAATCCTTGGCCGGATGTGTGCCGACGAGGACGTCGGGCCCCTAAGGGGGGTGGATTGGAACATCCCACATCACCAAGGGAGTGGATCCTGTAAGCCTTATATGTATATTCCTATCTCTACCTAACACAAGGCCTTTTGGGAGCCCACTGGCTTCGGGTTCTGTCAGAATTCCGAAGTTAAGCAAGTTCGTGTGAGAGCAATCCCATGATGGGTGACCCATTGGGAAGTTCTCGTGTGAGTTCCTAGAAACAAAACCGTGAGGGCGTGGTCGGGGCCCAAAACGGACAATATTGTGCTACGGTGGAGTTGAGCTCCAGATATGATGGGGGCCTTGGCCGGGATGTGACAATGTAACTACTTTTTCAATAGAATGTATATTGAACTTATTAAATTTGGATTAGGCAATTTCACATAAAAGAAGAAAAGAACTTCTTCTTCTTTTTTTTTCTTTTTTTTTTTAAATTAAAAGCAAAAAAAACTTAAACTAATTGAAAGTTGTTGACAAACAAAAGACAATAAATTAATATTAAATAGAAAACTTCATTTTAATCCCTAAAAAAGATGAGTTTTAGATTATAACCATATGTAAGATTAAAATCCAATTTTAATCCCTAGCACATTTAATCATATTATTTATTAGTTGTATTTTGATGTTTTATTTTATCTTTTTATTTTTATTTTAATGTATTAATTACATTTAAATTTAATTTTTATTTCATTCATCATAATATATTTTAATGTCTACATCTAGGCAACTAAATTTTTTATAATATATATTCCGATAACAATTTTGTATGTTCTTCATTTAGGTACATTAATACATTTGAATATTTTGGAATATCTATCGGTACAAACATGTAGTTACATTGATTCAATATAATGCATTTCGATCAATATAATGCATTTCGTTACGTACACTTTGATACACACATTTGAGTATTGACTTTTAGGTACATTAATTCAATTATTATTTCGGTAAATACATTTAGGTACATACATTTTGGTATTGATATTTAGGTACATACATTTTCGGTATTGACATTTAGGTTCGTACATTTTGGTACATACATTTCGGTATTGACATTTAGGTACATTAATTCAATATAATACATTTCAGTACATATATTTAGGTTCATTATAATATATTTCGGTACAATCATGTAGGTACAAATATTTTGGTACAAAAAAGTCAATTTTATATATATTTGGCACAATCATTTCTGTACACTTATGTATCTATTTATTTTTTTTAATATTTTCTCATTTACGTTCATTTCTAATTAAAAAAATTAAATATGTGCATATCAATAAAATTAAAATTTAATATGGAGAGATTAAATAAAAATACACATTAAATAAGAAAAATTGAATGTAAATTTTGATAAAAGTACACTCAAGGGATTAAATTGAATATTTAATCTAGCATCAGGTTTTTTTTTAATTTTAATTTTTTGCAAGGACTAATGTTCAAAAACCCCTAAATTAAAAGTCTACAAAAAAAAAAAAAAATTGTAATAGCCATATTAATGTTGGTGGCATGATGTTGTAAATAAATTTAAATGTATGGACATCTTTTATCTTACATGGCATCAAATTCAAACTTTGGGTTTTATTTAGATGTTTTAATGAAAGTGGGTTTATGTCTAGAGTTCAACAGTTGTAAGAGGCTAAATCTAAAGCACCAACTTAGTGCACGCATCTGCATTAGCCAGGGTGTAAAATATGGGAGAGATCGATCATAACAATACGTGGGCAATTGGAAGATAGGGATTAAGCCTTACCTAGCTAATTAGAAATTGAGGTTTTGACTTTGTGAGTTACGACAATATGAAATGCTAGCTTAACTCTAATGGTTTCCAGATATATATCCTTGCTGTACTTCTAATGTTGTTAACTAGACTTCGGATACAACGATTGGTACGACAACTAGTCGAAGATGAACAAGCACATGGGAAATTATTGTGTAGTGTGGTTCAAGAGTCATTTTAGTGCGATTCAGTTTGAATATCTCTTTCCGTAAATTAGAATATTTTAAAATATCATTTTTTAGAAAAATAAAAAAACTTACATTATAACATATATGGATGGATTACTAATATGGATGTAGATCTATCTCTATTAGAAATGTGATACAAATGTAGCATGAAAATGTAATAAAATAACATTTTTTTATCATATTATCGTAAGTCGATTCAATAACTTTGCTTTTTAACCATTTCATACAATAAAGTTTCCTAGCTCATGAAGATTAAGTTACATGGTCGGATATTTTGCGTGTTCAATCGCATTTTGGTCGTAGAATAATACAACTTTCATGGAAATAAATCCATATAGATAAGTCCTAAAATTTAGTGGTAGAATCCATGGAAATAAATCCGATCTGCATGCATGTACAATTAATGCACGGTTAGCCCATTTGATTCCAAAATTTAATAGGATACGACTTATATATTTTGGTACTCAATCATTGTGTTTGTAAATGCTATAATAAGCTGGTGATCACCCTATACGTACTCGATTCAGAACTTTAATGTATATATAATATGTGCGTGAAGATTCCATCAAGCCGCATTTGGAAGCCTTATAAATACACCTCCTCACATTCCTGACGTTCACAACATATATATCATGACATATGTTAATAATATTACAATCCCACCATTTTCATCATCGATCTCCATCTATCATTTCCTAATGGCAACTACAAGCAAAAGGGTCAAAACAATCATGCCGGCAATCCAACTCAAACAAGTAATGAAGCTTTGGAAGGCCATAAGTCTCAATGGAAAATCTTCTCCTGCTCCCTCAGGTTTCCTTCCTGTTTACATTGGATGGAATCGCACCCGGTTCCTGATCCCCACCCACTACCTCAATTTTCCGATCTTCGCGGCTCTTCTTCGCAAGTCTGGGGAGGAATTCGGGTTCAAGGTCAACGGAGGCATAGTGTTGCCGTGTGATGTTGAGTTCTTCAAAGAGGTCTTGAACTTGCTTCGAAAAGATGAGAAAAGGTATGGGAGCCTAGAGGTGCCTGAGTTCTTGAAGATGGTTTCTGAGGTTCGTAATTTTGATTATTCCTCTACGATGTGCAGCAAGGAAGATAGCGATAGTTGCGATCATCATCAGGGATACTTAAGACCTTTGCTGCAAAAAGCTAGGGCCTGATTGTTACATGGATATATATTTTCTTTAGTCGTGGTGGGTGGAAAATTGTGAATATATCCACTGTTCTAAAAATCTCAGCTTAGGCATCGCCCCGATTAATGCCTAAGCGTTTAAAAATTAAGAAATTGCACATAGACTTGTTGAGACGCCACCTAGACCACCTAGGCACCCGTCTAGACCCGCCTAGGTTGCGACTCACTTAGACAGAAAATATATAACTTTCTTTTTGCATCTAATTTTTTTTCAATAAATTGTAAGAGATTTGTTGAATAGTTAAAAAAACACACATCATATGCTTGTTCCCTATGTTTTCATTATGTTCAAATACTTCATAATGTATATATCATTCTATTTTGTAGTTTATGATAAAATTATATATATATATATATATATTAAGTATAAACAAGCACTTATTTACATGAAATATGATAGATTTATTTAAATCCAACTAGTCCACCTAGGTGTCCGCCTAGCCTCTTAGGCGATAGGCCTTAGCCTACCATCCGACTAGCGCCTAACGTCTTTCAGAACCTTGATATCATTCAATCTTTCTTTTATTTCTTAATAGTTTGGGCTATCTAATTTATAGCTTTGAGATTCTAATTTCATTGTTGTCCATGTATATGGACGAGAATTATTGTCTTATGTTGTACTTTGAATTCACTTATATTAATTGGCATTCTTCAATATTAATGTTAATTATATGATGTTTCCTTTGGGGGTGAAATGTTGGATATGAGGGTAGGAAATATGAGATCAAATTTTGTGCACCTAAAATGGGTGTAACCTCTCTGTAGCTCAAATTATATATTTTAAATGAATTTAAATTATTAAGAATCAATAACAAAAGGAGAAGGGCATCCACTGTAACACTACGTCAACTTCTACATATTGAAATATATTGGCATGGCAAAAACCCTACTAACTACTAACGATCACTTGGTAAAAATGCTTCAAAAAATAATTCTCAAGTGGGAAGTGTGCATGCAGTCTAGGAGCCGAATTGTTTGCTGAAGAAGAATACACCACGGCAATGTACCACTTGTTTGTAAGCAGTTACTTCGTAGAAATGAGCTTTTAATTTCATCGAGAAAGAACGAAAAAGAAAAGTTTTCAAAATAAAAAAAAGAATGTGATATTGGCACTCCAAAAATCTCATTCTACACTTCTGACGAGTGTATTTTTCTTTCCTAATATAAAAAGTTTGGAATGTAGAATGAGATTTTTGGAGTGCTAACTAATAACAATTCTCTAAAAAAAAAAAAGGAAAGGATAATGATTGTGTTCCCTCATGGAAAACTTATTTGTTTTTTAACTTATGATTAACATATCTTTATTGTATAAACATTATAATTGGGACCTATTATTTTCTTTATCATTATTTAAAAATCACATAAGCAAAATATTCATTCAATACGTACAACTTTTAGCCATCCATATATGTCAAACCAATTGACGATTTAGGCAACAAATAGCATCTTGACAGTCCATTTGTTTAACATACATGGATGACTAATTTTTTGTAATTGAATGACTTTTTATGATGAGAAACACAAAACATTATCCAAACAATAAAAGTATGTTGCAAGTGGCCTTTTACCACAGCTGTAAAAAATTGTTGAGGCCTTACATAATAACGTGAGTTTGAATTCTTTCAACGACTAATTTAACATTTAATCAAATAAAATTTATCGTTTGATAAAAAAAATAAAAAAAAATAAAAAAAACTAATAAAAGCATGTTTCACTTTCATTTATCTAGCTGACATGTCAAGAATCTTATCTTGGGGGGCCCACTTTGAAGGCTTAGCTCGTTCAACATTTTCGACTCAGAAGAGTGTTTCTTCGTCGCACCACAAGAAAAGAACAATAAAACCGTTAATCTGAGAAATTCCGAGGGAAAAAGCAGCAACGCCAGTCATGTCGTTCGCAGCAACACCAGCGACAACGATGACGACATGCCGCTTCGTTACGCTTCGAATTCGGTGCACTGATTCCAAGCCCAGAACTGGTTTCGGAAGCAAAACCAACAGCAAGAACAAGAACAACCTCAGCCAGGTCCCATGTTGTCTGCAATTGTTCACCAAGATTGATCCTTTTCGTTTTATTTTAATTAAATTAGAAATCTTTACTTGATTCGATTTAGAAATCTGTGCTAAAACTTCATATGTGCCAAGCAGGAATCAACTACCAAACGGTCTGGTGGCGTTCCTACTCGTAAGTGAATCAACCATTTACTTATACATACATACACACACACACACACACACACACACACATATATATATATATATATATGCGTATTGATTTTTGGCTACTACCCAATTGAATTTTTCTAGAAATTTTACAAAATTAATGACCAATTTGGAGGCTTGTTTAATTATTTTGTAATTTCTAGTCCCACATTTCTGTTTGATTAGTGGGTTCTCCCCGATGCTTTTTATTGCATATGGTTCAAGCTGACATTTCCGTTTGTAGAGGCACCCGGGTTAAGTTCTCGGTTCGATGGAAAGGTTAAGAGAAACCCTGCTGAGCTTGAGTTTGAGGAACGTCTAGCAGCAGTCAGAAGGTAAAAGTTTATGTGTGTATTGCTGCATTAGCATATCATAAGAGCTTATTGGATGGTTCCATATTTGTAATGTTTAGCTTAGAATTGTTTCGATTAAGTATCATCAGTTGTGTACGAAATTCAGTTCAGCAATTGAGCAGAAGAAGGTAGTGGAGAAAAAGGAGTTTGGGCCAATTGACTATGATGCACCTGTTGAGTTGGAGAAAACGGATAAGAAAAAAATTGGACTCGGTGCACAGGTAATATTTTCTGCATTCTGCTTTCTGACTTGTAAATAAATACCATGGTATACTGTACATATCACTAATTCAAAGTTTGTCATGGTATAGATTGGAGTAGGTGTAGCTGTAGTGGTCTTTGGTTTGGTTTTTGCTCTTGGAGACTTTCTTCCTTCTGGAAGGTATGGCATAGTAGATTAAAGGTCTTTTACGTACAGAATAACCTTTATTTTGCCATCCTTCTACAGTCTTCCCATAACCGCTTGATTTATCATACTTTTCTTAGTTTTGGCACATGATTTTGGAAAAAAAATGTGAAACATTAGGGATTTATGGTATCTCATATTCTTAATATTTTCTTATTCTAGTAGTTGTTTGTTGAATATATTCAGAGGAATGATTTTATTTTGATATGGTCTTCAAGTTTTCAGTTTGAGTCCTACTGAGGATACTGCAGCAACTGCCAATAAACTGTCCGAAGAAGAGAAAGCGTCACTTCAGGTAAGTTTTTGCATCTCAAAACTTGTGTAATGTCGTGACCCAACCCACTGGTGTGATTGTATCTCTTGTGCACTTCTCCATCAACACTTATTCTATAATTTCCACTCGCCCAATTCTAATAAATTAAATCCTATTGTGCATTATGAAAGAATCATGAAAAGATCATTAACACTTTTACCTTCGGTTTGTATCAGACTAGGCTGAAAGAATATGAAGCAACGCTTAGTAACTCCCCAAAAGATCCAACTGCTCTTGAGGTGAGCTGTAGTGTGAAACACAAGATACTATTGTGCTTCCTTTGTTACTAAATCCTGCTACTGCTTGAACTATAATTTTACTTATTGAAGTTGGACTTCGATTCTCTATTTAGTCAACAACTGCTTGAAACTCGTGGTTTTGTTGCTTATTATACTTAATATGCTCAATCATTAACATCAAAACTATTCCTGGTCAAGAAAAATAATCGGTTACCAATGTATGATAACAATTGCTTATGCCAATTCTGGTTGAACTGTTTGACAATAAAGTTTAAACATGAATCTGTTTGACTTGTTAGCTTTCATCCAGAACCAAAGTCCAAAGACAATGATATCCTATTATTTAATGAGAAGTATTGATAAAAGATTCCGGTACAAAAAAGTTTAGGGGGAGGGGAGGCTACCCCAACCTAGGCCAGGGCATACCACAAGCCTCTTTGAGGACTTACAGAGGGGGTCTGAGCCCTTTTTTGGCTTTTATCGATTGCCCACCAAGAGGGATTGCTGGTAGCGGGACTTGAACCTAGGCCTTGGTCTAGTGAAGAGAGCGATCCTTACCAACTCAAATAACCCTTGTTGGCAAAGATTTTACATTATATATATATATATATATATTGTTCTGGAATCTGGTTAAGGATACGATCCAGTAGAACCCAACCTAATCCTAGTCATCTGTTCTGGATTAAAAGTGAAGTTGGAAAAAATTGAAAATAATAAATGGCTTGATAAGCCTGTCTTCATGTTGCTGCCTTTGAAAAAAGAAAATAACCGCGCACAATCAAGATTCAAGAAGAAAGAAGATAAACATTTTTTTTGGAGAAAGAATATTACTACAATTGTGAAGACTAAGGCAAATTCAGGTCTTAATTTGATTGCCGATGGTTCTGTTCTACCATCGAATCTCAAGTGGCAGCCATCTTTTGCAGGGAGCTGCAGTAAGCTTAGCAGAATTAGGAGAATATACACAGGCTTCAACTCTGCTTCAAGACTTGATTAAGGTTTGGTCATGTTTTTGCTTTTGGATTTATCGCATATTGTTTGTGGCAGCACATGCTGTTTAAAATGTTCTATTAGGAGAATCTCACGCCAAATGATTGGTTACGCAGGAGAAACCAAGTGATCCTGAAGTTTTTCGTTTGCTTGGAGAAGTTAAATATGAACTCAAGGATTTTGAAGAAAGTGCTGCTGCATTTAAGGTTTCTTCATCGGTCAGTCTCTGAAACTGTGAACACTGAGCTCAACTGATTCGAATAAATTTCTATCACTCAAGATGTGTTGATATTATTAGTTTGCTGATAATTATCATTAATCCCTACTAACGTAAGTTCATTAAAATTCTGAATATGAATGTTGTGTTGCTGTGTGACAGATGTCTAAAGATCTCAAATTTGAAGTTCTGCGTGGCCTTACGAATGCATTACTTGCTGCTAAAAAACCAGATGAGGTTTCCCGTTATTCTTTGTGAATTGAAATAAAATGCATTAACCTTGATTTAAGAATATTCCTGAGATAGCATTCTTATTGACGTCATGAGGCAGGATCCAAACCATTTACCACGGTTCTTAAAAATCTTTTTATGGTATCAAATTTGTCATCTAAAATAATATTACCTGTTCTAGACTATGACATTTCATTTCCATATGGCTTGACCTTGCCTAGCCAACGGAATCTGGTTGGCTCACTTGCACCAATTATTATTTATTGGTCGATCGCATGTTTGAGTAATGTTCTGAGATTTTGCTTCACAATTGTCCCCTTTTATTCTACACTCTACTGAGTTTCTTACAAATAGTAAAATTATACTTATTGCAGGCTGTTCAATTTCTTCTTGCCTCTCATGAACGTATGAATGTGGACAAGCCAGACACAAAGGCTGGAAGTAGTGCGACTGAAACAAATTCGCAGGTGGACCCTATTCAAGTGAGTCACAGATTCTATTGTATCACGTAATTTGGCATCATGAAAATGGCTCATGAACAACTATTGCACTTTTGTGTGTTAATGAGAAGAATATGTTTTGACCATTTTTTTTTAATTTGCTCCCCCATGTTTTAAATTTTCTGTTCAGTTCTTTATTATTGTTCATTCAAATGCTTATTGTTATCCAATATTTGATCCTTTGCGGTTGTTCCTCCCTTCATTTTGTTATGCCACGAATAATCAGGTCGAATTACTTCTTGGAAAAGCCTATTCAGATTGGGGCCATATCAGTGATGCTGTTTCTGTCTATGACCGGCTCATCTCTAGTCATCCAAATGACTTCCGCGGTTACTTGGCCAAGGTTTTCTTCTTTTTGGCTGTCCTTTTTATAAAGAAGATTGTCAAAGGCTTTCCGTTTGACCTTTGTAGAGTGCTCTGCATATGTATTCACATACAGTTAAACTCAAAAAAGCCTTAATCAAGTTCCTAATTACCAAAAAAAAAAAATAAGGTTCCTCCTAATGACACGGGGTTGGTTGGATGTCTTAGAAAGGAGAAAAAACTACAAACAACTCAGGGTTGGCAACATAAATGTCATTTAGCTCTAACCTAGAAACCTATTGTCTGTTACATGACTGTTGATAATGTTTGGCCTTGTCCTTTAAGGTTCCTCAGATTCGCTCGGTAGCACTTCCTTATTATGAAGAATTGTTCTTTAAGTGTTTCCTAGGGTTATAGAAGCACTTTACTGTGTTTTGGAGAAACACATGCTTCCTTAAGAAGTGCTTCAAGTGAATATCTTGGAAGCGCTCCAGTTTATTGAAATTTTTAGTGCTAACAAAAAAAGCACCCCTATTGAATATAAATAGCAACGATGGTCCTTGAACTATTTTTATGGTATTCTGCATAACTCTTTTTTGCATCGGTATTTTGGCCAGTCTGCATGTGCTAGATGATCCTAGGTATTTCTGACGAAGAAGAGCTTGCATTAAAGTTGGTTCTCTAATGGTTCTGCAGGGAATTATTTTGAGAGAAAATGGTAAAGCTGGAGAAGCGGAGAGGATGTTTATACAGGTAAATATATGCATCTCTGTTTGCAGATGAACTATTTTTCGGTAGATACACATGCATGCAAGTGCACACACATTTCATGTAAAGATGATGTTTATACTGGTAAATATAGGTATGTCTATTGACAGACGAAGTATATTTCTGTAGACACATGCTTACCTGCACATGTACACACATTACATGTAAAGAGTATTCAATTTATAACGCTACTGAAAAGCCGTCTGCGGTTCCAATTTTCGAATCCCATGGAGTATAATTTAGAGGATGACATCCTTTTTGTGTTTGTGTCAACTGTATGTCAAATTCAGATGTCTGATTGGCCTAGCGTTCAGGCATGTTTGTTTAAGTGGCAAGGGATGCAGCTAATCTATCTACCATGGAGTTGCATGTGCAGGCACGGTTCTTTGCACCGGATAAAGCCAAAGCATTTGTAGACCGATACTCAAGATAATGACCACATTGTTATTCCTCAAGTAGGGTGTGTCATATAGGTCTTGGACGAAATATCTAGTCACGGGTGCTTCTTGCTAGTTCGCTTGACCATTGAAATTCAGATATGCTTCCCTCCAACGGACTGCTCATTTTCTCTCGAAAACCACCTCGCCGACCTCTACCACTTTGAATCACTTCACTCACGGTTGCAGAGACCTGAAGAATTTTCACAATCAATTTTACTCAACTCGTGATCAAATGAGCTGTGAAAGTAGGATGATAGGAGTTTCGAGGATGAGTTTGTATAATTTTGTTATTGATTCTGATTTTCCACATTTTTCAATCATCGACGAAGTCTTTATCACAAAAGTTACCCATAACTGTATGATTGTGAGCTTTTGTTAATCAGAACTATATATTTCGTTACCAAAATTTACTGTTTAAATTGCACTTTTTAACGAATCTTACAGATTATTTGAGTTGGATTTTTACTTGTGAGCTAAGCAGCAACAACAACAACAAAGCCTTCTCCCACTAAGTGGGGTCGGCTATATGAATCCTAAAACGTCATTGCGCTCAGTACAAACTTGTGAGCTAAGCATGGTTAAGAAAAACAAGTTTTTTTTCTATCGGTATCGTTTTGAGACAACTTTATTGATATCAAGACGAATAGGCTAAGTGAACGATACAATGAGTCAACGAGTCAACTATAATTTGGCATCCAACTCACTTTTCAATATTTATGGGAGAGGAACTTAAAATCTCTCACAAATGACGAATAATACCGCCAAGATTATATGACGATTAAGAAAAACAAGTTAAATAAAATACCAAACTCCAATTATATGTTGAAATCGATTTCCAACCCTTTGTTCATAACCCTTGGCTAATGTAAAAGGCAAATTAACTTTCTCAATAGGAATTATATTTAATATTACACCAATAAAATGCATTTCCCTTCTAACTTTTACCACTACAAATTTGATCAACAACCCAAAAAACCCTTGAACTAAATCCAACCCAAAAGGGCAGAAAAATAAAAAAAAATGAACATCAAGCATTATCCTTGGTGGCACTCCTAACAGTGTTCCAAATCTCCCCAAAACCCCTAATCACATGAGGAAGAACAGTCTCAATGCCCTTCAAAGTGACCCCAGAAGCAACCCCAATTCCAAAAGCTTCACCAAATCCAGGCTTGGAGTCAACCTTCATGTTCAGAATTGCAAGGCTATTGTTGGTGCTGTCAATTTTCCTTGAAGTCTCGGCCAAAATCCTGTCCTTTCTGCCCCTGCCGGAAGATATGACCCTATAGAGGGCGGTCTGAAGGTCACCTATGACCTTCAGAGAGGCCTCCTGGGAGTCCAGGCCCTGGGACTCGTAGTGGGATATGAGCTCTTGTGCGGTTGGCAGCTTTGTCTTTTGGGGTTTTTGTGGGGTTGGGGCTGTGGATGTTGTGGGGATTTTGGGGTTTTGAGGGACGGATTTGTTGAAGGTTGGCTTTTCCATTGGTGGGTTGGAAAGATTTGTGGGAAATACAGAGAAAGATCGAAGCTTTTTAGGGGTTTTCGCGTGGGTTTTTTGAGAAGTCGAGGGGAGGAGCTTCCAATGGGGGATTTTGAAGGGTTTATGGAAAGATAAGATGGAACTCCCATAGTCCCATGGGGACAGCGAGGGTAAAATGGTCTAAATATTTGCTTGGTACGAAGCGCTTTGCCATATATTGGACTGGGTCTTTTAGGTTATGTATTGAATTATGTTGGGCCAATGCTAATATTTTTGGAGTAGGCCTGTTGGCCGAAGCTCATCCATTGAGCCATGACACAAGTAACATTTTTACTTGGGAATTGGAAGGACAATACCTAACTCGTACGAAGTTATTCTTCCTGTACGTGACATTATTTTATTACACAAATTTTATAATTGAAATCGCTCCATTGTATTGATCATGTAGATGTAGTTCAAAAGATTAGAACAATCATTTGAAGGTTTTACTGACTATAATCACTATTTGGAATCACTTTTCTTAAGACGTGGCGAAGAAAAATCATTACTTCTTATCACAATATAGATTTTATTCCTCTACACAATTAGTCGAAGTTGAGATGAAAGTTTTTATGACTTGATAAAATAATTCATAAAATTAACTTCAAACCACATGAAATATTAATACGAGAAAATAGTTTAACAGGAATTAAAAGGGTTTAGGGTCCGTACCCTAATTAAAGACGACGATAACAATGATAACGACAACAAAAATACTAACATCTAGAAAAAAAAACCCTAATGAAACAGAAAAACCCTAACTAACGACATCATGGGTTTAGCCTAACAGGAACACTCCTTTAACTAGGATCGACAAGAGCGACTAATGAACATAAAACAACTACGAGAATGATGAGTACTAGAAAATAAAAAATATCTACCCAATCCCAGCGGCGGGAGCCTTGAAGTTGTAGTAAAGCGTGCAATTCTTCTCGAGTCACACCATCACCTCGAGCCCAGATAATGGTAGCAAGGTCATCATAATTAGATGGAAGTCCGTCAAGGACGTGATCAAC
Source organism: Malus domestica (assembly GCF_042453785.1). Classification (NCBI taxonomy): domain Eukaryota; kingdom Viridiplantae; phylum Streptophyta; class Magnoliopsida; order Rosales; family Rosaceae; genus Malus; species Malus domestica. Next base: position 13,081,172 of record NC_091669.1, read on the forward strand.
AAAATCACAGTCATCGAGTGGAGATCCCGCGGCGGCGAGGTCGTCAGCTATGTCTTCTGCCTCCTCTAGGTATTCCTCCATCGACATCCTTCCTTTCGTTAGGGTTTGAATACGAGCCTTGAGATGTAGGACGTGAGCTTTCGCTACCGGAGCGAGTCGCTTCTCCAAGTTTAGCCATACATCTCTAGCACTTGCGCATCCTACTGTGTAACAGAGTAGTGTGGAGTCTACTAGATTTGCACTGATGAGGGTCATACATGTTCGGTCCTTCTTGATCCAACTCGTATAGGCTGGGTTTTCAACCGTGGAGATTTTGCCCCTTCGATCCATCAGAAATTGTGGTGGAGGCTGCTCTAGTCCTTCCACCATGTTGAACATGTCGTAGTACATTAGAATGGGGATGAAGGAAGACCTCCAAAGAAAATAGTTGGTTCTGGTGAGGTAGACTGGCACAAGTTCGGCTACAGCTTGGGTCTCAGTGAGAGGTAGGAAGTTTGGAGATGATGATGGGTTGGTGACTATAGGCTCTGAACCAGTATTACGGGATTCTTCTGCCATGGTCAATCAATCGGATTGGTCTGCACACGAAAACATAAAATTTGTTATTCATGCATGTAAATTCACAAGTTCATAACCAAGAACATAAGAACCAGCCAACACACAGGAATTTCATCAATAATCAATCAACTGGAAATTATTTCATAAACTAGAGTTTACTCCTCCCGAGCTAACCTGGAGAAGATTAGAAACACATTGGTTTAATTATTAGAGAGAAATCAACAGAAATAAAGGCATTATACATGGAAGAATAGAGAAGAGGAAAACCTGAGGTACGAATCTATCTATGTTCTTCACCGTCTGTCGAATTCTGTTGTGGTTCCTTGAATCTTAAGTCGTACGTCCTTTTTATAGTGATTTCTTGCGGAGTACTCCTTGTATGCATGGAGCTATAATTCTTGTACTTCTCGTATTCTATCTCTTATATTTCTTGGATTCCTATGCAACTACGATTCTTATGTTTAGGAGAACTTTTATTTGTACGTACCACATTTAAACTGTTCGCACTTTATTTTATTTTATTATTATTATTATTTTAATAAAAGTAGCTCTTTACCATAGTGGTGAAAAGATGTTGTGTCATTACATAACAGTGTGGATTCGAACCCCGTTGGTGACTAATCTAATACCTAACTTACTAATGCTATTGCTCGACTCAAAAAAAAAAAAAAAAACTATTTTAGCCACATGCAATGCATGTACTTAATTTAATTATCAGAAACTCATTTCCGCAAAAAGGAGAAAATTAGTAGTTGCAGATATAAAGTAGGGAAAAACCAATCTTTCAATATTAAAGAGTCCTTTTTCTAGTACTGTTTTTCTTATCGTCCAAGCGAAAGTAGACAAATCCTTACCCAACTCCCCCTGCATCTCATTATACCTATACTCAAACCATTGCTCTTGGTTCTGTAATTTTGTCCTCCTTTGTACAGCGAAAGGATGACTTCGTCCTCACTCTACACGCGTTCTTTATCGCGGCCTTTTCTGTTCCATTTCTCTGCTGTTTTGTTCTCTACCTTTCGTTTTGCTTTTCTGTCGCCATTTCCTGCAATTGATTTTTTTTTTCTACCCCACATCTACACGTGTTGGTCATCGGGGAAAAGAAAGCGGTGGAAAGGCGAGGAAAGCAGTCGGAAAAGCTCATTTGTTTCTATTCACTGATCTCAGAAGGGGTATCCCTTCCATTCGCCATTCTCGAGTTCTCTTGATGGCATCTTCTCTACCCTATCTTCTGCAATTTGCTCCACCGCGGCAATACCTTTTGTGCTTTCTTCCACCCCATAGAACCCGCTCGATTTAGATTCTGGGTCTTGCGATTTTTGATAATCTTCCATGGTAACTAACTTTTGTTTGTTTTGGTTGGTCTAAATTTCAAATTTTTTGTTTTGGCTTGCTGCACATGATATGAGATTTGTTGATGCACAAAACCGGAGGTCTTGGAACAACGTAAATCCGGCTGTGAATCTGCAACTAATGTAAATGACACAAGATGTATCGTGGTTCACCCCAAGGTTTGGGCTACGTCCACACTGATTGTATTGTATTTCTCTGAGAAGTGAGGGAGAGAGTGTGAGAGCTTTTTTCTAGATAGGAGAGGCTTAAGGTTTGTGAGGGTGAGGAGGCCCTTTTATAGAATAAGGGCTCCTCCCCTAATTACATATTTGCCCCTTCCTTTATTACATAATTACATTTAAGTCCCCCTAGTATTCATACGAGGTCTAAATACGAGGCCCTAAATATGGTATAAACAGTAGTCCCCCAAGTCTTCAGTCAAGAGAGTCTTTTGGCTGGAGACTTGAAATTCAGTCCATGTGTGGGCCGAAATAACTAGATGTTGTCTTGAACTGATGCTTGATATGAGGCAGTGCTCAATTTGAAATGACGCTCAACTAGAAGTAGCACATGCTGCGAGGTTGCTCGGCTCGTGGCTTATGTTCCCTTGGTTGGCTCGGCTTGCGTCGTTTGAAGGTGAGGGGGTCCCTTTTATAGAATAAGGGCTCGCTCCTCAAATACATAAATGATGGGCTAGAAGTAATGCTCGCGGCGAGGCGGTTGCTCAGCTGGTGGTGCTGCTCTCTAATGATGGTGAGGGAGTCCCTTTTATAGAATAAGGGTTCGATCCTCAATACATAAACAATGGGTGTTCTCTAATGAAAGTGAGGGAGTCCCTTTTATAGAATAAGGGCTCGCTCCTCAATACATAAGTAATGGGCTAAGTCCCCTAAGTATTTTTCATGAGGCCCAATATATGGTACATAATGTAGTCCCCCAAGTCTTCGGTCAATAGAGTCTGTTGGCTGGAGACTTCAAATTGAATCCATGTATGGGCCGAAGTGGCGGTTGTTCAGAGGCGGTATTTGTATACCCTGCACTGAAGCTTTGTAGGTGAAGCTTTGAAGCTAGAGCTCTGTAAATGAAGCTTTTGAAGCTGATTGACATGAGTGATGCTCATGAATGTTTATGTTGATTGACATGAGTGATGCTCATGGATGTTGTCATGAGTGATGCTCATGAATGTTAACATGAGTGATGCTCATGAATGTTGACATGAATGATGGTCATGAATGTTTATGTATGATTGTCATGAGTGATGCTCATGAATGTTTATGTATCAATGACATGAGTAATGCTCATGTATAATTTGGAGTACTAGACGTACTTTTGATCACCTGGTTGGTGGCATGAATGATGCGAAATATATAAGCACACAAATTAAACCCTTTTTTTATCAATTGTAGTAAAGTATGTAAGTAGGGATCGTTCTAGGCCGGGGATTAGGATGGATTGCTAAATCACTTGGAAACTAACTTGAAAACTTAAAAACAAAGTTTAAAACACTAACTAGACTCAAAGAATGCAAAACTATACTTTAAAACACTAAAACAAACCAAAAGACTCAAAACAGCCCCTAAACACTCAAAACTACCTTAAACACACAATCTGGGCAGTTTTGGGACTCTAACACAAACTTGGACGAATTTTGGTTTTCTAATGAACTAAAACACTTAAAAACATAATCTAAGACAAGTTCTAATTAATATGACTCAAAGAAATAAGATGGGGTTGATTTTGGACGAAAATAATTAAATTAAGACAAGAACAAAGTAAACAAATTCTTAGACAAATTTAAGTGAATCAAAACAGGTTGTAAAATGAATTTGAATGAAACTTATGGATGGAAGGCTAGCTAGGAGGTTCTTCTCCACACATGTCACACTTGCATACAAAACGATTTCCAGTTACTTTTCGATAAGCTATGAATACTCAACGCCCCAAATTAACCGTGAATTGCACTAATTAACCCTCAGTTTTTCCACAAGTTATTGGATTGGATGATTGCATACAACAACCCAAAACATTCCCTACAAGTTCCCTACATGAATTGCATAATAGAGATACAAGCAAGAATCATTAAGTTCTATGAAAAACATAAGCATTGACGAGGCACTCGTTACTATGATTTGCATGAAACTTATGCCAAGAATTTACTTAACGTGATTGTGACTAGCAACCTTCACTACTTGTGAATATAAGTTCATAACGATTAGGTGAAACTCCCTTATATTCTAGCGTTAAATTCATGCATGAAAATTAAGCGTGCACTCTCAACCAACATACACAAATCATTTTTTATACGATCGGATAAGCAAATTGAATTCACAACTTATGAATCACAACTGGATGTAATCAAATCATATTGCAAGTATGAACATGGTTTCGAATCACCCCCTAACTAAGAGGGGTTTAGTTCCTCATACTCACAAAGCAAAGATACATAAAATTAGACATTAAAATCAAAGGAAAGAAAACACCTAAAATGCTCCAACTTGGGTAGCAAGTGCATCCAAGAATTCTCCTTTGCTTGCTTGCGGCAGACTGCTTTGTGGACGGATTTTTGGGTAGTTTTATGATGTAGAATGGATGGGGAATGGTATGGAAAGGTTTAGGGTAAGTGTGGAGGAGTGTTTGAGGGTTGGAGGGTGGTGGAGAACTAGGCAAAGAGGGTGGAAGAAGGTGGAGTGGCTGTTATGTTTTCTAGGCACTAGAATGGTGTTTTTGGGGTGTTTTGCTACCTAGGGTGAGTATGGACGAATTTCTGTGATGAATGGTGAATATGAGAGTGTGAACCCTTTGCCAAGGGGTGTAAACATGTATATATAGGCCCCAAAAACCTTAGAAAATCAGGTTAGGCTAGGGAGAATGCATGGCAAAGAGTGTATGTGGTGTGCAATGGTCCAAGGGTGAAAATGAAGTGATGATGCAAAGTGTGAAGGGTAAAATGGAGTGGTCTTGTAGCTAGGGGGCATGAATGATTGTGTACATTGCATAGAGATGGAAAGGGAGGTGAAAATGTGTCAATAAATGGGTCAAAGGTGCAGCAACATGTGGTACACAAGGCATGGGATTCCAAATGTGAATGATGGAGCATGAATTGGTGCATGTTATGGTTGTGAAAGTTGTATAAAATTTTGTGGGTGAAGGGAACAAGAGGTATCAAGCAATTAAGTGTAATAATTAAATGAATTGAAGCATGAAATCAGAAATTATGTAGGGGACAAGAGTGATCAAGCATGGCATGGGAATCCAAAGGGAATTCTATGTTGTTTTGCATGGCAATGAAGGCAAGTTGGGGTGACAAATTTTTGGGCTGAGTTCTTCATCTTTTGGACCATAATTCTTCACATTCTTGGCCTCTTTCGTTCTCAAATTCGTCCATCCACTTTGGCCCAAATATGTGACATGCATTCCAAGCTCCATTTTGCTCCAAAATGCTCCAAAATGCATCTTCTTGCCTACTTTGTCCATAAAATCTGAAAACACACGAAAATGACTTTAAACATTAAAATAACTAAGGAAACACGACATAAATACACAAGAACAAGCCAACTAAGTCGCATAAATATGCTCCTATCAATGAAAGGGAGTACAGGTTGTGCATTTCATCACCTGGTTGGTGGCCTGAATGGCTAGTTGCCAAATTAGAGTACGGGTTGTACATCTCATCACCTGGTTGGTGGCATGAATGACTAGTTGTCAAATGATATGAGAGTACGGGTTGTACATTTCATCACCTGGTTGGTGGTAATAGCGGCGAGTTGTCGAATAATTTTGGAGTACTGGGCGTACTTTTGGTCACCTGGTTAGTGCTAATAGCGGCGGGTTGCCGAATAATTGTGGAGTACTGGGCGTACTTTTGGTCACCTGGTTGGTGATAATAGAGGCAAGTTGCCGAATAATTTTTGGAGTACTGGGCATGCTTTTGGTCACCTGGTGAGTGCTATTTTGGGCTTATGGGCCTTCGCCCTCCACTACATGCCAGCCTATTAATTTTGGGCTTTGCCGTTTTTTTATTTTTTTTATTTTTTTATTTTTATTTTATATTATTACCCTCTGATGGGGTTTATACAGATGTCTCTGAGAGATAAAAAAAAATTACATCATACATCTGTCAAAAAAGTAAATCACATCATTCTGGTGGGGTGTTTATTCCTTACTTTTGTGTTCTGCTTTTACTTTCTGCTTTTACTTTCTGCTTTTCTCCAGACATCCATTTTCTTTTTCTTTTGCCGTGTCTTCCACTTCTTTGTGGAATTGTTTACAATTCCACTAACACCTTTTTCTTTCTTTATTCCTTTCCTCCATTTTCTTCTTCTTTTGTCGTGCCCTCCATTTCTTTTTAGGTGCAGAATAGTCTTCCACTTCTTTGTGGAATTGTTTACAATTCCACTAACACCTGTTTCTTTCTTTATTCCTTTCCTCCATTTTCTTCTTCTTTTGTCGTGCCCTCCATTTCTTTTTAGGTGCAGAATTTTCCAACTTTGTGTAGGACCTTCTCCAAAATTAATGAGATGATGATGCTAATAGCACATACACCAGCAACAGCCCAGGTGGGCTCCTCACCGGCTCATAGTCATGGAACTTGCTGCTTCAACCAAGAAAATGGAAGAACTGTGGCAGGCGGCGACAGGCCAAGATACGAGCCCAGAAGGCTGTACTGGAATCGAGTTGGGGTGCTTCACCATTGTCTCTTGCCATGACCTTGGGGTTGGTGGGCTGCCAACACTATTGTCTCCTGCCATGACCTCGTGGAGCTCGACGATGTTAGGGTGCTTCACCATCCTCATCACGGAGATCTCCCTTTTGATCTGCTCCGTCATCCCAACCTTAATCATCTTCTCCTTCCCCACCACCTTCATCGCTACGTTCTTCCCGCTAGGCAGGTGTCGGGCATGGTAAACCTTGGCGAAAGTGCCGTGACCCAGAAGACAGCCCAACTCGTACTTGCCGTGCAGTGACGACGAGTCGTCGCTTTCTTTCTGCTCGGCCATTGTTAACCGTCCTCTACCTGTTTCCGGTGGCAATTCCGACCGCCGATGCAGTGCCTGACACGTACTAAAAACTCAGGGTTGGGCAACGAAGCTTCTCCTATCTTTCTGGACCTGCACGGCTGCACCTGACAGAAGTGGGCTAGCTGGAGATCCAGCCAAACCAGTCTTCAAGAGAGCGTAGAAGATGTAGAGCCTGCTAGCCCATAAGACCGGAGCTTCAAGCAGAGAAGCATGGATTCTGATCTTGGGGTTTCTGGGTTTTTTGTGTAAGAATGCGAGCTTTTGAGGGGATTTGTTGTGGGTTCAAATCCAAAACCAAGAAAGGGAGATTTGGGCAGTACGGCAGTGAGATTGTTGAGAATATGAAAAGTCAATGGATGGCAACCTATCGGTGGAATCTGGACCGTTAGATGATTCCATCGGAGGCGACGATGATTGGAAGGACTGAAAGCATCGTCAAGGAGATCTGCTTTTTTTTTAAAAAAAAACTGGGAGTGAGACCTGTCACCAAGAGGGCCTGCACGTTTCAAGGGGAGGATGAAAGAGAGAGTTTTAGAATATGATCAATCCCGTCTTTCGCGCTTGCCTGGCCACCAATTCCACGTGTTGGCAGTCGGGTTTTCTTGCATAAAAGGAGTTGGTAGGAGGGGTGGAACTTGTGCAGATAATTGCCTAGCCAGAGAGAGATGGTGGTGTCTCTGAGTGTGGGTGTTGGGTTTCTGTAGATTCACGGTGGATGTTGTGAAGTTTTCACGGTGGTGAGATGAAAATTTAAGAGAGAACCGACATAACTTTTCGTGTCGTTTCCCACAGACGGCGCCAAATGTTGATGCACAAAACCGGAGGTCTTGGAACAATGTAAATCCAACCGTGAATCTGCAAGTAATGTAAATGACACAAGATGTATCATGGTTCACCCTAAGGTTTGGGCTACGTCCATACTGATTGTATTGTATTTCTCTGAGAAGTGAGGGAGAGAGTGTGAGAGCTTTTTTCTAGATAGGAGAGGCTTAAGGTTTGTGAGGGTGAGGAGGCCCTTTTATAGAATAAGGGCTCCTCCCCTAATTACATATTTGCCCCTTCCTTTATTACATAATTACATTTAAGTCCCCCCAGTATTCATACGAGGTCTAAATACGAGGCCCTAAATATGGTATAAACAAGATTCAAATGAGATGATTTGTGTGTGTTAATACTTTTATGCAGGTATTTCTTACGTTGATTAAATTTAAGCTATGGTCCCTTAACTTTAATTCAATTGGAGCAATGGTCCCTCAACTAAAAATTCATTACCATTGGTCCCTCAACTCATCAAAACGTGCAGTTATGGTCCCTTAACTAAAAATTCATTACCATTGGTCCCTCAACTTTAATTCAACTGGAGAAATGGTCCATTAACTTTAATCCAATTGTAGCAATGTTCCTTCCAACATAACTCGTTTTGACAAAATTTTTGATGTAGTTGATGAAAATGACCATAATTACACACTTTGATGAGTTGAGGGACCCTAATTATATAAATGGTTATTTCAACATAACTTATTTTGACAAAATTTTGACGAAATTGATGAAAATGACTATAGCTATACATTTTGATAAGTTGAGGGACCAATGGTAATGGATTTTTAGTTGATGAACCATTGCTCTAATTTGATTAAAGTTGAAGGAACATTGCTACAATTTACTGTTTTGGGTGAGTCTCTCAACCTCACAGTTTTAGCCTTATTCTAATTGTGTCCCTGGATTGGATTAGTATGCACTTTTTTTTTATAATTTTTTTTATCCTTCCTTCTCCCTTCTCTGTTTTTCCCCTTGCTATTCTCCAGCGACTCAGGAGAGTCCTAACAATAACATTCGAGCTTTGCATGTTCAAATCTACCCCTTGATCGAAGAGTTCAATAAGCTCAGCTTGCAGGTGGGTTTTTCTGATGAAGATGCGAGTTTTTTCCAGCCAATTTCAAGCATTTCCAACCTTTTTTGGGTCTAGCGAAGGTAATAGGCATACAACAGATTATTATTTTTTACTTTCAAAATTATTTTAAGTAGTTTTTGTATCTGTGAATTCTTGATTCAAATGTTATATCTCATTTGCATATTGAGGTGTCCTGAGATAAAAATTCCACACTGTACAATATTGATATAGGACTAGAGATCGAGCACGTACTAAACCATTTAATTTGTCTGATGGACCGCCATAGCTATCGGCCAGAATGTTTAAAATGGAACCCTGTAATATATACGACAAACAGGGGAAGAGAACTAAGCTCCAAATCAAGTTTTAAGAGATCACTTCAATATGTTAGGGATTTGCATATAATGGCTAGACAACACACATATTCGATCATGTAGCCCACATTAGAATGGGTTACTAATCTGTGGTGAACTGTGTTGATGCACAAAATTAGTGGGAACTTTAATACAACAGAAAGTGTCAAGTTTGTAACATTCGCTAGATTGATCCGGTCACTAGTGTGGATAAGTATGTAAATGGATAAAGACAGGGAAGCAAACATAAGATGTACGTGGTTCACCCAGATTGGCTACGTCTATGGAGTAGAGGAGTTTTCATTAATTGTGAAGGGTTTACATAAGTACATAGATTCAAGCTCTCCTTTAGTGAGTACTAGTGAATGATTTAGTACAAATGACATTAGGAAATATTGTGGGAGAATGATCTCCTTTTATAGAAGAGAGTTTCTAACTTTGTTCTGACATTGACATGTGTCGTGTTGTGATTGGCTTCCGATGTTGACACGTGTTGCGCTATGATTGGCTTCTGATGTCGACACGTGTCGCACTATGATTGGCCTCCAGGTTGGAGGGAAACTCTTCTGGGTCCTTGACGATATAACGTTGGCCGGCGCTCGGCAGTTTCAGGATTGGTCAAGTATGGTACAAATAGTACTCCCCTAGAGTGAAGGAAGCTCCTCGGTTGGGGACTTGCAAGATCCAAGCCGTTGAGTAATCACGAAACTTCTAAGTACCAAAGTGTGGTATCGTATTCACTTGCCTTATCTGTCTCATAGATAGATGTGGCATCTTCTCTGAAAGTACTTTTCCTCCATCCATGGGTGATATCTTTAACCGGTGGAGATGCACAAGGTAATGTATCAATTTGACTTGAAGCTTACTTGTAGTTTCAGGCTTGGTCAAGCGCGATATAAACCATGTAGTAGGAGCCCCCCAAGTCACCGAGCTAGGAGATTTGCCGAAAGAGGTGACATACAAGGTAAGCAATCAGAGTTCCAAGCAATCAGTCCCAGATCAGAAGTTTGATTTCGAGTTCCGGCTAATTGTTCTCATTCTCCTTATCTTGCAGGCAGCAAGAAGGATAAAGAGAAGAAAAAGGAGAAAATATGATATGAGATACTTTTACTTTTGAAGAAGTAACTTTCCACAGGCTTATTCTTGAACGGGGTTGGAGGGTTTTCTAGTTTCCTTTAAAGTATAAGGCCGACTCAAGAATTTGAGGGTCAAAACAAGTCCATCAAATCTAGAGTACGTTCGACCCTGATGATATGAGATACATTTGTTGTTGACAAAGTAGTGGATGTATCGGCACGTGTTCTGTTACACTTGTCTCCACATGCTTCCTTGTATCCTTCTTACTTGCCTTATCTGTTCCTCAGGCAGATATGGTATCTTCTCTGGAAGTATAAGATGTTGAAGATGAGTACTCGAGAGCAATGCCAGGTAAGTAATCAGGCAAGGGGTTCCAGGCAGTCAATTCCTGACTAGAAGCTTGATTCCAAGTGCTGACTGATTGCTCTCTTTCTCCTTGTCTTGCAGGTAAGAACAGGGCAAAGGAAAAGATAGGGAAAAAGCATGATATGGGATACTCTTGCTTTTGACCCTGATGATATGAAATACTCTTACTCTGGTATGGCTAGTTTGCATAGGTATTATTGGGGGGGGAGAAAGCTGAGTATTTCGAGAGGCTTCGTTGGGAGTGCCCTCTTAGATATGAGGAAGGGTTGAGCATTTTTGCAGGTCTGCCTGTTCGTGAAAGATGGAGGTCGACAAGTATAGGAGTCTCCCTAACAACAAGTAGTAATGTTATTCATGTACCCTTCTTGGTCATAGCAATGTAATGGGAGCTGTAAGCTTCACGTGTTTTAATTTTGTCAGAGCACTTTGAAAAAGTGGTCTGTGGTATCTGGAAAGCTGATGTTGCGTGTGAAGATTGCAGACAAATTTTATCCAAGGAAATCTGGCTCTCGAAGTTTGAAGAGCGGTGCCTCTTCAGTTTTTGAACAAGCAATCCTGTTGGGGATCTGGCTCTTGAGATTCGGAGAATGTTGCCTCTTCGATTTTTGAGAAAGCGATCATGGTAGGAGTTTGGCTCTCGAGATTCGGATAGCAGTGCCTCTTTGATTTTTGAGAAAGTAATCCTGGTGGGAGTCTGGCTCTCGAAATTCGGATAACGGTGCCTCTTTGATTTTTGAGAAAGCAATCCTGGTGAGAGTCTGGCTCTCGAGATTCGGGGAGGGGTGCCTCTTCGATTTTTGAGAAAGTAATCCTATTAGGAGTGTTTTCTCGATGTGAGTAAAGGTTGAGCATTTTTGCCAGTCTGCCTTGCCACGGAGCACGGAGGTTGACACACATAGGAACTTTCCAGTTATCGAGCATTGGTGTTGTTCCTTTACCCTTATAGGTAATGGTAGAGTAGCTGGACCTTCAAAATTTATGTGTCTAAACTTTGTCAAAGATCTTTGGCAAAGTTATCTGTGGTACCCTAAAAGATGATGTTACGTTTGGGGATTGTCGACATATTTTACTCAGGAAAATCTGCTTCTCGGAATCTGGAGAGTGGTGCCTCTTCGATTTTTGAACAAACGGCCATGCTGCCCTTCCTTTTATAGGGGTACCAATTGTGTGCAAAAAGTACGTTCAAAGAGTTATTGCTTGTAGGAATTTTTCCCTTATTTTTGTGCTTCAGAGATTTATTGGACCTCATTTCTCCTTCATCATTTCTGAAAATGTCTGGCCCATCCGACCGTCGTTTTGACTTGAACTTTAATGAAGAGGCAAACATGCCTCCTCAAGACAACATATGGCGCCCATCCTTCTTATCCCCTACTGGTCCTCTTACTGTTGGGGACTCTATGATGAAGAATGATATGACCGTTGCGGGGGTGGCCAGGAACCTTCTCACTCCCAAAGATAACAGACTACTTTCCAAACGGTCTGATGAGTTAGCTGTTCAGGATTCTCTGGCTCTCAGTGTTCAGTGTGCAGGTTCTGTGTCTAATATGGCCCAACGCCTATTTGTTCGAACCCGCCAAGTTGAATCATTGGCGTCTGAAGTGATAAGTCTCAAATAGGAGATTAGAGGGCTCAAGCATGAGAATAAACAGTTGCACATGCTCGCACATGACTATGCTACAAACATGAAGAGGAAGCTTGACCAGATGTAGGAATCTGATGGTCAGATTTTACTTGATCATCAGAGGTTTATGGGTTTGTTCCAATGGCATTTATTGCCTTCGTCTTCTGGGGCTGCATCGCGTAATGAAGCTCCAAATGATCAATCTTCGGTGCCTCCTCCTTCTGGGGTTCTGCCCAATACTGAGGCTCCGAATGATCACCCTTTGGTGCCTACTCTTTCTGCGGCTCTACCGACTGCTGAGACTTCTCCTGAGCAACCTTTGTAAAGGCTCCCTCTTGTTTGTTTATTTTGATTCATGTATATGTACATATTTGTAACCTATCGAAGATATCAATAAATAAGCTTTGCTTCATTTCAACGTATTGTGTTAAATACACAAAAGCCTTCTTCACTAAGTTCTTTGAATTTTTTTCTTTTGTTGAAGCTTGTATGTTGAAGCTTTGTGAGTGAAGCATGTATGTTGAGGTAGTGCTCCCTTAATTTCCCGAGTGAGGAAAACTTCTCGGTTGGAGACTTGAAAAATCCAAGTCACTGAGTGGTCGTGGGACTTATGAGTATCAAGGTGCAGTAGCATATGGTAGGAGTCCCCCAAGTCTCCGGTCGAGGGAGTTGACGAATGAGGCATTTCCTTTCTAAGTGGTAGCCCAAAACTCCTATTTCATATATATATTTGTTATGAAAGTTGTTAGGCCCAAAGAAGAGGAGGCATAGACAATATTTTTTTTTTTCGATTTTTCGAATTTTCGACTTTTTGAATTTTCAAAATTCCAAATATATATATATATATATATATATATTAAGCTTTGTAGGTGAAGCTTTGGTATTGAAGCTTTGAGGTTGAAGCTTTGTTGGGTAACATGAATTGATTTTGCTTCACACTATCTTGATCAAGATAATGTGAAGCTTTTGAGAATTTGTAGTTGTCTTCCATTGATGAAGCTTTTGTGGTGGGTGAAGCTTTTGTGGGTGAAGCTTTTGTGGTGGGTGAACCTTTTGTGGGTGAAGCTTTTGTAGGTAAAGCTTTTGTGGGTGAAGCTTTTGTGGGTGAAGCTTTTGTAGGTGAAGCTTTATTAGGTGAAGCTTTTGTAGGTGAAGCTTTATTGGGTGAAGCTTTTTTAGGTGAAGCTTTTGTGGGTGAAGCTTTTGTGTGAAGCTTTGGTGTTGAAGCTTTTGTAGTTGAAGCTTTGGAGTTGAAGCTTTTGTTGGGTACCATGAATTGATTTTGCTTCACACTATCTTGATCAAGATAGTGTGAAGCTTTTGAGAATTTGTAGTTGTCCTCCATTGGTGAAGCTTTTGTGGTGAAGCTTTGTTGGGTACCATGAATTGATTTTGCTTCACACTATCTTGATCAAGATCGTGTGAAGCTTTTGAGAATTTGTAGTTGTCCTCCATTGATGAAGTTTTGTTGAATTTCCCAATTTCCATTTTTTTTTTTGGGAAAATTAGAAATTTGAAAATGCGGGAGATACAACATATACAAATTCTGCTTCCACACTGTTGAGCAAGAGATTGTGATGCAAGCCATACCTTGTAGTAGTCGAACGTTTGGATGAACCATATAAATTGAATTTGCTTCAAACAGTATTGATCAAGAGTGTGTGAAGCTTTCTACGAGTTGTAGTTGCCCTTCATTGATGAAGCTTTTGTTGGCACCATAAATTGGTTTTGCTTCACACTGTCTTGATCAAGAGTGTGTGAAGCTTTTGAGAATTGTAGTTGAACTCCTTTGATTAAGCTCTTGTTGGCACCATAAATTGGTTTTACTTCACACTGTCTTGATCAAGAGTGTGTGAAGCTTTTGAGAATTGTGGTTGAACTTCTTTGATGAAGCTTTTGTTGGCACCATAAATTGGTTTTGCTTCACACTGTCTTGATCAAGAGTGTGTGAAGCTTTCTACGAATTGTAGTGTTTGCATTGTTACAAAGGAGAAATGTCTGAAGCAGTTGCAAGAGGGTTGAATAGCTTGATCTTCGTATGCCATGCACTGAAGTTGTTGTTGGCTTGCAATAAGACTTTGTTGGTGACTATAACTCTTATTAGGCATAAGTGCTCCCCTAGTTGAGTTGTCAAGCTTGAGGGTTTTTTTATCAAGAGTGTGTGAAGCTTTCTACGAGTTGTAGTTGCCTTTCATTGATGAAACTTTTGTTTTGTTGGCACCATAAATTGGTTTTGCTTCACACTGCCTTGATCAAGAGGGTGTGAAGCTTTTGAGAATTGTGGTTGAACTTCTTTGATTAAGCTCTTGTTGGCACCATAAATTGGTTTTGCTTCACACTGTCTTAATCAAGAGTGTATGAAGCTTTTGAGAATTGTGGTTGCCCTCCATTCATGAAGCTCTTGTTGGCATCATAAATTGGTTTTCCTTCACACTGTCTTGATCAAGAGTGTGTGAAGCTTTTGAGAATTGTGGTTGAACTTCTTTGATGAAGCTCTTATTGGCACCATAAATTGGTTTTGCTTCACACTGTCTTGATCAAGAGTGTGTGAAACTTTCTACGAATTGTAGTGTTTGCATTGTTACAAAGGAGAAATGTCTGAAGTAGATGTAAGAGGGTTAAATAGCTTGATTTTCGTATGTCATGCACTGAAGTTGTTGTTGGCTTGCAATAAGATTTTGTTAGTGACTATAACTCTTGTTGGGCATAAGTGTTCCCCTAGTTGAGTTGTCAAGCTTGATGGTTTTTTATTATTTGTGAATGCTAGGAGTTCACATGTATAAGTTGTACCACTCGTCTTCTAGGTAGGTGGAATGAATGGTGAGTTGCTTTCATCACTTGGTTAGTGGTATGAAGGTGAGTTCCTTCATCACCTTTCATCACATTTCATCACCTGGTTAGTGGCACGAAGATGAGTTCCTTCTTCACCTGGTTGGTAGCATGAATGACAAGTTGCCAAATGATATTAGAGTACGGGTTATACATTTCATCACCTGGTTGGTGGCATGAAAAAGAGTACGGGTTGTACATTTCATCACCTAGTTGGTGGCATGAAGATGAGTTCCTTCTTCACCTGGTTGGTGGCATGAGTGGCAAGTTGCCAAATGATATTAGAGTACGGGTTGTACATTTCATCACCTGGTTAGTGGCATAAAGATGAGTTCCTTCTTCACCTGGTTAGTGGAATGAGTGGCAAGTTGCCAAATGATATTAGAGTACGGGTGGTACATTTCATCACCTGGTTGGTGGCATGAAGGAGAGTATGGGTTGTACATTTCATCACTTGGTTGGTGGCATGAAGGAGAGTACGGGTTGTACATTTCATCACCTGGTTGGTGGCATGAAGATGAGTTCCTTCTTCACATTTCATCACTTGGTTGGTGAGAATAAGGGCAGGGTGTCGAGGCACATTGTAGCAAGTGTCGAATGACACAAAGTATGTTGAACCCTTTCGAAGCACAGTTGGCTTATGTATGAATGTGTTGGAATGTATGATTGAACGAATATACTGTGAAGCTGTTCGTTTATTTGTATAGTCTTGTTGACATATACTTAGACTTTGTTTCATGTTGGAAGCATTCATGTTGAAGCTTTGAACCCAAATGTTTCATTGCTAGGAATGTAAGAGGATTAGGACCGAGTTGTCTAAATCACCTATTTATTGAATTCATGCCAAATAATCTTCGTTATATAGGATGCCGAACGGCTGAAGCTTAACACTTGTACAATGTGAGTTTACTTGTAATATTACTTCAAGTGATCAGCGTTCCATGGATGGCCAAGGGTCTTGCCATCGGAGCTTCTAAGCTTGTAGGAGCCAGGGTGACTGATGCCAACAACTTCAAACGGTCCATCCCAGTTTGGACTAAGTGTTCATTCACTCAGGACTCTGTCGCAGAGTAATCTTTTCTTCAATACCCAGTCCCCCACTTTGAAAGAACGAGGTTTGACCCTTGAGTCATAGTAGTTGGAGATGCGCTGCTTGTAGGCAACATTCCTTAAGTGAGCTTGGTTTCTGTGTTTCTCGACTAGATCTAAGTTGAGGGTAAGTTGTTTGTCATTTTCGCTTTGCACATAGTTCTGGACTCGGAACGTTGCTTGCTCAAGCTCAACTGGGATAACTGCCTCTGTACCAAAGGCAAGTGAGAATGGGGTTTCTCCTGTTGATGTTCGATACGAAGTGCGGTATGACCAAAGAACTTGGGGTACAAATTCTGGCCAACAACCTTTAGCCTTGTCCAAGCTGGTTTTCAAAGTTCACTTGATTATTTTGTTGATGGTTTCGACTTGTCCATTAGACTGGGGATGAGCTGGGGAGGTAAAACATAAGTTGATGTTGAACTTAGAGCAAAATATCCTGAACTTATTGTTGTCGAACTGTCGCCCGTTGTCAGTAACTATTGCATTGGGAATGCCGAATCTGCAAAGGATGTTATTCATATGAAGTCTTCTATTTTTGCCTCAGTAATGGTTGCCAAGGGTTCTACTTCAACCCACTTTGTGAAGTAGTCAACTGCAACGATTATATAGTGGACTTTACCCTTCCCTGTAAGTATTGGGCCGATCAAATCAAGTCTCCATTGGGCGAAGGGCCAAGGGCTGATCATATGAGAGTGAGGAATAGTTGTATAGCGTTGACACTTATCACATGAGCGAGATATTCTAATGGCATCTTGGTGAAGTGTTGGCCAGTAATATCCTTAGCGAAAAGCCTTGTGTGCTAGGGATCGAATCCAGCATGATCTCCGCAGACTCATTCATGTATTTCCCGAATGATAATTTATGCCTCCGCGGGCGTAAGGCATCTTAGGTATGGTAGGTTAAAACCCCGTTTGTAGAGTTGGTCATTAAGGATCAAGTAACGGGTAGCCTTGTATTGAATCTGCTTAGCTTGGACTTTATCGTTTAGGAGGGTACCATGCGCAAGGAATTTATAAATCGGGGTAATCTAACTATCCCCCTATTGTAAGTTGCACACTTCTGCGGCCATGGTGCTTGGTGCTGCCAACAATTCAACCTGATTTTTTCTCACAATTTTGTCTTCCACTGTTGAGGAGAGGTGAGCCAAAGCGTCTGCATGACTGTTTGCCGCTCGAGGAATTTGGGTGATCTGGTAGTGGAAGTGTTTGAGCAACAATTGTGTTTGTGCCAGATATGCTGCCATAGAGCTATCCTTAGCGTTAAAGTTGTTGGTGACCTGGTTAACCACCAACTGGGAGTCACTGAAGATATCAATTCGTTTAACCCCAAGGTGTTTGGCCAAACGTAAGCCTGCTAGAAGGGCTTCATATTCGGCCTCATTATTCGATGCCTTGAATTTGAAACGAATAGCATACTCCATTGCTACTTTGTCAAGGGTCATAAGGATTAGTCCTGCTCCACAACCTTGTTGGTTGGACAAGCCATCAACATATAGACTCCATGCTGGGGCTGTTGGTTCTATTTTCTGAGCTTCCGAGGGTAATGAAACCACTTCTTTAGGCGTAGAAACAATGTCAACAGGATATGTGAAGTCGGCGATGAAGTCTGCCACTGCCTGGCCCTTCTTAGCTGGCTTTGGTTGGTAGGAGATGTCAAACCCACCCAATGATGTCTCCTATTTGATCATTCTCCCCGAAATGTCAGAACTTTGGAATATCTGTCGAAGAGGATTATTGGTAAGCACGATGATAGAGTATGCTTGGAAGTAAGGGCGAAGTTTTCGAGCAGACATGACCAATGCTAGAGCCAATTTCTCAATGTTGGAGTATCATGTCTCCGCATCTTGTAAGGCCTTACTTGCGTAGTAGACAGGTCGTTCGACATTACCATCATTTCGAATGAGAACGGAACTTACTGCTAAAGCCGATACCGATAGATAGATAATAAGAGTGTCACCAACCTCAGGTTTGGAGAGCATAGAGGCTTTACTCATGTGGTCTTTGAGGTTCTTGAATGCATCGGCACATTCATCAGTCCATGTAATGTACTTCTTACTTCCCTTAAGTGCTTTGAAGAAAGAAGCACATTTGTCTGTGGCCTTAGAGATGAACCTAGTTAAGGCTACCATTTTGCCAGTAAGGCTCTGGATGTCTTTTGAAGTTACCAGTTCCTTCATGTCGAGGATTGCTTTGATCTTCTCGGGATTAGCCTCAATGCCTCGTTGGCTTATCATGAAGCCTAAGAATTTGCCAGAGCCTACGCCGAAGGCACATTTGTTGGGGTTCAACCTCATTCGATACCTCTTCAAAATGGTGAAAGTTTCATATAGGTTGGTGATGTGTTGGTCGGCATGTTTGCTCTTGACTAGCATATCATCAACGTAAACTTCCATGTTCTTCCCAATCTGTTCGGTAAACATTGAATTGACTAGTCTCTGATAAGTCGCCCCTACATTCTTTAGGCCGAATGGCATGACTTTATAGCAATATAATCCCCTATTAGTAGTGAAAGATGTGTGTTCTTGGTCCGAAGGGTTCATGAGGATTTGGTTGTATCCTGAGTAGGCATCCATAAAGCTCAGGAGTTCACACCCTGCCGTAGAATCTATAAGTTTGTCAATGAGAGGAATAGGAAAGATATCCTTCAGGCATCTTTTGTTTAGGTCGGTGTAGTCGACACACATTCTCCACAAGACCTTTTGGAGGAGGAGACTTTCTTTGGTCGGATTTTTCTTAACAAGGATCACATTTGCTACCCATGTTGGGTAATTGACTTCACGGACGAAGCCTATGCCTTTGAGTTTTTCAACTTCTGCCTTCATTGCTTCGTATCGTTCAACATCATAAGATCTTCGCTTCTGTCTCACCGGCTTAGTCTTGGGGTCAATACTCAAGCGATGACATATGATATCGGGAGAGATGCCTGGCATTTCCTTGTATAACCAGGCGAATACCTCAATGTTCTCTTGCAAAAAAGAGATCAATGCCAACCGAATTGGTGGTGACAAGGTGCTGCCAATCTTCACTATGCGATCTGGATAATCTTTTGACATAGAAACCTTCTCCAGCTCTTCAGCGGGTTGTGCTTGCTGGGTGAAAGAGTCATCTCGAGGATCGTCGGGTTGACTGTTGCCACCGTGAAGATCCAAGTTGGCTTCTTCCGGGCTGGTCTTTATGACTTGGTCATGTATAGAAAAGGTTTCCTTGGGCACAGGCAGGTGTTATTGCTTGACCGAAGTGTTGTAGCATAACCGTGCACTAAGTTGATTTCCTCTAATGTAACCATTGCCATAGGGGGTTGGAAATTTCATCAACAACATATGTGTGGATATCATGGCCTTGAGATCATTGATGCCTATGCGTCCAAAGATGACATTGTATGTCGTTAGGCAATCAACTACCATGAAGTTAATGGTAATGGTAGTTGTGTAAGGGTCTGTACCAATGGTGAAAGGTAAGTGTATGCTTCCTATAGGTTGCATGATATCACCGAAGAAGCTTATCAGAGGAGAAATCGAGCGATCAAGCAAGTGTTCAGCTAGATTAAGTGCCTTGAAAACTTCAGCAAACATGATATTGACCGAAGCCCCCGTGTCTACCAGGATTTGTCGTACTTCAAAGTTGGTTATGTGAGCCTCCACAATCAGTGGGTCGTTGTGAGGGTAGATGATACCTCTTTCTTCTTCAGGGTAGAAACATATTGGATCCTAGTTAGGCTTTTGATACCTGCATCCCATTATGTCTTCCACATGAAACACTTGGTTGCCAGGCCTTAAAACTCGTTCGCTATTTTTCATGGCCTTATTGAAAGATTCAGATATGGGTGTGTTACTGCTTATGAAATATATCACATTCACTTGGCGTTGGTTATGGTTATCCCTTGAAGGGTGAAAGAGGAATCGATCAATTTTTCCTTCACGTGCCAAATCTTCAATATGATCACGAAGGGTAATACACTTCTCGCCGTCATGGCCGTTATGCTCGTGGTAGCAGCAAAACGTGCCCGTGTTCTTCGTGGGCTTGTAACCCGACTGCCTCGGCATTGGCTTCGGCATCAGGTGTGCTATGCTAGGGTAAATGGCCACGCATGTGGTGTTCAAAGATGTGTATGTCTCATACCTTGGGCTAGGGCCTGCCCTGACATGTGTTTGGCCCACTGTGTTGACTGCCTGGGGGCGGGCATTATCGTGGCGACACCCTTGGTTATCGCGATAGTGTCCCTTACTTTTTTTAGTAAAATGAAACTGGTGAGGATGGAAATCTTTCCTTTTGCCCTGAGATTGATATGTCTGTTGACTTGGCGAAGTATTAAGTAAGGCAAAGGGAGGCACCGCTGCTGTTTGGAAGGTTGAGGTCTTTTCATTTGGTTGGATCTGGCTTCCACTCCCTACTTGCTGATAAGGGGTGGCTGTGGAATGTTTCCCTTGATATGTCCTTGCCTCAGCGGAGGCATGGTTGTAAGCATGTGCCATCACTTCAGAGTAAGTCTTCCAAGTGTTGGCATTGATCATGTACTTTGAAGAAACAATCACTTAGGATTGCCGTGAAGGCTTTGAGGGTAGTCTTGTCGTCTACCTCGGCACAACGGGAATACTCATGGCTGAAGCGGCCAACATATATACTTAATGACTCGTCTGCCTTCTGGCGAATAGTGTACAAGTCATCCGCAGAGTGCAAGCGATCGGTCTAGAAAATGTGTTGAGAAACAAACAGTTTCCTCAATTCCTCAAATGAGTCTATCGTCTCAGGTGGAAGGCAGCAATACCAGTTTAGAGCTCCGCCAGAGAGGGTGGAGGGGAAGAAAAGACATCGCTCTTCGTCGGTGTGCATCCAGTATGCCATGGTGGACTCAAAGAGGTTAAGGTGTTCAATCGGGTCCTCATTTCCAGTATAGAGTTGCAAGCCAAGCTTCTGCTTTGTCTTTGCTTGGAGAGGGTGTCTAGGATCCTCCTTTTAAGAGGGCCAGGCCTAAGGTGGTTCCAATCAGGTATCTTAGCTTGTCGTTCGGCCTTCAACTTGTTTACTTCCTTAAAGAGCTGTAAGACAAAAGGGTCCTGAGTAGAGTCATGTACCACTGAAGCTTTCTTTCGTAAATCTCCATCTCCTCTTGGAAGTAGGAAGGTTTGATCAAGAGCATGTGATTTTTCCTTGGACTCGCCGTACTGACTTCCAAGGTATGTCTGTCGGACCATCTCTGAGTCCCCTATACCTTCGTGTTCCTCTAAGACTTGTTTCCCCTTCCCCAAATTGGTAGCCGGCCTGGGACATGGGAGGGGACCGAGTCTTTCAGAGACCCTCGGGTCATTGATCTTCAAGCTTACGTGGATGTTGTCTCGACGTTGCTTTAGGAAGTCTCGACGGTTGCGAAATACGACTTTCGATCCTTCCACTCCTTCTGTAAGGAGGTACATTCCTCCACTCATCCTACTTCGGGTCAAAGCAGCTGGGTTGAGAGAAGTCTCATGTTGGTCGCCATTTCGATGAGTAGCTCACTCCATAACAGGAATACCCAAGTCGAGGGCAAATGACCCTCCGTGCTTGGGGGCACCCAATTAATGGTTGACTTCCACAGGGGTGATGAGCTCGTGTGTTTTAGTATATCTAGCCTCGTGGAGCATCTCGAAGACCTTGTCATATTGCTCTTGAAGGATCTCATTCTTCATCGCTATCTTGTTGTTCTGAGCCTCCAGCTCATCGACTTTAGCCTAAAAAACAAACTTCTTTTGTTCCTTCTTTCGTTGCTTCGCACCAGGTGTGAGGGGGGTGTCGTTCTGTATGTTGTGGCTTCCTTCGCTCCCCATGATGGAGAGGGATGCTTGGTCAAAAGAGAGTGTACGAATGGTGGAGACCAGCTTGACGAAGCTAAAGAGAGTAGGAATAAGTGTCGTTCCCACAGACGGCGCCAAATGTTGATGCACAAAATCAGTGGGGACTTTGGTACAACAGAAAGTGTCAAGTTTGTGACCTTCGCTAGATTGCTCCGGTCACTAGTGTGGATAAGTATGTAAATGGATAGAGACAGGGAAGCAAACACAAGACATACGTGGTTCACCCAGATTGGCTACGTCCACGGAGTAGAGGAGTTCTCATTAATTGTGAAGGGTTTACATAAGTACATAGGTTCAAGCTCTCCTTTAGTGAGTACTAGTGAATGATTTAGTACAAATGACATTAGGAAATATTGTGGGAGAATGATCTCCTTTTATAGAAGAGAGTTTCTAGCTTTGTTCTGACATTGACACATGTCGTGTTGTGATTGGCTTTCGATGTTGACACATGTCGCGCTATGATTGGCTTCTGATGTCGACACATGTCATACTGTGATTGGCCTCCTGGTTGGAGGGAAACTCTTCTGGGTCCTTGACGGTATAACGTTGACCGGTGCTCGGTAGTTTCGGGATTGGTCAAGTATGGTACAAACAAACTGGATACATTCATTGTATGCAATAATTTTTTATTCAAATGATATAAAGAAATTAATGAATGCATTTTAGATCGAAGTTCAAATTTTGTAGTTTCTTTTTTTTTCGTTAAGAAAATGTTCTAGAGACTTATGTCGTTCGATAGATGCATATTTTGCAGATGATGAATCTAGAACACATGAACAATCTACCATACTGCAGTGCATATAGGTGCTTTTCTTGGATGGATCGTCACAATTTATGAATCAATTGGTATATGACAATTATACCCATGATCTTCCCAGAGTGTTTTAAGCTATACTAAATTGTTTCTTACGTTAATTATTTTGTAGCAAAGTCGTCCTTTCACTATGAAGCCACTAGCAACTGGTTTACAGAGCTTCCTGTGAGTTAAAGTGTCTTAAACTTTTGATTGAAAATCTTTATGGTGTTTTTTTTATCATTTTTGTTATCTCTGTAGCTGTTTTGAAAATTTTTTTTTTTACGATTTTTATCCAATGTTTATATGTGTAGGCACTCAAATTAGAGTTTACTGTTTTTATTTCGAAGTAGGAAAATGATGGAAAAATAGGACTCCTATAAGATTTTGGTTTTTTGTGGGTTTTCAAGTTTTTCCTTGGCTTCAATTTGTGTTTTTAAATATGTCTGTGATGTTTACATTGACCATTTCATCGTTTCGGCTTGCAGAAAAATTGCAGTTGTCAATCTGGATCCTGCCAACGATGCATTGCCATATCCTTTTCAATTTTTTCATCTTTTGTTGTTCGTAATTTCGTTGTGTGATTAATATTTCAAATGCTAAAAATGCAGTCCATATATACTTCAATTATAGGCACTAATTTAATAAATCTGTGATGAGCTCACGACCTTTTGATTTGATGAAACCATATGGCATATTACAGCTTCTTTCAACGTACTCTAATTTATGATTGTGCTAATTTTTGTGTATTTTTTGAAGATCTCTTCTTCTTTTTTTTCCCCTCATTCAAATATGCACCAATGCTTTGTTATGTATGTAGCTCTATGTTTCGATTACATGCTCTCAATTTCTAGTTATGCGTTTTTTTGTGTGGTGATTAAGTAATTTGTGTTGTGTTTGGTTAGGAAAGTGCAGAAAAAATGGGTGCCCTATAAATTTAGTAAAAATGCTAGAGAGAAAAAGGCAATCCCAATTGGCAGCGTACACCACGTTCAGAACTCAACGGAAAAACAGCCATAAGTCTATAGTTGATCCGAAAGAGTGGCAGGTTTGACAATGGTTGCACTGAATTCATTTTTGCTCACTGTTTGAATATGAAAATCAGTTAATTTTCCATTCAGGTTGAACCAAAAAGTCTCCTGGATGCACATTTTCTTAATAGCGATGTTAAGGTAAATTTTGTTTACCCTTCTTCCAAATTAATTCAATGGATTATGTCTTCTGAGTAATGTTGAAGCAGGACAATGTATCTTAGAAAGTTCACGGTGTATAGTTTCTGCATAAATTTATTTTGGGAATAGTATATATATTCATATATGGAGTTCCGTGATACATGAACCGGAAATTATACAATTTAGTGTTTTTTTTCAACAGTATGCCATTAGCTTCAATGATTGAGATCTTTGGCATGTGCTCAACATCTAAATAAATGCTTGATCAACCTCTCCCATGGTAGGTAAATTTGATTTGGAAGGAAACACTTCAACTCTTTTTATTTATTTTTTATGATCATAACACTGTCATACAACGTATTACTATTATGAATGTTATGCAGGAAAAAAAAATTGTAAAACATTGCTGATCAACCTTTGCTACCAACAACAACAACAACAACAAAGCCTTTTCCCACTAAGTGGGGTCGGCTATATGAATCCTAGAACGCCATTGCGCTCGATTTTGTGATGTCCTCCGTTAGATCCAAGTACTCTAAGTCTTTTCTTAGAGTCTCTTCCAAAGTTTTCCTAGGTCTTCCTCTACCCCTTCGGCCCTGAACCTCTGTCCCGTAGTCACATCTTCGAACCGGAGCGTCAGACGGCCTTCTTTGCACATGTCCAAATCACCGGAGCCGATTTTCTCTCATCTTTCCTACAATTTCGGCTACTCCTACTTTACCTCGGATATCCTCATTCCCAATCTTATCCTTTCTCATGTGCCCACACATCCCACGAAGCATCCTCATCTCCGCTACACCCATTTTGTGTACATGTTGATGCTTCACCACCCAACATTCTGTGCCATACAACATCGCTGGCCTTATTGCCGTCCTATAAAATTTTCCCTTGAGCTTCAGTGGCCTACGACGGTCACACAACACGCCGGATGCACTCTTTCCATCCAGCTCGTATTCTATGGTTGAGATCTCCATCTAATTCTCCGTTCTCTTGCAAGATAGATCCTAGGTAGCGAAAACGGTCGCTTTTTGTGATCTTCGCTAGATTGCTCCGGTCATTAGTGTGGATAAGTATATAAATGGATAGAGATAGGAAAGCAAACACAAGATGTACGTGGTTCACCCAGATTGGCTACGTCCACGGAATAGAAGAGTTCTCATTAATTGTGAAGGGTTTACACAAGTACATAGGTTCAAGCTCTCCTTTAGTGAGTACAAGTGAATGATTTAGTACAAATGACATTAGGAAATATTGTGGGAGAATGATCTCGTAATCACGAAACTTCTAAGTATCGGAGTGTGGTGTCGTCTTGACTTGCCTTATCTGTCTCATAGGTAGATGTGGCATCTTCTCTGGAAGTACTCTTCCTCCATCCAGGGGTGGTATCTTTAACTGGTGGAGATGCACAAGGTAATGTATCAATTTCACTTGAAGCTTACTTGTAGTTTCAGGCTTGGTCAAGCGCGATACAAACCATGTAGTAGGAGTCCCCCAAGTCGCCGAGCTAGGGGGTCTGCTGAAAGAGGTGACAGACAAGGTAAGCAATCAGAGCTCCGACTGATTGTTCACCTTCTCCCCATCTTGCAGCAGCATGAAGGATAAAGAGAAGAAAAATGAGAAGAGATGATATGAGATACTTTTGCTTTTGAAGAAGTAACGTTCCACAGGCTTATTCTTGAACTGAGCTGGAGGGTTTTTTGGTTTCCTCCAGAGTATAAGGCCGACTGAAGAATTTGAGGGTCAAAACAAGTCCATCAAATCTAGAGTACGTTCCACCCTGCTGATATGGGATACTTTTGCTTTTGACAGAGTAATGGATGTATCGGCACGTGTGCTGTTACGCTTGTCTCCACATGCTTCCTTGTATCCTTCGCACTTGCCCTATCTGTTCCTCAAGCAGATGCGGAATCTTCCCTGGAAACATAAGATGTTGAAGATGAGTACTCGAGAGCAATGCCAGGTAAGTAATCAGGTAAGGGGTTCCAGGCAGTCAGTTCCTGGCTGGAAGCTTGATTCCAAGTGCTGACTGATTGCTCTCTTTCTCCTTGTCTTGCAGGTAAAAACAAGGCCAAAAGAAAAGACAGGGAAAAAGCATGATATGGGATACTCTTGCTTTTAACCCTGATGATATGAGATATTCTTGCTCTAGTATAGCTTGTTTGCAGAGGTATTATCGGGGGGAAAGAAAGCTGAATATTTCGAAAGGCTTCGTTGGGAGTGCCCTCTCAGATATGATGAAGGGTTGAGCATTTTTGCAAGTCTGCCTGTCCGTTGGGGATGGAGGTCGACATATATAGGAGTCTCCCTAACAACAAGTAGTAATGCTATTCCTTTACCCTGCTTGGTCATAGCACAGTAGTGGGAGCTGCCAGTTTCACATGTTTTAACTCTGTCAGAGCACTTTGAAAAAGTGGTCTGTGGTATATGGCTCTCGAGATTCGGAGAACGATGCCTCTTCGATTTTTGAGAAAGCAATCATGCTGGGGGTCTGACTCTCGAGATTCGGAGAGCAGTGTCTCTTCGATTTTTGAGGAAGTAATCATGTTGGGAGTCTGGCTCTCGAGATTCGGAGGGCGGTGCCTCTTCGATTTTGGAGCAAGCAATCTTGTTGGGAGTGTTGTCTCGAATGTGAGTAAAGGTTGGGCATGTTTGCTAGTCTACCTTGCCACGAAGCACAAAGGTTGACACACAGGGACTTTCCAATTATCCAGCAATGGTACTGTTCCTTTACCCTCTCTTCGATTTTGAGAAAGTAGTCATGTTGGGAGTCTGGCTCTTTAGATTCAGAGGACGGTGCCTCTTCGATTTTGGAGCAAGCAATCTTGTTGGGAGTGTTTTCTCGAATGTGAGTAAAGGTTGGGCATGTTTGCTAGTCTACCTTGCCACGAAGCACAGAGGTTGACACACAGGGACTTTCCAATTATCCAGCAGTGGTACTGTTCCTTTACCCTTGTGGGTAATAATATGGTAACTAGACCTTCAAAATTTATGTGTCTAAACTTTGTTAGTGCTGTTTCTTTGCTATTCTTTTACCTTTCTTGGTCAGAGCGATGTAGTGGGAGCTGCAAGCTTCACGTGCTCAACTTTGGCAGAGAACTTTGGCAAAGTTATCTGTGGTACCCATGAGTTATTGTTGCGTGTGGGAAGTGAGTGATTGAACAGTAAGATTCATGTGCTTTCTACTTCACCAGAAGTCTTCGACAGAATGCCCATAATTTCTGCAAAGCTGAGTGTGTGTGTGACAGGTGCTGACAAGGCTAGAAAAGTAGGTGCCTCTTTGATTTCTGAGATCGGCCCTCGTGGTCTATGAGCAGCCCAGCTTTTGAGAAAGCGAGCGCCTCTTCGATTGATTCGGAGAACGATGCCTCATCGATTTTTGAGAAAGCAATCATGCTGGGGGTCTGGCTCTCGAGATTCGGGGAGCAGTGTCTCTTCGATTTTTGAGAAAGTAATCATGTTGGGAGTCTGGCTCTCGAGATTCGGAGAGCGGTGCCTCTTTGATTTTGGAGCAAGCAATCTTGTTGGGAGTGTTTTCTCGAATGTGAGTAAAGGTTGGGCATGTTTGCTAGTCTACCTTGCCACGAAGCACAGAGGTTGACACACAGGGACTTTCCAATTATCCAGCAATGGTACTGTTCCTTTACCCTCTCTTCGATTTTTAAGAAAATAGTCATGTTGGGAGTCTGGCTCTTTAGATTCGGAGGACGGTGCATCTTCGATTTTGGAGCAAGCAATCTTATTGGGAGTGTTTTCTCGAATGTGAGTAAAGGTTGGGCATGTTTGCTAGTCTACCTTGCCACGAAGCACAGAGGTTGACACACAGGGACTTTCCAATTATCCAGCAGTGGTACTGTTCCTTTACCCTTGTGGGTAATAATATGGTAGCTAGACCTTCAAAATTTATGGGTCTAAACTTTGTTAGTGCTGTTTCTTTGCTATTCTTTTACCCTTCTTGGTCAGAGCGATGTAGTGGGAGCTGCAAGCTTCACGTGCTCAACTTTGGCAGAGAACTTTGGCAAAGTTATCTGTGGTACCCATGAGCTATTGTTGCGTGTGGGAAATGGGTGATTGAACAGTAAGATTCATGTGTTTTCTACTTCCCCAGAAGTCTTTGACAGAATGCCCATAATTTCCGCAAAGCTGAGTGTGCGTGTGACAGGTGCTGACAAGGTTGGAAAAGTAGGTGCCTCTTCAATTTCTGAGATCGGCCCTCGTGGTCTCTGGGGAGCCCAGCTTTTGAGAAAGCGAGCGTCTCTTCGATTTCTGAGATCGGCCTTCGTGGTCTTTGAGCAGCCCAACTTTTGAGAAAGCAAACACCTCTTCGATTTCTGAGATCAACCCTCGTGATCTCTAAGTAGCCCAACTTTTGAGAAAGCAAACGCCTCTTCGATTTCTGAGCAGGCGCCTCTTCGATTTCTGAAGCTCCGTCGAGTGCAGATTTTTATAGGGGCTGGCATTAAGTTCCAAAGCACACTTGAATCTCCACCAGTAGAAGCTTCATTCTTGCACTTCTAAGATCTTGATTTGTCCGACCTCTTCTCTCTTCAACACCTTTGAAAATGTCTGGCCCCTCCGACTGTCGTTTTGACTTGAACCTTGTTGAAGAGGCAGCCCCGCCTTCTCCAGACAACATATGGCGCCCATCCTTCGTCTCCCCTACTGGTCATCTTACCGTTGGGGATTCCGTGATGAAGAATGATATGACCGCTGCGGTGGTGGCCAGGAACCTTCTCACTCCCAAAGATAACAGACTACTTTCCAAACGGTCTGATGAGTTAGCTGTTAAGGATTCGCTGGCTCTCAGTGTTCAGTGTGCAGGTTCTGTGTCTAATATGGCCCAACGCCTATTTGCTCGAACCCGCCAAGTTGAATCATTGGCGGCTGAAGTGATGAGTCTCAAACAGAAGATTAGAGGGCTCAAGCATGAGAATAAACAGTTGCACCGGCTCGCACATGACTATGCTACAAACATGAAGAGGAAGCTTGACCAGATGAAGGAAACTGATGGTCAGGTTTTACTTGATCATCAGAGATTTGTGGGTTTGTTCCAAAGGCATTTATTGCCTTCGTCTTCTGGGGCTGTACCGCGTAATGAAGCTCCAAATGATCAACCTCTGATGCCTCCTCCTTCTAGGGTTCTGTCCAGTACTGAGGCTCCAAATGATCCCCCTCCGGTGCCTTCTCTTTCTGGGGCTCTACCGACTGCTGAGACTTCTCCTAAGCAACCTTTGTGAAGGCTCCCTCTTGTGTGTTTATTTTGACTCATGTATATGTACATATTTGTAGCTTATCGGGAATATCAATAAATAAGCTTTCCTTCATTTCAACGTATTGTGTTAAATACACCAAAGCCTTCTTCGCTAAGTTCTTTGAATTTTCTTTTGTTGAAGCTTGTATGTTGAAGCTTGTATGTTGAAGCTTTCTGAGTGGAGCATGTAGGTTGGGGTAGTGTTCCCTTAATTTCCCGAGTGAGGAAAACTTCTCGGTTGGAGACTTGGAAAATCCAAGTCACTGAGTGGGATCGGCTATATGAATCTTAGAACGCCATTGTGCTCGATCCTGTGTCATGTCCTTCGTTAGATCCAAGTACTCTAAGTCTTTTCTTAGAGTCTCTTCCAAAGTTTTCCTAGGTCAGGTAACGAAAACGGTCGCTCTTTGGTATTTCTTGATCTCCGATCCTCACCCCTAACTCGTTTTGGCCTCCATTTGCACTGAACTTGCACTCCATATATTCTGTTTTTGATCGGCTTAGGCGAAGACCTTTAGATTCCAACACTTCTCTCCAAAGGTTAAGCTTTGCATTTACCCCTTCCTGAGTTTCATCTATCAACACTATATCGTCTGCGAAAAGCATACACCAAGGAATATCATCTTGAATATGTCCTGTTAACTCATCCATTACCAACGCAAAAAGGTAAGGACTTAAGGATGAGCCTTGATGTAATCCTACAGTTATGGGAAAGCTTTCGGTTTGTCCTTCATGAGTTCTTACGGCAGTCTTTGCTCCTTCATACATATCCTTTATAGCTTGGATATATGCTACTCGTACTCCTTTCTTCTCTAAAATCCTCCAAAGAATGTCTCTTGGGACCCTATCATACGCTTTTTCCAAATCTATAAAGACCATGTGTAAATCCTTTTTCCCATCTCTATATCTTTCCATCAATCTTCGTAAGAGATAGATTGCCTCCATGGTTGAGCGCCCTGGCATGAACCCGAATTGGTTGTCCGAAACCCGTGTCTCTTGCCTCAATCTATGCTCAATGACTCTCTCCCAGAGCTTCATTGTATGACTCATTAGCTTAATACCCCTATAGTTCATGCAATTTTGTACGTCACCCTTATTCTTGTAGATAGGCACCAAAGTGCTCGTTCGCCACTCATTTGGCATCTTCTTCGTTTTCAAAATCCTATTGAAAAGGTCAGTGAGCCATGTTATACCTGTCTCTCCCAAAAGTTTCCACACTTCGATTGGTATATCGTCTGGGCCTATTGCTTTTTTATGTTTCATCTTCTTCAAAGCTACAACCACTTCTTCCTTCCGGATTCGACGATAAAAAGAGTAGTTTCTACACTCTTCTGAGTTACTCAACTCCCCTAAAGAATCACTCATTTCATGTCCTTCATTGAAATGATTATGAAAATAACCTCTCCATCTGTCTTTAACCGCGTTCTCTGTAGCAAGAACCTTTCCATCCTCATCCTTGATGCACCTCACTTGGTTTAGGTCCCTTGTCTTCTTTTCCCTTGCTCTAGATAGTTTATAGATATCCAACTCTCCTTCTTTGGTATCTAGTCGTTTATACATATCGTCGTAAGCCGCTAACTTAGCTTCTCTGACAGCTTTCTTCGCCTCTTGCTTCGCTTTTCTATACCTTTCACCATTTTCATCGGTCCTCTCCTTGTATAAGGCTTTACAACATTCCTTCTTAGCCTTCACCTTTGTTTGTACCTCCTCATTCCACCACCAAGATTCCTTTTGGTGTGGGGCAAAGCCCTTGGACTCTCCTAATACCTCTTTTGCTACTTTTCGGATACAACTAGCCATGGAATCCCACATTTGGCTAGCTTCCCCCTCTCTATCCCACACACATTGGGTGATTACCTTCTCTTTGAAAATGACTTGTTTTTCTTCTTTTAGATTCCACCATCTAGTCCTTGGGCACTTCCAAGTATTGTTCTTTTGTCTTACTCTTTTGATATGTACATCCATCACCAACAAGCGATGTTGATTAGCCACGCTCTCTCCTGGTATAACTTTGCAATCCTTACAAGTTATACGATCCCCTTTCCTCATTAGAAGAAAATCTATTTGTGTTTTTGACGACCCACTCTTGTAGGTGATCACATGTTCTTCTCTCTTCTTAAAGAAGGTGTTGGCTAAGAAGAGATCATATGCCATTGCAAAATCCAAGATAGCTTCCCCATCCTCGTTTCTCTCCCCAAAACCATGGCCACCATGAAAACCTCCATAGTTGCCTGTCTCCCTGCCCACGTGTCCATTTAAATCTCCTCCTATAAATAACTTCTCCGTCTGAGCAATTCCTTGCACCAAGTCTCCAAGATCTTCCCAAAATTTCTCCTTCGAACTCGTATCCAACCCTACTTGAGGTGCGTACGCACTAATCACATTGATAAGTTCTTGTCCTATTACAATCTTGATTGCCATGATTCTATCTCCTACCCTCTTGACATCTACAACATCTTGTACCAAGGTCTTGTCCACGATGATGCCAACACCGTTTCTCGTTCTATTTGTGCCCGAATACCAAAGTTTAAACCCTGAGTTTTCTAGATCCTTTGCCTTACTACCAACCCACTTAGTTTCTTGTAGGCACATAATATTTATCCTTCTCCTCACCATAACTTCCACTACTTCCATAGATTTTCCCGTTAAGGTTCCTATATTCCACGTTCCTAAACGCATTTTGCTCTCTTGAACTCTACCCTTCTGTCCTAGCTTCTTCACCCTCCCCTGTCTAATAGGATCAAAGTACTTCTTTTGTGTGTCCCGGGTAAAGTTGATAGGAGCATATGCTCCCAAACAACTTTGAGTGGAGTCGTTCGAAAAGAAGTTTCTATGGCCCCCTTGCTCATTTAACACTGCATCCGGGTGCCGATGGAGATACAGCGACCCTTGCTCACTTATCACTGTGCTCGGGCCACACAGCGCGCCACTTACGGGTGACGCCCTAGCTTTAGCGCGATTTTGTTCTGGATTCATTTTCATAAGGATTCGACGTGATCATGGAGTGCCGGCTGTCGACTACCTGACGCCCTCCCCCTCCTCCTTTATCCGGGCTTGGGACCGGCCATGTAAGACATAGGCGGAGTTTAACCTTTGCTACCACCAAAATAAAATTTGTATAAAGTTGCTAATGGACAATAATAGGTAGCTTGCATTTCCTTTTCATGTACTAACAACTTTTAGTTTATATTATTAACTTTTTTTTACGATATATATACTTCTCTTTACTTGCTCACTTGAATTTTCATTTATATTAACAACTTCTGTTTTTTTCTTATTTTTGTCAGAGAAGCTTGTATATCATGAAAAATAAAACAAGGAAGATCTAAAGTGACAGTCAACGAAATTTAAATAGTGCTAATTAGTGTATGTATGTAAATATAGCTGTAAACAGGAATGTAAACTCCACCGTTCGACACCTAATATGATCATACTTATGTAGAGAACTTATTGTATGTTTTACACTTTTACAACCCGCAGCAACGCGCGAGCTCTATTACTAGTATTATCTATTCGTTGAGGAGGGATTTGACTGTAGCTTAGCTACAGTCAAATCTTTGCCACTCGATTTTGCTTTATTTACACCAGTACCATCAAGGTTAATTATTAAAATTAGAAGGGTAATTTTGTCTCTAACCAGTTTCAATATTTATGATTTTGCCCCGTCTATTCATGTTTGTTGTGAAATGGACCCTCGATTTGTATTATTTATATTTCTACCATTGCCAAACAGCATGGGTTGCAGAGACAGAGAGAGGGAGATACTCCATTCCAAGTTTGACATGAAGTTTGTTTAGTTAAACACTTTCCTTAGCCATGAATCTTAATTTTCTGTTAATATTGCAGATACTTCATTCCAAGTTTGACTCAAATTCAAATGTCAGTACATCAGCCATGAAATTTTCATTTCCTTGTGATGGTTCAATTACAAATTTTGATTCCTGGTCGAGTGGATTTGATATTGGCGCTTGCGTAGAGGTAATTTCTAACATATTTTTCTTTCAAACTCGTCTTTTGAAATTTTTGCTACATAAAACCTGCAAATATTCCTGTTTGCACAGAAATCAAGTGCCCCGGTTGTACTGTAATTGGTATATAATGTTGCTTACTCTAATTAGAAATCTGAAATCATAGGTAATAGAGCATATGGAGGAAAATCAAGCATCTGAGTTTGGCAACGTGATGCCAAACATATGGACTTGAGTGGTGTTGATGAAGAAGAATTTTCTGGAATTTAACGACCTCAAAGTGTTGGTGCCTGATCGTATTCATGAGCTATTTTGTAAAGGGGTTTCGTTGCGGCTTATTAGCTTTGGTGAGAATGCAACTTTGCTTCTTAGATTCCTTCTTGATAACAAGTATTTATTAGTAACATTGTTGAATAAGTATCTAATCTTATTTTGTTTGCATTGATTTGGGTATTTAATGAAAAAGCATGTGAATGTGATACATGGATAAAGTTTGATTTTTTTTTTTCCTGAGTTAAGCATTTAGCTACTGGATTGCATGAAATTAGTATTTAAATAATTTCTTTGATAAAATTGTTCTTGCTTCTTATTTTCTTTTTGGGGTTTATTTGCTGCATAATTTGTTTGTTAATCTTTGAGTGTGGAGAAGATTTGTTTCCTTATTCTATTCAAATAGTCCAAGAAGAATAGAAGATTGTTTCATTTTTCTTTTTTTTTTTGGCTTTGAATATGAATTTTCAAATTTACACCTCATCATATCCTAATGAGGACATGTGTGGAAATTATTCATGTTTGTCGTGGATAATATATTCAACGCCCAGCAGCAAAGCAAGAGCACATTTTCTAGTTCTCTCTATTCAAACTAAGCTTTCTCTAAGTGGTTGGATAGGGATTAATCGTTCTATTCAATGGTGGCGATGATGACATACCTTGGAGGCCAAGGAAAAGGACAAGAAATAGTTTCATAATCAACTTTGGTCATAGGCAGCAGCAGAACAAGGAAAGTCCCATGACCTAAATAGAGAAGACCGATTCCTGGTGTTTGGTGTGGTTGTGGTGTTGGGACAAGTAATGAGGATGACACAAGGACTTAATCATTATTCCATATAATATTCAACCGTATAAATACTTTAAAATCTTTTCTGTGGACATCCACCCTCCCACTGTAGTCCCACTACTTACACAACCCAGCAACCCTCCCCGGCTATCTCCCACCCAACATCCCCTGCTGCAAATTAAATACAAGGTAAACAAAACAAGGAATTTAATTGGGATGGGCTGGGCTGAAGAAGATTGAAAAGATGCAGGGGGTGGCAGTGGGTGCTTCGAAAGGGAGGGAGAGAGTTGAGGGGGAAGAGAGGAAGGATGAGCTGTGGAAAGGGAGAGAAAGACTTGCAACTAATTCGACCGTTGGATTTGCATCAACGGATGAGACCAATACGTCAGGAGGATCCTTATCAAAAATGACATTTCATCACACTTGACAACCAATAAAAAAGCTTTAGAATTAGCAGACAGGGTTTAGGGTTTAGGGTTTGCGGGATTAATCTATCATAATTAAGGATTAAGAAAGATTGGAATTCTTTGGGAAACACGAATTCAAAGTCATTGATGGTGCTTCCATTTATTCATACAATATATACGATCGAATTCGTCCATACATGCATCAAATTGTTGGCACATGAACACAACACCTACGTACGCATCAAGTTTACATATTTTTTCTTACACCTTGGAATGAATGGAATTCTTTTATCATCAATGTTTAGACCGAGACCAAAACCAATTCCAAAAAAAATGCCAAAAGAGATCCCAAAGATGAGTGCTTTAAAAACTTCCTGTGTGTTAGATTTTTGAGCAGCTGAAAATACCGGCGAGCAAGAGAGGTTCGCTGTTGGAGGGCCGCATAGTCCTGGATTCCCTTCAAAGCTAGAGCTGGTAAAAGTATCTAACTGACCTCCAGATGGTACAAGTCCCTGAAGATCATTGTATGCCACACTGAAGAAAGACAAGAAATGCAGACCTTTCAGAGAATTAGGGATTTCACCGGACAGATGGTTATAAGAGAGATTCAGTCTCTCTAAGTTGGTTAGGTTGGAAATCTGTTCTGGGATGCTGCCAGCGAAGTTGTTATGACCAAGGTCCAACACATGAATATACTTCAATCGACAAATTTCAGAAGGGATACTGCCAGTAAGGCTGTTGTTACCCAGACATATAGTTGGGGGGAGATTGGACAGCTGATTGTACTGATGATTAGTAGGGTTGTTGGGCATCAAAAAGACTGGCAACTTAAGATAACTTCTGTCTATCATATCACCGGCCTCTTTCGATGTCAAAGCTGGCATTCCACAAAACTCAATGGGAAATCCTCCGGTAATGAGGTTATTAGACAAATCCACGTAGAAAAGGTTGGGCAGACTACCCAATGAAGCCGGAATAGGACCAGTTATGTGGTTAAATGGTAGGTCCAAGACTTTAAGATTTTTAAGCATGGATAGCCAGGTTGGTATTTGACCAGTGAATTGACAAGCGCCCAGGGCAAAAACCTGAAGACTTTGGAATCCAACTGGGTTTCCAAGGCTTTTATCATCTGGCAGAGGCTCATTGAAAATATTCTTGGCCAAGACCAGAGTGGTTAGATTCTTGCAACCCTTCAGAATCCTAAAAGCCCCCGCAGCATTTCTCAAGTTGTTGTTAGAGATGGACAGGAAAGACAACGATTCTAATGCGACTACTTCAGGTATCTCGCCTGTGAGCTGGTTGCTGGCAAATCTAATAGCTGTTAAGGACTTGCAAGAGTAGAGGCTTTGAGGTAACTCACCAATGAAGTTGTTGTTGCCAAGGTCCAGAGTGGTGAGACGTTGGAGAGTCGAAAAATTGAAGGCAGAGAGCTCTCCAGTCAAGTTGTTGATCCGCAAATTCAAGGTCGATAGATTTGTGCAGTTGGTGAGAGATGGAGGCAAAGGACCTGTAAAGTTGTTGATGTGGAGGAGCAGCTTTTCCAACTTGAAAAGGCTACCGATATGGGTTGGAATTGGGCCAGAGAACAGATTCATAAAGAGCTCTAGGACCTTGAGATTGGTGAGGTTCATGATACCACCGCTGATGGGTCCAGAGAGACTATTGTTAGGCAGAGAAAGCTGTTGGAGATCAGCAAGCTTGAATATCTCACCAGGGAGAGAACCAGAGAGTGCATTGAAGCCTGCACGAAAAACTTGGAGCTTGGAGCATGATCCGATTCCAGGGGGAATTGTGTCAGTGAATTCATTGAAGGACAAGTCGAAGAATGTAAGGGAAGCATGGCTGCTGCGGTTGCTCATGGGTATTGACCCGGAAAAGCTGTTGTTGCTGACATTGAAAATTGATATTGATGGGACAAGGACTGAAGCCGGGATTATTCCATTGAAGAAGTTGCTGGACAAGTTTATAATCTGAAGGCGGCTGCTTCCATTAGAAGATGGTGGAAAGCGGCCGATGAGACGATTGAAGCTCAAGTCAATGACCTGAAGACTTGGGAGGGAAGAAAGCAAGTCATTTGGGAGAGAACCCAATAGGGAATTGTGGGAAAGATTGAGGTGGGTGAGACGAGTGAGGTTGGTGATGGCCAAAGAGACGACACCAGATAAGCCTCTTTTCGGCAACCACAGCCGGATGACGCGGCGATGGTCAAGTGGGTCGCAGGTGATTCCATCCCAAAGGCAGCAGTCAGTCGAAGCAGACCAATTCAAAGGTGCCTTGAAAGGCAAGGACAAGAGAGCATCGCGGTCGAGTTCGTCGCAGGCAGCATAAGCAGAGCAAGGCAGCAGAAAAAGTAGAGCGGAAATTAGAAGAAGCTGCGTTGCCGAGACGTCCTCCATGAATCTGTTCGTATCAACCTTCATGACCATCACCATCGCATGGACCTATAGTATAAGCAAGTAACACTGAATGACATTTTATAAGAAAGAGCTTGAGTCAAATTCACCCATTGACATTGACTTTGTGACATTTTCCAAGAAAGATTTTGAGTCAAGTCCCCCAAAAGACAAGAAACTGTTTTCTTATTAGTGTTGGCTTGGTGTTTTTGGGAACTCATCTTCTCGTTCTTGGCAGTCTCTCTCTTTTCTTTCATTTCAACCATATGGAATAATTTCTATGTACTGATCTATATCTATATCTATACACACACACACACAGTGACACACAAACAAACATATTTATCCTGCATGTCTGGTCTCAGTTAACTTTTGAGAGCTGTTAGACTTGGTCTAGATCCCACTAAATAATTAGAAACTAATTAAGTTGGTTAATGCATCCGGCAACAGACTATTCCAATGTGTTCAAGATTATACTATGTTGACTGCGGTCAATAACCTTAAATATATAGTACCTTGTTAGTTGGGAGAAATAATATAATGCTGTATGAAATCAGTGTTCAGTAACATATAAAGAAAGGGTTCAAGTGGCTTTCTGCTATCACATCTTTTAACATAGTTTAATTTGACTACAATGAATTGCATTATGTGAGGAATCACATTTTCTGCATAGTAATTTCTCACCTTTATGCTAAACCTTATACAGAAATAACCAACAACGATGATTACGTAATATGAACGCGGAGCCACGTCAGCTATGTTTGTTGTAGCCTTAAGTAATTTAGCATATATTATTCATCATTTTTCTAAACATAAAATTGTATCCAAGAAGGATACCCAGCATGTTACTAGTAGCTTAGTATATATAATAAGTTATTTGGTATCCTTCTTTCACTGTTCTAAAAATCTCTGTCTAGCGCCGCCTAGGTTCCGTCTAGGCATTAAGCGGTTGGCCACCGCCCCGGTTAATGCCTAAGCGTTTGAAAATTAAGAAATGGCGCCTAGACCTGCTGAGGCATCCGCCTAGACCGCCTAGGCACCCGTCTACCCCGCCTAAACCGGCCTAAGTTGCAACTCACTTAGACAGAAGATAGATAACTTTTATTTTGCATTTTATTTTCTTCAATAAATTGTAAGAGACTTGTTGAATACTTAAATGAACACACATTATATGCTTGTTCCCTTTGTTTTCTTATGTTCCAATACTTCATAATATATATGTCATTCTATTTTATAGTTTATGATGAAACTATATATATATTTTAAGTATAAACAGACACTTACTTACACGAAATATAATAGATTTACTTAAATCCACCTAGTCCGCCTGAACCCCACTTAGACGCCTAGGCGCTAGGCTCCAGCCTGTCGCCTTTAAAACCTTGCGTTCTTGTATCTAATTTTTTGTTTTTGAAACTAATAAGTATTATGGAATTTAGCATATATTATTCATCATTTTTCTAAACATAAAATTGTATCCAAGAAGGATACCCAACATAGCCTAAGCTTCCTCCTTTTGTCAAAACATCAATACAAAGATTAGAGAGATTTCCTTTCGTTTCTTTGTTCTTCGGTTATGTCCTTCAAAGTACATGGAATAATTTCTATGTACTGATCTATATCTATATCTATACACACACACACAATGACACACAAACAAACATATTTATCCTGCATGTCTGGTCTCAGTTAACTTTTGAGAGCTGTTAGACTTGGTCTAGATCCCACTAAATAATTAGAAACTAATTAAGTTGGTTAATGCATCCGGCAACAGACTATTCCAATGTGTTCAAGATTATACTATGTTGACTGCGGTCAATAACCTTAAATATATAGTACCTTGTTAGTTGGGAGAAATAATATAATGCTGTATCAAATCAGTGTTCATTAACATATAAAGAAAGGGTTCAAGTGGCTTTCTGCTATCACATCTTTTAACATAGTTTAATTTGACTACAATGAATTGCATTATGTGAGGAATCACATTTTCTGCATAGTAATTTCTCACCTTTATGCTAAACCTTATACAGAAATAACCAACAACGATGATTACGTAATATGAACGCGGAGCCACGTCAGCTATGTTTGTTGTAGCCTTAAGTAATTTAGCATATATTATTCATCATTTTTCTAAACATAAAATTGTATCCAAGAAGGATACCCAGCATGTTACTAGTAGCTTAGTATATATAATAAGTTATTTGGTATCCTTCTTTCAGTGTTCTAAAAATCTCTGTCTAGCGCCGCCTAGGTTCCGTCTAGGCATTAAGCGGTTGGCCACCGCCCCGGTTAATGCCTAAACGTTTGAAAATTAAGAAATGGCGCTTAGACCTGCTGAGGCATCCGCCTAGGCACCCGTCTACCCCTCCTAAACCGGCCTAAGTTGCAACTCACTTAAACAGAAGATAGATAACTTTTATTTTGCATTTTATTTTCTTCAATAAATTGTAAGAGACTTGTTGAATACTTAAATGAACACACATTATATGTTTGTTCCCCCTGTTTTCTTATGTTCCAATACTTCATAATATATATGTCATTCTATTTTATAGTTTATGATGAAACTATATATATATTTTAAGTATAAATAGATACTTACTTACACGAAATATAATAGATTTACTTAAATCCACCTAGTCCGCCTGAACCCCACTTAGACGCCTAGGCGCTAGGCTCCAGCATGTCGCCTTTAAAACCTTGCGTTCTTGTATCTAATTTTTTGTTTTTGAAACTAATAAGTATTATGGAATTTAGCATATATTATTCATCATTTTTCTAAACATAAAATTGTATCCAAGAAGGATACCCAACATAACCTAAGCTTCCTCCTTTTGTCAAAACATCAATACAAAGATTAGAGAGATTTCCTTTCGTTTCTTTGTTCTTCGGTTATGTCTTTCATTAATTTTAGTACAATAGTTATCACCTTATACATTATTAAGCCAGCAGTCAGTTGACTTGTACATTAACCGAACAACCAATATTGTAGACAAAATTTACAAAGTAAATTATGTGTCACGAGTAAGGATGAGCATTCTTATTAACCTTAAGCAATAAATCAATTATGAACTTCCATGTCCTTTAGTTTCGAAAATTTTGTCTAAAAATTTAGTCTCCCTAGCATTATCCATAGTCCATTAGATCAGATGAGCGTTTACTTTGAAAGGATTAGTGGCTGCTGGACTGGCTAAATATTCACATTCACATAATATAATAATGACTGTTAGTTTAAACATGAAGCCAAAACTCGGGAGTTGACAACCTACCTCTTAATCTAGTCAAATTTATGTTTATGCGGAAGTCATTTGCAGGAAGCAATTGAAATAATTAAGGACTCGGTTTGGAAGTTTTTTCTATCTTTGTATGTGGTCTAATATCCTAGTAAATAAGGTGTTGAGTTTCTGCACATGTATCTAGTGGCGGAGCCAGAATTTTATGGCAATGAGGGGCGTGACAAAGAAGTTCTCAAATATTGGTTGTTCACATATACTTTTGGCAACACAAGTTCAAAGTCATTGATTGTCATACCATATATGTGACGAATTCCATACACGGATCAAAATGTTGGCACAGCAAAAGCTAGTACCGATGAATGGAATTCTTTTATCATCAACGTTAAGACCAATGGCAAAGCCAATGCCAAAGAAAATCCCAAAGATGAGTGCAGTGAGAATTTTCTTTGTCTTTGGCTTGGATCTCAGAGTATCTGTAAATACTGGTTGAAGGCTTTGACAACAAGTATTTGTTTTATCTTTTTAAGCATGGCTAGCCAGGTTGGTATTTGTCTTGTGAATTGACAAGCGCCCAGGGAAAAAACCTCAAGACTTTGGAATCCAACTGGGTCTCCAAGGCTTTTATCATCTGGGAAAGGCTCGTTCAAAAAATTCATGAACAAGACCAGAGTGGTCAGATTCTTGCAACCCTTCAGAATCCTAAAAGCCCCCGCGGCATTTCTCAGGTTGTAGGCAGAGATGGAAAGGAAGGACAGTGATTCTAACGCGACTACTCCAGGTGACATCTCGCCTGTGAGCTGGTTGCTGCCATATCTAATAGCTGTTAAGGACTTGCAAGAGTAGAGGCTTTGAGGTAACTCACCAATGAAGTTGTTGTTGCCAAGGTCCAGAGTGGCGAGGCGTTGGAGAGTTGAAAATTTGAAAGCAGAGAGCTCTCCCATCAAGTTGTTGACCCGCAAATTCAAGCTCGATAGAATTGTGCAGTTGGGGAGAGATGAAGGCAAAGGACCTGTGAAGTTGTTGGTGTGGAGGAGCAGCTTTTCCAACATTGAAAGGTTTACCAACATGGCTGGGGATTTTCCCGGAAAATTGGTTTGAGTGGAGCTCTATGATGTTGAGATTGGTGAGCTTCACAATGCCATCGCCGATGTGTCCAGAGAAGCTATTGACAGGAAGTGAAAGCTATTGACCTGGAAAAGCTGTTGTTGCTGACTTTGTAAATTGATATTGATGGGACAAGGACCGAAGACGGGATTGCTCCATTGAAGAAGTTGCTGGACAAGTTTATAATTTGAAGGTGGTTGCTTGCATTAGAAGATGATGGAAAGCGGCCGATGAGACGATTGAAGCTCAAGTCAATGACCTGAAGACTTGGTAGGGAAGAAAGCAAGTCATCTGGGAGAGAACCCAATAGGGAATTGTGGGAAAGATTGAGGTGGGTTAGAAGGGTGAGGTTGGTGACGGCAGAAGAGACGACACCGGATAAGCCTCTTTTCGGCAACCGTAGCCAGATGACGCGGATATGGTAAAGTGGGTCGCAGATGATTCCATCCCAAAGGCAGCAGTCAGTCGAAGCAGACCAATTCAACGGTGCCTTGAAAGGCAAGGACAAGAGAGCATCACGGTCGAGTTCGTCGCAGGCATCATAAGCAGAGCAAGGCAGCAGAAAAAGTAGAGCGGAAAGGAGAAGAAGCTGCGTTGCCGAGACATCCTCCATGAATCTAACGTATCAATCTTCATTACCATCACCATCGCATGGACCTATAGCATATGCAAAGACCCAAGTGACATTGACCAAGAACGAACCCTAATTGAAAATCTATCACAAAACAGAGCAGGGGCAGCTGCTAGTTGCTGTTCTGAATTTTTCTAAATTTAATCCAACACCAATGATCTTTTCCCGAAAAGCTTCACGATCAAATAAAAACGTCAATGGATGCTCCGAACATATGGTAAATTATGTATTTTGATCAACGGTGTCGAGGATAATACGCCATAAGACGCTACATTGCACTAGAATGAGCAGCCAATAACACTAATTATTCAAGAACCAAGTCACAGGAAAAACAAAGAATTTGGTATGACTACGAATCAGGCACCCTCAGTACACATCAAAAAACCTATCTGTATATTTGCCTCTAAGTAATCAACATCTCAAGATAAGGGGGTCCAATAAACTGGCACAACCGCAATCGTTATAAACAACTCTCAGAGAAAGACAGGAGCCATAACCAGCGTGATTGTAGCAAGCATTTTAATGAGAACGTGCAGTGAAGGTCCGGCTGTGTCTTTGAATGGGTCGCCCACACTGCAACACAAAATAAACCGGATCATATAGTAATTTTCTATTTCTTAGATTCAGAATCGAGCACCAACAAACAATGCAAGGAACAATAGGTTAACTGGAAATTTCATGGCACGTGAAAGAACTGAGCACAAGAATTGATAATGACGGAGAGAGAGATGATATCGAAAGAACTTACGTATCTCCTGTAATGGCAGCCTTATGGCAATCACTTCCTTTGCCACCAAGAACCCCCGTCTCAATGTACTTCTTTGCATTATCCCAGGCACCACCTGCTGTGTTGAGGAAAAGTGCCATAAGAATACCGGAAACAGTTGCAAACATCAGCATGGACGCCACAACTTTAGCACCGAGTAGAGGTTGCCCAGTATAAAATCCAAAGATCCGGAACACAATACCTGCAAGGAGTACAAGCAAGAATTAATCCTTCATCATGCAGCATTAGAAAGTTTCTGTAAAGCAGAATGGTCAAACATGGAAGAAAATGAAATGAAAATAACAAAACAATGTCAGCTAAGTTGTGGGATAACGAGAAATAA
This sequence comes from Malus domestica, assembly GCF_042453785.1. Taxonomy (NCBI): domain Eukaryota; kingdom Viridiplantae; phylum Streptophyta; class Magnoliopsida; order Rosales; family Rosaceae; genus Malus; species Malus domestica. The sequence continues at coordinate 13,124,251 of NC_091669.1, forward strand.
AGATAAATGCCAAAGATCAACATGAACCGCATGCTAAAGCAGCATGTTGGTATGTTTTCACCAAACGCTAAACATTTGACAATAATGCTAAGAGTTGCATCCTTTTCATCAAAAAGTAAAAAATACTAGCTCCTTCCGTAAAGACTGCGACCATTTGAATCAGAGAATCAAATTGCAAAAATCCTTGGTAAACCCACATTTATAAAAGTTCAAAATAGGAAGCACCAAAATTCAATGAACAAACAATTATATAAAGAAGCCTGATCCTAGAAAGAAGGAAAAAAAAACAACTATCATCTCTAAACCATAAAGAAAAATACACCATTTGTAGCAGACTCTCAAGTTTGTTCAAACGTAATTATGCAGGAACACTAAACTCCTATAGTGCAATTTGTTTCATTCAATGCCCCATAATTAATTTCATCACAATTCATTGCAACTCAACCAAAGGAAAAGAGACTCAATAAATGAAGATAAGTATGGTAAAAGTACATTTATACTGTGCACTATATAAGATATTATAACTTCTGCAGTCGTTTATAGAAATAATGCAAATCCAATGCACACATTTTAATTCTCTCAAAAAGCAGCCATGATAAGAGATCAAGTCCACTGGATAAAGGAATACAAGTGAAACAAGATAATTAACCCACCAACAGCTATAGGTGAAATAATAGCCAAGGCACCAGGTTTTATCATCTCCCTTAAAGATGCAGATGCTACAATAGCGACACAACGAGCATAATCTGGCTTCTCCTTGTACTCCTACAGAAAGCAAGTTAGGAAAAGCATAATTAGAAGGGTAGTTTGATTATTTATCCAACAGTTGTGCGCACACTGTTTGCGTACCATCATGTACACTAATTTTTCATCATATTCTTTTCTACATTCTCTCCGTTCACTTTTTAATTCTTATTTCATTTATTTACAATTATACCAGTATGTCTAACTAGTATTTGAATGGCATTTAGGACAATATTTATTGTGGTGAGACTCTGATTCCAAACAAATGCTTTAGCGTCATTATAAAGATTAAGAATATGGGAATTTCTACAAAAGCAATACTCACCATTATCCCAGGCCTCTCAATAAATTGTCGCCTTACTTCCTTAACCACCTCTTGAGCAGTTCGGCCAACTGCTGAACAGGCCCAAGCACTAAATAAAAATATCAGCATAGAACCCAACAATCCGCCAACAAAAACTTCTGGAATGGCAATATCAACCTGGAAAAGAGTTAAAAGTGCAAATTAAGACACAACTGAATGGTATTTGTCAGGGGAAAATATCAACGGTGGGATGCTGTTCTGTTTACCTGTTTGAAAGGCTCACGTGCAAATGCAGCAACCTCATCCATATAAGCACTAAACAGAAGAAAAGATGCAAGTGCAGCAGATCCTATGGCAAATCCTTTAGTAGTAGCTTTTGTAGTGTTTCCTACAGCGTCTAGAACATCGGTGATCTCCCGAACACTTTCAGGCTGTAAGGATATATCAAATCCAAATTTGTATAAAATAAGAAAAAATAGAAAAAGTAGTCTTCACAACTGAAACAGAAATCTTAAATTCGTCATTATAAGATACCTGCTGACTCATCTCTACAATTCCACCAGCATTATCAGCTATTGGACCAAACATATCCATAGTGAGAACATACGCAGCAGTACTGAGCATTCCCATTGTTGCTACAGCTGTGCCAAACAGCCCACCAGTCGGAATTCCATTTTCGTCTATAAGGCCAGAGGTCTGGCCCAGCCAGTAAGCTGAGATAATAGATACACTAATGACAAGAACCGGAAGAGCAGTTGATTCAAGACCCAAACTGACTCCAGCAATTATATTAGTCCCATGACCTGTGGAGCTTGCAAGAGCTAATGTGCGTACAGGCTCATGTTTGTAGTCGGTATAGTACTGGGTGATAAAGACGAAAACATATGCTGTGATGATCCCAACTAGCCCACACAAGGCAAAGTTAAACCAGGCTGATGGTGCTTGCTCAGTGTAAAGCAGCCATCGGGTAGACTGTACAAAAGAAACAATCGCAATGACAACAATGTCTTAAAACTCAAATAAAAGGAAATTTATGCAAGCCTCTGAAGCATAAACTTCAAAAAAAAAATATTTCAAATGATAACCCGAGGAAAAAAGATAAACATGACTCGATGGTCAGCGAAGTATTACCGCACCAAATGTCAGAACAGCCAAGACTATTGTAATAGAATATCCTCTTTGTAGAATTTTCATTGGATCCTCGGAAGAAGCCTTTCCGCTGGAATCACGTGTACCTCTAATTGAGAATATTCCGACCGATGAAATCACCAGATCAAAAGAGTGAACAACCAGAGGAAACAAGATGAAACCAGATGCATCTGCACAAGCAGTGAAAGAAAAGGTGAGTGTTTAAGAGAAATGAGTGGCCCGGTTTGAATAAAACCAGTAACAACGCTAATGAAATGGCCAACAAACATATTTGTCACCAAGGTTGAGTGACTGAGTATGAATATAACACCACAAATTGTGCTTGCCTTCAATTTTACAACGTTGAGCCATCGTTCCCCCGAGTATCATAGCACTAATAATCTCAGCAGCAATACTTTCAAAAAGATCAGCACCACGGGCTGCGCAATCTCCCACATTGTCTCCAACCTCAATTTCAATTATCAAAGTACAGCCAATAAATTTACACATTTAAAGGTAGAAGGCATAATACTAATATATTGGTGTTGTCCTCAACTATGGATAAGAGGACTAATAAAACAGATGATATGAAACACATAAAAATGGAAAGTAGGTCTTCAATATACATAAGTACTGCGTAGGATTTCAGGGTAGGAAGAAGAAAAATACCAGATCTGCAATCACAGCAGGATTCCTAGGGTCATCTTCGGGAATTCCCTGCTCTACTTTTCCAACAAGATCTGCTCCAACATCAGCTGCTTTGGTGTATATTCCACCTCCCAACTGAGCAAATAAGGCAACAAAAGAAGCACCAAATCCATATCCAACAAGCAGAAGAGGCACTGAAAATTACATAAACCAAAGTCAAGCACTAGGTCAAAAAAAAGAACAATGGAAATAGCAATTGATGTAGAATAGTGAGAATAGAAAGCACAAAGATGAATATGCACTCAAACAGCTAACATCATCATATAGGTACTAAGTTGAGACCATCATATTTAAGCATTAAAGCCAAATTTACCGCTTACTGTCTAGATCAACAGGTTATACCAGGGCAGACGGGCAGCAATAAGTTTGTAAATACATTTTCAAACAGAGTGGAAAAATTTACATTAGGACAGAAAAAAAAAATAACTATTATCTAAATAAATCAACACAGGAAACCCATGACAACCCAAAAGATTAAGATGATACAGCAGTACAGTTTAATGTTTCAAAATAGGATCATTGACGTAGAAATTCTTTAAATTGATGCGATAAATATCAATCATAAGCCAAGGAGCAAGGAGAGTCAACACATACAGTCAGTAACCTTCATTGAACCTGGCGAATCCACTCCCAACCAAACATAAAATGTGGCATACAGGATGGCTATACCAAGTACAGCCATACCAACAACCACCAAAGCAGAAAAACCACCAGCACGAACAGCTATCTGCACATGGTATTTCCCCTTTAAGACATGAATACGATGTGTTCTCAAACAGTAAACTACATAGGACACATACCTGTAATGCCTCTCTTGCAGACCGTCTTGCAGCACTAGAGACTCTAACATTTGCACGAACTGAAACCCACATCCCAACATACCCAGCAGCACCAGAACACAAAGCTCCCAAAAGAAATGCAGCTACCGTAATATAAGCTGAAGTGAACCTGCATCAGACAATCATCATCAATATTTAGTGACATAGCTTTTCTTTTGGATTGGGGTGAAGAGGACAGGTATGAATATAAAAATCAAATTATTACCTCCCGAGACCAGATGCTTCTTGCTGAGGTGTCGGTCTGCGAAATAAATATATGCAGAAAATAACCGCAGCTAGTAAAAATGCCATCTTAGAGATGGTCCCATACTGGGTCCTGAAGAAACCTTCAGCTCCATCACGTATTGCATCTGATATCTGAAGAGGGAAATGAGAAGCTCTAAATAACTACAAGCAGAGCTAAAGAATGCCACCTTTCAACTACATATCAGTACCATCTTTAGAAATTAAATTAAGACTTGTCAGACTATCCCAGCTCTGTTTACTACCCAAAATGCAGTCAGGCCATTGAGTATTACCATGCCTTTCATCACATAAATACTAACTTATGATTCTTTGGACTCTTCAAATATGAAAAATGAAAAGACTTCAGTGACAACAGTGAGGAACTACATGTAACACCAATACTTTAGCGAAACCTCTCATGAATCCGTGTTGTGATTGATATATTATCCCCTCCGTACTGAATTTTAATAAAAAGAGGGGCTTGGTGTTTGGAACATGGACCACATTGGCTATTATTTGGGTAGTTTGGATAGAAAGGAATAGACAGATATTTGAGAATATAAGACTGAATTTTAATAAAAAGAGGGGCTTGGTGTTTGGAACATGGGCCGCATTGGCTATTATTTGGGTAGTTTGGATTGAAAGGAATAGACAGATATTTGAGAATATAAGATTGATTATTTGTCGGAAAGAGTTCCCTTCTGGGCTTCCCTTTGGACATTGTCATCAGATTTCACGTAGAGACCCTTTTTTTAAGGTTGGAATTATGTTGTTAAAAATGCATTTTGTTGTTTTCTTGGATGTCTTCTGTTGCTAGTTTTAAGGCAGATGATGATTTTGGTCTTTGATTTTTTTCTGTTAGAGGACATCTTGTTCAAGTGTTATACCCTTTGCTTTTTATTAATAAAGTCTTGTTTCCTATGAAGATACATAAACAAAAGAAGGAAATAGACCCTCATTGGGTATATCCAATAGATTGTGGATGAACAGAGTATAGATATGTTAACTTTAATGGCAGTTTACAGATATAGAAATTGTAAAAAGATGTACCTGACCCATCTCCAGAGGTCCCTCATCCTTTGCAAGAACCCATTTCGCCAGGTGCATAGACACCAGAAAGCTGATAATACAAATTGCGAAGACGAACACAATGATAGGAGAAGTACTTGCTCCAATGTAAAAGACCACTCCAAGCGCAATAAGTAAAATAACAAAACGAACACGGACATTTATCCGCATCAGAATCCGAAAAATCTGCACAAACATACAATAGAATAAGAATTCACTTATAGAAGTGTCAAATATAATTTCATATATGTTCATAGTATCATGTAGGTTGGCATAAGCATGCACTAATTTGCTTTCTATAACCAAGGTGCCGAGCCAAAAAAAAAAACAGTATGTAAAGATGAGTTTCAAATGTCTAGCCTACATAAATGGTTGTTATTATGAACAAATTCAATGTACAGCTGCTGCCCAGATGAATTATAAAGCGACTTTCTTCTTGCATCAAATTCTTGTCACCACCAAAGTGGATGTTGTTTTTCTCAAATTATTTCTCTCAATTCAAGGCAAAACAAACAAAATAAAGACAAAATGTGCCTAGATGATAACATAGCAGTTTAATTCCCACACTAAAATGACACTAAGAAGAAAAACAGATACTAAAAGAGGGGTATAACATTCTTACCAATGGGTTGTAAGATTTACCACGCATGTTAGGGAATGTCCTCGGTCTGTCTTGGTAAGGCCCCAAATTACCACCCTCCACGTCAACATCCATGACCATAGAATGGATGGAATCCACCTTCTGAGCTACAGGAAAAGGACTGTACTCGCCACCTTGGGGCAAGTCGCCCCCTGAACCTGGATGCTGAATTTTGAAAGTTATAATTCAGCCAGGAAAAAAGACTTCTTGCACTTCACCGCATACAAGTAAGAAGAAGTAACTTTGGTTAACAGTCCAGCAGTCGTCTAAACTCAAAAACTACTCTCCATATTCCCTCCCGGAATTCAAAAAACTCAAAATTTCAGCCTTTAACGCCAAGCAACTTTGCTGTTAAACAAAAGCCATTAGTTTGTTAACTATAATTTGCTTTTTTTTTTCATATTACATTCGTTGAAAAAACAGCATAAAAATTTAAAATCACAAAGGGAAGGGAATTAGATTAATATGTCAAAAATCACACGAATGAGCTACCTTTTTCATTACAATAAACTTACAAATCTATTATCCATTGTATAACAATTGACTCCGAAAATCGACATCTCTGACACAGAACACATTAAACAAACAAAACTTAAACCAAATGTAAAATCCAGTCCTATTCACTAGACTGAACTGATCAGTCCCGAACCCAAACAGGATCACGAAAGCTGTTCTAATGCCGAATTCGGTTTCCGAAACAATGCAATCAGAGAGTAAACACAGTAAACGAAATAATGCCCCAAACAAACGCTGAATCTCTCACCTTCACCACTCATTTTCTCGGCCAACAAACCAAAATTGATGATGTAAAATTCAAACAAAATTCACACAAAACCGAATGAGATCCAAATGCAAAAACCCTAAATTTGAAAATTGAGGGTCCCAAATCGCTCTACTTAAGATCAATACAGAAACCGGAAAACGATAATTGCAGTGAGAGAGAGAGATCGAAGAATAGTATAATCTTACCAGTGAACGAGTCGAATGATGAATGTGATTGCAGAGAGAAATGTTAAATTAGGGTTTCAACAGCTCCTTTGAGAGACGAACTCGTAGACTTTTCACAGACCGATGAGAGCTAGAGAGAGAGAGAGAGAGAGGCAAAATTTCCTTAATTTAATTTTTTTGAAATATATTTTTAATTTTTTCTTAAAAGTGAAGTGAGTTTTTGGGTGGGGGTGGATTTGATGAACAATGTCATTTCACGATTGACACTGTGACGGATATTCGATCGTTATTGCATACGTGGCAAATTGACATGTCACCGCACCCAATTGGACGATGCCATGTTAGTCAATGTCATCCTGACACATGGCGCACATTGGGTAGTGCGATACGCCACACCAATTTTAACTTCTCATATTTTCTCAATTTTCAATTATTGGATTAACAGAATGGTTGAAGAAGATTAATGATTAAAAATTAATAAAAACGTCTGGATAGTAAAACTGAATGTGTGAACAGTCTGATAATCAATTAATTTCCTTCTAACAGAAATAAAAAAATGGGGAGATGAAATATTATAAAAATAGGGAGATGGAGCATATTCCATTCCATACAAATAATTTGGTGGAAATCAGATCCCTCAATGAAAGGGATCCTCAATTGTTTTTATGAGAAATGGGATTCGTACTGTGGCTACTCCACGTTCTTTTACGATTAACCAAATCCTTAAATTTTTTTATATTTTAATTCATATATTAGCTTTGCAAAAGATTAATTTATTTGTAACTATTTACTTATTTAATTCTCGTGATGAAATTTCAATTTTTGTTAACCCAAAGCACACCAACTTTCAACAATCTCAAGCGATCGAGCGTTGATGTCTATCCCTGTGAAAATGATGCAATATGGACCTCGAGTGCGTTCTAAATATCCTCAAGGTTATACCGATTTTTTAAATTAAAGTACGATATTCATTGAAAAAAGGGGAATATAGACAAACAGATGAATGGTTAGTGGTCTTTTGACGAGGATACGATGCAGACATAAAAGCAGTCTAGATTCACAAGTGAGCATCTGAAAAAAAAAAGTTAAGATGCAGAGATTCAAAGGTGTTGGGTAGAATTATAATTTTATAATCATAATACTTAATCGTGAATGTTTTGATGTAAGTTTTTTTTTTTTTTTTAATTTTATGTAAGTTAACCATACAATGATAAAAGTAAATTAAGATTTTCATGTTGGTTTTTGAATGTCATGCAAGTTAATCATGTTGGTTTAGCTCATTCTTTAGTTATGTGCTAGATGCAGAAGGGGTTAACTGACCATTGCATGGTAATTTCTTACGTTTTGATTCACTCCTTGCTGAATTATGATGTGGGACACTTAAAGATGAACTCTATAGTTGATATTGTTGGTCGAGAGTTTTGAAGCGAGACTTACATCCTCCTTGCATGGACGGATCCACTATAAGCCAGAGGGGGCAGATGCCCCCACTCAAATTATTTTTTTCCCCACAAAAATTGTACAGTTTTGCATCACAATGACCAACCATAATTAAAATACAATTAAACTCTATATGTTAATTGATATCAAGGGAAATGCTAATAAGACTATTAAGAGTCAGATTCTCCACCATCTATTGTTTTTTTTTACACAATTCTCGTATCAACATTATAAAACATTATGCCAAAAACATGAGGTGACGGAAAGTCTCACTTTAAAAGAGTCTCCTTAGCATTTCTCTTGGTATCAGTATGATTGACTTCCAGAGATGAAGTTAGAAATCTAGACTAGGATGGGCCTTCAAGCCATACAAAAGAAATTTGACAAAATGATTGCAATTTTATTGCATGGGAGGAAAAACAAAGGTTTTGTTTTTTGTATTGGCAAGGAAAATTTTAATCAAACAAGAGTGATAGAGCTTAAATTTTTAATATTGAAATGATTATAGCATAGGAACAAAACTTGTTTATGAGCTTTAATAAATAAAAGATTAGTACATTAGATTCGAACAAATATTTTAAGTCAAGACTTAAAAATAGATCTAGTTCTAAACGGCAAGATCTTATTTTATATCAACTGGAAAAGAAAAAAGAAAAAAGAGGGTATGATTTTTATATGGTAAACATAAGGATAATTACTACCGAAAAAAAGTGGGCTTAGTTATTGTGTGGGATTGGATATATGGTTAAAAAGAAGACAAATTACAAGGGTTTTTGTACTTTCAATTTAAAAAAAAAAAAAAAAAAATTGAAGGATGTGGCATACGCCAGCAAGTCTCTCGACCCCAGGAACACTTGGAATTGCAAAAACCAACTAACCAATGAGCCAAGTACTAACTATTGTAATAATCGCAAATAATACATATAAAAGGGTAAAATTCGAGGAAAGGCCTAGGCCTATGATGGCCTCTACGTTGCTCCGCCACTGTTGACTTTGCCAACAATGATTTTAAGTTTTTTTGCATGAAAATTTTTATTGATTAATATATAAGTGCTTTATTCAATAAAATTTTTAGTTTTTTAATTGTAATTTCGTTGTTTGAGGATGCCCTCATTCATACAAATATCTAGCTTCGTCCCTACCTCTTTTTAGTCGAGGTTTTCCCATTATAGTGTCTGGATTGTGGCGAGAAACTTTTATAAATACGTCCTAACATCGTATTAATTGTTTGAAAGTGACCAACAGATTCATATTTGGCAATTGACACCCAAGCTAAGCATAAGGCGACATCTTCACTAGGAAGCTAATCAGCATTTCTAGCGCTCTCTTTGTCTGCCATATGAGCTAATTTTGAAAGAAAAATGTAATGATTGAAGAAATTTGGTGGTGAAATATTAGAAAATTGAATTTGTTATGGATTAGCTAAAAATGGATGGGATAACATTATTTTGGCCGCTGAAGATTTTTATTGTTAAAATTGATTAAATTAGATTTGAGTTGTTGGATTTAAAATAATAACCGTTGAATCTTTATTTTTAAACTAACTATTGGATTGCAACGATAAAAAAATCACTGCTACACTTTAAACAGATGTTGGAATATGATGTAGTTAGGTGCGCAACACTGGATCAAAACCCAAGAGCTCGCATCAGCCATTGAAAAGCAACAACGCTATAATCTAGGCCGTAGAAGAGATGCTTATCGTGCACTCACCCACAGATAATATGTTGGTTCCATTATCCCCCCACCTTCCCCACACACACCCCCCCCCTCGGGCGAGCCCCCCTGCGCAGGGGCACCCCCAAAATATAGTTTTGGGCCCAAATTTTGGGTTTTTTTTTTTCCCACCTCCCATTGAGACAGCCTTAACTTCTCCACAACCATCTTCATCTTCTCCACATTCATCTTCATCTTCTCCACATTCAATTCTAGTAACCACCCAACTTAACCATGAACATCTACACCCAGCTCCAACATCATCTTCACCACGATATACTGGCCAGAAAAACTCCACTCTATGTCCTCTTCACTGGCCCAACCGTCTTGCTTACCCATTTTTATTATTCATCCTTCATTTCCCTAGCTATTATCGTGAAATATGGTAAAATTGGAGTCTAAGTGGTTAAGTATCAACAATGCCAAATAGTGCCTGCAAAAATTCTGTATAATTAGAACGTGTCACAAAGTTTTGGCGCTAAGAAAATAATTGCGAACATATGCAAATAAATCAATTGTAGGACAAATTTCACATAAATGTATAATTACTCGAATGTAATTTGATACACGTGGCGTCCCTTCTGGATCTGGTGAAATTTTGTTACTACATCGACAAAGCCAAGTATTTAATCAATATATCATGCATGTTACACTTCCATAAATTCTTTGTTTCGAACCAAGTAAATATTCTTTAAAATTCAGAAATGGAATAATTAACCACCAGTCTAACCGACGTTCCATATATATGGTGGTTGTTACACAAAATAAAATTGTAATTTAAATTAGCAATTTCAAGGTGTCACTCAATAATTCAGTGCGAAATATGCCAAGGGAATACAAAATCACCAATGTATTTAATTAAATGGTAAGATTTTATCCATATATATACGTCATTTAGATCATCGGTCAAGCTATTAATACATAAACTCATAATAATGCATGACTCATGCATGTCTACACAAGTAATCCCTCTTTTGGCAACCCAGGATGATTACGAATAATCCATGTCATACCATATCTAACTATCCCACCTAACAATTAGTTTTTTAGGTCATTAGCTCAAAATATAGGTGCATTTCGACTTATTTTTAGACATTTTTTTCTTATCAAAGGATATAAGAAAATGAGAAAAATTTACGTCAAAACTTCAGATACAAAAGAGTGAATGGTCTTAATCAAATAAAGTTATCAAGCTAGCTAAAAACCCTTGCATTTTATCGAATACGTAAACCCAATCAATGTAGTACTATTAATGCTCAAATATTTGATCCGATATTTATTTTTATTTTTATCATTAATTCAAAGAAAAACTAATGAAAATGACTTCAAAACTTTGAGTTTTAATGATAAGGACAAAATAAAGGGTAAAGTGAATAGTACCAGAATTGACTTTTTGGTGTAAAAATTTGAATTTTTGTTAAAGTGAACAGTACGATGAGCTTTTCGTTAAACTTCTCTTAATTCAATGTTTTTACACTATGATCGTTTATTATGACTTTGGTAAATGACAAGTTGGTATATTAGTCTCAAGTATATGTACGGTACTATTTATTTGAATTTGTAAGAATTATACCCCTTATGTAACATATGTGTTATTTTCTATTACTAATATAATTTAAAATTACATGGGACATTAATTTTGACATCCAACAATGTTTTAACCAGGACGTCTCAGATTCGAGGTTCTAAGCTGGTGAGTTTGCTTGACTGTGGTCAGGGGGAAGCTGAAATGCTCCTGTGAGTCTATTCAGTTCTCGATCTCAGTCCCCCTTTTTAATAAGGAAAAAAAATTGGGATACTTTAGATGCGGTACCTAATTCTTAACATTCTTTGATTAAAACCTTAATGGTATTCAAAGTTTGATCAAAGTCCCTTGACTTTGTACACCTCATTATATTACTATTAATATTTATATTTTTATAGTTTTGACATTAATTGTTTGATATTTTATGTGATTTATAATCCTATAAATTTAAAATCCCATATTATAATACTATTAGAAATGGTTACAATAAAAGAATTCAAACATTTTGATTGAATAAATGAATAAAAACTATGTAAAAATAAGAAATAATAAATGGCAAAAGAATGTATCCACAGTGTTAAAAAAAATGGTACATTTCACGTACGTACATTAATAAAGAAGAATGGGTACATTATAAATAAATTAGGGTACATATAAAAGATTAAAAAATTATGAGTACAAATGAATTTTAAAAAAAAGGTATAGGCCCTAAAAGAAATTAATACATGGGTACAAAATAAAACTCTAAAAAAAATACTACAAATTTAAAAAAAATGTTACAAATTAAAAGTGGGTACAAACTAAAAATATAAATATATGATACAAAGTTTAGGCATAAAACATCATAAGTAATTTTTTCTATCATTGATTAAATATACAATGTCACGTGACAGTATACACATGGGTACAAACACAAATAAAACTTTAAAAAATATGGGCACAAAAAGAAACTAATATATGGGTACAAATTAAAAAAGAAAAGAAAATTGGTACAAATTAAAAAATATTTGCAAATTAAAAATAGGTACAAACTAAAAATAAAAATATATGATAAAAAATTTAGCCATAAATATAAATATACTAATTGTAATATTTTTAACACTAAAGGAATATATTTAAAAATAAAAATATTTTATTATTCAAATAATTAATGATGTTATTAATGCCCAAGGACTTTGATCAAAAATTTAAAATGAATATGATTTTAATCAATAGAGTAACGAAAAGAAGTATGTGAACCTAATTTCTTCAAAAAAATATTATAACACTTAAAATAATAATATTATTTGACGATGGTATTCCTAACAACACACAAAATTCCACGTCAAGGATCACAAAGTTGATAGCGAAATTTTTTAATTGGAGTGGAGTTATAAAACTATTGATCATCAAATTAAATACCCACTTCCTTCTCCTTCACCATGAGATTTGATCTGAACCATTCATTTGAACCACAAGACATCTATAAATAGACTCCTTTTATTTATTAGAAGAACATGTACGTTTAACTAGAGAGAGCTTGAGTGAAGTATTTTGAAGCAATTTCTTTTGCAACTTTGCTGAGACATTGTTGCGGTAAGAAACACATTAATTTTCTAGCTTCATTTCTTTAATTTCTAATTGAAGTAAGAGCTTTAGAGGGTTTGTGATTCAATTTAAATATAGTGGTCATATTTCATGTATCACAACAAAAGTGATCTATGTTAGACTATGTATACTGCGTTATACGTACTTTAATTTTTTCGACTTCTAAGTTTTATATCTAACTCTACTATGTGTCTACAGGTGACCTTAATCTGCAGAATGGCTTGTGGAGCATTACTATTTGTTGCTTTGTTAAGTTTGATTGTTGGGAGCTGGTGCCTCCCAGAAAATGCAGAACTTAAAGATTTCGGTACTAATAAGGATAATGGCCCTCCAAGTAACACTGAGAAAAAGGGAAATAGATGGGCAGTTCTAGTTGCTGGGTCAAATGAATACTACAACTATAGACACCAGGTTTAAGTTTGTCCAAATTTCATTATATAGTATCAAGTAATATTATTTTGGTTATGTTATTAATTATACAATTTATTAATTTTTTTATGCAGGCTGATATATCCCATGCATACCAGATACTGAAGAAAGGCGGACTGAAAGATGAGAACATCATTGTTTTTATGTACGATGATATTGCATACAACCCGGAAAATCCTAGACAAGGTGTCATCGTCAACAAACCAAATGGCCCTAATGTTTATAAAGGAGTTCCCAAGGTTTAACTTTTTAGCATATATTGATTTAGTTTCTAGCTAGTAATTTGGTAGTTTAACATTGTTAAAACCATGTATATTTTTTTAATGCAGGATTATACAGGAACTGATGTTAATTCAAACAATTTCTATAATGTTATTCTTGGAAACAAAAGTGCTCTCACTGGAGGGAGTGGCAAGGTTCTGCTTAGCGGTCCAAATGACCATGTTTTCATATATTATGCAGACCATGGTTCTGCAGGATTACTTGGTACAATAAGGAAGAAATTTTTAAAATTTTAGTTTTCTATGAAATTAAATAAATACTGCATAGTTAACTGACATATGAATCTGTATTAATGTATTCAGCTATGCCTACTGATGGCGATTATGTTTACGCTAAAGATCTCATACGTGTCCTGAAGAAGAAGCATGCTTCTAGAGGTTTCAAAAGCATGGTATGAATTTCTACTTATATGAAGAAAAAGAAAATAGAATCGAGCGTCATTAAATTTTGAATTAATTTTTGGTGGATTTCAGTACCTTCTAAGGCTTTGATGCATTTATATGAAAAAAAAAAAAATAGGTACTTTACGTTGAAGCTTGCGAGTCTGGGAGCATGTTTGATGGTATCCTTCCGAGAAATCTAAATATTTATGCTACTACCTCGGCAAATCCAGAAGAGAGCAGTTATGGAACATATTGTCCTGGTGAAGATCCTCCTGTTGCTCAAGAGTATGGTACTTGTTTGGGAGACTTGTATAGTATTTCCTGGATGGAGGATTGGTAATGCAATGCTTTCCATTTTGAGATTATTCTGTTCTAAAGAGTACATTACTTTCCAAGTTTCCAATATACTTTCGATCAAAGGCTCGTACTAACATTCTTTTGTTTTGGTGGCTATTGCAACATATTTTCACATTTGAGAGCAGTGACATAAGTGATTCGCGCAAAGAAACTTTGCAGCAGCAGTATGAAAGGGTAACATGCATATTGAATTTTATATCGTTATGTGTAATAATATTAGCAAAAATAAGAATTGTATATATGACCATGTCGGCTAAATTACAGGTTCGAAGAAGAACAAATAAATCTCATGTTATGCAGTATGGAGATATGAGTCGCAGACAGCAGTTCCTTGTCACTTACATGGGTGGATATCTTTCTAAACATAGTACTTCCACCAGCGATATCTCTTCACCCTTAATCTCAAGGGTTGTTAACCAACGCGACACTAAGCTCCACTATTTTCAGCACAAGGTTTCTGCTCTAAACTTGGATGTTTCTAATGAAATATATACACTAATTTTAGTTTTTGCAACATAACAATGCCAAACTTTTCGGCTAGAGAAAATTTTCATATAATTTGATAATGCAGCTCTGCATTCAAAATGTTTTTCTTATGATTATAAGTTTTTCAGTTGCGTAGAGCTCCGACTGGCTCTCAGGAGGAATCGGAAGCTCGAAAGCAGCTACTCGATGAAATTGCTCATCGGAAACATGTGGACGATAGCATACATAAAATAGGGGAGCTTTTGTTTGGACACCGGGAGAGCTCAAACATGTTGATGAAGGGTAGGCCTCGAGGGCAACCTCTAGTAGATAACTGGGACTGCTTCAAGAAGCTTGTAAGTCCTCGATCTTTTAACTGTTTAAAGTACACCCGGTATACCTTTTTCTCCGAGATTTTGATATCAATCGGGTTCTTTCCATGCAGTTGAAGATTTACGAGAAGTATTGTGGACATTTTTCTGCATACGGAATGAAACACACGCGAGCTATAGCCAACATGTGCAACGCTGGGATCACAGCAGAGAAAATGGTTGTGGCGTCTGATCAGACTTGTTCCAAAAAACCCCATGTTTAGAGCTTCCTTTCTGATAATCAGATGAATTAATAAAAGGAAACTGGAAAAGAGTGGAGGATCACTACTAATTACTAAAAAAAAAATTAATGAAAAGGGAGTTTACTATACATTGAACATTACAATAAAATGTTACAAAACTGTGACAATTTGTGGTTTATTGTTTACAAACTAAGAACAGATCATCCTCGCTAATCAGAGTTAAGGTCAGTTGGTCAAGACTGTGCCGACCTGCTTGCGCTCAAGTTTGAGTCCTTGTTCCTGTAGATTAGAGTATAGCTTTGTCAAAACAGAAGATAGGCTCCTCTCACTGCATTATTGTCTAGCCAACATATCTCGTAAGCTACCAACACCCATATACACTTCAGCAAATTCTTCATCGTTTCTAGCCAACATATCTCGTAAGCTAAACTCGATATTTCTCCCCTTTAGCACCCAGTATCTAGGTTTTATCCTCTTTTCCAATGAATAACTGAAGTCCTTGGATACTCCACCAAATCCGTCACTGGTTTCTCCATTGTGTTCACGAGGAATTCAAGCTTCGGACTCAAAACATCTTCAATGCTATACCCGAGTAAAGGAGAAAATTTGCGGACCATGAATGCAATACCCCTCCACGACAGCCCTTTCTTCATTAAATATTTCATCCTGCCCACCAAATTCTCCACATCAGTCCATGATACAACAGATTAATTCACATTTCACCAAGAACTGGAGAATTCTAAATTTTTTGAGCCGCAAATTTTAAATGAAATTAAAGAGCATTACCGAGGAAGTAAAGTTCTATCAGTGTCAGAGACGAGAAGCTCTGGATACTTTTTGATAACCTGAGGAAGGTGGGGTTCGGAAACACCAATGCTAGCAAGAAATTCCAGCTTCACCTTGAGAGTTTTGCCAATGCTGGCAGCAAATATTTTGGGACAACGCCCCATTATGCTCCCAACTATTTCTTTATCAAATTCTAGACCTTCCACGAATGAAACTACCTGTATATAGCAGGAATACCAGTTAAAACTTAACTCCAAAAAATGTGGCACCTATGTACATTGCAGTCTCGTTCTCATAGACCCCAGGATCCAAGGAGATTGTGGTCACCCATCGTTTAATCTTAATCGAACAGTTGGTGGTCATCAACATTTGTTCTTGTACTTTCTCCTCTCCACTATTGGATTAAGAAAGAACAGTAGGTAACCACAATTTCCTTGGACCATGGGGTCTAGGATAATAGGACTCATATACATGGTTCCCAAATCCTTCACAGAGAGACTGATAAAATGTATCCAAATGCTGCGTGTTGGATGAGATTTTCACTCTCTAAGGTGGGACCAACTTGAAAAGATGGGTGATTGGACTAGGTTTCATGACGACACGTAAACGGTACACTACAAGCCGAACCTGCACAGTTTCCTTTCTTGGCCGTGTTCCCCATTCATCACCATAGTTGGGGCAACTTTACAATGACAGTAAGCGACAAGTCATATGATATGAGATTTGGTCATGGGGGATTTCAGGGTATTTAAAGTATGTATCGGTTTTAAGTTCACTGAAGTATCTTGTTCAAAAATAAAATTAAACAAAGTTGTACAATGTGTCACAGGGATTGCATATTGTGGACACTACTGCAGTCTACCATAAAATTTGCAAACTCAGCACACACAAAAGGCATCTTAACGGTTTCAAATGCAATAAATTCTTTTTAAAATTTTGCATCACTTCAACTTATTCTTTTTATGGCCATTTCAAATTCAATAATATTAGCTATAAGGCATGAAACCGAAAGACTAGAGTATATGGCACTGTATTACCAAACAAATTCCTTTGGTATCTCATCTTCAACATAAAACGGAAATTCATGAAACAGCCACACAAGTATTTTCTACACGAAAGATTTAAACAGGAAGATGACATGAGGTAATATTCATGAATACAAGGAACAAACATATTTGTGAAAATATCAATAACCTACCTGAAGAAATTCTTGAGGTTCCGTGTCAATATCTAAGGACTTCTACAGATAACCTGACCCAACTTCTTGTTTCTAATACCCAATTCACCAATTTCTTCGACCATCAATTTTAGCATGCTGGTTGAGCAACCCAAAATATGAGGCCAGCTTCTGATTGCACGGCCAACACTCAATTTTGGTACCTGTTATGAAACATAAGTTCACATTTAGCATTTAGCTCAAAATAATCAACCAACATTTGTTTTGGAGAATTTGGAGTCCTATAAGTTACATAATGTTTCTGTGCATAAACTAAAATGAAGAGAAAGCAGAGCTGAAGTTGGCAGTACCTCTTTAAAAGCAAGCACTCTCGTTTTGATGACTTTAATGTTGCAAAAAATAACAGGTGGAAATAACAGAAATATGTTTCTCATTACTTCTCTAGGGACTCCAATATTTTCAAGATATTCCACAATAGGTCTCACTTGAGGATCCAAGGACAGCAAAAGAAGACGTGGAAAGGTTCACCGAAAAAAAAAAGAAAAAAAAAGAAGACGTGGAAAGGATTCAATTAAGCAACGGACAGCAGCATCTCCAGAGCCCAACATATCCAGACCTCTACACCTTGCTACAATCTGTAGCATGAAATGAAAAACCAACTAAAAATAAGATAAAGTGATCCAGACACACATGATGCACGTGAAAATGAATCTCTAAATAGCAAAGAAAAGAAATAAGAATAACTTGCATATAGACATTCATGCACTATAAAGATTTGAAAGAGACATACCAGACCTTTTAAAAAAAAGGATAGGGTTTGTTGCAAGTCATCATCAATAGGAATTGATAAGTGCATCATCATACGACGAGCATTTTTCCCAGTGAACCCACCATCACTACTGTCAGAAAAGAATATTTTCTTCACATAGTTTAACCTATAAGCAAATGTAAAATAAGAAACCATTCTGCCACAGATCTAAAAAATAATTTCACTTGTGGATTCATATGTTGAGAATCAATACCAAATTCCTGCTCTTTATCCATTTCATAAGGTTTCCAATTTTATAAGGTATATTGGTCCTAATTCAACTTGATTCCCAAATTTACAAACTCGAATGTAATTTCAATGATTTTCATGTGGCTTTGCCTGAAACTAATCAGGCTGCACATTCCCAAAGCTTGTAATATCATCTAATGTACCATTTCTCTCATGCTTCCCAGTGAGCACTATTTTACTACCTTAGAACATAATCAAGAAAGCACAATTATGTTAATAGTGCAGAACCTCATACAACCTTGAACGAATTTGCTTCACATTGTATGTCATATCAAAACCCCTTCTCAGGGAGCACATAGATTATTGTCTAGCACAGAATACATAATAGAAATATTGATTTTTGATAAATAAAGATGTCATAGATAAGCCATAAAAAAATGATGAACATGTCATCACTTCTTAGTTCCTACAATAAGAATGTCATCACTTCCTACCCTATACAGTTTCTGACAAATAGTTCTAATGCCAATTGCTAGTTCACAATAACCAAAATCTCGATTACTAAAAAAAAACCAATAGATTGTCAACGAAACAAATAATAACGAACCAGAATGCCCTTACCTTCTCAATGAGCCGAGCCCCGGAAGCGTCTCTGCAGATAAATGCCTGGCAACATTCATAGCCGAAGACAGATTCAACCCGACCACACCCTCCAAAAACGCAACCTTTCCATTGTCACCTTTCTCTATAGCCAAATACCTCACCTTCCCTTTGAACGCCCCCAATTCTCTCCCCTCCTTCTCCCACTCTCCCCACATCCCCAGCTCATCCAACTCCACAACCCCATCCATCAACCAACATCCGGAAATACCTCGGCGAATTCGATGAAACAAAGGCGGCTTCCGCCTCAGAAGCCCTAAATTCTTGAAGAAGCTCCAAAAGGGCTTCTTGGGCAGTTTTTATTTGCTCCGGTTGGTGGTCCGGCGGCAGCACAGAGCTGTTGGGCGGCGCGGAAAACAGGGGGCAGTGGAAATTTTGGTGGGTTTTGGAGGGTTTCTGGAAAAATTGGATCTTGGGTTTGTCGGTGAGGTGGAGTCTGAGAGTAAGAGTGGGGTTTGAGGGGTTGGGGAGATGGGGTGATAGGTTTGTGGGGGTGTTCGGTGACGAGGATAGTCTGAAAGTTATGGGGAAGTTTGTGGGGATTGAGGGGAATTTGGAGGAGGAGGAGGACATGGTTGGAGGAATTAAGCATCCATACATGGAAAGAAAGTCTTTTTCTTTCTTAAACCCTAAAACCCTGGAACTGTCAAGAGAAAGCCCTCATCTTTTTCTTTTGGATTGAGCTTAAAAGGAACTTTGACGGGACACGATGGTGGAATGAGACGAAGTTTGGAAAATCCAAATATAAGGGGTAAATCATTTACCTGTGTAATTGTAACCTCATAAAATGTCTTAAAAATATCTCAATATTATACACAAACTTGTATTTTAATTGCAATTTCATATATCTGTTAGTTAAACTGCCACTTTGACGTTAAGTGATGTGTGATAATTGCAAGTTCCACTGTTTTGTTGAAGTAGCATAAATAATAGAGAAATACCCAAAAATTTGATATTTTCTTAATCTTAATAGGATTTTTTGAATATGCACACAGCATGCACATGTCATGCACAACAATCAGACATAAATATGATTTTTTGAATATGCACATGACATGCACAACAATCGGACATAAATATGATTTTTCATACACCTTAAAATGTCCAAATTGCCCTCCTATATAAATGAGTTATTTCCTTCTATTTTCTGATGTATCTCTCTCTACTCTCTCTCCCTCCCTCTCTTTCTCCATAATTGATATTTATTGGATGTTCTTAGATTAGTGAAAGATAATGGAAAACCCAATTGGAAGATTTGATTTATTTGAAGATTGTTTGTGTTTGTTGATTGACCATTTTGGGAAATAAACACATTTATGTGCATGCAGTTGCAGATTGGGGATTTCTTCCTCAAATCATCATCTTCTTCCTCAAATTTGAAAACCTAGTTGGAAGATTTGATTTATTTGGAGATTGTTTGTATTTGCTGATTGGCCTTTTTGGAAAATGAACACATTTATGTGCTTGTAGTTGCAGATTGAGATTTCTTCCTCAAATCATCATCTTCTTCCCCAAATTTGAAATCTCATTCAAAACCCATCTAGGTCAAAACAAATCTACAATCCAAAAAAAATTCAGATGTTGAAGAAGAAAAACTAAAGACACCATTTTTTCTTCTTCAATCTCTTTTTCTCCTTCGCCGATGAACGTCTTCTCCCTCTAAATTAGAAGAAAATCCAAAATTTGTTATCTGTATCAATACGTGCAACGACGTTAGTTTTGTTGTGGACGTGCATCGTGCAATTAACAGCGTTGAGGGTATGTGAGGACCTAGATTCCGGAAATCCCTTAGAGATCTATAGTTTACAAATCTTTGATCAAAACCTAGATTCTGGAAATCCCATTAAAAATCATCTATTTCCAGTGACATGCACACGACATGCACATAATATACTCACATATCTGAGCGAACCCAAAAACCCAGAGCTCGCAGCTCTTTCTTTGAAATTAGAAAAATGACGTCATCACCTGTGATGTCACCACCATATACACTATATGCACATCACATGGATAATACATGCACATAACTGGAGATCGAGCAACTAGCTGTTTTCGCATTAATAAGAAACTTTAACGGCAATCTATTGGTATATTGGATACAATTAAAACATAATTGTCGTGTATATAAGGTTACAATGGCAGTTTGAAAAGTATTGTTATGTATATCAACCATCGGTTAGCCGTGCACGTGGAAAACATGATACTCGTTGTTGTTGGACGTGCATGACCCTTAACATCCTTTAAGCTTTTTCATAATTTTGTTTTTTGCCAAGGCCAACTAGGTTATGGTCATACTCGCTAAATTCTGGGACCCAACATACGTGCATTATAACTAGTGAACATTCCTGTTTCTCATATTAAGTTGTAGCCATGCAGACTATATGCACACCATATGCACATTATGAAAAAGGTTTTACAAATTTCTACAATTGGACACTTGAACCAAAAATTGTTCTATCTTAGTTTTGTAGCACGTCGAAAAGTAAAGTTTATTCCACAACCCATAGGCCCTAACATGAAACACACACCCTAATTTAACTTCAAAGTATTAATTCATCCTATAAACAACCCATTTATTCCCTAAATCATTGATGTAGAAACTTGGAACTACCTTACTATGCCTGCTGAAACTTCAGTTGCTGGAAAAAATGGAACTTTCCGACCAAAACAGAAAATATGGTACAAAACCCAGCTCACTCCTCCCACCTCTCTCTCTCACATCCCTTTGTTCAAAATCAAAGGTATGAGGTCAACCCAAAACCCAACTCACTATTCTCACCTCTCTTTGGACTTCCCTCTCTTTGAAATCTAAGCTCAACCCAAAAATTCAGAGTTTACAAAGCTCTCTCCACATCCCTGTCTTCCAAATGAGAAAAGTGATGCAACGGGCTGATGATATTTAGTATTTATATATGAGTATTTTAGTAATATCGATTTTGTGCATGGTAAGCATGGCTTGTGTATGACTGGTTTTTCCTATTTCTATCCCAAAATTAAGAAAATATCATATTTATGGGTATTTCCCTAAATAATATGCCACTTAGAAATTTTTTTTTTTTTGAAATGTTAATTTTAGAAGGAAAAGTTTTTAAAAATATAACTTTTAACATTAGTCGACGAGCCACTTAGTGCTACGGTTAGTGATATTTCTTTTCATTTGTAAGTGAGAGATCTTAGATTTGATTTTTGCCAAAGGCAAATTTGAACCACATTAAACTTAGCTCACTCCACCATTTTCTTAGTGTAGATAACATCGTTTGTTAAAAAAAAATATATATATATACATACATACATATATATCAAGAGTGAGATGGTTGGCTGAGCAAATGAGAGAGTAATAATTGTTTGATGATATATTAAATGATTTGAAATAATTTATAACAATTAAATATTTTATTAGTTGTTTGGCCATGCGACACAGATTGGCAGTCACGTTACTAGAAATGTAGAACCCATTGTCACCATGTCATCATTTAACGGCTAACTTAATAAATATTTTAACGGTTGTATAAAATTGAAATAAAATAATAACTACATGTATGAGACAATGAAAGATTTAAGATTTTAACATCGAGTTGTCTCAATATAAGCTCAAAAAAAATTAGATGAAAATAACATTGAAAAAGTAAACAATAACCTACAATTTTTCGTTCATAATCTTTATACAAACAACATTACAAGCTACATAGACTAAACCTATCAATTACGAGTTTTCATACTCTAAAAACGTGTCATAATAGTTTCATTGTCAATATAAGAAAAACATATTTCTCAATGTAAATAACTAAGCTATCATTTAACCATTGATCTCTATTTTGTTACAGAGTGGAAATCTATCATTTAACCATTGATCCTCATTTTGTTATAGAGTGGACTCTTAAGTATATTCATGGTTGAAATGCTCCATCCACTGATACAGTTGCAACCAGTAAAACCAAAACCAATTCAATAAGTAAATACACATATTGGTTGAGGTTGGGAATAGGGACAGGCTGATAACCAATTAGAAATTAGTTTTGGTAGGAAATGGATCATCTCCGGATCCCTTCCTCCTAATCCATCAAGTCTGGGGATCCGGGCTATTGAAATTTGATCCAACGGCTACAAACAGGGGTCCATTTTAAAAATTATAATAACTTTAACCGTTGGATTAAATTTCAATGATTCGGATCTCCGTATTTAATGAATTAGGTAGAAGAGATCCAGAGACGATCATTTCCTGTTTTGGTAAAGTGAGGTAAAGTAAAATGAGGATAGGTTGGACAAAGATAAATTGAAATTTGTGCTTCACCTTACCAAACGAGGCTTTATTTTTTAATTTTAAAATGGTTCGAACTTCAAATTGAAAATGGTGAGCTGCTCGTTAATGCTCTCTCACGTGGATCAAAGCCTCTCACATGTCTATGCTTTAATGTTTTTTAAATGACATGACTTAAAATGACATCATTTTGGACAAGTAATCTTTAAAAAAGAGTCTTTTTCTTTCTCCTTCTGTTTGCAGAACCTGCACTGCAGTCTGCACCCATTCCTGCACTTATCCTCCACCACAGGTCCACAGCGCAGACTTGGGTGGCTCTCAGTGGTCTTCACAGCTACTTATCCAAGCTTCTGAATGGTCTCAGAGCCACTCCAGTCCTTTAATAATCATTTTCTGATGTGAAAATGAAATGTTTTAAAAATATTTCAAAAACAATTGTATAATTGCACCTAAATTTGAAGGGGAAAATATAATTTACCCCTAAAAAAAATGGCCTAATCGGATAAATGGTCCACGTGGTCATAAGGTATTCGGATGATAGCCCATGTGGTAAAAAAATTCGGATTTAAACCCCTGTGGTCTAAATCTGTTAGGATTTATGCCCTTCTGTTAAATAATGCTGACGTGGCTGCCACATATATGCCACGTGGCTGCCAAATGTCTGCCACGTGGCAAAAATAATAATTTTTAATTTTTTTAAAAAAAAACCTAAATTTTTACAACAACAAAAAAAAAAAAAAAAACAAGATCTGCAAGAAGAAGAAGGAAAAGGGAGAGGGAGGAGGGTCGCGCGGGGAGAGGGCTCCGGCGAGGGGGGGAGCTGGTCTCCGGCGGGAAGAAGAAGAAGAAGAAGAAGAAGGAAGAGGGAGAGGGAGGAGTCGCGCGGGGAGACCGGCGGGAAGAAGAAGAAGAAGGAAGAAGGAGAGGGAGGAGGGTCGCGCGGGGAGAGGGCTCCGGCGGGAAGAAGAAGAAGTCCGGGGGGGGGGGGGGAACGGGCGGAAGGCGGGGGGAGCTTCCGGGTTTTTTTTTTTTTTTTTTTTTTTTTTTTTGTAAAAATTCAGGTTTTTAAAAAAAAAAAAAATTATTATTTTTGTCACGTGGCAGACATTTGGCAGAAGAGGGAGAGGGAGGAGTCGCGCGGGGAGACCGGCAGGAAGAAGAAGAAGAAGGAAGAAGGAGAGGGAGGAGGGTCGCGCGGGGAGAGGGCTCCAGCGGGAAGAAGAAGAAGTCTGGGGGGGGGGGAACGGGCGGAAGGCGGGGGGAGCTTCTGGGTTTTTTTTTTTTTTTTTTTTTTGTAAAAATTCAGGTTTTTTTAAAAAAAATTAAAAATTATTATTTTTGTCACGTGGCAGACATTTGGCAGCTACGTGGCATATATGTGGCAGCCACGTCAACATTATTTAACAGAAGGGCATAAATCCTAACAGACTTAGACCACAGGGGTTTAAATCCGATTTTTTTTACCACAGGGGCTATCATCCGAATACCTTATGACTACGGAGACCATTTATCCGATTAGGCCAAAAAAAATTGTTGCATTTTAAGGCCCTCAAAATGTAAATGGGGCCAGGTATATGCAGCCCATTAAGGGAAACAGAACATGGGCCGGGTTTTGCAAAAACAAGGATGAAGCTTTTCTCCCATGTCGAATTCTGGTTGCAATTTCAAAACTTTTTCTCTTTTTCTTCAGAAATAGCCTTCACCATTTGATGTCTGTACAGAAAATTGGAGCAAAAATTGAGGACCTGTAAGTAATTTTTGATTTCTTGGTCTTTTTATTTTACAAGCATATTTTGAATTTGCACATTTCAATACTCATCAATCATCATTGTTCATAGAGTTAAAAAAAAATCATCATTGTTCATAAATTGTATATATTTACATGTAATGCCAATCATATTTACATGAGAATTGGAACAAAGTTTCAGGCTGGCAGAGAATTTGAATTTAAAAATAAAAAAAATCCAACATTCTGGGATCCAAAATTTCAATTGAAAAAAGAAAAATTGAGGAAAAAAATGTGTGACAATTATTCTAGGGGTGTGCTATCCACACATTTTTTTTTTTTACTTCTCACACACCCCTTGTTAATTTCTCGCCGTTGATATTTTTCAATTCATCTAATCCGACGGTCGAAAATTTAAAATGGTGTGTGAGAAGTAAATAGGAGTGTGTAGATATCACACCCCTTATTCTAATGAGGTCACTGGAGCAATGTTATATCTGTAACTCACAGAAACTTGCTATCAATATTTATGCAGTTGTCCCTGTGAAGGAAAAGTAAATCGAAAAATAATTAAAATTCAGTTCTCAATAATTTGTTTCCAAAGGTTGTTTGTCAGTCTATAGTTTATGGTGTCTATACCTGCTTCTTCTGCTTGATTTTCTGATTGTGAAGATGTGCTCGACTGGCTCTTTGAGGTTTCCGAATTCTTGAGCTGTGGATCGCTTATTACTTCCTGCAGAAGATGTGATTTTCTCAAGTATTTTAGTTAAATTTGATGATCATTATAAGAAGTTACAGTTGCTATTGGTTTTTATGGCATTGGAATACTAACTTACGCCTCGTTTGTTGTCTAAGATTGAATCTGATCGGATGATTCGCTTGATTATGTGTATGTTGAACGAAGAAATGGATGTTAACTTCATTGCTTCCAATCTATAAATAAAATGGTAAGATTTGGAGGATACGTTTCGTTCATGCTTAATCCATCGTCTACCTTCAGCTTGGACAAAATTTGGAAGTTCCATCCATTTCTTCCTTCAACATTGATTCCAAAGAGCTGCCCTATCCAATCTAATCCTATACACTTAATTGCAATACGAAGAAACTTTAGGGAAGGTAGGGAGTTTCTATTTAAATTTTTATGGGTAGACTTATGCAACTAAATGCTTCCGAACTTCAGTTTTCTTGACTTACTTGTTGATCGGCAACATGACTATGATAAGGAGAAGGGCCATCATTGCCTCCTAATATCTTGTGGTTCATCTTTTCGTCAGCAAGTTCTCTCAGTTTATTTAGTTCTGGCAGTATCACAGTGCCAAGATCCGGCCTGTCCTTCCGTCTAAGTTCTGCACATTGGACTGCTAGCTTTGCAAAGCTCAAGGCTTCTTCATATGGCCAATCAGGCACAGATGGGTCCAGCATCTCCACGAATGTGCCATTTTCAATTGCACATTCGACATGGTGAGCCAACCCCATAGGTGGTCTGTTTGTTACCAATTGAAGAAGCATAATGCCTAAGGAGTATACATCAGATTTTACACCAAGCATACCTGTCTGCTGATACTCAGGATCAATATAGCAGAATGTTCCGGCTGTTGCTGTCATGAGGCACTGCGTCATGTTTTCAGCAACAGCTGGGACAAGTCTGGCCAATCCGACATCACTAATCTTGCTCACATAGTTGTGATCTAGCAAAATGTTGCCTGGCTTGAGGTCACGGTGCACCAAGGGCTCCGGCTTCGTCTGGTGAAGAAAGAGTAGGCCTGTGGCAATCTCAGCTGCAATGCGGAACCTAAGTTGCCAAGACAAAGCTGGAGTGTTCCCTTTTCTTGAGAGACAGTCGTCTAAGCTTCCATTCGCCATGTATTCATAGGCTAGAATGCCGTATTCCGGGCAGGCTCCTAGAAGCAGCACCATGTTGGGATGTCGAATGCAGCTGAGTATGTCGATCTGCATCAAATCATGAAAGAAGAGGTTAGGTATAAATTTTTCGATATCATATCTTTTTACCATATATCTTTGTAGGATGCAATTTAGAGCCAAATGTAAGATAAAAAAGCATGTTGTAATAGAAAAAAACATGTACAGACATGTTTAACTCGTCACAAAAATATTACAATGTCAAATAAGCTAATTTCATTCGGAAATCTTTGTCCTTTGCATGGAGTTCACTTCTTATACTTACCTTTTCCAATGAAATTCTTTTCAGCACAAAACCAAGGTAAAGAAAATTAACGAATCATGATAGCTAAATAAGATTCTCAGTTCCTTACCTCTTTCTGAAACTGTGACCTTCCTTGAGCAGCATCCGGGCGCAAGACCTTGACTGCAACCAGCGTGTGATTAAGATAGCACTTATAGACAGGACCATAACCTCCTTCCCCAACTTTTCGAGATGGCAAAAAGTGTTCTGTTGCTTCTTCAATCTCCTCAATGGAATACCTCCTATACTTGTCATCAGTGTGGGCTAGATTTGACAATAGCTTCCTCATGTCCTCTGCTTCTCTAAGAGCCTTACTTTCTGTGTTTACCCGTTTATTTGACTCAAATTCTGCAATTCTTTTAGCTGCATCAGCTGCTTCCATGGCTGCCTTGCACCTAGCTTTTTCTTTCTCTGCAACTGCCAGTGCTGCTTCTTGACCCAGTCGTGCCTCCTCTAGTTTTTGTTCCTCTTCAACCCTCCAGCTGTGCAACTTCATTTCCTGTCGTGGACATAAATTTAAATGGCATCTTGAAAAGATTGCAGAAAGCAAATCTGACTTGCACTCACTTTCTGTTTAGCTGTAATTGCTTCTCTGCATGCCGTACTGTACATGTCCATTGTTTGCTTCAGCTCTAGCTTTAGCCTCCTCATCTCCGATTCTACTTCATCCTACGTCAGTTTAATAAATGCAGTGCAAAAATCATCTAGAAAATGTGAGAGGAAGGATATTTGAACAAAAATGTTGAGAAAGTGATGATGGTGGAAACAATCATCATATAAGATGTAAAAGGTTTGAGATTTTCGGTTGCTTACCAGGTTCTGTGATGACCATGATGATGATGTTCGGCTGCTTTCATGTGAAACTGATGAGAGATCTTGCTGAAAATTGAGTTCCGCAAACTTAGGTCCTAGGCGCATTGATCCAAAGCTTTGGTCTGAGCTGGTAGATAGCCGCCCTCGGTCCATATAGTCATACATCACAGATGACGCTCGGTCAGTGCTCGCCCTGTCAGAGCTTATAAATGATATGTCACTTTCCGATTCTGAGAACCCTCCACCAATCATTCCATTACTAAAACCTCCTCCTCTTGCATATGCGTATCTGTTTCCAATCAAGATGGTGATCAGTTTTCTCAGTAAATTGGCATCAATACTCACTACGCATAACAACATAGTACAAAGAGATTGTCTGCTCATCACATCATATTGTATCTCAAAAAATGGTTTAGCATGCTGCGGCTTACCTGGCTGCTTCATCTTGCAGGTTGCGAGGCTTGAACGATGGTCTGGCTGCTGGATGTAAAGGATCAAAATAATAATTTTAGTACTCAACCAAACTTGGTTTTCAAGAAAGCTTAATAACCAAGAGAAACAAACCTTTCAAGTACATATTTTGTTTAGGTGTTTCAGCTGCTTTAGCACTTTGCTGATTTAATGCCTCTATTTGGGCAAGTAGCGGAGAACTGTGAGGTGCTGGACGAGAAGCATGTCGCTCTGAATTGATTTTCCCTTTGGAGATGACATATATGGTGCAGAAATCAGGTGCCCCTTTTGATACACTGCTTGGAATACTTGATGACTTGAATCTGAATGAGTAAATCATCGATTTTTAAGCCCACTGAATGAGTCTACACAAGCTATAGCATGGATAAACGTGTCTGTATATATTGGGTTTACACGTACCATTAAAATGTGTCATATTGCCTAGTGAATTCCATTATGAAATTGCCAATTCTGTGCTTATATGAGAGTGCAAAATACGTTAACCATGACAGTTTGAAAACAATCAACGTGTTCCTGCTCGAATCAGCATCATGCTAATATTTTACGGAATATTGAGTAACAATATTTTCATCGATAAATAGTGTGATTCTTCCCTCGTGGATAATGCTTTTTCTTGTTGTAGCATTTTGTTTCATTGCCATTCTTTGCATGATCTTGGTGGAAATGTTAAGAAAATGTTAATAAAAGTAAATCATAAGACAGGGCAATTACCTTATAAATCCATGCTTTGATGGAGCTCCCAGAACCAAAGTCTCAATTGCAGCATAGGAAGCATACTCTGTTAGTGCTTTTGGTATATCTGAGTCTTCAAGTATGATATCAAGGCAGTTTATCTGAAAAAACAAATCAGTCAAAAGTAACAAAGATACAGTTATATGAAACTATGAATCGTAAGAAATGCGATGATAATTCCTTCTTCCCAAAAGGGTACATTTATTTGATTTTTAAATGATGTTATGTACTATTTAAGACAAGTTTTTGTAAGACATGCTTTGATATGCATTCACTACAATATATGATAATGCATAAGAAATTTTAGGGTTGTAATCCAAAAAATTTAATAAAGCATTTAATGCAGGTTGGTCATGGAAAAAGCTTTCGAAGGAAGAGCTCCGAAACCTACATCCTTACGAGTACAATAGCAATGGAAGGTAACGAACAGATCCTTGGCCATCTTTTCGAGTTGCTGTTTGCGCGGGGATTGAGACGGATTGTTTATATTGCATACAACAGCATTGTTTCCAGCCACTGCACCCATAAAAAAAAAAAAAAAAAAAAAAAAGCTGTATCATTGCCTGCCATTGAAAAGTAATTTTTTAGCTAGCTATAGAGAGAGAGAGAGAGAGAGAGAGAGAGAGAGAGAGAGAGAGAGAGAGAGAGAGATTACAGGGGCAAACTGATGATGTCTTCTGAACATGTAGTAGAATGACAGTTTGGCCCCTGGTGAGAACATGTTCAGCAGCCCATCTGAGTGCATTTTGGCTCCCTTTCTGATTGTCTATGGCAACTGCCACCAATCCATTTCCTCCTGCTTCCTTCTTTGCTCCATTTGCTTTTTTCGCATTCCACATTTTCTCCAAATCCTCTTAACTATGAAAAATAGAATGTTTCTAGGTCCGAGAATACTAGAATGATACAGAAAAAATTAGCATGACCTCTAAGCAAAGATGACATGCATAAATCAAGAAGGTTTATAGGACACAAACAAATCAGGTAGAAACTCTTCCATGATGCGTAAAAACTAACCTAGAGATCTTTGAGGCCTAAAACCTTTTGTTCCTAATTAAACAAATATAAACATAAAAATAAATGGAAAAACTACTTTAAAATTTAGGGTTTACAAGAACTTATGAGGCACAATAGGCACAGGAGTTTTCACATTTCTTTGGTCTTCTTTTTCTGTTCAGAAGCTGGCCGTTTTTCTATTTCGGGTTTTCAAATAGAAGCCTCACAATTCAGATAAAAATGAAAAAAAAGCAAAGTATGTGGAAGCCTCACGATTGAGAGAGTTGCTGCCAAAACTAGAAGATCAAAGCATAGGCCATGGATAAATCCCCCTCTCACAAAATACTATTTTTATGTTATGATACATCTAGGGTACGGACTTAAATTTTGGATTTTTTTTTTTAAGCTAACTACTTTAAAGATCTCGATTATTTCTCTCCTTATGTATCCTATTTGGTTAAACTTGAAGTAGTAACAATCTTTTTTTCCAAAGAGTAGTTTCTATCTTTCACTTATAAGTTATCTTCACAAAGAGTTTTTTTTGGTCAAACAGTAAAGGGTAATTCATGCAGTAAGATTGCTCTTTATCTAGACCCGACAGTTTCTTACACGACATGGTGACATGACACGAAAATGACAAGAAAATGACGGGTTTCGGGTCAACACAATAACTAATCGGGTCATTATCGGGTGACCCGTTAATAACGGGTATACACGTGGGTAATCCGTTTCGACCCGTTAAGAAAACTAAATTATAATTTTAAAGTTTAATTACTAAAAAAATTATTATAAAATACAATAGCCATATTGTATATATTGGTATATTCTATATTAAATATATATTTTTGTATTATAATTCTATATAAGTTAAAAAAATTAAGTCTTATTCATTTATTTATTTTTATTATGAGAATTTCTTATTATCATTAATAGGATCAATTTTACTTAACATGTTGTTGTCTAAAATTAAAATCAACTAGTATAGTATTAGTATAGGCAATAAGACATCCCTACAAATATGAAAAATGTGAAAGAATATATAAACACTCGTGATTCATCATTCCTCCATGAGTAGACAATGGTTACACTTACATTATCGTTTAGATTTTTAAAACCCTCCAAACCGTCATGAATGGTGTTTTTTATTTGAGTGTAAAAGTAATAAAATTAATAATAATTATTGTAGAAGTGTAAGAAATGTAAAATATATATATATATATATATATATACAATCACTCGTAGTGACAAGCTTTACAATTTTCGTGAAGGCGTCAGCTTCGAAATCCGACACTATAATCCATAAACCTTAAATATATATTTAACCGTCGATTGTCATTTAGGCTTTATTCTTTATATTGAATTTCATTTTAAAATTTTCTTTTTTGAAAACATGATCTTATGGGGGATGTAGGAAGATGAACGGTTCGGATCTTTGATATCACGTCCCAATATTTACGGTTAATTGAAATATGAGTCGATATCATATAGTTTGTAGAGACTTTATAAACACCAAGCAATATTTTTACTAACGGTAAAACTCTGAACATAATATCAACTATCCGAACCATTCATCTTCCTGTATCCTCTAATAGATCATGTTTTCAAAAAACAAAATCTAAAAAAAAAAACAAAATTTGGTGAGAAAAATGAAGCATAAATGTAAACAACAATCGACGGTTAAATTTTGATCCATGATTTATTTGATTATAGTGGCACATTTCAAAGTTAAGCCCTAGTTGTAAAGCTTGTCATTATGAGCGTTTATATATATATTTTTTCTATATTTTTCACACTTCTACATTAATTAAAAAAAAACTATTAAAGACTTTACTTAAACAATAGCCATAGGATAAATGAGAAGAGAGTGCTAATGTAGAAAGTCTCACTGAAAATATCATCAATATAACTCTTGAAGACAATAAATCAAGCCAAAGTTCCAATACCGTTTCTCATGGTGATTGATGAAAATTGAAGAGTTTGATTGTAAGAAAATGTGCAAGGTTCCAAACATTGAAACATAGCTCCCTTAATTATGCAAATCTTTTGAACATTTGATATTTTGTAATGTTCTAATGTTTTTTTTTAAATTATGCTCTTATTTTGGGTATGTAAATATGTAATACTTGAAAGACAAATGCGTTTTTATGTTTTGAATGTGATAATATAGTATGTATATACTTATTTAGTATTATGTTTTTCATTTGATGGTTCAAAATATATTTTCCTTAACAGATTACGGGTTGGGTCATATTACCTGTTAATATTATCGGGTAGATTTCGGGTCGGGTCATTTTACCCGTTTATTTTAAGGGGTGTTACATAACACGACCCTTTAAGATATCGGGTATAACATGAAAACGACACGAACACGGGAAACACGACACGAATGCCAGGTCTATCTTTACCATGAGTAATTTTACCGATTTGAATATTATTGAAACAAACCAATATTTATTGAAATATAAGTCAATAGAATTGTTGAATCACAAAACAAATCACACTACTTCTAATTGAATCTAAACCTTGCATAAAACTCCACATCTATTGGTTGCACAAGTAATTAAGTGAGGACAATATTGATGCGATTAGTGTAGTATAATATCAGCATGTAGTATGTACTACTAATGTAGACATTTCCTATTTTGACACTTTGGTTTCAACCTTCTTGCCCACGCGTGTGAAAGATATGTTTTTTTAATCATGACGTTCTTGATGGAGTTAGAAATTTAAAACGATGGGATCATAAAATTGAAGCTTCCAAAAAATGATCATACTTTGCATAGAATTCCCAATTTATAATTTTTTTTCCTGCTAAAAATTCATTCCCAATCAATCAATCAATCAATACAAAACCCTAAAACTTCCCAATAAGCCCAAGATGAGAAAAATATTGATATGATTAAGATTTCGTGATATAATCAAGTGCGATGAAGGTAGGTTGATCGAACTTAAACACCGAAGAAGCTTTGAATTGAGAGATATGAAGGCTGGGTGGAGAAGGCATTTGCGTATTTGATAAGTCTTGAGCTTGTTTGAGAATTAGCATGAAATTTCAAAGAGGGTATTTTATATGCTAGTGGGGTCAACAGTAGCCAATGCCCCAGATTGGCTCCACCATATACCTCTTCTTTCGGATAGTAGAATATGAAGTTCTTTGGATTCCTCCTTATGGTCTCGTACTCCCTAAATAAGAGTCACAAACCATTATGTAATGCTTTGAAAATTTTAAAATGCGCTTGTTAAGTTTCTAGAATGGATAATCACCAAACTTTATACAAAGTGAAACGAAACTAATCGAAAATAATAATAATAAAGATTGAAAACCGAATAAGTTGCTGTAAATTATAAAACAATATTGAATTTTTTTTTTGTTTTGATTTTGGTAAGGGTCTGCCCTGGTGCGAATTTCCCAAATAAGGCAGTAGAAACATGAAGTGGCCGTGTGAAATGTGAGGTTCGATGAGTTCAATCACAAAGAGTCCCTCCTTTTGTGTAGAGGGTCGCACGACTAATGTGCAGGTATCTAGACCCAAGAATTACTCCTTAATAGAAGCTCAACTTACTTATAGAATTAATGCACTTTTTGCACTAAAACGATACATTGTGGAAGTTTTATAAATACATTTAGGGGTACAAGTTGGATTGAAAGTTTTTGTTTTGACTGACTTTGATAAAATAATTTCCAACTTTTGGCTGATCCTAATTCGCCCTCTATATTTTGAAAATTTCAAAATTTTTGGCATACTGGAATGTATCTTCCGAAAGTTATATAAATTTCTAGAACGCATTTGATTTTTAAGTTTGAACTACCTGAGATGATTGATTTCATGTTGAAATTATATTATTTCAAAAGTGAAAATCTACTACAAGTGGTCCTTTATCACAATAGTGGAAAAGTGTTGAGCCATTGCATGATGGCGTGGGTTCGAATCCTGTCGGTGATTAATCTAACTCAGAAACCTTATCCCCCCACGAGCCACGCAGATGCACCTCCCTCCCCCTCCTCTCTTCCCCTTCTCCTCCTCTCTTCTCCCCCATCTTCATCTTCTTCCCCCGACCCCCTACCTTCAACCCAGAAAAAAAAAAAAAAACCCAAATCCTATCTACGCTGCCATCTCCAGGTTCGTGAGGTGAAAATGAGAGGAAATGGGTGTGGATTTAAGGAGTGGGATGTGTAGAGGAGAGAAGAGGGTGGGTGCCGGGGGGGGGGGGGGAGGGGGTGGGGGTGAAGAGGAGAAATGGCTCGTGGAAGGTGGGGGTGGGGTGGGATGGGGTGGGTTTTTGGATGGGAAGGGAGCTGAAGAGAGTGGAGGAGAGGGAGGTGGTCGGGAGGCTTGGGAGGGAGAAGAGGGGTGGGGAGAGGTTGCGGGGGTGGGTTCTGCGTTTTCTAAGTTTTTATTTTTATTTTTTTATTTTTTATTTTTTTTATAGAAGATTCAGGTTTTTTCTTTTTAAATTAAATTTTTTTTTTTGCCATGTGGCAACCACGTCTGCGTTTAACGGATCAATAGATGGAAAATGTAACTGAGGTATTATTTTGAAATAAAATAGTATGTGAGGTATGAAAGTGAAATGTTTTAAAGATGTTGTATAAGGTTGTAATAGACCTCAAACCTAATGAGGTATTATGTAATTTACCCTAGTTTTTTTAGGTTTCAAATTGTTTGTCATATTAAAGATTCCAAGTTATTATTGAAAGAAATTTGAGATATATAGTTTAGAAATATTTCAAAATTTTGAAAATGGATGTTGAAATTCCATTTTTTTGCAGAATGAAAATTGAAAGACATTTCTCATACAAACATTTTTTAAATGAAATTGGTACTCATTAATTCCGATCACATCCGTCCGAATTAGGCCTAAATACACCAATTGAAAATTTTTCATTTTTTTTTTGGTTTTTGATCCGGTCGAGTGTACTCTATCAAATTTATAATTCCATTTAGAAGCCTTCGTTTCAACTTGGAAACACACCAAAACACATGCTTGAATTTAGAGAGAGCATTTCTAACTAGTTTTATCAACTAATTAATTCGCATTACACCAAGATGATACAAGAGTGTCATCCCCAACACCTACAGTACAACCCCATTTCCTGATCCAGAAGAAATGGTAGCAAAATAATAATGACACAAAAAAAATAAAAAATAGTTCTTCATTTCTTTAAGTTCAAATCTCTCCCTGCACATGCATGCTTCAACTTATGGGAATGGTTCATTCCGAATGAAGTTAGCTGAAACCTGTACACCTGCATTATTACACATTGGTTTCCCTAAGTCCCAACCAGCCAGTAGTATTTGGAATGAAGAAGCAATCATTATTTCTCAAATCACACCACTTGTGAAGGGTAATCATCTCCTTCACTAGAAACACTTGATCGGTAATCTCCATCGCTTTCTCCCTCGTTCAATTCTTCAATCTTCTCAACGACTTCATTCAAATCCAGCCTTCTCTCAATATCCTCCTCACAACAACTCACTCCAATCTTCAAGAGCTTTAACAGTTCTCCTCTACTGTTCCCCACTCTCCCCATTTCTACATCAAACACCTCACTTGTTCTCTTTTCCTTGATCATTCCATTGACCCAATTTGCTAAATCCGCCTTACTATCATAACTTTCCTTGAGGTAGTTCTCTGGGAACTTTCCGGTTAACACCTCCAAGATTATTATTCCGAAGCACCATAGGTCGGTCTTCTTTGTTATACGTCGGTGCTGGGCGTATTCGGGTGACTTGTATGCCATCATCAGGTGTTGAGCTTGCTCCATGTTGATCACGGGGAGTAGAGCATAGTCGTTCAGTAGGGGCTCAAAGTTTTCGTCTAAAAGCACATTAGAGGATTTCAGATGACCATGGGGTACAACCAAGCTAGGGAGTGTGCTGTAGAGGTATGTCAATCCCCTTGCTATGCCTTTGATTATTCTCAAACGTGTTGGCCAATCAAGCACGGGCATATCTGAATTATGATTGCCTGTGAAAACAAAAATTTACCACCATGATGTTATTTCACTATGAATTAGTAAATCAATTCGTACTATATTTTAACGATCACACTCTCACTCAGCAACGTGGATTCCACTGAATCTTAAGAGAAACGTCATGAAAAATGTAGTCAGTAAATATTGTAGGTGGAACATAATAGTACTCATTCAAGCATGCACATAATTAAGGAGACCTAATGTTAAGCTAACTTGTGACACAAGAAAAAAAAAAAAACTCACCGTGAAGATGAGAAGCCAAGCTACCATTCTCCACAAAGTCAGAAACCAAGAGCTTCTCTTCCCTTCTATAATAATAGGCCACCAGAGGCAACAAGTTTTGGTGTGTCAATCTTCCAAGCCTTCTCATGTGCTCATGGAACTCCTCTCTTCCCACATTGTTCATCTGCTTATACCTCTTGACCACCACAACATCAGTCATGATCAAAGCCTTGTAGGAAGCCCCAAAATTCCCGCTCCCCAAGATTTCAGCCGAGGCTCTGAGAAGGTCATGCAAATCAAACCTCTGTCTGTCATCCCTCACAAATGACAACTTTCCCTGGTCAGCTCTCTTTGGATGTGGGTTAGTTTCTACCGACTTAACATCCATTTGGCTGCTTGCAGCAGCTGCCGTATAATTGGAGGACTCGTCCAATGATTCAGTCCCGTCTAATTCTGATCGTTGCTTTCTCTTGTTGAGGAACATGAAAATCGCAGCAATGAGGGCCAGTAGAAGTAATAGACTCACCACAATTAGGGCTACTTTTAGACCTGACGGCTTCTTAGACGCACCGCATGAATCCCCCGTGCATTCAGGCGGTGGGGCAGGAGTTGTAGGAGGAGGAGCAGGTGGAGAAGGAGGAGGAGGAGGGGGGCTGCATGCTCCCTGAAGAGGCGAACCACATAGCTTTCCATTGCCTGCATTTTGGTTAAAATCAGATCCAAATTCATAAATGGTTAATGGTGATGATTTAAATGAAGGATGATGACCCTAATGGGAAAATTTTGATGATCACATCCGTTGCAATTTCACTTTGAATTCAAAATGAATCAGTCATCTACATTTCAGTTTCAATTCAAAACTAATCAGTCAAACAAATATAGCAACAAAACTAACGCATGAACGATATTAATTAATTACCTGCAAAGTTACTTGGATCCATCTTTTTTAGGCTTTCTGGAACTGGACCCTCCAAATCATTTTGAGATACATTCAACCTCTTCAAAGCCTTGTGCTTAAAATCAGGTATTTGGCCACTAAACTTGTTCCCCTCAAGACCCACATCGAAAACCCTAGGCAAAGTAGTAAGGGAAGACGGGATTTTGCCGGAAAACTCATTGTTTGCAAGATACAATTTCCTCAACAAATGCATACCTTCAAATTCATCGGCTGGAATCTCACCAGAGAAATGATTGTAGGACAAATACAAAGACCTTAACTTTTTAAATTTCTTAAGGTCCGGCAATGGACCATCCAACACGTTATTCATGAAGCTTAGGGTTTTCAAATAAGGCAACTGAGCGAGAGGCTCCAAATCCAGCTTTCCCTGTAAACCCAAGTTTTCGAGCTGCAATCCCCGGACATTCCCATTAAAGCAAAGCACGCCAACCCAATTCGCCTTGTTACCATTACACGGGTTTTTGTTAGGATCCCAATTTCTAAGAGCCTCGGTGTTGTTTCCCAATTGCAACGTTTTCTTGAACTTCAAAAGGGCATCGGTGGTTGTATCCATTGGTGAACCAAACGGTAAAACCGCCATGCATGATACATAACCAACAAAGAGGGTAAGAA
This sequence comes from Malus domestica, assembly GCF_042453785.1. NCBI lineage: Eukaryota > Viridiplantae > Streptophyta > Magnoliopsida > Rosales > Rosaceae > Malus > Malus domestica. Next base: position 13,162,198 of record NC_091669.1, read on the forward strand.
AAAATGTTGGGGTAGGGTTTGGTGCGCGCATAAGCCTAGTCATAGCCATATGCGCGCCCATTACCATGCAATGTTGTTGTAGTACAAACCAAAAGGGGTTCCCAGCTTAATTAATCAGAAATTGAACTGGTTTCTAATTAAATGAACAAACTAAATCCCCTTCCCTCCCTCCCTCCCTCCCTCTCTCTCTGGGTTTTTAGTTTTGTTATTGGTGCTTATTGACAATGGGAATTAGAGGATGTGCAAAAAGGTGGGCGTGAAGGGACCAAAAACCAAAGAAGAGGAAGAGGTGGAGAGAATGATATTGGAAGAAATCAAGGAAACCATGGTCTGTGAAAATTGACAAGGTCTAATTAGTGCGGCATGACAGCTCAATTGGGTTGTTTTTGTGTGTTGGATAGAGGTTGAGTTTAAGGGAGGAGATATCTAAGGCCGGCCTTTCAATTGGAAATGTTGTTTTGCTATATTTTGTGAGCAAAGTTTTGTTGTCTTGCCAATTATAGGGTTGTGATGACTGATCGTGCTAATTTCCTTAAGTTCCACAATGATGAATTTCCTTAGATATTTCATAACTAATTAAAAGAGGAAATTAACCAAATTAATCAGCTTATTCGAATGTTTTTAAAATTTTTAGTTTTATAGTTCGAGATGGGATTTAGATGTTAAACTTATTTTGCCAAGGACGAGATTAAGTTGCAATAATCACAATCAAGAAAGCTCGAAACCTTTTACATATAAAACACTGCAAACCTACTAACTTGATGAACCTCCTTTGGAAGTTGCCATGGTAGCTGATTTCCAATCTCAGTACGCTGCAAACCTTCTCCTCTCTGTCAGATTGTTCTAAGCTCTAACCAAGAATAGGACTTAGTTCTGAATCGAGCACACATCTGTGAGAGCAGAGGTTACAACATACATATATATATATATATATATATAAGCACATATATATCCTTCTTATAACTTGACAAGGATTCCCTATTAAAATTTAATAGAAAACAACTTATGTTTTCCAATCCATATCAGTTTACATGCTATAACAGAATCCTTCACAAACAAGGATTTGCACAGAGCTCCTCATGGCTTTCCTATTCCAATCGGACTTAATCATTCACTGTCAAAATATCCAATCTCATGTTCATATTCTTACATTAGATTCTTAGGACCATATTATATATGTACTATATCAAGCAAGGGTTAATTTCTAGTTAGAAACCAGAAAGTAGAAGAAGTAATGCATATGGTTTGTATCTGCTAACAGGAATATAGTGTTCAAGCAAGATTTGTTTTGATATTGGCACCTTCCTAAATGGAGTAAATTGGTTCTCTCAAACTTCGGAAAACCCTAGTGCTAATGTGTTAGTTTGTTTTTACCCTTATTGAAGCTAAGTTATATTTATTCTGGGTGATGCTAGATCATCAAATTTTCAAACCATCTTTTGTAAACTGACACATCCCGACCTAAATCAAGGCGTGCTGGCCGTCATGTGAGGGAGACGTAGCCATGTGCGCAGTGCGGAAGTGATAAGGATATAAAAATGTGAATAAAAAAAAAACCCAATTTAACTAATTTACACTAGATGAAAATATAGGTGCTAGAGACGAGATTTAAGTATAATTACACATAACCAGAGTATAGGTAACCTAAGTGCAGTCCAGCAGGACAAATACTAATTATACAATACCAGAAAGATGGTCCTACATTAATTACAGTCTGTCAAAACCGCTGTCAACTCCTCGCAAGCCACCAACAAGCACACCTACCTAGAACCTGGAGGGGCGCAAAACAGAAAGTGTGAGTGAGCAAAAACAAAGCTTTTCAAAACCATTTCACTTATTAAAAGTAATAACCCCTCGCCGTAAAACCCGTATAATTACCCAGAAAATAGAATACATATCTATATCGAAACCATAATTGAAATAGCCAAATCCACATGTACGTCATGCCAAATATCTCAACATAATGAAATAAGTAAACCAGGTGAAGTAAATCAATGAAAAGTAATATGTTAGCCAGATCCACCTATTGTGGCCTGTACGGCTGAACCTATAGCTCATCAAATATGCCTACACATGAGTTGGAACCACCTAGAATGGTCTGTACGACAGGACTGGATGTAAATAAATACGCTCAAGTGCTACGATCACGTGAAGACTGTGCGAATAGTCGCGGGTCACCTACGAGTCAGAACCACCTATAGTGGTTCGTACGACAGGACTGTGCACCTAACTTGGATCCAAGGTGAGCATGCAGTTCGGGAGGTGAACATCACGTGAAGGACTGTGCCCTGTCCATGGGTAGGAGCATTAACACCGGGGTGCAGGTTTATGAATTCTAAATGCATCAAATGTAATCATAACCATGCAACTCACATCCACAATATATAAACCCACCTGGAACTTACCTGAGCATTCGCAGCACCAACAATAATATATGCAACTACTAAATGCATATTCTAAGTATAAAACATTTGGCATGGCATTCAAAACATAAAACCATTTAAATAAGTTTTATGGGAAAAATACCAAGCATATCTATATATATATATATATATATATATATATATATATATATATATATATATACTGAAAACCAAAAGCCCACTCACTGATATGTGCAAGGGTCGTAACCCCCGAGTCTCGCTTGACTGCACTCGTCCTCTGGAAACGTCTCATATATGTGAAACAACTATTTTAACGTTATTTTAAGCATATAACCAAAACTAGGAAATAACTTCTCATACGTTGCTCAATTGGGGTATTTGAATATACCATCGTGGCCCACTCAAGCCCACGAACATCCCCATATTTTTAGAAAAAATTTCTAAGTTCCCACACGTCCTCACGCATTGGCCAAGGCATGGCCACACGCGTCGCCCACGCGCAGGCGCGTGCCTGGCACACTGACGGATTCCTTAACGACGTTAGGGAATATTTCGTTAAATAATAGCATATTCCATCAAAATTGACCGAATATTCATCTTCTCCCTCGGTTCGCCGGAGTCCCGCGCCGACCACTGCTGCACTCGTCGGTTTCTAGAAAAACTTTAAACCTTAATATCTCACTCATTTCTCAACCAATTTCCATGAAATTTGTACCAAAATGAAGCTCTGGACAAGGAGAACAAAGTCTTACCACTTTTACGTCCTAAACCCAACAGAAACTGGTCGAAAAAATTTCTTGAAAAACTGGCTAAGTCTGCAACTCAACGAACTCGAGTGTCTCGACGTCCAAAACCTTCCAAAACTTCTCTAACAACTTCGTACATTTGTTTTAAGTCCCCCAGAAACACCCATGATCACGTCGGAGCTCACTGGTTCTCGAGTTCCCAAGATTTTTCCTCCAAATTAAGGGTATAGTTCGACTCCTGAGCTTCCAAGGAACCCAGAAGTAACCTCCACTAGCTCGATCTACGACGATTTGAAGGGATTTGTGGCTGGTCTTAGGTGTACAAAGAGAGAGAGTTCGAGAACAAGAGGCAGTACATGAAGGTGAACATATGTGAAGGTGTGTGTGTGTGTCTTGATCCGGATTGAGCACCCATATACAATTCTTAAGCTCTAATTGGGCCACCAATTATAGGCTAAAAATTATCCCAAACAACCCCAAATTTCAATTGGGTCCAAAGAAGTCGGAAATGAGATAATTGGTCCATTTCCTTAGTCCATTTATACATTCACAACCTAACGCTCAAGGGTAAAATCGACATTTCCATGCTATCGGGGATAAAATACATTATAATTCGGGATGAGTCGTCACAAAACTACATGATGTGGTGATTGATGGTTGGGCTTCTTTTTAATGATTTTAAAAAAAAAAAGTCCAACCATCAAATGACACATCATATGGTTTACAAAAAAAAAAAAAAAGTCTATAAATTTGATATTCTTAGTATTTGATACCATAAAGTCAATTGAAGAAAGTTGAAGTTTCACCATAAAACCAATTTGGAATATGGAAGTACCCCAACTACTTATAAGCACATGCAATGTCTCTCCTCCTATCAATGTGAGATCATTAATTCTCAACACACCTCCTCATGTGTGGTAAATTTCAAGCCTAACACGTGGACAACACAAATGAGGTGACATGGAGCATATGTGGCCGTTGGGTTTCACACATGAGATAACATGGCTTTGGTACCATGAAGGAAGTTGAGGTTCCACCATAAAACCAATTGGCAATATAGGGAATAGTCCAACCTTTTATAAACTCTTGCAAGGTTTCTCATTTCACCAGCGTGAGACTGTTTTATTTTCACATCCTAACACATTATCCCAAGTGCAACCTAACCCCAATAATATTTCCAAGGGAACCGATGCGACGATCGGTTAAAGGCCTATTTGGAAGTGATTTGAAAGCAGGGATGGAGCTAGAGACTTTTTCAAATGGGAGCATCCTAAAACAACAAGGTAAAATTAAAAACTGCAATGCATTTTATATACTAAATGAAACACTTATTTGTTAATTCATAATATTTTACGTGTAATACATTACAATTTTCCTCCATTTGCTTAATGTTTAAGAACAACCCGATTTTATTAAATCTCTCTTTCCCTTTGTATATATTTCAATTTTTACAAAGAATTCATCACAATACATATACCTTTTTTTTTTTTTTTTTTGAGTTACATTTTGATAGTTACCAATTAATGTATAGCTTAACAGAGAGATGCATTAAACAAATAATTTATCAAGAGAAATTAAATGATATCCACACATCTCTTTAATCCTTTTATACACACTTGTTTATTTTTGTTCATTAAATAAGTACTCAACCTATTGAAAATGTAATATATGTTAAGCCCCAGTTAATTTATTCTATTAAATATACATGTGGCAACAATCGATCCCAATCTTTAGCTTACTTGGACACCATAATAATAATAATAATAATAATAACATTAAAAAAGACATGAAGATGAAAATGAATACACAAATTCACAAGTAAAATGGAAAAATGAAGATTGGGAAATATCAAGCCCACACCACCTCCAAACTCAACCCACAACCACTAAAACCCCCAACCTTTATATTCAAAATCCACCAACTAGATGTATCATGATCAACGTTAATATTAGTTGCCTCAAAATCTAAATTTTAAATACGACACGCCCCGACCCCGATGTCCTCGGGACATCAGGATGGTCACGTGCTGGCCGACACTCGAAGGGTGACGAAAGCCATTTAATTTAAGTAAAAGCTAAGAAATATGCTAAAACGGGCAATAGGAACTAATAATACCAAACTAACGTCCAACTGCTAATTAATAAAATTATGGTCATATACATAAGTTCAGAGCATAAGTCTATTACAGAGTATAAGCGGAACTTAAGACAGAGAAGTGCTATATTACAATAGGTGCAGAAGCAAAGAATATATAGCACTGAATCACTGGTAGGGAAATGCCTCGTAGCTCATGTCATAATCCTCGTTCATAGGTCCTGAAGGGGGCGCAAAACAAACGTGAGTGGACTAATTTGATATATATATATATATATATATATATATATATATATATATATATATAACAGTTATCAACATACTAACCCCTAAGTTTATGAAAATACATATATAATGAAAAACATAGGTTTTCCGAAACCTAGCATGTTGTGCAATGTTTCAAAATATAACTTGTATATATAATAATCACTGGTGAGTGTCTGATAACCCCCAGGCCCTATGCCGGCTCCCCGTCTCTGAGCAGACAGTCAGAGGAAAATACATTTCAGGCCCCATGCCAACTCCCCGTCCCTATGCTAAATAGCCAAAGGAAACACACTCTAGGCCCTATGCCAACACCAAACCATCGCCCGGGACGGACTGGAATCTATCCCTACGTCTCGTAGCGAAAAGGACCACTAAGTAAGTACAAAACCATTAACATATTTATATTGAAAAACAACTTCATAGTATAAAGTCATCCATCATCTATACTATAAAGAGGTGTTCTAAACATGTTCTAAGTATCATATCATCATCCATCAGATATTTTATAAGAACATGGGTTATATGAAAAATAGTAGTAATTTAATCTAGCCTCAGTAAACATGTTATATTACAAAACATTTCATAAAACATAACATTAAATCATGCTTTTCATGTATGTATTTCTACTATTAAAACATTCTTTTGAAGGGGTCCACTCATCATACATCGATGGTGCAAAGCTATACCAAAAAGGAATAACAGAATCACCATTAATAATTGCACCTATTCACATGAAGGAGTACCTTTAGTCAAACTCTAATCAAACAATTGAATTTAGGAAAACGAAATTTAAAAACGGGTCCAAAACGTCGAAATTAGCCCAAGAGAGGTCCCAGACGAAACCCTGAAAAGTCAACTCCAAAAGTCAACGTTGACTGTTGATCGGTCAAAGTCAAAGTCAAAGTCAACGGTCAATTGGGTCAAACGGTCAAAGGTCAGACTGGCTTGGATTTGGGTTGGGCCGATTAGGCCCTAAGGGTTTTGGGTCTAAAGGGTTAATAGGTGGGATAAGTTATAAGGGAAATGGGTTAGGAGCTCTCTAGGCTCAGGCCCAGACCTACACGGCCCGAGGGCCTCATTATAAAGAGTTTAGGGGGATTGGGCTTAAGCCCCTTAAAAGAAAATGGACCAAAGGGCCCTATTTAAATAAAACAAAAGCTAAATAGGTTTTAGGTTGGGTCAACGGGCCACAGGCCCTAAACAAAACGGTCCAAAGGCCTTTTGGGTTATAAAGAAATAAAACAAAAACAAAATAAAATAAAAAGGAAATGGGTTAGGGTTTTGGGTTGAGCTCACCACGAGCCTAAAGCCCGAGTGCCTTAGCAGCTTAAAAGGCCTGGTGCACCGAAGAAGAACGCTGGAGCTTTCCCAGCTCCGACCGACTGCAAACAACAACCCTAGACTCCGATCTAGGTGCCAAAATGAAACACAAGACGAGAGGAACAACTTTATACCTTCCTTTTGCCGTAGAATAACCGGAGATGACCGAAAATTCCCTCAACACCCACGGCCTTGCAGGAGCTGGGTGTGCCTTCCCCTGACTCGATTTCGTTCTAAAACTTCGACAACAACGCAATAAACCCATTCAAAACACATTCACGTATGATTCTAGGACGAAATAGGAAGAACTCGAAGCTTACCTAACCGGAGAAATAGGAAATCTCGCCGGAGATCGTTTTTTGGGTTTTGTCTTTGTACCACAGGAAATAAAGAGAGCTGATGAAGGATTGATGATGATGGTGTCTTCCTCGCAGGTGATGCAGCTGGATGTGTGTGTGTGTGTGTGTTCACGGTGCAAGAGAGGGAGAGAAAGATGAGGGTTTCGAGAGGGAGAGAGAAGAGAGAAAAAGAAGAAGATGAAGTCACGGGAGGGGTAGGGGACAGAGAGAGAAATGTGAGATTGTTAAGGTGTTGCCACGTGGCAGCTTAAGAATAAAGAGAATCAAAGTTTTAGATCCTGATAGGGTGATAGAATTAGGACTAAATTGATAGATTAATAACAGGTTTGGGGATAATTACCTAATTATATTATCTATAAATGAAGGTGGGTGTAACAAAATATGTATTATATAATATGGAACCCAATGATCAAACGAGTATTGAATTGAATAAAATATGGACTAAAATTGAAATTACATAAAGATGGCAATCTCCTAACAAAGAAGAGGATTAAGAATTCAGATAAGATTTCAAAGAGCTTGTTTTTGTTCTTGTGATTTTTTCATCGCCAGAATCCAGATAAGATTCCAAAGAGCGTGTTTCTACTCTTGTGATTTTTTCATCACCAATGCTCATCTTGTAAAACTTCCAGTTCTTCTTTATGGGCAGTAAAGATGGTGCTGAGAGCATCATGTTAGTCCATATCATTTCAGCAACCTCCATGACCTTCTTCTTGATGTTAGCGACTTAAGTTTTAGGGTGGAGTTAAGGGTTGTGCGTTGGGTTTGGAGGTGATAGCCTAATAGGGGTAATGGGGATCAATAGTTGGTGGAGGCCAAGCTTCCAAGACATTCTATTGATTTTGGAAACTAAATAAAACCTAGTTAATTTTACATAAATTTAATTGGGGCTTAACGAATGTGACATTTTCAATAGGTTGGGTATTTATTTGGAATATTTAAAAAGGTTGAGACAAATTTGAAATGACAATAAAAGTTTGAGAGGTTTTAGGTACTTAATCCTCGATTTCTTTTTATTTATTCATCAAATGGCTAGCTAGAAATATGTAGGGAGAGAAGATGATTGTGTGAAAATCATTTTCCTTTATCTATACATATAAAGCCAGAAGGCAAAAACAAAAATGATAGCATAAATCAATTAGAATGAAAAACTCCAAATTAGGATAAAATTAGGTCGATAATGCTTAATTTCTATTGCATATGGCATAAGATAATGGTGGGGTGGTGTTAGCAAAATGCAAGTGAAAAATGTATTTCATTAGAGTGAGTTATTATATATGTGAGGTTTTTATTTGGAAATTGATATTACATGTACCCTTTTGTGGCAAACCATGAGAATGAGGGTATCCGCCTTGGCAAACGAGTTGTGTTTGCCGTGTTTGGATCATGTTTGTTGTGTTCGTGTAACACCTATTATCTTAACGGATCATCTTGTGTCACACCCACTATTTTAAAGGGTAAAATGACTCGACCTGTTAAGAAAAATATTTTTTTTCTTTCTAAATTTGCAAATGCCAGATCGCCACATAAATATTACTTCAAAACACAAAAACGCAATTGTCGTTAAGTGCTATATATATCTACATACTCCATAATAAGAACCTAATAAAAAAGTATCAATACACTACTAGTATACTACAAAATATAAAATATGCAAGGATATGCAAAATGAAGGAGTTTTTCTTTTCAAGGTTGTGAAACCTTTCTAAGAAGTTAAAACCTTCACAATGAAACTCAAAGCTTGCATGTCGTTCTTTTTACAAAATCCTTCTAGTTTCATCGATCATCATGGAGAAATTGTATTGGAACTTTGGCTTGATCTATTGTCTTCAAGAGTTATATTGATGATGTTTTCGGTAAGGCTTTCCACATCAAAACTCTCTTCCACATAAACCAAGTATAGAAAATCAAACATTATAAACCATTCAAATTATGAGAAGTTTACCAAATATAATTATAAAAAGAAATAAAACAATAATACTATACCATATAAAAATATATTACCTCATTTTCCAAATAGCTAATCTCGTTGCACAACAAAGCTTGAAATGGTTCTGACAACAATAAACTACGATACTAATCTAGTCTACCCCCAATACTAAATGCAAATTCTGACGCAACAGTTGAATGAGAATTGTTAACACATCTCGTGCTAACTGAGAAAGTATCAGATAATGAAAACACTCGATTTGTCACTAAGAAAGAACATCTATGTCTAATTTTCTAACTATTCTTTTATCCTCCAAATACTTCTGCAATTCACTTTTTTCAATCAAACTTGAACTATTGTAATTATTATCAAAATTCTACATTATAAAAAATAAAAAGAAAACATAATAAGAATCATGCATCATGCCAATTTCAAATGTAATATCAACACTTTTTACAATACTAGTTATATGTTTTTACAATACTAGTTATATGTATAAAGTAAGACAAAAACAAACTTAGGTTACCTGAAAGAGAACATCTCCACCTTTTGTTTGATGATTAGGCACCAAATGCACTGGAGTGTTTGAATTATCAAGACAAGAAATATTAAATTAATATTTTTAGAGGTATAAAATCCTACTACTGTTAAGTATAGTATTATGCTTCGTGGTATAAAATTATTAATTTAATATATTTTTTTTGTGTAACGGGTTATTCACGTGTATACATGAACTGGCCTATTATTTTAACAAGTGCTTATTAGATTACCAGATTCGTTATTATGTCAACCTGAAAACTTGTTAATTTCGTGTCATTTCATGTCGTGTTAACAGATCGTATAAAAAATTGTAAGCCCGTGTGGTGGCTCCGTCCCTGTTTGAGAGAACTAAAATCACACATGAAAGGTGTTTTTCAATAAAATCACTTTCTTTTTTTTTGTTTCTTTTCTTTTTTTGTCGAAACAATAAAATCACTTTCAAACCTTAGATATTTTCTAGGTTAAAGTCAAGACCCCGAGTTTTAGAAGTGACTATCAAATTGATAACCATTGACAAAAATAGCTCCCACGAAAAAGGGGTTGGCAGAAAACCTGGGGGCTATTGCGGTCAAGTTTGAAGTTGAAAAGCCAAATGGCCTAAAAACACGATAGCAATAATATTGGAAAATATGCAGCAAGTCATGCCTAACTTTCCGGCTGAGCCATTCGTCAGGGAAGTAGCAGCATCCTTATAGAAGGCTCACACTACATTGGAAATTTAGAATACAAACCAACATTTGTTTAATCACATTCAAGTCTCTCTGTTGAAAGAGTGGCATGAAATAATAAACGTGCTTCTTCAAGTCATCACCCTCTTCATTGTCAATTACTCAAACTGATCTTCATAAGTTTGATTAATTTTTGCTCAAGTATCACCTGAATTTGTAAGCATATACGATAATACCACAACTTTCATTTTTTATTTTTTTACCATCTGGACACTCTTAACTTTTTTTTTTTTTTGAAATCTATCACCTAAGTTATTTTCCATCCATTTTACCATTAAAACATGCCACATATAGAGATATTTTCGCCAATTAACTCATGGGCGGGCTAGAATCAAATTTACTCCCTAATGATGTCTAGGTCAATATGGTGCCAAAATTGGTGGTTTGTACAACCCTAGTCCATCAATTCCCTCTATAAGAGTTTGAAAAATTAATATATATATATAAATTAAGGTGAACCACGCATCCACTTGTTGACCTAGAAAACAACTCTTGAAAGCTACTACAAATGAAAGACAACATTTTTGCATAATTTTCACTTCTATTCTTCAACAACCCTCGCAAAATCAAACTTGAAACCAACTTCTCCCTTTCTCTTCATGATCTGACTCCAACAACGCTACCAAAAAAAATGTCTTTTGCCTTCATACAAATTGATTCCAGCAAGCCTTAGGAAGTGAATTGACAAAAATATCCCTCCACATGAGAGGCACGTGACATGTTTTAATGGAAAATTGGATGGAAAATAATGTAGGTGATAAATTCCTACAGTTAAGAGAGTCCATGTGGTAAAAATAAAAAATAAAAAGTTCAGTTGGAATTGACGCACATGCTTGCAAGTTTAGGTGATACTTGTGCAAAATCCCCTTAATTTTTTCTTTAACTAATTACCTAATTTTTGGCACTTAAAAGTCCAATTTTTGCTTGAAGCCGCCTTTGTAACGCACAATTGGTCTTAGTCTAGAACCCAACTAATTAATTATGATTCATGTTTGTACGCTCCTATCAGATTTCCTTAATACTCTATTTTACCGTTCTTATTTATTAGTTATAAAAATAAAAAAAATAAAAAAATAACTGTAATATTCATTAAGGGAAGAAAAAAATGTTCAACATTAAGCCCAAAATTTAAAATAAATTTGCAGCAATCTTTCTAGGAAATAAAATTGATAACTTTTTTAGTTAAAATCTTCTAGATGGACTATATGTGTGTTATCTTAAGCAGACTGAGATTGGAAGTAAATTTAAAAAATGTAAGAAGAACATGAATTAATAATAAAATATAACTATTTGGACACATAAAATTAACACGGTTGTTGGCATGTACACTCTTTAATAGAACCGGAATTCACTTGTATTGGAGCATATGTCAGCAAGTGTTAATTCTGTGTTTGAATATCATTGTCACAACATTTATAAGGGAAGTGTTATTGGCACTCCAAAAATCTCATTCTACACTCCTCACAAGTGTATTTTTCTTTCCTAATATAGAAAGTTTAGAGTGTAGAATGAGATTTTTGGAATACTAATAACAATTCCCATTTATAATATGATAATAAAATCATAATCGTAATTAATTCAAAGAGGCCAGTTTAGATGCTAGTGGTCAACTTTATATTTAATTCTTCCTACTCTCCTTTTCCAAGAAGAAAAGCAAACAAATTCAACAGTATTAGAACTTTCAAACTTTATTATGTATATTAGTCAATATATATGATGCTGTTGGCTGTGATGTAGAGTTTAGAATACATCATTTTTCTCTCTCTGAAAACAGTTATCTAGCCATGCTGCCCAGAAATGCTATGTCTTTGAAGCTGTTAATGGCGTTTATGTATGTAAGCGCAATCGTTAATCATGTAGAAGGCTCGTACTCAGGTACAAACACTGGTACTTACCATGACCAAATGAGGCGCATGGCTTTGATGAAGGCATCACATACCATCCGCAATAAGGACTCAACGCCCCAAAGCTATTCAACACCAACTCTATATGTATGTTTACATATATATTTTGTTCTTTTATTTTTGGTTTTAATTAGTTTTAGTTTTTTTCCAAATGATCGATGTATGATTTGTTCATATATATTGATTCAGGCGTCCGCAGAATCACGTGTACATCACGTGACTGAGTATGGTGCTGACCCAACCGGAAGATCAGACAGCACAGAGGCACTACAGCAAGCTATTTTACATGCCTTTGGATCTCCTCTTGATGGTCACTTGATCAAGGGTGTTGCTGACCTTGGAGGCACTCAAGTTCACCTTGATGGAGGGACATACAAGATCAGCCGTCCGCTGCTCTTACCAGATACCGGTGGTGGAAACTTTATGGTACACCTCCTAACATTTTTCTTCAACTAGAATAACCTGATGGTCGGAATGCATTATGCTTAGATGGGTTAGAGCCGTTGGTCAAGGCACACTATTCGTTACCTTGCAACCAAATTTGAATATCATTCTGTCATATTTGAGTTTCGACTCCGTCAAAGCACGATATTGTCCGATTTGGGCTTACAATTCCCTCACAGTTTTGTTTATGGGAACTCATACGAGAACTTCTCAGCGGATCACCCATCCTAGGAATGCTCTCGTCCGAACTCGTTTAACTTCGGAGTTCCGATGGAATCCGAAGCCAGTAAGGTTCCAAAATGTCTCGTGCTATATGGAGGTGAGCATGTACATATAAGGCATAGATGATCCACTCTCCTGGGTGATGTTAGATCTAACAATCTACCCCCCTTAGGGGCCCGACGTCCTCATCGGCACACTTCTGACTATAGATTAGCTCTTATACCAAATTGTCACATCCCAACCCGGGCTCCATCACATCCTAGGCTTGACTCCGCCGTAGCATGATATTGTCCCATTTGGGCTTACCATTCCCTCACAGTTTTGTTTCTGGGAACTCATACGAGAACTTCTCAGTGGATCACCCATCCTAGGAATGCTCTCGCTCAAACTCGCTTAACTTCGGAGTTCCGATGGAATCTGGAGCCAGTGAGTTCCCAAAATACCTCGTGCTATATAGAGGTGAGCATGCACATATAAGGTATAGATGATCCACTCCTCTGTGCGATGTGGGATCTAACACATTCTCTGTAGATTTAGTAGTTATAGAATATCTTATTACAATTATTCTAAAGTTTAGTAGTACAATCACAAAGAATAATAAGAATAGAGTATAGAGAGATTGTATTCACACCCCAAATTACTTCTCCCACACCCTTTTAATTTTTTAATATTTTTTACACACCACTAACACTTGATAGAAAAATATTAAAAAATTAAAAGGGTGTGGAATAAGTAATTAATTTGGGATGTGTGAATATAATCTCCGTAGAGTATATACTTGAAATTCAATGTGATTCTTTATAAGATGATCTGTCTTAAGACTTTTTATATTAGCACCTCACAAAATATTGAATGCACCTCACAATGAAATTTAATATTAAATAACTTATTTATCCTATTATGCAATAACAATTTTAACCTTATTAGATTAAAAAAAAATCTATATACATTACAAATCACTTTTAACGTATTATTTATCTTTTTCAATTATCAAAACACATCTGACCCTCCATTACTAAACAAAACCCTAACCAATGAAATTACAAACATGTTGATTGAGAAAAATTGTTTTTGACAAATAAAACACGAAATCGATGTTTAGGAAGCTTCACATGAGATAAAACTTCATAATATAGAATAAACCTCTCTTAATAATATAGAACATTTTATATTTCATTTGTAAGTTTTTTTTTTCATAGGCTCAGGGTTTGTTACGGTGTAACAGATTCATGGTGGATCTCTTCATGCATCCGATGATTTCCCAACCGATCGCCATCTGATCGAGCTACGGTCACCGACGACTTCTCTTGTGTACGAAGACATCACACTCAAGGATCTCATGATAAACTCAAATTTCAGAGGTGGTGGAATTTCGATTATAAATTCACTAAGGACTACCATTGACAATTGTTACATTTCACATTTCACAAGTGATGGTATATTAATTCACGGTGGCCATGAAACCTATGTTAGAAACTCATTTATTGGTCAGCACATCAATATCGGAGGCGATCACCGTGAAAAGGATTTTTCCGGCATCGGAATTAACATCATAGGAAATGATAACGCAATCACCGATGTGGTTATTTTCTCAGCATCAATTGGTATAATGGTACAAGGGCAAGCCAACGTGTTCACCGGAGTACATTGTTACAACAAGGCCACTGGATGGGGTGGGACTGGAATTTACATTCGGGCACCAGGGTTGACCCAAACCCGAATCCTTAATTCCTATTTTGATTTCACGGGTATCGTGGCTGAGGACCCGGTCGAACTCCATATATCCGGGTCGTTCTTCCTTGGCAATGCCTTTATTTCAATCAAATCATTGAAGGGTGTAGCATGTGGCATCACCATCGTTGATAATATGTTTTCAGGTGATTATACCGGTGTCCCAATAGTCCATCTAGATCAATCCAACGGTCGATATTTTACTACTATTGATCAAATTATGGTTGATCGAAATGTGGTGCGGGGTATGGTTCACAAATCAACGGTTGCCAAGGGGTCAGTTTGGAGTAATGGGACTAGATGGACCGTTGATTTCTCACACGTTCTCCTTTTCCCCAATCTCATACAAAATGTGCAGTACACATTGCAGGCAAGTGAGTCATTTCCAAAACATGTCCTACGAAATGTGTCGAGGAATTGTGTCATAGTAGAATCAGACGTACCCGTTTCTGCCACGTTGCATGTGTTAGTGGATCAGAGCATGATGGGTTACGTATAATTTTTTAAGTGTGAATACAATACATGTACATCAAAACACATACATGATACAATGAAGTTAGTTTCTTTTGTTTTTTTTTTTCCTTTTGAAAATATCTGTTCGTTGGAAAATTAGTTGGTAAAAGGTTGATAAATCGTGGACTGGTTTTGCCAGAAGTCTAATTGGACTTGGACTCTAACAATTAAGTAGAGCTTCAAATATCTTCGTTAATTTCAAATTTGTAACGTATTTCAAAGTTGTTAGTCCCAAAAGGGAAGGTACTAGTGCTGCGTGTTCAGCAAACTCGATTGAACTTCTAGCACTTTTGACTGATGTTGTTCAAAGACGTATTAAGTTTTGCACTACTAAACTTGCTTGACCACAATTACCCATTTATTTAGCATATAGGGTTCAAGGGAGGTTTTGGGACTCATGATTACCCATTACCCATATAATCAAGAAATCCCACCTTTGATTTGCTCCTATATAAATCATGAAGAAAATCATATAAAGGATCCATCCCTTAAATGTGGATACCAGCCTCTTGCTACATATTCACATGTGTGAATATGCTTTTTAGTTAAAAATGATAAATAAATAAAAAATGACATAGGTTTTGTTTTCCAAATACTGAAACAGTTTTAAGATGCGTTTGGTGTAATTTTGTGCGAATATAAACTCAAAAAATGAAAAAAAACGTTGCAAACAATATTTTACATAAATTTTGTATCAAATTGATGCTCCAGTATTTTTCAAGAATAAAATTTAAAATAATATCATACATACTACCACAATCACTACTTTCTCCACCGCTATCACTCGTGCCACCATGACCACAACCACTTCCATTGTCTCACCATCACCACCACAATTGCCACTATCACCATCTTTAACACCATCTCCTCCCACTACCATCATAGCAGCCACCACATCATTCACTAGGGGTGGGCACAGTTCGGTTTGGTGCGGTTTTGAAGCCAAAATCGAAATGAAACCAAACCGTTTTTAGTTTGGCTTTTGAGAAAAAAATGTACAATTTAAAATTTACACCTATCCACGCATAAGATGGTCTCATTTTCCAAACAATACATGTTTACACATATCTAATGCAAGTGTTAATTTATGCTGAAAATTAATAAAATAGGATCGTCTGCATGTTTTCACTTGGCCACGAATGAGATTTGTATTTAGCAGCAGACGCTGATTAGCTCTTCCTCTTCGAAAGGTTGCATTGATAAGTGATAATTATCAAATAGAATAGAGGTGGAAATGAATGACATTCTAGTGTGGTTGAGTCCAATACTAAATGTATGGACTCTAACAAACAACCATATAAAAGATGACATTTAATTTGAGGTACAGTTTCGGTTTCGGTTTCGGTTTCAGTTTCAGTGCGATTTTCAAAAGCCAAAACTGAAACCAAACTGTTTCCTACTATGCGGTTCGGTTTCAAAACCGCAAAATCGAACTGTTCAGTGCGGTTCAATTTGATTATGTGTTTCGGTTTCGATTTTGGTTTCAAGTGCCCACCCCTATCCTTCACTGCCATCACCTCTGTTACAATGGCCACCGCCACCACCACCACTGATGTCTCCATTGTCTCACCATTGATGCTGCCACCATCACCTCCTCACCATCAACACCACCATCAACATCACCATCTCCACCGCCTCATCGTTGCCGCCACCACCTCACCACCACCATCGCCACTATTACCACCGCCACCTCCCATCATCCTCACCATGCATGGTCGCTAATATCTCCACCATCTCCGCCACCACCATCCCAGCCACCTTTAAGCCACCATTTCCAAAATCATCCTTCACAATACAACCACCATTTGCCACCATTATCATCGTCGCTGCCATCACCGCCACCACACTGCCCCTCTACCCTGTTATTATTAGCAATTAATGTTAGGATGATATTTTATTTATATCTTGAAGAGAGTAGAATTTGTTTAGGAACGTGGAATATAGGAACCTTAACGGGAAAATCTGTGGAAGTAGTTGAAGTTATGGTGAGGAGAAGGATAAGTATTATGTGCCTAAAAGAAACTAAGTGGGTTGGTCTTAAGGCAAAGGATCTAGAAAACTCAAGTTTTAAACTTTGGTATTCGGGCACAAATAGAACTAGAAACTGTGTTGGCATCATCGTGTACAAGACCTTGACACAAGATGTTGTAGATGTTAAGAAGGTAAGAGATAGATTTATGGCAATCAAGATTGTAATAGGACAAAAACTCATCAATGTGATTAGTGCGTAAGCAGCTCAAGTAGGGTTGGATACGAGTTTGAAGGAGAAATTTTGGGAAGATCTTGGAGACTTGGTGCAAGGAATTGCTCAGACGGAGAAGGTATTTATAGGAGGAGATTTAAATAGACACATGGTCAATGAGACAGGCAACTATGAAGGTTTTCATGGTGGCCATGGTTTTGGGGAGAGAAACGAGAATGGGGAAGCCATCTTGGATTTTGCAATGGCATATGATCTCTTCTTAGCCAACGTCTTCTTTAAGAAGAGAGAAGAACATGTGATCACCTACAAGAGTAGGTCGTCAAAAACACAAATTGATTTTCTTCTAATGAAGAAGGGGGATCGTATAACTTGTAAGGATTGCAAAGCTATACTGGGAGAGAGCTTGGCTAATCAACATCGCTTGTTGGTGATGAATGTACATATCAAAAGAGAGAGAAAAAGGAACAAAACCTTGAAGTGCCCAAAGACTAGATGGTGGAATCTAAAAGGACAAAAACAAGCCATTTTCAAAGAGAAAGTAATCACCCAATGTGTGGGGGATAGAGAGGGTGAAGCTAGCCAAATGTGGGATTCCATGGCTACTTGTATCTGAAAAGTAGCAAAAGAGGTATTAGGAGAGTCCAAGGGCTTTGCTCCACGCCAAAAAGAATCTTGGTGGTGGAATGAGGAGGTACAAACAAAGGTTAAGGCTAAGAAGGAATGTTGTAAAGCCTTATACAAGGATAGGACCGATGAAAATGGTGAAAGGTATAGAATAGAGAAGCAGGAGGCGAAAAAAGTTGTGAGAGAAGCTAAGCTAGTGGCTTATGACGATATGTATAAGCGACTAGATACCAAAGAAGGAGAGTTGGATATCTATGAACTAGCTAGAGCAAGGGAAAAGAAGACAAGGGACCTAAACCAAGTGAGGTGCATCAAGGATGAAAATGGAAAGGTTCTTGCTATAGAGAACGCGGTCAAAGACAGATAGAGATGTTATTTTCACAATCTTTTCAATAAAGGACATGAAATAAGTACTTTTTTTTTAGAGTTGAGTAACTCAGAAGATTGTAGAAACTACTCCTTTTACCGCCGAATTCAGAAGGAATAAGTGGTTGTAACTTTGAAAAAGATAAGGCATAGAAAAACAGTGGGCCTAGATGATATACCGATCGAAGTGTGGAAAGTTTTGGGAGAGACGGGTATAGCACGGCTCACAAACCTTTTCAATAGGATTTTGAAAATGAAGAAGATGCCAAATGAGTGGTGAAATAGCACTTTGGTGTCTATCTACAAGAATAAGGGCGGCGTACAAAATTGCATGAACTATAGTGGTACTAAGCTAATGAGTCATACAATGAAGCTCTAGGAGAGACTCATTGAGCATAGACTGAGGTAAGAGACACAGGTCTCGAACAACCAATTCGGGTTCATGACAGGACACTCAACCATGGAGGCAATCTATCTTTTACGAAGATTGATGGAAAGATATAGAGATATGAAAAAGGATTTACACATGGTCTTTATAGATTTGGAAAAAAGGGTATGATAGGGTCACAAGAGACATTCTTTGGAGGATTTTAGAGAAAAAAATAGTACGAGTAGCATATATCCAAACTATAAAAGATATGTATGATGGAGTAAAGACTGCCGTAAGAACTTATGAAGGACAAACCGAAAGCTTCCCCATAACTGTAAGGTTACATCAAAGGCTCATCTTTAAGTCTTTACCGTTTTGCATTGGTAATGAATGAGTTAACAGGACATATTCAAGATGATATTCATTGGTGTTTGCTTCTCGCAGACGATATAGTGTTAATAGATGAAACTTAGGAAGGGGTAAATGTGAAGCTTAACTTTTAGAGAGAAGTGTTGGACTCTAAAGGTCTTCACCTAAGTCGATCAAAGACAGAATATATGAAGTGCAAGTTTAGTGCAAATGAAGGCTCAAATGAGTTAGGGGTGATGATCGGAGACTAGGAAGTACCAAAGAGCGACCACTTTCACTACCTAGGATCTATCTTGCAAAAGAACGGAGAATTAGATGGAGACCTCAACCATAGAATACAAGCTAGATGGATGAAGTGGAAGAGTGCAGCCAATGTGTTGTGTGATCATTGTATGCCACTGAAGCTTAATGAAAATTTTTATAGAACAGCAATAAGGCCGGCAATGTTATATGGCACAGAATGTTGGGCGGTGAAGCATCAACACATACATAAAATGGGTGTAATAGAGATGAGGATGCTTCGTTGGATGTGTAGGCACACGAGGAAGGATAAGATTAGGAATGAGGATATCCGAGGTAAAGTAGGAGTAACCGAAATTGAAGGAAATATGAGAGAAAATCGGTTACAGTGTTTTGGACATGTGTAATGAAGGCCTACTGACACTCCAGCTAGAAGATGCAACTACGGGACAAAGGTCCAGGGCCGAAGGGGTAGAGAAAGATCTAGGAAGACTTTGGAAGAGACTCTAAGAAAAGACTTAGAGTACTTGGATCTAACGGAAGACATGACATACAACCGAGTGCAATGGCGTTCTAGGATTCATATAGCCGACCTCACTTAGTGGGAAAAGGCTTTGTTGTTGTTGTTGTTGTTGTTGAACCTCTTTTATCTATTATATAGTCATGGTTTTGTATTAAATTGTTGGATTTAATGTGTTTTGTGCAAGTTTGATAGCAAATATGATTTGGGAACAAAAAATGAACTTAACAATTAAAATACGAGGAAACCTGAAGAGTTGAAGAGATGGGCTGCTGGGCATCTTATATTTGTGCCAATATTAGAAAATGGACCGGTGCACTACCTAATAAATTGGTCCATTGAAGCTAGCCCAATTAATGGGCATTGCCTAATCCAATTGATGTGGTGATACTTAAAAAGGTGAACAGTACCGATATTTTTTCGTTAAAATTCCCTTTAAATTATCCTATTTCCGTGTGGATTAAGGAAGTAATAGAAATATAAATAGGAGAATGAGACACCAGTTGAAGACCCACCCACCTACACGCACACATACAGAGGGGGAGAGAGAAGCCGAAAGCAAAGAGGAATATCACAAACACTGAAACAAGTGACAGGAAGTGGTTTGAGTTTTCATGAGGGATATCACATTGCACTACGCGGCATTCAGGAACACTTACCCAATTTGGGCTCTTGCAGAATACCTCAACATGTTACAAAAATGGAACTGGAAGTTAACGAATGGCTAAGCACACCGTTAAATAGAAGGTTATGCGCTGTTATGTTCTTTGGTTTAGATACCAGATACTGAATTAGCTATTGCATAATAAAGAACGCTTATTGTATCTGACATGGACTTTCTTCCTTGGCATTCAATTACAGAAGTAGAATAAACACTTCAGGTTTTGTAAGACAGAGTACAAAGCCAGCATCAAATAAAGATTCATATGGTGTGAACTGCGATTTGGTTAAATATTTAATCACTGCCCATTTGTTACGGCGTTTCAATGGGAGCGATGCAAAGCAGAAAGTACTAAAATGTAGCAAATTTGCAGGGAAGACTCGTACACATTTATTTTGATGAGATGTGACATCTCGCAATGCATGATACATGTTGTCTATACGTAACATAAATATGTATATATTTTCACAGATTATTCGTTCTTTAGCGGTTACAAATCACAAAAGAATACATTTGCATAGATTATTCGTTCTTCAGCAGTTACAAGTTCATCAACTCTACAGACACAAAAGAAGAAAGGAACAAAATATGGCACAACTAGAACTAGGTTTTATATGTTCTGGTTGTATTGGCAAGTCCCATGGATTTCCTTTTGCTTGTGATCCAAGGCTCAAGCGATCTTTTTGATAGGCAACGAAACCAGTGTGCGGTATTCACCGAGAGCCCACAATGGGAAGATATTTCTGTATGCTGCATAGTGCAACATAGCATTCCTCATAAAAACTCCCATCAGTTCCTGTTGGGGGAAATCGCCGTCATCCAATTGACCGTTCATTAACACCGCAGCAGCCCGGTGAATAGGAGTTGGATCTCTCTCAGCCTATAGCAAAGAAAAAAAATCATTTAGAAATTTATTTTTTGGAGGGAATTGTGAAAAACTAAAACAGAACACCTCTAAAATGTTTGTCATGTACTGACCTGTCGACCGTGAATCAGACCCATTAATCCGAGTGCAGTTTGGACTAAATTTGTACTGTCTTGAGCTGTATATTTCTGAAGAGATAGAACAAGTGAAATATTAGAATTATGCTTTCCTTGAGGTCAACAGGGTTACCTTTTCGTTACTATTGAATTTCATTGGTACCTTGTTTGTGCATGAGGTGTAGTGCTCTCCCCAGCCACCATCTGCCCTTTGTGTTTTGAGCAAAAAGTCGACACCTTTGCGCACTGCCTCACAGTTGTTGTATGTCCTGCCGGCAGCCTCCAGCCCTTTGATTGCGAACCATGTACCATACACGAAGCAGATTCCCCAGTTTCCATACCATGAGCCATCAGGGTACTGTATGTCTTCAATGTAGTCTGCAGCCCTTGTGATGAAATTGTTGATCTCCTTCCTTCTATGGCCAGGGTACAACTTCCTAAACAATGTTAAGGCCTGGATCGAAGATGAAGTGCACTCGATGTACTCGTACTCAATGACAAGGTCCTCAAGAAACTCCACAGGGTTGAGCCACTGAAGAGGGAAAACAAATTAGTATATCCAATTTATGAGACATAGTGAAATGACGAAAGCTTTCAAATTTCTTCGGAAAAAAATTATTAAGATTTTCGGTTTTTGTTACCTCCAACCATTTTGGTGCTCCTGTTGGTTCCCAGGCTGATACACCACCATTTGGACTTTGAAGAGACATGATGACATTGACAGCATCATACATACACTCAGCTTCCATTGGCTCACCAACAACTTCTGGGGACATATTTGCAAAAATGCAGCAACACTGAAGCAAAACATGTTACAAGTTAGCACCATTTTCAATTTTTCATCATAAATGAGAGGCAAAATCTTCAACTTAAGATCACTTGAGTAAAATCACTTACCCTCAGTGCTTCTGCAGTACAATCTGACACTTGCCATCCATGATCACGGTCAGAGAATGTCCATGCGCCCTTCGAAATGTGACGGAAATGAGATAGGTAGTCACCAGATGTATTGATCCTCACCTACAATGGTACGCATAGGATGTGTATTTTTAAGTCAACAGAAAATCTCTACACATTTTCGTATGTCAAAGACAGTTTTAATGACTTGAATATGTACCTGAGATATCTTGAGGAATTCGTGTGCTTTCTTAAGGGTAGGTCCCATTTCAGCATTAAGATTCCCAGCAAGCAAAGCTTGAATCACAAGAGCACAATCCCATGACTGGCTTCCAAAACTTTGCATCTTGATTCCATCCTCTCCGAGCCAGATATAATCGGTAACTCTAGGAAGATGCTTCTTGAAAGCTTCTCCACTAGGATCCTCGGCCCAGCAAGCAAGCATCATCAATGGCTTTTCCACGCATCCGATTGTAATGTAACGACTGTTCTCATCTTCATAATGAATTTGGTCAATTGTGAATTGAATTGCATTGTCTCTGATCTTCTTGAAAGGCCAGCGTTTTAGGAGAGGCTCGACGATATTGTAAAAACCGTCCCACATAAAACGTTGTACACGACCATGGGGATAGTAGTTATCTTCCTGCATTAGTCAACATTGCATAGCACAGTAAGGTTATGTATGTGAAAATTTTTCTTTAACATAATAAAATTGAACAACGGCATGAACTATATAAGGAACAAAAAAAGGTAAACTCACTGTTGCACACCAATGGCGCACTTTAGGCCAGTTAATTTCGTTGTAAGGTTCACAGTAAATTTCTTGTCTCAATTCCTCAACAAGTGGAGTGATTGGGCCAACAAATCTTGTGGCATAAAAGTAAGACATAGGTAGGTAAGTCAACCTACAGTAGCAGAACATTTTTGCTGCAGAGATGAAGTTGTACTAATTAGAAGACTTGTACTATTTAACTTAACAAGAAAATAGGATGTGGAAGAAAATTGTGCTTACATGGATGAAAAGGAAGCAGAGTCGACCCGGTCCAGAATTCTGGGGGCATTGGGTTACTGCCTTCCCAGTCATACACACCAAGAATCTGCAACACAAATTAAGTTAGACCATTTCCTCAAATGTGCATCCTTTTACAGTATAAAATACCACTTTTATTTAAAACAAACTAGTAAGTTATACGCACCGCCATCCAAGTTTTTCCCCATGATGCAGAATAGTACGCACCACCACGGTCAAGAATCCACTTTCGTGCCCTTGCGCAGGCATTGTCACGACCACCATCGGGGCCATCTCCGAGAATACGCATCATACAGTAGTTTAGGCATGTAGTAAACATCATACTAGGCCCCGCTATGTGCAGTCCCCAGCCACCATCTTCATTTTGATGGTTGTATGTGTAACGCAAGATTTCCTTCTTGTGCTCAGCGGAGAAAATAACATTGAGATATCCTGGAATGTATGCAGCCATGACCTATAATTTTTTGGCAATAAAGATGCAACAATTAGTCCGCTGTCACATACAAGGGCACTAAAAACCCAATTTTTTTACTATTACAGCATCTCAATTTTTTTACTATATGGTAAATAAGGAGCAAAATTTCGCACCAAGGGAGGGAAGTAAAAGTTTGGGCCAGCATTTTCAGCAGGCCAATGTCCATGGGGTGATTGCAAGGCATTCCAGAAGGTAGCAGCCCTCCTGAATGCAGCTGTGGCCTGATCATATGTAATGTCCTCACCCTCCCCAACTCTTACTGGAGGAATTTCTTGTTTAAAGTTTTTCTCTCTTAGTATCTGCAATTGGTCAAAGTAAAATATTATATCGTACTGAATAAATAAATAAAAAAAAAGAAAAAAAAAAAGAGGATTTGGAAGAACTAAATAAATAAACAGAATATAAACACTGTTGTACAAACTAACAAGGCATGCATCTCACACGGAGTTCACTTTTCTTTGGCCGCCTACCACTCAGTCTCGCACGTAAAGAGTGTACAAGTTCACAAAAGTTGACCAATGTGTTTTTGGTGGAGTAACTTTGAAAATGAAAAACCTTGTTTTATGTACCGCAAATATGTCACGTGCTTCAACTGTTACATAATAATTAATGCTATTTAACGAAGTAAAAAACGATTAGATTATAAATCAGCTCTTAAATAGTGGTGAATCTTATTTTATGTATTAGAAACGTGGTTAACAATGTGATTAGTTTTATGTGTTACTCATTACATACAAAATAGAACTAAATCGCAATATTAACATGAAATAATATACGCCAGAAGGGTTGGGGTTGGATTTATAATACATTTTATGACTTTGGCAATTCCAGGTTATCTTTTTCGTATTTGGTCCAACTCACCATGTTAGTTTTAGGTGAACATAATCTGTCCTCGTTATCTGGAAGAGCATAATCTTCTCGAGATGCATTCTAATTATTATTTTTATAGCATAATTAAAGCCGACTCCAACCCTATATCATGAAATATGCTAATAAACTATATTCAATGTAAATACTTTTATCTATATTCAAACGAATAACTATATCATGAAATATATTAAGCAATTAAAGCCCACTCAGAAGTTTATAGTTTATATATATATATATATATATATATATATATATATATATATATATATATATATATATATATATATATATATATATACAGGGAGCTTAAGGGGAGGGATCCCCATTTTTTCAAAAAAAATGGGGACACGCTCCCCACCGTTAGATTGACTTTAATGAAATTGTGTGGTTGAGATTAAAACACAGGTCATAGAATCTCAACCACAGGATTTCATTTAATTCAAATCCAACGGTGGGGAGCGTGTCCCCATTTTTTTGAAAAAATGGGGATCCCTCCCCTTAAGCAATTCCTCTATATATATATATATATATATATATATTAATAAACAAATATTTGCATTAAAGAGCACAAGACTTTGAACTTAAACCTGTCAATTAGATAAAAAGAGAGATAACACTAGTATTACCTGAAAACGCCATAGGAGGTCGCTGCTAGGCTGGACCTTGAAGCGATTTTGGTAGAAATGCTCACGAGCAGCTTCAACTTCTGCTCGCTCCTCCTCGGTACCTGCATCTGGGTCGAACTCCCATGTCTGCCTTCCATGGAAGTTGTTTGTGCTGAACAACATAGGGTCATTTGCACCCTCTCCAAACTTGATCTTCCACATCTTGATCACTGGATTAGTAGTACAAAAATAATCTTTTTTCTAGTACCTGCATGAATGATACAAATACATAACGAAATTAATTAGTAAGGGCTTGATAGATACACGTTCTAGTTCTATGTAACTGTAAGAAAATAGGGTTTGAATTACTGTTCTATTTTCATATTTTTGTAGAAAAAGGGGGAAAAGTATGATAAAAGAGGTTTAAAAGAATGATTGATTTCTATAACTCATTGAAATCTCTTATGCATATCTCAATCTCAACCATCCACCTGAACTCTGGCTACCCAAATCTCTATGTAATGACCAAGAATCTTGTGTGTGTGTGTGTGTGAGAGAGAGAGACAGAGAGAGATGATGATGATGGTGATGATGATGACCTAATTGTAAACTTTATGATATAATTTTTTTACATATGCTAACTGCAGGGAGATGGATAGTACTGAAGAAGCTCTGGCCCTTGAGCTTGAGGACTCACCGATTGCAAAAACTGGCTGTGATGGTGAGGAAGGAAAGAGTTTGCTTTGAGTTGCTTGGCACAGATGCTGAGTCTCTGTGTGATGATTGATGCATGGGAAACCCACTTTATATACTTACATACCCTAGGGGCCTACAGTAAAATGTGGCCACCATGCCTCCTTTTTTTCTATATTTTAATCATCGCTCTTGGTCAACTTTGGTGTTTTCTGACTTTCTCAGGCTCTTTGTTATTTACTAATAATATTTTTTCACAATTTTAATTATACACCGATTTATATTTGTACTATCAAACAAACCGACACGTTATTTCAACTACCTTCACAAGTTTTCAGTTACATTCTTATGAAAAAGAGAACTTTAACGAAAAGTTTTCGGTGTCGTTTATTTTAACAAAGAATCATATTTTTATATTAAAAAATTAATTCCGGTATTATTCATTTTACTCCTTATTTTGTCCTTATCGTTAAAACTCAAAGTTTTCAAATCATTTTCATTAATTTGCCTTATGATAAATGGTCTGATAGTTTGCTTTGTATAGTTTTAAAAACACCAGATTTTATAACGTTTTTCAGTTTTTTTTAATAAATTATTTTATTTCAATATTGCTTAATTATCCTCAATTTTTTTTTTAGGTTTAGGAGAAAAACACAACTTGTGTTAATGAGTGCACGTTTTAAAAGAAATGATATCATTTCATATAATATTAGAGGTGTAAGAAATAAAAGATTCCTGAAATCATCATATCTGATGATGCTATATTGTGGATGTATGTTGAATTTTGATAACCGAAAGGAAGAAACAAAGAGAGGGATCAGTCTATTTAGACTACGAAAAAAAAATGTCATTGTCCTTGTCTTCTTAAAAAAAAAAAAAAAAGTTTCTCACTCTTAATTTAGAAATGTTTTTTCTATGCATTTAATAATCAATTACCTAAGCTACAGTCAATTTTAGTAGTAAATTATGGTGAGGGTTGTTAATTTATGTCATGCAACATCAGATTTGACTTTTCAGTTAAGAAACATTGTTACTATCTTTTTTCCTATTAATGTTGATTTGGACATTTTAACATGCTCTTAATAGATGGATAGATATTTCAGAAGATGAATGCTAGTGATCTTTTCAATTTACCTTCTTCTTTGTTCCTTTTCCATTCAACATTTAACATGTATACTTCACTATAAAATTAAATTAAAATTTTTATTGTCATGAAAATACAAATTATTTGTTCCCCTTATTCCCTTAACAAATAAACCAAATTAGAATAAAGATAAAACTATAAAGCTCTGGCCCCACCCATTACTCTGCCATCTTTGTCTCCTTCCTATCATTTCACATCTAGTGGCAGAGTCAATTTCAGAGTGCCTCTCACATACGCAGGTAATTTGAACTCAGAATATGAGAAATTTGAGTAATTTGCATAAAAATTGAAATATCCTAAATTGAACAAAGAGAAATAAAAACATTGCACAAACCTAAAAACCTGAATATGAGTTTAAGAGTAAGCAAGAATTTTTTAAAAATAAAGTTAAGCCAAAGAAAAGTTGATAGAACAAGGAGGGGGAAGTGAAAACTGCACTGCAATTAAGAGGGGGAAAAATAGGTCTAACCTGAAATGGAAAAGAGTTTCGATTGAGAACAAAATTGAATTTTGAGGGTATTAGACTGATATGCAATATGAGTAGCTAGAAGAAGAAGAAAAAAGGCCGAATGGGCCAAGGACCTTAGGGATATGATTGGATTGGCATGCACTTGTAAGATGGGACTTATAACCCACGTATGATAACCCATTCTAGTGCAGATTCGTAACCCATCTTGTCCATATCACATTTTGAGACAACATTGAATGGACTGGACTCAAGTCCAATCCTATCTCGCTAGTGTTCACATTTATCAAGCAGGGGTCACCCATGGCAGGAGTAGGATTCTCTCCCTCCTAATCTCTCTCCCCTTCCATCCCTTCCTATTTAAACGGTTGCGATTACACCACGTTTACATCTTGTTTTGAATTTTTTATATAGAGAATAAGACAAAAAGAAAAGTGTGAGAGGAGGAGATGGAATGGGATGATAATAGGAGGGGAAAGAATACTACTCCTCTATGCCAGGCTCAGTCCTTGAACTACAACGACAATTAAGAAAAAAATAAAACAAACATTTGATTCTACAAGATCATACCCATATCGAGCTCTTGAAATTCTTATACGAATATCCGCTGATCCAATATAACGTGACGTAATTCTTCTTTTGATTTCCTCGTCTTTTTTGGTGCTTTTTTCTCTTAGTAACAAGGAAGGTCGGTGAAAGATCGTTGATAATAGAAATCAAGAACCTACATTGGGAGTTGATTTTTTTTTAGGAAGCGGGGGGCTGTCTTTTTGGTGCTTTTTACTAAGATCGTCGTCAATGATGAAAATCAAGAACTTAGGGGGGTGTAGTCAAACTAAGATTTTAAAGGATTTTAAAAGTGATAGATTTGATAGGATTTAGGAGGATTTAAAACTCCTACAAAATTCATATGGATTTTAAAGAATTTGAATGGATTTAGTTTGTAGATTTTGGTGGATTTTCATATAATTTTTTTTATTGAAAAAAAAAAATCTTTCCCTTTGCTCTATTGTACTCGATAGCCACTTTATCCCCTCCCTTTTCGGGTCCCCTTTCACACGATCATGGCTCCATCTCTTTCTCAATTGATAGATCAACATAACTTTGGTGAGCTTTTGAGTACTACACACCACCAACAACCATCACCACCGACTGCCTTTTTGCCACAGACGTACGCTGTGGTCAGTGGCGGATCCAGGAAATAATGTTTGTGGGGTCATAGCGCGCGTAACGCGAAATTTTTTTTTAGCCTCGTTTGGTACTTCGGACTGTACTGATTATTTCAGTCGGATAGGATAAATAGTCGTCGGATAGTACTAACTACATTAGTCGGGCGTTTGGTGCAGTGTCGAATTAATCTGTGCATGGAACAATACTAAATTTTTTTAATAATTTTTAACAAAATAATTGGTGTTAAAATGAAAAAACTCACAATATAAACAAATCATCAATATAATCAAAATAAATATGAATTGAATTTCAATTAAATTAAATATATTCTACATATACAAAATATTCAAAATAAATACTCACAATATAAACAAACCATCAACATAATCAAAATAAATATGAATTGGATTTCAATTAAATTAAATATCTCATCTTGCATTCTACATATAAAAAATAATGAAAATAAAAACTCACAATATAAACAAATCATCAATATAATCAAAATAAATATGAATTGAATTTCAATTAAATTAAATATATTCTACATATACAAAATATTCAAAATAAATACTCACAATATAAACAAACCACCAACATAATCAAAATAAATATGAATTAGGGTTGGAGGAGGAGGAGAAAACAAAAGAAATTTGGGGGTTTTAGAAAGAAGGGATTCGGATCTGTGCAAAATAGGGCTGATAGGACACATTGGGTATTTTTTTTTGTTCAGACCTGCCCAGGACACGCTGGGCATTTGTTTTTTGTTCAGACCTGGCCCAAAACGACGTCGTTTTGGCCAGGTCATTTAAAAAAATTTCCTGGGCCAAAACGACGCCGTTTTGCCCGTATGTTTTGAAAAAAAAGAAGCGCGCAGCTTCTTCTTCCTCTTCCTGCAGTGCCGAGCTTCGTTCAGGATTTTTGTCGAACACTTGGCGTGCGACTCCGACCCCGACGACCCCGACGACCCCAGCTCCAAGAGGTCGCGTATGGGAGCTTCAAGGTTGTTTCCATGGTTTCCAAGGGGTCGTGCGACCTCGACGACCCCACTGTGGATCCGCCCCTGGCTGTGGTGTAGTGCTTGTAGTACCAGAGACATTAAAAAATCAGAATGGCTAAAGAGTAGTATTAACCAAAATCCTAGATCGATCATATCCTTCGATGATCATACATGTCTAATTAAGGTCTAAGGGTTATAATAAGAGATTCCACCAAAGTATATGGTGGTTACCTCTGTGTGGTTGGGGTTGGTAGAGATTTGAGGACTGTCCAGATGGTAAAGGATTTGAAATCCTAGGTGTAAGGTTGGATTCTTTAGTCTTGGTTATATATACTTCTTGCTCTCAAATCCCACAAAATCCACAACTTATTGAAATCCTCCAAAATCTTTTTTAGTACACTTAGATTTGGATGGATTTTTAAATCCTTTAAAATCTTTTAATTGACTACACATAGATTTGAATGGATTATAAAATCCTTTAAAATATTTTAATTGACTATATTAGGATTTTAAAGTCTCCATAAATGGGGGTAAGGCTAGCCGACATTCACCTCTCCCAGACCATGCGTAAAGCGGGAGCCTTGTGCACTGGGTACGACCTTTTTATACTCTTATGAAAAGAAATTTGTAAAAATTAAAAAGTAAATCAGCACACATGGTGTTTTGAAATCAAGACCTTCTCATTAATTTCAAACAACAAAGCCATCAGTTCTAGTTAAACTTCATTGTCATTGAACCAAATTTTATAAATTGATACTCTTATGAAAACATATACAAATATATCACCCTAATAATTTTGGTGCCCCCAATTATTTTGGGCCTCGGAGGGTATTATGGGAAAATATGTAGGATGCATTAAGATAATTTTTAATTGAAAAAGCAAATGTGATATGTAGGGTTTATTCAACAATTTGTGAGGTGTTAATATAATAAGCCTTTTTTTTTAAAGACAATATTATCTACACTAATTAAGAGTGGAGGAGTGGGCTAAGCCTCACACTCTACTAGTCATATTAATGTGATTCAAATCCTTTATTGACGAAAATCAAATCCAAAATTTCTCACTTACAAATGAATAAAAATACTAATACACCGTAGTACTCAGCGTTAATATTTTTTAATTTTAAAACGACAGGTTTTAAATGAGACCCTTATTTTACTGGATGATGGCCATAATTTGGAGCTACATGGGAATATGATCATGAACCCCTTGGCGCCATTCTACAACAAAGCCATTTAATAATGCAGCACGTAAAGTTTGACTACTTATTAGTGATCAGCTGTAGAACCCTTCACAATCACAAGATAAATTTTTTGTGCTAAATATATAAAATGGCGGTGTTGACTTGTTCAACGCAAATTATTGAGCATTTTACCACCATATCATCGACACGTTGAAAACAACATTTAGAGATTCGTGTATCTGATTCAAGTACAGATATTTGTGAAAGCCAGGAATAAAACAGTTGGGGAATTGACACTTTCATGGAAACCGGTAAGATGGTCACAAAAATTAAGAATATACATAGAAAAAGTGAAGGGATGTGATATCTACACATTATTTTTTACTTCTCGTGAGAAGTAAAAAAAGATGTGTGGATAGCACATCCCAAAAGTGAAATGCTTCTGTTTAGCTATCTAATATACTTATAAAATGATTTAGGGTCTAGTAATATTTATTTGTACTTGTATATAAGAGATTTTAAATTCGATTCACATGAATAAAGATAACGTATAATTTTGTGTTAAGTTCGATAACTAATTATAATTTATCATTGTGTGCCGTAATCTCTCTCCTCTTAGACTAGAGTAGAATGTCTCCTTCCTTAGAATAGAATACATCTTTGTATAGAAACAAAAAAAAATTCCAAAAAATATTAAATAAATTGAAATTTGAAACCCATAATATTACACAGTCAAAGTTGGTGAGTTTACATGAAGTCAATGATGCTGAGGATGTACCATGTCAAAGAAAAGAATGGACGTCAGATGGGGCTACCAACTCTCACACAGGGAGCTCCCAGTTCAGAGTAAGCAAGCTGTAAATGCAGTGTGCTTAATGCTTCGTGACCAAGTAAAACTACAACGCAACTTCCACATTTAACTACAGACGAATCTTAGTTGGATTATAGGTGCATAATCTAATTAACTAAATGAATTAGTCTCTCCCCCCCCCCCCCCCCCGGCGACCGACCCCCCCAAAAAAAAAAATTAGTCTTTTGGATTGAGGTCATCTCCAACCGAAGGGTCTAGAGGCCAGAGGCTGAAAATAGTTCGAAAACCATCTTCAACTGAGAGCTAGATCAGATGGCTCGTGGAATCTAAGGCCATCTCCAACCGAAGGGTCCAGATGACCAAAAATAGCCCGAAAACCGTCTCCAATTAAGGGTTAGGCCAGAGGGCTCATGAAATCTGAGAGGACCCCACAGAATCTGAAAGGGCCAAAAGGCTAGAGGGCTAGCTATATGCAACCAGCCAGCCAGCCTGGGGTTGGCCAGAAAATACATTAATCTTGTCGATTATAATGACGGGAATGCTTAAAAAAATTTTGAATCGAACGGCTAACTGGTGTCAGTTATCGTTGGATTCATTTTTTTTTTTTTTTTAAGGTTCTTTGGGCCTTTTTTTTTTTAATTCTCAAAAATTTTAATTTTTTTTACTATAAATACCTAAACCATTCATTCACCATTCCTCACAAAACTTTCACCATTCTTACACCATTTCAATTCTCATATTTTCTTTCCTCTTTCAAAAATCTATCCTTCAATTTTTTCAATAATTTTCAAATGGTCTCGTCTGCAATGAAAGGTAAGGCTTGGACCCGAAAAGAAGATGAAGCTTTATGCAAGGTTTATAGATGGGTGTCGGAAGATAGTGTGAGGGGGAATTGTCAAACAAATGACGGTGTTTGGACTCGTGTGTCCAAAAAATACTTAGAGTTCTATGAAGGCACCACTCCAGTGAATATTCGAAACCACGAGAGTTGTTCTTCAAGATGGAAGAAACATCTCCAGCCAAGTTTGAACAAATAGCATCAAGTATTGTTAGCAGCCACAAGTAGACATGAAAGTGGCGCTAATTACTACGACGAAGTAAGTGTTTTCACAATTTATTTTAAATATTTAATTATATTACATTTAATTTCATAAATTAATTTCCTTTAATTTTTTTTTCTAGGTACGCCAAGCAGAGGAATTGTATATGGAGAGCAGCTCGAAACCCTTTCAATTTCACAGTTGTTGGGAAATTTGTAAAGGGTGGGTGTTATTTGAAGATCCACCACATAGAGCTCCTACGCCGGTGTTCGAAACTGCATCCTTAGCTGCAGATATGGATGAAGATGGATCTACAACCATTCAACAAACAAGGGTAGAAAATCTATCTTCGGTTGAAGGTTCCATACTTAGTGTTATGGGACGAATCAAGGCGCGTAGGTTGAAGGAAAAGGGCAAGGTAAGTGGTGATTACGCCACTCAACATGAACTGGCGGCCTCATTGCGATTAATGGCGGAGCAAAATGCCCTTGAGGCGGAAGAAAGGAAAAGTAGGCATGAAGAGCGGGCCAAACAAATACAAGAAGAGATGGATGATAAGAATATGGAAATGAACACTTCGAATTACACTCCAATGAGTAAGGCCTATTTTGATAGGAAAAAAAAGAACAAGAAATTATGACCCGGCAGCAGTTGTTTACCTATGACTATACTCCTACAATGGCGGATGATGAAGATGATGTTGATTATGGATATTAAATTTAAGTTGTCGTAGTTTTTAAATTCAAGTTAATGTTGTTTTTAAATTTTATTTGTAGTTTTTAAATTTAATTCGTCGTTTTTAAATTTAAGTTGTAGTTTTTAAATTTAAGTTGTTGGATTTGAATTTAAGTTTTTGTGGTTTTTAAATTTAAATAATAAATTATGTTTGGCCATTTGGCCCTCGGTTGGAGACGGTTTTTTGTGATAGGGCTAAAACGAGCCCTATGACTGACCCTTTGGCCATCGGTTGGAGATGGAGGCAAATATGGCCCTATATTGTTCATTAAAATATTAATATCTTGGAGGGCCAGAGGGCTAAAACGAGCCTTCTGGCCAGCCCTCGATTAGAGATGGCCTAAGGGTTTGACACTCAGGCCATCTCCAACCGAGGGCTGGCCAGATGGCTCGTTTTAGCCCGCTGGCCCTCCACAATATTAATATTTTAATGAACAGTACATGGCCATATTTGCCTTCGTCTCCAACCGAGGGCCAAAGGGCCATAGGGCTCGTTTTAGCCCTGTCACAAAAAACCATCTCTAACCGAGGGCCAAATGGCCATAGTGCCAAACATAATTTATTATTTAAAAACTACAATTTAAAAGTGATGTCAGCTAGCTGTTGGTAGCTGACATCATGTTGACGTCAACTAGCCGTTGGATTTGATTTTGATTTTTATTTTTTTTTGCAATAAATAGGGTGGATATTGGGCTATAATTCACACAACTTTGAATTCAATCTATTTCAATTCAATCTCTTTCAATTTAATCTTTTTCAATTCAAGTTTACAATGAATTCCAACTTTGGATCCTCTTCGGATTCCAACTAGGGGTCCTCATCCAATTCCAAATTGGAAGCAAAATAGGTGCAAATGAGACGAGAAGATGAGGAGTCTGATGAAGAAGTTTAAGTAATGCACAACAAACAAAACAAAGCATCAGCCATGGTGTGTCAACCAACATAGGAACAACCTCAATGGGGTGGCTCTGTTGCTGGTCGCTCTTACAAACCACGAAATAGAGTGATGACACATGCCAATCTAATGAACAACTACTTCAACCCCAACTCGGTGTACACAAAAGAAGATTTCAGACGTCACTTCCGGATGAGGCATCATGTCTTCGAGCATTACTTCATGATGTCCAGCAGGTCAATCCATACTTTCGACAAAAGTGGGACAGAGCAGGCCACCCTGGTTTCTCACCTCATTAGAAGGTTACTGTTGCACTCCGAATGATGGCCTATGGCTCCCCAACTAATTCGATGGATGAAACCCATGGTATGTCTAATTGTACATGCCTTCATACTCTTGAACAATTCTATGACACAATTGTTCAGGTTTACAAAGACGAGTACCTTCGCGAGCCAAATCAAGGAGATCTAAATCGGCTCATTCACAAATCTGAAGACCGTGGGTTTCCGGACATGATAGGGTCAATAGACTGCATGTATTGGGATTGGAAGAACTGTCCCATCGAATGGCAAGAAGGCTTTAGCGGAAGGTCGAGAAAGCCAACTGTTGTGTTAGAGGCGGTTGCCTCATATGACACATGGATCTAGCATACTTTCTTTGGAGTCCCTGGATCCCAAAATGACATTACAGTTCTTGGGCGTTCACCCCTCTTCAATAACTTGACGAAAGGTAAAGCATCTCAACTTGACGGAAGGAAAAGCATCTCAACTTGACTACTACATCAACAACCGTTAATATAATATATGGTTTTACTTGGCAGATGGCATCTACCCAAAGTGGGCGACACTTGTGCAAGCAATTCCAAACCCTAGGAATAACGCAAAAAAGTTGTTTACCTTACACCAATAGGCATACCAGAAAGATGTTGAGAGAGCTTTCAGTATTCTACAAGCACGGTGGAAGATCATCAACAAACTAGCAAGAGGGTGGAGTCGAGAAAATTTGGACTCCATCATGATGTCTTGCATCATATTACACAATATGATAGTGGAGGATGAGTAAGATGGGTATATGTATGAAGAGTCCGATGACGACCAAGAAGATTCATATATGTCAAGAAGGGCTCGTGCAAAAATATATGATGAACCTAATTTGCCTTTCAATCCAAGAATTGATAGTATCTCTATAAATGAGTACATGAGGCGCTATAGAATGATACGTTCTCATGCCACAAACAAGTACCTACAACAGGATCTTGTTGCACATCTTTGGGCCAAAAGAAGCATGAAGTAGGCGTTGAAGTTTTATGTTGTTAAATGTTTTAAAAATGTTGTTTAAGTTTCATGTTGTTAAATGTTTTTTTTATGTTGTATAATTTGTTTGTTGGTTAATGTTATTTAATGTTGTTTCATATTGTTTAGTGTTGTTCTATGTTACTTAATTTAATTTAATGTTGTATAATGGCTTAGGAAGTTATAGGAAAAAAATATAATTTAAAAAAAATATGAAACAAATTTTGTGAAATAGAAGTTATAGGAAAAAAATATGAAACAAATTTTGTGAAATAGAAGTTATAGGAAAAAAAAATAGAATTTAAAATAAAATGAAACAAATTTGTCAAATAGAAGTATAGGAAAAAATGGAATTTAAAAAAAATATATGAACCAAATTTTGTAAAATAGAAGTTATAGGAAAAAAAATAGAATTTAAAAAAAATGAACCAAATTTTGTAAAATAGAAGTTATAGGAAAAAAATAGAATTTAAAAAAAAATATGAACCAAATTTTGTAAAATATAAGTTATAGGAAGTTATAGAAAAAATTAGAATTTAAAAATAGAAAAAAAAGGGTTTAAATTCATAAAAAAAAAAATTGAATACAATGGCTAGCTGACTCAGCTAGCCGTTGTATTCAAAATTTTCATACTATTCATGTCGGTTATAACCAATATGATTGCAATTAATCAAAATTATTCCTATCTAGCCGTTACTATTCGTTCAGTTATAACCGACACTACTGCGATAAAAAAAATTATTTCTATCGGTTATATCCAACAGTTTTGAGCAAAATTCTGGCCAGCCCGGGGCTGGCTGGCTGGCTAGCTGGAAAGGGCTAGCCCTATGGCCCTTTGGCCCTTTCAAATTCCGTGGGGCCCATGAGCCATCTGGCCTAACCTTCGGTTGGAGACGGTTTTTGGGTTATTTTCGGCCCTCTGGCCATTTGGACCCTTTGGTTGGTGATGGCCTTAATTCCTGACACTAGCTAACTAAAGCTTTAACTTTTATTTTTTATTTTTTTCGAAAAAAGATGGAAGAACTATTTCCACACTGCACCAAAAAATTTCAAGGCTAAACTGCCAATTTGCCTTTTGAATGATCACTTAACTTTTGATTTTCTTCTTGAAATTGTTAATTGGAAAATTAAGGACTTAAACTAATTTTTATGGCCGATTTGCCTCCTACCGTTAGTATTTCATAGATTTCATCCAAATTAACGTTAACTTTATCACGTGCACATCACATGACTCTCCTTTGTGAACAAAGCGTCACTTCGCTAGACCTTCAAACACAAAAGCTATAAAATCACACATATTTGCTTAGGTTTATGTTTTAGAAATCCAAGGTTTTCAATTATTTTAAAGAATGAAGCGACCGAAGTATCCTCACATGTTATGCACATGCTTCCATTTAACAGAAATTTGGATGGAATGAATGAAAAATTAACAACAGGGGCAAATCGGCCAAAAAAAATTAGTTTTAGTCCTTAATTTTCCAATTAAAAAGTTCAGGGAGGAAATCGAAAGTTAAGTGATAGTTCAGAGAGCAAATCGGCAGTTTACTCAAATTTTCAAACTATAAATGTCAGGCTGTTCCATTATGTATTATTAAGTTAATAAACCAAAACCTAAATGCATAAAATTCAAAGAATTAGTATATATCTTAGGGAACAATTTATATGCACTCTAAGGTTCACCTACTTAATTATCCACCCAGTTGTAACTAAACTCTTATTGTACTTGTACACAAGTCATTATCAGATGATTTATTTTATTAAACACCATTGATTTTTTTTAACAAATAATTAATCAAATTTTGTAGAAGGTAATTCAACAAAAAACGATTTTAACTAATCGTCAGTTTTTTAAGACATGAATATTAAACATACTCTAGTTTAAATGATTTTTTTGCTAAGATGATCTTTAAATAGTGATTCAGGAAGTAAATTATTCTAGTTATGGAATGTGTATGACAATGATATGTTATCAGTGGGGGATAAGTATTGTGTATCAAAAGATGTTAATGAAGAGGGTGGAAGTGATGGTTGAGGAGTTGGTCATTGGTGCAATAGGGAAGATCATGGTCAAGGGAGCCGAATCTAGGGAGAAAATGTTGATCAAATGGTTAAGATTCGTTGTGTAAATGCAAGAAAAATAAATGTAGAAGCTCGTGATTTCTCTTCTTATTGATAAGCTCGTGATTTCTTTTGTTATTCAGAAGCTATTGTCTAAAAAAAATAAGTTTACTTTAAGTTGCAATAGGATAAATTAATTGGGTTTGGTTTGGGGAATTGACTTCGGATTTAACTACCAAGTTGTATATATTTTTCTTTTTTTAACAACCAAGTTGTATCTATTTGGGATATTGATCACCATTTCCCAAAACAGTGTTGCATCCCTTTCATTTAGGAGAAAACAGTATTCAAGCAATTTATTTTTAATATACAATGAAGTCTTTATTACAAGAATCAAACTTAACATACATCACTTATAAATAAGAACGAATACCACTTATACCATAATATTAAGTGATACTATTCAACCAATTTACACAGCCCATGTCTTGTTGCATCATTAGCCAAACGAAAAGTCTGTTATATATCAATCTCTCATGCATTTATTGGGTTTGCAAAATTGTTATCAATCTCTCATGCATTTATTGGGTTTGCAAAATGGTGCTCGGCCGTATCTATCATTCACATGCTTGTGCTTGTTTACCGAAAAAAAATGCTTGTGCTTTGAAAAAATTGATCAAAAGATTAGAGAGATACGAATAATACTTAATTAGGAGAAACCCAAAAACAAGCAATACTTTTGTTCAAGGTGATGGTGGGTGGATGAGGGGGGTAGCATGTCTTCGTTGATTTGTTCACAATACCCTTCATAGAACATATCAAAATTAATAATTTTTGTTTTCTAAGTCGTGAGACAATGTACACATTGAGTGGAGACTTTTCTTCCAAATAACTAATTCTTGTTTTCTATGAGTGGAGACTTTTCTTCCAAATAAAAAAGCCAAGTAGATCTCTATCACTATTTGGACAATGTGTACTACTTTATCTTTTATTAATTTCTGTTGGGTTGTGCCGTTGTGGGTTGGTGATTTATCAATAATTCAGACCCATTCTACATTAGTGTCCGTCTCAAATATAGTTAGAGAAATATAGAGAAATAGAGAAAAATATTGAGGAGATTCTCTTAAAGTAGAATTCTCAATATGCTCTTTGACATCTCACAGTTTAACGTCAATTTTTGTTCCAACATTATAAATTATTGTGTAAAAAATATGAGCTAACATAATCCATGAAGAGTCTCACTTTCAAAAGAGCGTATTTAGCATTTATCAGTTAGTTATATTCCTTATATCATGATAATGTTGCCAACTACATTGCATGAATATTTAAACACCGGTTGCATAATTTGTTGGACAATACTTTGGGTTAACTAGAGACAACAAATATGATGTGATAATATAAATTAGTCTTTACCGTATATTGTATTGAATCTATATATTATCATAATTATCAATCAAAGACGTTTTGGTATTAAGACTTCCACGATAAACTGATCATTTATTTGATGTTGATATAAAAAATAAAAAATAAACAATTCCAAATATGATGTACATAACGAAAATTTGTCAATTATAACTGCACGAACCACTATGGATGCAAGTATTTTTTTGGGTAAATTACATAATATCTCATCAGGTTTGAGGTCTATTACAACCTCATACAACATATTTAATACATTTCACTTTCATACCTTAAGTACTATTTTATTTCAAAATAATACATCCGTTAGATTTTCCATCTATTAGTCTGTTAAATGCTGACGTGGCTGCCACATTTGTGCTGATGTGGCTGCCACATGGCAATTTTTTTATACATTAAAAATATTATAATATTAACCCTATTATAATTTTTTTATTTTTTTGGTTTTTGTGGCTGCCACATTTGTGCTGATATGGGTTTGGGTTTTTCTAGTTTTTTTTTTTTTTAAATAGGGTTAATATTATAATATTTTTAATGTATAAAAAATTATTTTTTGCCACGTGGTAGCCACATCAGTACAAATGTAGCAGCCACGTTAGCATTTAACAGACCAATGAATGGAAAATCTAACGGATGTATTATTTTAAAATAAAATAGTACGTGAGGTATGAAATTGAAATGTTTTAAAGATGTTGTATGAAATTGTAATAGACCTCAAACCTGATGGGTTATTATTTAATTTACCCTTTTTTTTTTCTTCTTTTACCCACTTCTTTCTAACTAGTTTCCAATATGTGTATTTTAATTTTTATAAGTTGTGTCACTTAGTCTTTATCATGTCATTATCCATGTGCAATCGCACAATATTCAACTCTTTCACACCCATGCAGATTAAATAAATATCCATTGCCAGTTTGCAGTCAACTATGAATAGCCTGTCCAGCTAGCATATATATGCTCCTCCTTGGACGCAACTTCTTGATCATTTTTCGAACAATTTCATTGATGCTTGGAACATGCAGAAAGTAGAGGTTCCTAGATTTGTTGTTATTTTTATTTTTTCAAGGGATCTTGAGTCGATTCTTCTTGATCTTGGAGTGATTACTAATTTATACTATGTTATATTCTAATTTTGGTCCGTAGTGCGACAAGTATATACTATTTTTTGGAGAGATCAAAGTGAGTCGATTTTCCGAACATACTTCTACAACCGAAGATCATGTGCATTTCACCAAAAAACAGAAAAAAGAAGTTCATGTGCTCATTAGTCCGAGAAAATGGAATCTCTCTAAATGGCTAGTAATCCATGTCTTCCTTTCTTTTTCCCCCTTTTTTATTTTTTTACAGTTAATTTTAAGGCCCAAGTCTTTGCAAGGATATATATGTTGGATGCTGTCTCTAGTTCTTAATACTCTTTGACTAAAATTTTAATGGTATTTAAAGTTTGATCAAAGTTCATTGACTATGTACACCTTATTATATTACTATTAATATTTATATTTTTATAGTTTTGACATTAATTGTTTGACATTTTATGAGATTTATAATCCTATAAATTTAAAATCTCTCATTATAATACTATTAGAAACGATTACAATAAAAAAATTCAAACATTTTGATTGAATGAATGGATAAAAACTATGTAATAATATGAAATAATAAATAGCAAAAGAATGTATCCATATTGTTAAAAAATTGGTACATTTCACATATAACAAAGTGATACATTCCATTATAAATAAATTAGGGTACAAATAAATGATTAAAAAATTATAAGTACAAATGAAATTTTAAAAAATATGAGCACAAAAAGAAATTAATACATGGGTACAAATTAAAACTAAAAAGAAAGTAGTACAGATTTAAAAAAGGGTTGCAAATTAAAAGTGGGTATAAACTAAAACTATAAATATATGATACAAAGTTTAGCCATAAAATATAAATATACCAGATGTAATTTTTCTAACACTAAATGAATATTGTAGAAATTTAATGTAATTATGTTGTATATTGAAATAATGCCATTCATTAAAGCCTAAGGACCTTGATAAAAAAATTACAAAGAAATAAGGTTTTAATCAATGGAATAGAAAAAAGAGGGATGAAAACCTAATTTCTCCATATGTAGGGCATATTGACTTTTTTTTACGGTTGGTGGTTGTACTTACTGCGGTAGTGAGAAGCATGGGCCGCAATAATTGTTTTCAATTGCACGACTATCCTAATTGGTGGGAACCATTAAAGCTTTAGAAACAACGGGAACGAGACGAGCAAGCTTAGCTTGGGCAAGCCAATCTTGCCACCTTCGTATCCCAACTATCTTTGATATCTCAGGATGATCCTCCTCCTATTTCGAGTTCTTCCGACATGTCTCTGGAGTCCTCAGGTAACCGTGGTTATGCTTTTAATATGAATAGTGATGATACACAATCCGGATGAATCATTGACTCCGGTGCCACATACCATATGACTTATAATCCCATTGATTTAGCGTGTGATACCGTTCCACTTCTATGTAATATTACTAATGATAATGGTGTCACCTGACCGGTAACTGGCACTGGCACTATGCGCCTCACGTCCACTCTCTCTTTGCCTCATACATTACTTGTACCTTCACTAAAACATAGATTGATGTCTCCTAGCCAAGCTACTGAACAATTGAATTGTTGTGTGCTAATGTATCCAAAGTTTTATCTTATTCAGGATATTCTCACAAAAGAGATAATTGGTCGGTACTAAGAGGGGGGATCTTTATTTTGTGGATGATGTCAATACAGGACGGGTCAATCTTGCCCAATGAGCCTTTGATCACAAGCGATGTCAGATATGGTTATGGCATCACCGTTTGGGTCGTCCATCTTTTAGTTATTTGTAGCATATGTTTCCGGATTTATTTGTTGGATGTTTGATTTTAGACTTAAAATGTGACACTTGCATACTTGCCAAGAGTTATCTTGTTTCTTATCCGTTGAATTCTAATAAAAGTATTATTCCTTTTGGTTTTGTTCATTTGGATGTTTGGGGACCATCTTCAATTACTACTTCATCTGGTATTAGGTGTTTTGTAACTTTCATAGATGATTGCACACAGATGGCATGGTTATACCTTCTTAAGAATAAAGGTGATGTTTTTTTTCGGCTTTTAAGACCTTCCACACCATGGTTTAGACACAGTTTTCTACTAAAATTTGAATTTTGCGTTCTGATAATGGCGGTGAATATGTTAATAACGATTTTTCACATTATTTAACTAATCACGGAATTCTTCACGAAACTAACTGTCCTCAGACTCCTCAACAGAATGGGGTAGCTGAGCGTAAAATCACCATTTCTTAGAAACGGCTCGCTCACTCTTGATTAGGGCACATGTTCCCCGCTCATCTTGGGATGTTGCTCTTCAAACTGCCACTTATCTTATTAATCGTCTGCCATCCAAAGTCTTGGATTTTCTTACACCCTTACACATCCTTGCTACATTCGTGCATCTACTGTCTATGTTGGTACTCCACCTCGAGTTTATGGATGTGTTGTATTTGTTCATCTTCATAAAAATCAACGGATGAAACTTGACCCATGTGCTCTTCGTTGTATTTTTATGGGGTACAGACTCCATCATAGAGGGTACCGTTGCTACCACCCTTCTTCACGTTGAATGTATGTTACTATAGATGTTACTTTTTCAAAGTCTGAGATGTATTACCCTCCAGCTTCTTCCAATCATCATCCTCAAGGGGAGACACTACATGACGAGAAGGATTGGACCATGGATGCTACCATTGATCTTCCGCTACCACTAGCTGAGCCTACAACGGCTACGTTGCCAGCCCAACCAACAACATCAACAGTGCTACCCATAGAACCAATGGTAAGCACGGTAGTGTTGTCCTCACCCACGACAGCAGTGCTGCCACTTGCCAATTTCAGACTTCTACTGATACTACTCCCTCCTTATCTCTAAATATAGTACCACCAGATGGACATACTCCTAAGAATATTCCTGAGGTAAGCTCTACTATCCCTATTGATGTATCCAATATTCCGAATTATCAATTACCTTTCAGGCATAACTGGGGAAAACCACCCAATCGATATTCATCGGAAACAACGAAAGACTCTAAATACCCCATTGCCAACTATGTGTCGTCACAAAAATTATTGGAACCTGGCAAAACTTTTGTACAACAAATATCCAATGATAGCACACCAAGTTCATTGAAGGAGGCACTATCTGATGATCGATAAACCACAACAATGGAGGCAGAAATGGATGCACTTTAGAAAAATCAAACATCGGATTTAGTTCCACTACCTCGAGGAACAAAAAGAGTCGGATGTCGATGGGTGTACACCATCAAGTACAAAGTTGATGAGTCTATTGAACGATACAAAGAACGATTGGTGGCCAAGGGATACACTCAGACGTATGGTGTTTATTATACAGATGCA
The DNA here is from genome assembly GCF_042453785.1 of Malus domestica. Classification (NCBI taxonomy): domain Eukaryota; kingdom Viridiplantae; phylum Streptophyta; class Magnoliopsida; order Rosales; family Rosaceae; genus Malus; species Malus domestica. Next base: position 13,205,944 of record NC_091669.1, read on the forward strand.
TTTACCTTAGTAGTGAAGATTAATATGGTAAGAGTGTTGCTTTCGTTGGCGGCCAACTTAGATTGGCCATTACAATAATTTGATGTGAAAAATGCTTTCTTACATGGTAATCTTAAGGAAGAAGTGTATATGGATATTCCACTTGGTTATGCATCAGTTTCACAACCTTAAGTAGTGTGCAAGTTGAATAAAGAATTATATGGATTGAAATAATCACCTTGGGCATGGTTTGGTAGGTTCCGGACGACTATGAGGAAATATGGGTTCAGGCAGAGCAATGACGATCATACACTTTTCTTGAAACATCGAATAGGGAAATTGATGACACTTATTATTTATGTGGATGATATGATTGTTACGGGTGATGATAAAGAAGAAATCTCAAGGCTAAAAGATTACCTAACAACCGAGTTCGAGATGAAAATCTTGGTGGATTGAAATATTTCTTGGGGATAGAAGTAGCTCGATCTAAATAGGGTATATTTCTATCTCAAAGAAAATATGTTCTAGACTTATTAGCTGAAACAGGAATGGTTGATTGTAAACCGGCTGACACCCCCATAGTCCAAGATCACCATCTTGCCATGCATCCAGATCAAGTTCCCACTAACAGAGATCGTTATCAAAGGTTAGTTGGGAGGTTAATTTATTTATCTCACACCAGGCCCAATATTGCATATGTAGTAAGTGTTGTTAGTCAGTTTATGCATTCTCCGACTGATACACATATGGGTGCGGTTGAACGCATCGTATGATACCTAAAGTCCTCCCTAGGTAGAGGCATCATGTTTTCCAAGAATGATCATTGCCGAATAAAAGGCTATATCGATGCAAATTGGGTAGGAAACATTACTGATTGACGGTTCATATCTGGATACTTTACATGTGTGGGGGGAAATTTAGTGACTTGGCAGAGTAAGAAACAAAAAGTGGTTGCTTTATCAAGTGCAAAGGCAGAATACAAGGGTATGGCAAAAGGAGTATGTGAACTATTATGGCTTCGGAGGTTACTTGCTGAGCTCGGGTGTCCTTAAAAGTCGGCCTCATATTTGTTTTGTGATAATAAAGCAACTATTGATATCTCACACAATACAATCCAGCATGATCTCACGAAACATGTGGAAGTTAACAGACACTTCATTAAGGAGAAGTTGGATGGGAATATTATTCAATTCTCGTTCGTAAAGTCAGAGGATCAATTGGCAGACATCTTAACTAAAGCTATTGCAAGTCAAGCATTCTACAACTCTCTTGTCAAGTTGGGCATGAACGACATTTATGCACCAACTTGAGGGGGAGTGTTGGAGAGTTGACCTTTTGTAATTAGTTAGTTACCTATTTGGGTCCTTGTAATCAGGATGTAATTAGGAAGGGTGTTATTTGATGTTTCTTTCCTTGTAAATCAATCTTGTGCATTATATATTTTCCTCCTTAATGAGAAGAATAATATCAGAAAATTAAACCCCAAGATAAGCCCTAATTAGCATATAGGACGTGTATTTTTAGGTCAACAGAAAATCTCCACACATTTTAGTATGTCAAAGACAGTTTCATGACTTGAATATGTACCTGAGATATCTTGAGGAATTTGTGTGCTTTCTTAAGGGTAAGTCCCATTTCAGTTAAGATTCCCAGCAAGCAAAGCTTGAATCACAAGAACAAAATCCCATGACTGACTTCCAAAAGTCTGCATCTTGATTCCATCCTCTCCAAGGCAGATATAATCGTAAGTCTAGGAAGATGCTTCTTGAAAGCTTCTCCACTAGGATCCTAGGCCCAGCAAGCAAGCATCCTCAATGGATTTTCTGCGCATCCGATTGTAATATAGCAACTGGTCTCATCTTCATAATGAAATTGGTCATTTGTGAATTGAATTGCATTGTCCCTGATCTTGTTGAAGGTCCAGCGTTTTAGGAGAGGCTCGGCGATATTATAAAAACTGTCCCACATAAAACGTTGTACAGGACCATGAGGATAGTAGTTATCTTCCTGCGTTAGTCAACATTGCATAGCACAGCACCTTTATGTATGTGAACAAGTTTCTTTAAGAACATAATAAAATTGAACAATAGCATGAACTATGTAAGGAACAAAAAGGTAAACTCACGGTTGCACACCAATGGCGCACTTTAGGCCTGTTAATTTCACAGTAAATTTCTTGTCTCAATTCCTCAACAAGAGGAGTGATCGGGCCAACAAATCTGGTGGCGTAAAAGTAAGACATAGGTGGGTAAGTCAACCTACTGTAGCTGAACATTTTTGCTGCAGATGTGAGGTAGTACCAGTTAGAAGACTTGTAACTATTTAACTTGAGCAACAAGAAACTCGGGTGTGGAAGAAAACTGTGCTTACGTGGATGAGAAGGAAGCAGAGTAGACCGAGTCCAGAATTCTGGAGGCATTGGATTGCTACCTTCCCAGTCATACACACCAAGAATCTGCAACACAAGTTAAACCATTTGAACAATAAAATGTCTTTTAAGACACATTCCTTAAAATCCTTTTGCAGTATGACATACTACTATTTAAATCAACTCGTACGTTATAGCACCACCATCCAAGTTTTTCCCCATGATGCAGAATAGTAGGCACCACCATAGGGCCATCTCCGAGAATAGGCGTCGTACGGTAGTTAAGGAATGTAGTAAACATCATACTAAGCCCTGTTATGTGCAATCCCAAGCCACCATCTTCATTTTGATGGTCGTATGTGTAACGCAAGATTTCCTTTTTGTGCTCAGCTGTGAAAATGACATTGAGATATCCTGGAATCTATACAGAGTAATTTTTTGGCAATAGAGAAAAAAAAATATAATAATTCTTGTCACATATGTGCAATTAAACAGATCTTTTAAATAATGCACGATTAAAGGTTCAGCCCCTATACTGCATGAGGTGTCCCCCTCTCCCTTTTCTTTCTCGCCGTCAACACTAGTAAATGCAAAAAATATCTTATATATGGTGGCGGATTTAGAATATTGTTCTTGTGACGGTTAAAAAGAAAAAAAAAGGGAAAATTAGAATCCCCTACAGTTTTTATATATCATTTAGATTAAACATCAGTGCTTTTTTTAAATTTGATTAAAGTGCTTTGACCAATAGTTACCTCTATTTTTTAAAATTAAAATAATTTTTCAATTTATCCTTTTATCTGCACTTTTCCTTATTTAGTGCAGATATTAGTAATTAAACTATATTTTCCCTTCTTCCAAATAATTTTTTTTTATCACAGTTTTTTTTTTTTTTGGGTATGCAAACATTTAATATTATTTTTTTTCCAAATAGTTGGTGATCAACATATAAGCTCTGTGTAATTTTTTCAATGTTTTTGTGAAATTATATTTTTTTTGCTATTTTTTGAAGTATAGTTGTTGACGAATTATTATTAGGTACAATACATTATGTATATATTATCTGCGGGTACGTTTGAATTTACTAAAATCATTAATTGGTACGTTTAGTTGCAATTTTGGTACGTTTGATTTGATACATATTGTTAATATTAGTATATTATTTTTATTTTGGTACGTTTTATTTTGAACACATTTTGTATTGGTACGTTTATAGTATTCTTAATCCTACTTTCTCTTAACGTACTAAAAGAAAAACTCATTTTGGTACGTTTGATTTTGGGGGATTTAAAAATATTTTAAACTATTTTGGAAAAAAAATATCTTAAATCGTAGATAATTATTGCTAAATTGTAGCATTATTGTGAAAATAAATTGAATCTAACCAACTTTTTTTTTTTTAACAATTATCTCTAATGGAGGAGAGTGTAATCAAAATGCTAGATTATAGGAAATTTGTTACAATATAATGTGCATATAGCACCAAAATTATGATAAAAAAAAGTTTAATCAAATCATTAAAAGGCATGGATGTTTGATCTAGAAAATTCAAAACTGAGGCGCCTCTATCAAAAGATCCCAAAAAAAAAACCCATATAATTACATAAATATTAATGCATGGTCATTTATAGTTGGACTTAATCTCAACTGTGACGGTTAAAAACAAAAAAAAAAAAAACCCATATAATTACATAAATATTAATGCATGATCATTTATAATTGGACTTAATATCAACTGTGACGGTTAAAACAAAAAAAAAAAAAAAAAAAAACAACCCATGTAATACATTATATTAATGCATGGTTATTTATAATTGGACTTCATATCAACTGTGAACAATAAATACATGTACTTCTGATATTTGATCCCAGCCTTTGATATCAAATTCAAAAGTGGGTGACGATGTATCCTTATCATGGGTGATCAAGAGAGCACAACTCTATGTAATTAGTAAAAAGTTTCAAACTTTGAATATGAATAACATTTCTAGTGAGTAGATTTGGGGTGTTCTATCCCCCTAGACCATCTCCAACTCATGGGATAAAACTTAAAATATAAGCTTTAAAACCCCCAAACAATCTCCAACCTTGGGCTAAAATAAGTAATAGGGATAAAATATATCTCTGGGCTAGATTCCTCCAGGATTTAAGTTTGGCTTAAATTATTCTGGACCCACCAAACCATCATATTTCGAACATTTTTTTTGTTTTTTACTTATAATCTAATGACTATGATCAAATGAGATCAAATTTAATAGTAAAAAAAAAAGATTTGCAGCCGAAAATTAAATCTAACATTTAAAATAATTTAAGAAAATAATTTAAATCAAATTTAACTTAAAACTTTATAAATACCTATGTACTTGTATGCTTTTTAATTACTTATTGGAATTTAAATATTTTCAGACTAAAATGTTCATAAAAATAAATTAAGATAATCTACATAAATTTTATTTTTAAAAAAGTTACTGAAAACAAAAGTTAGGCTAAAATCATTATTTAATCATTGCGGCCTAAATTTTTAAGCCACAAGAGTTGGAGGAAAAAAACAGTTCCTGACTTATGGCTTAAAATTTTTTGGCTTATATTTTTAAGGTTTATCCCCAAAAGTTGGAGATGGTCTTATGTTACCAAAAAAAAAAACTTAACTGGGTCTTTTCTTTTTTTTTTAATATTGTATAGTTGTTATTCGTGGCTTTTGTTTTTTGTTTTTTTTTATATATAATGATATATTTATATTAAGAAAGTGAAAAATAAATTAAGCGAACTCATCAGTTATGGAGTTCAATCTCATTTTGTCATTTATAGAATATTAAAATTATGTGAGAAGACCGACGAATACTCGGTTAGACATGCTATTTCCTACAAAGGCTAACAATAGTCGGCCAAATACTTGGTCAGAAAAAGTTTGGCCGGCTGTGTCAACTTACCCGTGTGCCCTCTGAGCCATGACTAATTTTCTTCATAATTGTTGCCATTGTTTTACATGATGGCCCGAATCCTACTTAACTCTTTCTTTTGGTTGATAACGGTGCATACAATGCGAAAGAAAACAAAAACTATATAAGAATGTTACGAGGCCGAGCGATTAGTAGTGGACAATAAAGAAAATTTTTCTCAAAAAGTAACCATCAACAAAATTCGTTTTGCGACAAATATATATGCCAAAATTTTCAAAACTAACTCCAGTGAAAAAGAACACGACAAATAATACTCTCATAATAATTTTACGACAAATATATATGCCAAATTTTACAAAACTAACTCCAATGAATAAGATCACGACAAATAATACTCCCATAACAAATTAAAACATAATTACATGTAATAGCTCATAATAAATTGTAACATACTGTATGTTACATACATTACAAAACTTTGATAAAAAAAATTTGATGAGGTTAAGGTAAATGATGCATATATATAACCAACATCTAATGAGAAAAACATATTACTTGGCACAACACGTATATATCCCTTATTATATCAGATGGTATGCTAATACCGTACAAAAATTTAAACTCCCTAACATTTTTCATATTATATACAATAATGTCTCGATAATATATGGTTGTGATTGGTGGTGACCCCAGTTTTGAAATAAAATGGTTATGGTGAGCAAGGACAATGTAGATCAATAAGCAGTAATGTACTGAATAGTGGCTATGCTAGACTTTGTTAGTGATAATGATCCAGCTGTGGATAATAATTAGATCTGATTAATTTAATGCAAATTATGCAACAAGAAGCAATTTTCCATTCAATTCAACAAAACAGTCAAACTACTAGTATTTTATTTATACGACAATATTCTTTTGAGTAAATTATAGCAATAATCTTTCAACTTTAATCAAATTGGAGCAATGGTCTCTCAACTAAAATTTATTACCATTGGTCCCTCAATTCATTAAAATGTGTAGTTATGATTGTTTTCATCAACTTCGTCAGAATTTTGTCAAAATGAGTTATGTTGGAAGGACCATTGCTACAATTGGGTTAAAGTTGAGGGACAATTTCTCCAATTGGGTTAAAGTTGAGGGGCAATTTCTCCAGTTGGATTAAAGTTGAGGGACCATTGGTAATGAATTTTTAGTTGAGAGACCAATGATAATGAATTTTTAGTTGAGGGACCATTGCTCCAATTGAGTTAAAATTGAAAGACCATTGCTACAATTTACTCTATTCTTTTAGGGGAGGCGAATTCTCGTGACGATGTGAAAAAAAATATCTCATACAAGAAATTTGTCAAAAGATTTCTAAGGAGTTGGTTTAATGGACCTTAACTTCCTTCGATTTTAACATTTTTTACAAGAAGCGACAACAAAATTCCATTAACGGATTGTAACAGTTACCTAGATTATCACATGAGTGCATTTTCTAGTTAAATTTAATGATCTGGAGATAATTCGCACAAACAAGTATAGATAGTAATCGCCAAATAACATAAGCACATACACTACTGGTACTAGCACAAGCACCAACGGTATAAATTTACCCCAAAAAATGGCGGATCAACTTAAGTATAATTAATTGAGTACACTTTTTCTGTCGAAGTCTAAAATAGTATTTAACTATATATTTGAATATTACTGATATATATATATATATATATATATATATAATTTTTTTGTTTGTATAAATACACAATTATTGTCCATTGATGTGCTCACATGGCCAGCAAAAAGGAAGAAGGAAATCTCAAAGATTGATGTTTACACAACTTCACATGGATTGAGTGAAGTACTGAAATTACATATAAATTTTGTTTTTATTTTGCAAAAAAAAGTAGAGTCTCATTGGCAGAGAGAGAGAGAGAACAAAGAAGGGAAAACCAAGCTGTCTCATCCGGAAGAGTCTTCTCCAGATCTATTATACGAGAATTTTAAGAATTCTTATATCTTAGTCGTTTATTGTATATTGTGTAGTTAATTTTCATTAGGTAGTATTTTTGTTTAATTTCAAATAAAAAAATCAAATAATTTCTAACCGCACAATATACAATAAATTACTAAAATGCGAAGATTCCTAAAATTCTTACAATTTGAACCGGATGGGATTCAAATCCGTCCCCTCCCTTCTCAGTTTTCTTCCCAAAGTACCAAGTGGCAACTTCTAAATTCCCAATTCCAAGTCTTTCCGCTCAGAACCCAATTCCAAGTTAAAGAAACAGAGTCTTTCTTTCAAACTGAAAGTTCAATGATCAATTTCTCCAATTAACACAAAACCCATAAAAAAAGATTCAAACTTTCTTCGGCATTGATTGGCAAATTTGCAAGAACTCATTAGTTCTGAAGAATTAAAGGAGAAGTAAAAAAATGTGGAAGCTGAAGGTAGGGGCAGAGACAGTAGGAGGAGAAGGTGGCGGTCAGTGGCTGAAGAGTGTGAACAACCACTTGGGCCGCCAAGTGTGGGAGTTCCACCCAGAGATTGGAACCCCAGAAGAGCTTCAGCAAATTGAAGATGCCCGCAAGGCTTTCTGGAAGAATCGTTTCGAAAGGCGGCACAGCTCCGACCTCCTCATGAGAATTCAGGTTCTTTTTCACCTGGGTTTTGCTTTTTTTTTTTTTTCCTCCAGAAATTGAATATACTGCATATGGCTGGGAAAAGTGTATTTATTTATTTAGTGAAATTTGTATGTAAACTGTTTAAATTATCGTTGCGATGTTCTGGATCATCGAATTATGTATAAAATCAGTAGAACTGCTGAATTTGATAATGCTGTTGAACAAGGTGGTCAGGTTTTTCACGCTGCATTGTAGGACTTCTTGTGTAGTATTAGGCATTGTAAGTTTGAATGATGTTTTTCTTTCGAGTGATAAGTTTTTCGGGTACGTGTTCTCCAACTGAGCTCTTGGAGTGCTTTTGTATAGAACTTATAGCTGCCGGGGTGTTTTATCCATCCTTGCAATTAGTCTCAATTATGCCTATTTTGTTAATCCCCTGCCAAAATGAGCAAATAATTTTAGTTAGTTTAGGCCAAATCATATGAGTTCTGAGGTTAGTATTTGGGTTGTTTAATTACCCATGTTTTGGGTTGTTTAATTACCCATGTTTTGTAACCCTACTTTCCTTTTTTAAATGAATGTGTTTTGTTCTTATTTCTGAAATGTAGTTTGCAAAGGAGAATCCATGTGCCACTAATCTACCGCAACTCAAAGTTAAAGATCAAGAAGAGGTGAAGGAAGAGGCAGTGGCAACCACTTTACGAAGGGCTCTCAGTTTTTATTCAACAATCCAGGCGCATGACGGTCATTGGGCTGGGGATTATGGGGGTCCCATGTTTCTGCTCCCGGGTTTGGTAAGGGTGAAAACTAGTAATCATTATGTGTTTCCATCAATGCTTGTACCCTAAACACGGAAAATATAGATATCATGGTTAAATCTGAGAAATAAGTTTGACATTCCAAAAGATGGCTGCATGTCATTTTGGAACTTCACATCCTTTCTTCTTACTGAAATGATTAAATTCTTTATTATTTGGTCCAGTTGGTAATTGTTGGGTGACTAAGTATTACTCATCAATTGCAACAGATCATTACACTTTCAATTACTGGAGCTCTAAATGCTGTGTTATCGAAAGAGCATCAACGTGAGATGTGCAGATATCTTTATAATCACCAGGCAAGAATGGTTTCTCATGAAATGATAGTTTTTCATTTTTTACTTTATTAAGAACGCTTTCCTTTCCATATAGAATTTCAGGTTAATTTCTCTCTGTTTGATAATAAGATAAGAAATTTACGGATGAATTGTGTTTGCAGAATGAAGATGGGGGATGGGGTCTGCATATCGAGGGGCCAAGTACCATGTTTGGTACTGCACTAAATTATGTTACTTTGAGGTTGCTTGGCGAAGGTGCAGATGATGGACAAGGGGCAATCGAACTTGCACGGAAATGGATATTAGACCATGGTGGCGTGACTGCAATTACTTCTTGGGGCAAAATGTGGCTTTCGGTATGAACTCAATGTTTATCTTGTTGGATTGTTCCCACAGTGCAGTCATTCAGAAATATTAGTTGACATGCATCTTTGATGATGATAGGTACTTGGGGCATATGAATGGTCCGGGAATAATCCACTTCCGCCTGAAGTATGGCTATGTCCTTACTCTCTGCCATTTCATCCAGGTCTCTCATCATTATTGCACATTTTATTTCGATGCTTTAGGTTCATTCTAGGCAGGATAAGAGAAATTCAAACCTCCTTTCATTAAAAATCTTGATTAAATAACAGAGGTCTTACTAGCAGTAATATGTCCATAGACTTGTCCCTGTTAACTGCCTAAGTTCTAATCTTTACGGTTTATGAATTTCAAATTTTACACTTATAGGAAGAATGTGGTGTCATTGCCGAATGGTGTATTTGCCCATGTCATATTTGTATGGGAAAAGTTTTGTTGGACCTATCACACCCACAATCCGGTCATTGAGGAAGGAGCTTTATACAGCCCCCTATCATGAAGTTGACTGGAATAAAGCTCGCAATCTATGTGCAAAGGTTGGTAAGAAACATCTGCGCTTTCAATATACTCTGCTTCCTCCAGCTCCCCTGTGTAAGGGTCCCGTGTCTGTGAGTTTAATGAACTTTCTTATCTTTCATAGGGTTAGTCACAGACTCACAAGTGAAATATATGATAGCTATTTGTGAAAGTACAAGTTTGATTTTAGGGTCCTAGACATGGTTAATTGTTGGATTGCTTTCCTATAACTCTCCAAAAACAATACAACACGTTTTCCCTGCGTCTATGTATATATGCGAATGCATTTTTCCATCGAATTTTAGTTGTACAGGTAAATCTATTAATGACAATTCACTTGCATATGTTTTTGATTCTTACATGGGATGCTTTATACAATTTCTAGGAAGATCTATACTATCCACACCCAATGGTACAAGATGTCTTGTGGGGGTCTCTTCACTATGTTTATGAACCTGTTTTCACACGTTGGCCTGCAAAAGAATTGAGGGACAGTGCTTTGAAGACTGTAATGCAGCATATTCATTATGAAGATGAAAATACTCGGTATATATGCATAGGGCCTGTTAACAAGGTATGCATGCAGAATATATTTGATGCATATCATCGTCTGGCAATAGATCTCATACATATTTTGCCGTTGGAATTGCGCAATTGACATGTATTTTTGGCTTAAAGATTGATTCGGCAAGTAGTTGTGTGATTCTTGATTGTCTATTTCATAAACGATGTAGGTGTTAAATATGCTTTGTTGTTGGGCGGAGGATCCAAACTCAGAAGCATTCAAATTGCATCTCCCGAGAATCCCTGATTATTTGTGGATTGCTGAAGATGGCATGAAAATGCAGGTCAGTTATAGCATTAAATTGTTTCAAACAGATTTTAAGTTCCTCCCTATCTCTTTCCACACTCCCTCTTTCTTACCTGATTGTTTCTAATTTAATGTTATTTTTCCTCTTACTGCAGGGCTACAATGGAAGTCAAGCATGGGATACTTCTTTTGCCATTCAAGCAATTATATCAACTAACCTGGTTGAAGAATATGGACCCACTTTAAGAAAAGCGCATCAGTATATCAAAGATTCCCAGGTTTTCATAGGCAGAAAATTGAACTGTATCATTCAACATTTATGATAACTATCGTTGCTCGACTAATACTTTGCTTTGAAGGTCGTGGAAGATTGTCCTGGAGATCTGGATTATTGGTATCGTCACATTTCAAAAGGTGCTTGGCCATTCTCAACAGCAGATCATGGGTGGCCTATCTCTGACTGCACAGCTGAAGGACTGAAGGTAGCTTGAACACTCAACATTTCACATGCAAACATTATTTTTCTTAATATTTTTTCTTTGTGCAGGCTGCCTTATTACTATCGAAACTTCCAACAGAAACAGTTGGTGAATCATTGGATATAAAGCGATTTTATGATGCTGTAAATGTTACCCTTTCCTTACAGGTAATCACTGGCTATACGGGAGTTGAATCTGACCAGACATAATGTGGCAACCCTTTTTCTTTTTTATAATCTATATTTTCAAGAGAACCCTCCTTGTCTCTCGTCATATATGAAATGAAAAATATATCCCTGCTTAATTGATCATTTTATTATGTAATCTGTAGACTACGGTAAAAAATATTACTCTAATGTCCATCAAAAAATTGGAAGCTATGGAGAAAGTGTAGCATATATAGTTATGAGAATATAAAAGAAAGACTGTACATGCAAGTATTTCTGTATGATATATGCACACATGCCTGTTTAGTTCTGTCAAGCATGTCATGATTCTAATCAGCAGCTCAAGTTTGACAGAATATTTACATGTTCTTGCATTTTCGTTTTACAATTCTTTAACTAATTCCCTAATTCTTTGGGTTCTGCACCGCAGAATGACGATGGTGGTTTTGCGACTTATGAACTAACTAGATCGTATCAGTGGTTAGAGGTAAGTATCATTTATGAGCTTTTTTTTTTTTCCCGTTTTCTTCCTTCTATATGTATGATGGTGAGATCATATGCATATGATTATTCGTATTATATTTTCAGCTAATCAACCCTGCCGAAACTTTTGGTGACATCGTCATTGATTATCCGTACGATTTCTGTACACTACCTTTTGAATTCTATACATTTTATTCTATATCATGGAAAATGCCTGAAGTCATCTTGATTGGAACGGGGGATGCAGATACGTTGAATGCACCTCAGCAGCAATTCAAGCACTTGCATTGTTCAAAAGGTTATGTCCTGCGCATAGGAGTGATGAAATAGAAAACTGCATTGCTCGTGCTGCAAAGTTCATTGAAACGATACAAGCAACAGATGGATCTTGGTTTGTTTTTTCTTTCAATTAAAAATACATGCATACATATATTTCACTGCGTGGTCTGGGTGTATGATGGCTGTATGTTTTTGGTCGTATAGGTATGGTTCCTGGGGAGTATGCTTCACCTATGCTGGGTGGTTTGGAATAAAGGGGTTGGTTGCTGCGGGAAGGACATACGAAGACTGCTCAAGCATCCGTAAAGCATGCGACTTTTTGTTATCCAAAGAGCTTCCTTCAGGTGGATGGGGAGAAAGCTATCTATCATGTCAGAACAAGGTTAATGATTCCTCAAATTTGAAATATACTTCGTTGTCTTTCATAGGCTCGGAGCTTACTTTATTCTTCTATTATGACAAATCCTTCACTCAATTCTTGGTTTTCATTCGCATACACATTTGGCAAAATGTATGATCTACTTTCGACTTGCATAACTTAATGCCGACTGTTTGTATGTCAGGTGTATACAAATCTCAAGGACAATAGGCCACATATAGTTCATACTGCATGGGCTATGTTGGCCCTTATTGGTGCTGGGCAGGTACAACAAATTCATCACTCATTCTCCTTTCCATGTGATTTATCAAATTCATCCTTCCATGGATACCGAATTTGGTGTCAATTAGAATTTAGAGGATTCTTTATTTGCAGAATTTTTGGAAACTTTTTACAAATAACCGTTTGACATCCATATGTTGCTCACTTTATTACCTGTATTTCTTGTTATGTTCTCCTCCTTGAAAGGCTAAGAGAGACCCAACTCCGTTGCATCGGGCAGCTAGAGTACTAATCAATTCTCAAATGAAAAATGGAGATTTCCCTCAGAAGGTAACTTGGCAACTCCTTCCATAATGTTTCATACAAAAGTCTTTATACCCTCTTGACCGTGCAGTCTACAATTTCAAGCTAACATGGATTTTTCTGTCTTCATGGAAATCCATTTGGTTTGGTTTGATTACAGACATGGCAACTGCAATTTTCAAAACATCTAGCCAATGTATAAGAAAACTGTACAGAGAGAAATGCAGGTGTAAAGACCTTTAGTACTTTTCTAAGCTGCACAGAGTAATTAAACCTTATAAATATATGTATAGCTTTTGGAGCAAGTAATATAAGTAATTAGTGTTATTCAAATAGGCAAATTGAACAATCTTAAGTGTTGAGAGTATGAATCCCACATCGGGGAATTGAGGGACCTTGCATGTGCTTACAAGTAATTGGGTTACTCCTCCTGTTTCCAATTGGTTTTATGGTGGAACCTCAACTTTATTCATGGTATCAGAGTAGGTTGTCCATGTGTGAAGATCTACGGGCACACGTGCTCCACGTCACATGATTTGTGTTGTCCACGTGTTAGGCTTGAAGGTTCGCCACACGTGAGGGATGTGTTGAGAGTACGTATTAATCACACATCGAGGACAGAAAGGACTTTGAATGTGCTTATAAGTTGTTGGGCTACTCCTCATATTACCAATTGGTTTTACGGTGGAACCTCCGCTTTCTTCATTGAGTATATATGTACTGGAAACCAAGATCTTAGAGAGTAAATCTCATGCAGGAAGTTTGTAACTATGATTACCACTTACGAAGGCTATATGACCTCAATAACGTTTTCACTTCCCATACAGGAGATCACTGGTGTCTTCAACAAGAACTGTATGATCAGCTATTCAGCCTACCGGAACATTTTTCCAATTTGGGCCCTCGGAGAATATCGTTGCCAAGTATTGGAGGCTCTCTGAATGATGTCTGTTTATTGTTCAACGCTTAGTACTCCGGATAATGAACTGTTGTTTATAAACCTGTATGAGAGCTCCTTAAACTCAGCTCAAAACAATGTAATTCAATTGATAACATATTTCATAATCTTATTGTTACTAATTTCTCACTGGCTGGGGTGTCCACACCACCACCTTCCTTGTGTTTGTTGTTCTCGGTTCCTTTGCCCGTGGGATGTAATTTCCGACTGGCTTCCTTTGTTTTGTGGTTTAGATCTCTGTTGTGGCTGTTAGTGGATGTTGAAGATTTCTTATTTTCCGATTTTGTGGCTTGGAGCGTCTCCTGGAGGTGTTGGTTCGTGCTGGGATGGAGGCTGCTCGGTTGGAAGTGCTCCGATGGCGGCTGGGATGGTAGGCTGCTAGTATATATTTGTAATATTGTGTTATCAAATCATGGAATTACAATTCTATGTGGTATTACTAGTTTTAGGTTCCCTTTTCCTAGTACAACCCTAGCCTCCTTCCTCTTTCTTCCCAATTTGCCGTCCCCCTCTAAGTTAGTATTCCCCAAATTGTTTTTCCTTTGCCGTGCCTTCCTACCCCTTATTCCCCATGGCTACACAAGCTTCTTCATCCTCTACCCTCGCTGGACGTCTCTCTCCGGTCCTAACGTTGCTCACTTTTTGAAACTCACCGATTCCAACTACCTCTTTTGGCTTAGTCAGATGAAGCCGTTTCTTCTCGGTCATAATTTATTTGCCTATGTTGATGGCACGACACTGGCCCCTGCCGCCACTCTTCCTGCTACTGACAAGGAACCTGTCAAACCGAATCCAGCTATTGCTCTGTGGTTTCAGACTGATCAACTAGTTGTCAGTTATTTGACTTCCACTCTTTTTGAACCTATTTTGTCACTTACTATTGGCAAAACCTCTGCCAAAGATATCCATATGCATTTTTCTCAGGCTTCACTGACTGATGCCGCGAATCTCCTGTTTCAACTTCTGGCACTTACGAAAGGCTCCCGCTCCATCTCTGATTATCTTCACCAGGCTAAGTTTATTGTTCTCTTGCTCCTATTAATCAACATGTTTCTAATACTTATTTGGTGAGCTTTGTCCTTAAAGGTCTTGATCCTGATTTTTCAATATTTGCAGCGGCTATTATTAACTCCCCCTCAACCGGAGTTCCCTGATTTGCGGTCGCGTCTCATGATTTTCGAGGCACAAACAAAAACTGACCCAGCACTGTTGCTATGCTCGCTGCCGTCCCTGCACCCGGTGTCCCTCCCCAGCCTTTTCTCCCCGTGGGCCAGCCCCTGCAGCCCAATCTCGTGCAGCCTCAAAAAGGCCTTCAGCAGCAGCCTCCAGCAGCAGCCTCCAGCTCCATTTCATGCGCAAGGCCCAGCTGATCCAATGTCAGCGCAAGGCCCATCGTTATTTATTTAAAGCATGTATTGTCTTACTTAAAATAGAAGCATCGGCTAACTATCATGTGGTGGTTTAATAGTTGGAGATGAATTTCAGGCTCTTGTTCTACACGGCACATTTTGAATTCAATTCTTGGCATTGGTGAATCGCACGATGGTGGCCAATGAAAGGCTAAAATGCTTCTACGAGTCTTCTCGACTTTTAAAAGGGTGAACTATCCTTCTTTTATTTTTTATTTTTATAAAAGGAAAAGAAAATAGAAGCCAAACCACATTTGAACCATGCATGAAACCATTCTAGCCACCACTTATGTGCCATGGACTATCGACCGATGAATTCTATAGTCTTTGGTTATTTTTTTATTCGTAGAAAAAATAATTTTTCATATTTGTGCCTTTAGTGGTTAGAATTTTGTTCAACAATAAAAAATGGAACCAAGTTTCACTATAAAGATTCTTAGAATGCTAGTTATTTAGTCATAAATGACTTGGAGTGTATTCAAATAATAAATTTTGGCTTAGTTTTAGTTATATACCTTGAAACTTGATTTCAATCTCATTTGCTCTTTGTAACTCAAAAATCCTTATTTTACTTCTTAAAACTCAAAGTTCGCTTCACTTTGTCCTCTGAAACTCGATTTTGATCCCATTTCCCCCATGAAACTTGAAAGTCATCTCTACAAAACTCAAAATTCCCTCCACTTTGTCCTCAGAAACTCGATTTTGATACCATTTCCCCCATGAAACTTGAAAGTCATCTCTACAAAACTCAAAATTCCCTCCACATTGCCTTAGATATGTTAATTTCTTATGTGGGTTGATTTGGGTGCGGTAGGCTAATCGATTTCTTTTTTATATGAAGTTCTAAGAGGTATAGGTAGAAATATGCCTAAAATGTTACTTGAAACCCTTCAAGGCCTAAACATCGCTTCATATGTTATCTAATGTTAAAAATGACTTGGGGTGTATTGAGATAATAAAATTTATTTAAAATCCTTCTACGCCTAAATATTCATTTCTTATTACAACACATTAGTCGTTTAATTTTAAATTTTGAAGTTGGCTGCATGCATTTGACCAAATGTTGGGTGGCCATAAAATAACTAAAACAGAATTAATAAATAAAAATAGGGTAAAAGACTGTTTACTACCCTCATGTTTCATGGTTTTCAACATTTAGTACATCAAGTTTTTTTCGTCTCAGAGTCATACCTAAAGTGTAAATTTTGGGACAATATCATACATCCGTTAGTCAAACTGTTAAATTTGCCGTTAATTGTGACGTGGCGCCCATGTGGACAATGACTGGGCGCCACGTGTCATCCACGTTTTTTTTTTTTTTTTTTTCTTCTTTTCTTCTTCTTCTTCTTCCACCCGACTGCAACATTTTTTTTTTCCTTCCTCCTTCTCCTTCCTTCCCCTTCTTCTCCTTCTTCCTTCTCTTCCTTCGAATCTGGGGAAGTTTTTTTTTTCATCCTCCTTCTTCCTCCTTCTTCCTTCCTCTTCTCAGATTCGGTTTTTTTTTTTTTTTTTTTTCTTCTTCTTCTTCCACCCGACTGCAACATTTTTTTTTTCCTTCCTCCTTCTCCTTCCTTCCCCTTCTTCTCCTTCTTCCTTCTCTTCCTCCGAATCTGGGGAATTTTTTTTTTCTTCCTCCTTCTTCCTCCTTCTTCCTTCCTCTTCTTCTTCTTCTTCTTCTTCTTCCTCCGAATCTGCCCAGATTCGGTTTTTTTTTTTTTTTTTTTTTTTTTTTTTTTTTTTTTTGAAGAAGGAAGAAGAAGAAGGAAGGAAAAAAATAAAAGAAAAAAGGTTGCAGTCGGAGGAAGAAGAAGAAGAAAGAAGAAAAAAAAAAAAAAGAAGCCGAATCTGGGCAGATTCGGAGGAAGAAGAAGAGGAAGGAAGAAGGAGGAAGGAGGAGGAAGAAGAAGAAAAAAAAAAAACTTCCCCAGATTCGGAGGAAGAAGAAGAAGAAGAAGAAGAAAAACAAGGAGAAGGAGAAGAAGGGGAAGGAAGAAGGAAGAAGGAAGAAGGAGGAAGAAGAAGGAAGAAGGAAAAAAAAAAACGAATTTGGGCAGATTCGGAGGAAGAAGAAGAAGAAGAAGGAATAAGGAGGAAGGAGAAGGAAGCAGGAAAAAAAAAATTCCCCAGATTCGGAGGAAGAAAAAGGAGAAGGAGAAGGAGAAGGAAGAAGAAGGAAGAAGGAGAAGAAGGGGAAGGAAGAAGGAGGAAGGAAGAAGGAGAAGGAGGAAGAAAAAAAAAAAGTTTGCAGTCGGGTGGAAGAAGAAGAAGAAGAAGAAAGAAGGAAGAAGAAGAAGAAGAAAGAAGAAAGAAGAAGAAGAAAGAGAAAAAAAAAAATCCCCAGATTTGGAGGAAGAAAAAGGAGAAGGAGAAGGAAGAAGAAGGAAGAAGGAGGAAGGAAGAAGGAGAAGGAGGAAGGAAAAAAAAAAAAGTTTGCAGTCGGGTGGAAGAAGAAGAAGAAGAAGAAGAAGAAAGAAGAAAGAAGAAGAAAGAGAAAAAAAAAATTCCCCAAATTCGGAGGAAGAAAAAGGAGAAGGAAGAAGAAGGAAGAAGGAGAAGAAGGGGAAGGAAGAAGGAGGAAGGAAGAAGGAGAAGGAGGAAGAAAAAAAAAAAGTTTGCAGTCGGGTGGAAGAAGAAGAAAGAAGAAAGAAGAAGAAGAAAGAAAGAAAAAAAAAAAAACGTCACAAAAAAAAACGTGGCTAACACGTGGCGCCACGTCATTGTCCACATGGGCGCGACGTCACAATTAACGGCAAATTTAACAGTTTGACTAACGGATGTATGAGACTGTCCCAAAATTTACACTTTAGGTATGATTCTGAGACGAAAAAAACTTGATGTACTAAATGTTGAAAACTATGAAACATGAGGGTAGTAAACAGTCTTTTACCCATAAAAATAAGTAAGTGGGTGAAGATGGTGACAAGAGGTGGGGGTGGGTTGAAATCGTTTTCCCAAATTAAGTAAAGGGAGATGGTCTCCCTGGATAGCCCCCTTGCATCTATCTTCGCACTTTGCACTTGGCACGCTTGAATCCTCTTCTGGGTTGGTTGAAGTTGGCCCTATTATCCTTTCATTTTATAAACTTCGTGATGTGCAAACTACCTTAAGTATCCTCCTCCATGTACATTGAATCCGGGCTTTTAAGCTTTTGTCGGTTTCGGATTGCAAGTTCACCTTACATGGTTATAGCCACCAACCCCACATGTTCGAAATGTTGCTAGGTCAGGAAGATTGAGTGCGGGTTTAAGATGCCACTAGCCGAGGAACTCGTCATTCATTTTAAACCACTAGGCCTTTATTTTATTTTATTTTTACTTAGTTAAACCTCGATGATCTTTTCATCAAGTCATTGCCGATGTCTAGTTTTTAGAAGCTCATATGAGGAACTGAAATGCGGAAATTGTCCGATTTACACTTGCAATCTAATTAGGGAGTTTTGTTGATTTCTAAGAGAGTATTTGATAAATACCAAGTTGACCTTAATGTACTTTTTTTCATTTGTTCATGAGCATTTTTCCATTGAGTTTTGCTAATCTGACAAGGTTTTAGTGAGACACCTATCTTGAGTTGGTCATACTCTGTGAACATTAATCAGTGCTTGGTTACTTTAAACATTGACTTTGCACTTTTTACCTACTTTGCACTTTTTACCTTTTTTTGAGACATTGGATTTTGTTTTGCATTGGGTTTTACATTGTCAGGTTTTAGTGAACTTATATTTACATACATGCAACCCTAACTTAGTTACGTGAGTGTATTGTCTATACCGATCAAATTCCTTCACCAATTTGCATTAGATGGGGTGACTTCTCAATAAGATTTGGGATATCTAATTCCTTCGTTACTTGTATTAATTGCGAAGTAAGTAAAGTCCACCTAACTAGTATAAATAAAGGCATAAGGCCACAAGAGAACATGTACAATTCACAACAACTCAACTCCCTATTTTCTCTTTCTTGACGACCCTCTCCTATCCTCACTCTAAATTTTCCTTCAGCAATATATTAAACTATAATTGATTTGCATTAGATCGGGTCGCTTCTCAACGGCTTCTCACTAGGCCGAGACCAATACTTGTTAGATCATCTAATAGTGGCCCCATGATTCAACCTTAAGGTCCATTGCATGCTTTCCAAAACATTTTTCATCTTGCTATGCCAGGTCCTACTCCAAAAAGGAATTGTGGACCTTTTTCCTCCTCGCAAGGCTGGATCCTACTCAAACATGGACTTGATCATTTTTATTTTATTAAGTAGATCTGGCATTTGTGTCGTGTTGTTTTCGTGAATATCTTATATCTGAACCGGTATGTCGTGTAACACTTATTACAATAAACAGATAATATGATCTGACCTGAAATCGATCTATTAATATTAGCGAATGAGTCGGGTCATATTACCCGTTAATATGACTCGACTCATTACCCGTTAATGAAAATATATTTTAAATCAATAAATAATCAAATGAAAAATATAATGCTAAATTAGTATCTACATACCACATTATCACATAAATATTACTTCAAAAAATGACTATTATTATGGTAACTTTTTTTAGTAGTTTTTTTTTAAAAATTAATGTACAATGTGAAAAATATAAAAAGAAAAATATACAAACGCTCATAATGACGAACTCTACAATTTTTGTGAAGAGGTCAACTCACAAATTCGCCACTATTATCCCATAACCCATAGATTTAAATTTAACCGTTGATTGTCATTTATGTTTACGCTCCATTCTTCTCACTTAATTTTGATTTTCCAATTTTGATTTTATTTTTAAAACATGATCTTTTAGCGGATGCAAAAAAATGAACAGTTCGGATCGTTGATATCACGTTCAATTTTTACGGTTAGTGAAAATATTACTCGAAGTTTATAAAGTCTCTAGAAACTATATATATAACATCGACTCATATTTCAGTTAACCGTAAACATCGGAATGTGATATCAACGATCCAAAGTGCATTTTTCTACATCCGCTAAAAGATCATATTTTCAAAAAAGAAATTTGAAAAACAAAATCCAGTTAAAAGAATAGAGCGTAAACGACAATCAACTGTTAAATATAAGTCTATGGTTTATGGATTATGGTATTTGAGTTCGGAGGTGGGCCCTTCACGAAAGTTGTAAAGCTTGTCATTACGAGCGATTGTATATTTTTGTAAAATTTTTCACTCTTCCACATTAATTATTATGAATTTTTATTAATTTTACACTCAAACAAAAAAACTATTCACGAGGGTTTGGAGAGTTTTAAAAATCTAAATGACAATGCAATCATTGTCTAATCCTAGATGATGCAATTAGGCGCGTTTATATATTCCTTCATAGTTTTCAACTTGTACATTAATTATTATGAATTTTTATTTACTTTGAACTCCCCCTAAAAACAGTATTCATGAGGGTTTGTAGAAGATGCGATAATGAGCGTTTGCATATTTTTTTTTTTCACATTTTTCACACTTGTAAATGAATTATTATGAATTTTTTTTATTGTGCTTTGGTATTTTTAAATTGCTATGTATTTTAATGTGCTTTATAAATTTTTAATCTCACTTATGTGAGATTAAGTACTATGGCTATTGTGGTAACTAGTAATGTTTTTTTAGTAGTTCATAATTATCAAACCGACTTTTTTATTAACGGATTGAACCGGGTTACCTGCGTCTAAATTCATTAAGAATGGGTGATCCAATAACGACCAGATTAGTTATTGGGTTGAAGTGAAACTCATTATTTTACCATTTTCGTATCATGTTAATGGGTCATGTAAAAAATTACCAAGTCTATTACTAAGCCAGTTCTCAATCTAATAAGGACTTGGACCATTTTCCCTTCTTGTTAGTCCGAGTCGTACTATAATAGGGACTTGGTTGGATGGATTTGATTGACCTCATCCCAAGTTGGCCAAGCACATTCCAAGTTGTTGAAGGATTTCATCTTTTCAGGTAACAACTATTTCATTAATCAAATAAAATGAGAAACATTATCTATTAAGAATCATTTCATGGTTTTTTCATAAACTTATTATTATTAAAAAAAGAGGGCGGGGGTTAAAACTATTATAATAATTTAGGGAAGGGAGAAGTTTCGAACCTGGGGCACACGTATGGAAACCCAACTTCCTATCCACTGGGATATTGGACCTTATAAACACAACAGAAAAGATAATACAAAACCTACCCCATATAGCCACTTCTAACTAAAAGAATGATAACACTAAAGAAGACAAAGCCTTATATCACTTTCTAATGAACTTACAAAATACGACTCTTATTCGGCAATATGAGACATCACGAAGATGTCACCATAGTCCTTTACCAAACCATGGCCGTTCAGATGATGGGCTATGGATGTAATCGGCAAAATTACACCTTCATTTGAAGCAGCAAAGCATGCATAGATACTTATGGTGACCGACTACTTTGCTAAATGGGTCGAAGCAAAATCATAGGCCGAATTAACGTCTAAGGAAGTTTGCAATTTTTTAGAAGAAAACATTGTGACCAGATTCAGGGTACCAGAGATGATCATAACTGACAATGGCATAATTTTTACAGCCAATAGGTTCAAAGAATATACGGCGAATTTGAAAATCCAACTCGAACAATCCACGCCGTATTACCCACAAGCAAATGGACAGTCTGAAGCAAGTAATAAAGTTTTGATCGGCATTCTTGAAAAATGATAAAAGAAAAGCCTGGTATGTGGCATTTGAAGTTAAATGACGCTTTATGGGCATATCAGACTTCACTCCGATCAGCAATAGGGACGACCCCATATGCATTGATTTACGGGCACGACGCGATGCTACCAGTCGAGCTAAGTATAAACTCAATGTGAGTAATCGAACAAAGTAGTTTGATTAGTGCCTAGTACAATCAGGCCATGAGGCAAGAGTTAGAAGACTTAGAGGAAATTCATCTTGATACCTATAATTTATTAGTGGCGCAGAAAAAGGTTGCTGAGTGGGCTTATAATCGATGGGTCAAACTAAAAACATTGCGCAAAGGTGAGCTAGTTTGGCAAACTGTATTGCCAGTGGGAATTAAAGATCCTAGATTCGGGAAATGGTCACCAAATTGGGAAGGACCATTCATTGTCTATAAAGTTCTCGGCAATGGGGCATACCACCTCAAGGATCGAACCGGTCTGATTCATAAACTACCAATTAATGGAAATTTTTTAAAAATTATTATCTAGTCACTTGAGAGATACAAGAATAAAAAGTTCATTTCATTAATTTTTGAAAAAAGGTGTACAAAGCAGAACTGATTAACCAATTTATAGCTAAAGACAAAGTTCTAAGAGGACAAAGGAAAGAAAGCTTCGAGGGTGGCTTTCAACTCTAACCACCTTACTTCGCCTATTGTGACTTCGGCTTGCCGTGTTCTCTTGTCCATCTTTAGCTGCTCAATCCGATTCGTGCCAGCCATGTATTCAGCCAAACGAGGTTTGCTTAACTTAAAAGCATTTGCAAGATTAGAGGCAACGACCGACCTAATCGAGGCCAGGCAGTTATTCTTTCTTCACTTTTATCGTCTCGACCTCTGGACGAAGAGCCTCTTGAGTAACCGTTATAGCCTTAAAGTCATCTTCTGCTCAAAGAGCTCTCTTAAAGATATCAAAATATTCTTGGGTTCATTCTAGGATAGAAGACAGGAGAGTGACAGTTTCATTGCTCAATAGGTCATCAGCTACAAGGTCGTTCAAACATTCTCCTACATTGTCAAGGCCTTTGCGTTCGAGGATTTAGGAAGTCGAGAGAGACAAGAGCTCCTGCAACTTGACAAGGGCATTTGACTCAGCCGCTGATACAGAAGTCTGACTGTAGTGGCAGAAGGATCGGTCGTCCCCAAAGAACCGGAAAGAAGGGCGTTAAGTTCGATTTCCCATGAAGGCTGTGTGTAGAAATATATATGTTTAGAAAAATCAAGTCAGGGGAACTGAAACAAGGAAGGTTTGCTTTAAGACCTGTCGATAGGAGACTTCGGCTGTGTTTGCTGGTTCATTGCTCAAACCTAGAGAAATTAATGACCGAGCCCAATGTGTAAGGGTTCCTCTTAATTCACGTAGCCAATGGAGGCTATCCACATTTGATGGCCACTAAGGCGGCCAAGAAATGTAGATAACACCCTTTGATGCATATAATTTTTGGTGAAACGAGTAATTGGGCACCTGGCATTTAATATTTTCTTGGTTTAGACTTCTAAAGCAGAAAGTTAATAAAAAGATAATGAAGGTTCTTACAAAAGCCGAAGTGACCTCCTAAGGAGGAATGCCAAGATTCCGATCTTGGGGATGAATCAGTGTCTTTGCTGTCGCTTCTGGTTCGACAGAAGGTACTGCTTCATGCCCCGCGCTCGCTTCGGTTGCATGAGGGTTGACTTGGCCAATTGCTTTGACCATCGGCTGAAGATTGGTGGGTGGCAGTTCGGCCAACTGAGGCCGCCTCACCAACTGGGGTCCCTCGCTCTCGTCCTCCTAGACAGCAAAGGCTTTTTCATTACTCTAAGAGTTTCAAAAAAAAAAAAAAATTGCTAACAAAATGGTGGTACCTCTTCTTCCACGACGATTACTGATTTCTTTTTAAGATTTGGGGGAAGACTTTTCTCAGCCAAAGTGGCCGCCTTCCCCACAACAACAGCTACTGGGCCGACCCTAGAGTTGTAGGACCTTCGACCAATAGAACGACGACTGGTTCGCCCATGGCCGGAATAGTGGGGTGAACTTTAGTCAACTGATCCATTGGAGGATTTTGCAGTTCTCTCATCAAGGCCTTGATGATAGAACGAGGGAGAGAAACGTTAGGAGCAGTTGCTCCTGTAGTTTGACTAGAGATAACATAAATCTCCCACTCTTCTTTCTTGGCAAATTTCTTGACACGTTTTTTAGGCTGAAGAGCGTCTCCTGCAGTTTCGACTTCCGGGTGAGGTCGTTTGCTCGGTGGAGTCAGCACAGTAGCTGCCGCCTTTTTCATAGGAGGGGTAAGTTTTTTCTTAGTTGCGGCCATCGCAACCACTTACACCCTCTTTATAGTACGACCACCTAAAAACACTTGAGTTTAAGTCATAATGAAGTTTGAAATAAATAGATGAACAAGATAAATAAGAAGGTATATACCTTGGGTCGTTTATTTGGATTTTGGGGTAAGAGTCTTTTTGGGTCGATCGCCAAAAAGCTTCTTGGAAATTTCCTCGATTGAAACACTAAAAAGTCCCTAGTGTATGGATCTTACCAGTCGATGAAGGTGCTGGCACATCAGGTTTCTAGAGTGTTCAACCGAAGGTGGAACTTCAAACATCGCTCCTCGAACCTCTTCTCGGCTATTTCTCATTTTCTCTCCGAAGATCCTGAGAGGCGTTATCGGTTCAGAAGTGAGTGAGAATCAAGGAACAATAAGGGGTTCCCTTAGAGATAGCCCAGCTGATGAGCCAAGAAGTTAAGATGATAGTCTTCCTAGCTTCCTCGTCAGGCTTCGTAACCGTAAGGTAGGTCACGAGTGATGATAAAGGATCCATATGACATTCAGAGATCAGCTTCTTCGGCCTCTTCCCATGCTGATTGTGGGAGGACAATAGATTATGGATATGTTAGGCGACGACAGACTTGGAATTCATCGTTTGACAAGCCCTCTAGGTTGAAGAAATATTTGAAGATTCTTTCGGCCGAGTGAGCAGGAAGAGGGCGTGAGGCCAGTTCCTAGCCCATTGCCTCGAAAGGGTTAAAGCTCGAGACTTCTGGCCGCATTGTCAAGA
This sequence comes from Malus domestica, assembly GCF_042453785.1. Taxonomy (NCBI): domain Eukaryota; kingdom Viridiplantae; phylum Streptophyta; class Magnoliopsida; order Rosales; family Rosaceae; genus Malus; species Malus domestica. The sequence goes on from NC_091669.1 coordinate 13,231,023, forward strand.
AATAGACCTGCAGCCAGAGCTAGAAGACCCAAATTAGGCCGTTTTGGTCGGGGTCGATCTTCCCTGCAAAAGCATCTGCTAAACACCGATTGAGGTTAGCGAGGATGGCTGGGCTAAGAGCTAAGATAAGATTACTAGCTAGGGCTTTGATAACTGGTATGTTTTCGGCCAGACATTTATTCAATTTGGCACAAAAAATATACTTGTTGTACCAATAGAATAAGAAGGCCCCATGTTCCCCTCTCTTGTGAGCTTCCCCTTTCGAGTCGACGAAATGGATGATCAGGGTGTTGCAGTTAAAGAAGTTCTTGTGCAGCTTCTGCGTGTCTTCTTTCGACGGTCTTTGGCCTCCTTGCATCAAGGCTTCGATGAAGCGATCTTCGAAAATGATCTTCACGTCCATCAGAATCTCTACCCAGAGAGAGCAACATCGACTGAGTGGCCGGTTGGAGAAGTGCCAAGTATGGCTATGATATCCAACACAGTCGGACCAAGGGGGCCGAAGGGAAGAACCATCATGTTGGTGGCCGAGCACCAAAAGCTTAGAGCAGCCCTCATAAGTTCTCGGTCCAAATTCATCTTGATGGTGAAGAGTTTGATGGCATAAAAAATGCTAAAAGATCTCCACTCATCGTCGAAGTGTAGCTACATCCGGGTAACCCAAGCAGCCTAGGCTGAAGTAGTTGAGGGCCAAACACCTTGGAGTTTGGCCGATTCCCATTTCGACCAATCGTAACCTTGGAAAAAGGGTTTCAGGCAATGTACTTTCAATATTTCGATGATGGTTTCTGGGACATCATCCTTGAAGAGTGGGCCGAAAGTTTGATGAAGAACATTTGGTTCATCCTCGAATCGAATGGTCTTGATGGTGTTTCCATCAGTAATGCTTCGACACTTGTTGCATTCCTCGACGAACTAAGTAATGAATGTATTTGCAGCCATTGAAGAGGATGAAGATTTTCTGAGTTTCAAAGTAAGGTTGGTTTTCTGAGTTTGAGAGTAAATGGCAAAGAAATTTGAGAATTTTGAGAGCATAAAAGTCTGAATGAAGGAAGTTGGGTATTTATAGGCTTTGAGGAAGAAGACCAATGGTTTTACTTTGAAAAGTTAGGGGTAGATTCAATCGCAATGTCATGCAATCATGACGAATACTTAGAGAGTCCAGGTGACGAGGACGAAAAACTCGTAGATTAAGGATGCATAATGGCGTGTGATGGCGGGTTTTATAAAGAAATGACGTTTTGGTGCTCGCATGAACTCGAGGATGCCAAAAAGTTTGCGAATCAAGAATACACGATTGAATTTAGTGGCGAGTTTATAATGAAACGACGTTTTAATAGGCCACACACCTTAAACGTCATCATTAGGGGTTGACATGTTGGGAATATGCCACGTGGCAAAAGGGCCTGACATGGTTGAAATCGTGTAATTGTTCGCCATAAATGTATCTCAGTGATTGTGAAATTTGAGGTCTCTCGGTGTCCTTTGGTAATATGTTAAAAGGGCGATTTCACTTCTTCAAGGTCAGAATTCGGCCAAGATTTGCAGGCCAACGGCCTCATAAGTGAAGGGGCAACGTTTGAGCCCAAAATAATATTATTGGGCCGAGCCTAGGTTTGTTCTCGGCCCAATACTCTTCCAAAAGTATTATGGGTCGTCCAACCACCATAGGCCTCCTAATTAAGTTGGCCGAGTCTTATTGTTAGAATGATTGGTTTGGATAAGGGCAAAGAGGTTAAATCCTGGTACAACGAAGGGTCTCAAAGTTGAAAGCGCTGAGAATTAGGAAATGAATATGGTTCATTATAGAGTTTAGTTCAAAGACCTGTTGGAACTTGGATTGGCTATTTAGGAGTTCTAGTCTGAGTGCATCTCTGGTTTAGCTAGGAGTAAGTTCACTGCTATAAATAGAAGATGATGTGCACCATGTAAAGCCTCCAATTCAACAAACAAAACTGCCATGTGCAAACTCTCGCTATACGTGAAACCTTTCAACAACTTTGAGATTTTTCTTTTCTTTTTTCCCGCCAACACATCTTCAGTTTAGATAAACATCACTGTGAAGGCAATTGGCGACATCTTCAGTTTGGATAAATAGCACCAGAGCCGTAGAATCAGCCGATCAAAGAGCACCTTCAGTTTGGATAAACAGCACTGCTTTTCGGCCAACTGATTAACTATCCAAGTCTCGATAAACAAGGATTTTTGAGTCCTTGTTGGTAGAGGTCATCTTATCAGCCTTCTTGGCGAAGTGAGGCATTACCAAGTTGCTACATTCAGCATATTGAAAGCCAAATCTGATATTGAACTTCGCAAAACTAGCAGCCTTATCTTCAGGCTTTAGAACCCAAAGGCTGAGACATGTTCCTTCCTCGGCCGTAGTCACCAGATCAAGAAGTCAGCAGCCCGCAACATCAACACATTTTACTCCCTAGCCGAACTCAATAGAAGAGTTAGCACGCCCTGCATATAACCGAAGGACGTAGTTAGCTTATTAATTACTTGGCATGCGCGTCACGTAGGTTTGGTAGTTTTTAGGGCCATTAGAGATTTACGTGTGTTGGGATACTAGAATTAATGATGTGTAAATGCCAGTAGGAGGAGATGAGCTGGGATTCACATTAGAATTATCATGTAGAACTTGTATGTATGAGCGTCTAGATATTTATTGTTACGTTGAACTAATAGTGTGTGTGCTTATACTTGCGATTCATATGGTTTGATGTAAGAAGTGGATGTATGAGGTATGTGTATGTGATGTGTGATTATGTGACTGTACTTTGTAGTAGTATGCTACATGGATGGTCTTGCCTAGTTAATCCACATTAGAAAACCATATGAATTCTATAGGTGACTCTGCTTGGTTAATCCGCATTAAGGGGTTACGGCCTCGATTACGTGGTTTCCATAGGTGGTCATGGTTGGTTAATCTGCATTGGGGTACCATACTATTAGATGCATACCTATCATACTACCTGGTTAATCCACATTGGAGGACCATAAGCATTCTAAGAATGGTCCTGCTTAGTTAATCCACATTGGGGAACCTTACTATTAGATTATGGATGGTCTTGCCTGGTTAATCCTTATTAAGATACCATATTTATCTAAGGGTGACTCAGCCTTTTTAATCCTCATTAAGTTACATTGTTCTATAGGTGGTCATGCCTGATTAATCTATATTGGGAGACCACGCTATTAGATGCTTATCTATGGTCCTGTTTAGTTAATCCACATTGGAAGAGCATACACATTCTAAGGATTGTTTCATTGGTTAGTTAGGAACCCTCATCCGTTTTGAGTTCGTTGAGTTAGTCTGAAGTACCACTTCCTATTTGGTTTCGTTGTTTTGGTCCATAACCCTCATCTGTCTGGATTTCATTAAGTTAGTCAGGAATCCCATTTCCTATTCGATTACGTTGAGTTGGTCTGAAACCTTCCTGACCTCTAGATTCATGAATAAGAGTTTCTCAAGGGGTACTCTTTTATTTGTAACTTGAAGTTACCTTGATATTCTTCGAATCTATGTAGAGAAATATAGAGATTGGCTTTATTAACTTTTTTGAAATGATATTTGATCTTATTATTGATTAATGTGGTTAAATGTTAATATTGTGCATCTTTAGTTCATTAAAATGTGAATTATTGTTGGAAAAAATTATGATATATATGGACGATTGAATGATATATTGGCGTATCACTCGCATTAGGAGTTATTTGGCTCTGATTTTCGGTCAATTAATGCCATGAAATATTTCGGAACTAAACAAAATGGTGACCTATGAATGGCTTGATATGTCTTTTGGTATGTAAGAAGCTTAAAACAAAGGTTAAATGCAACCACAAAATAAGAGGAAAGGATATTACGTTGTTGAACTGTTGGCTTAGTTTTGGTCATGTCTCGAAAGTGAGTGAGAGTTAAATAGATGCGTTTTGGTGCAACGTGTCAATCCTAGATGTATCTCGAGATCGGAGCTTGACATTTGCCAAGCAAACAACTAAAGCCCGAAAATAACTTGATACCCTTAAATGCACACGTACACATCATCTGATATGCTAATGTCACTAACGCCATTGTGTGAACTGGCTCAAGATTCAATTGAAGGCCACCAACCAAGAATTACAGTCATTGTCAGCGCCAAATGACATATCTAACCTTGCTCCAACATAAGGATATGGTTGAGGTTGCTCCTTCTCCATTGCCTATAATAAAACTAGAGGCCTTCAAACTCGGGACTTTCGTTATATTCAATCCCAACGATTAAACAAAAGCTTTCGTGAATATTTAATCAACCTAACAGCTTTTCAGAACAAATTGAGTTGCCTTTCAACTAGAACTCTCTTAGTTCTTCAATTACAATCTCAAGGCCTTCCTTCAAATCAAACATTGCCTATGATCCCTGAGATCTAAAACTTTTATAGCTCGGCCAACTTGTGGTATGATTAAGTGGATGTGCAATTCTAACCATCCTGATTTCCTCTCTGAGGTGCATGTTTTGAAATAAGTCCAATCCGACAACAGTGATCTCGATGGACTTCTCTAGCATTATATTGTCTTTCATGGACTTCTCTAGCATTACATCAAGTCATGTAGCTCGACCCATCAACTTAAATATTACTTTTAATTAATTTTTTTAATCTTGACTCCATCATGAAATGATAACATTTTGTTTCTCATTTTAATTTCTATTTTCCATTTACATTTTAGGCAAGCATACATGAAACACATTGAATTTGAAGTCCTCGTTCCCTCGAGAGACATAAAAGAACTTTACCAAACCAGAGTCTCACTTTGTGCACAATCATACAAAGTTAGATTAACGCGTAATTTTTACACACACTCAAATAGTGGAATGCCTGTTCACTCTTTCTCTTAAACCATCTCGTGGTACTGAGATCGAAAACAATATTCAATGCAAATACATGTTGAATCCAATTCAGAGTCTGCTCGAGTTTTGATACCAACAACCAAGTAGAATAAATAAAACACCAAATAAATACAATTATGGCCAACTAGGGATGAGCATGTCCATGGCCTTATGGTCTAGTTAAATCCATCCAACCATGTCCTTATTAAAGTAGGACTCCGCCGGACTCCGCCTAACATAGAGGAAAAGGGCCAAGTCCTTAATAGAATGGGGCCGTATCTAAGAAGATGAAAATGGACAAAGTCGTTGTTTAAGGAGAAGGGTCCAAATCTTTCTTTGAGTAGGGACCCGGCCTAGCAATGGGGCAAAGGGATCCAAGTCTTGTTTCAGTCGAACTAGGCCTAGAAAAGCAAAAGATGGTTCAATCCTTAGTGATGAAAACGAGAAAATATTTATTCTTCTATGATACAGCTTGGAAGACCTTAAGGTTGAACGGGGCCACTTCTAGATGGCCTAGGGAGGATCTACAGATGGACCTTGGAGATTCGAAGACCCCTCGGCAATCCTAAAATGCTGTTAGAAATTTTTCGAGGGACCCCTCGTACTCAAACACGGTGTCTATGCTGGAGGTTGTAGCTTGCAACAGAGAAGAAGACAACGGGGGAGAAGAAAGAAAACATGGCCTTTTTAAAAATTGGTCCAAAACGCAGTGTTTTGGCCTTTTTTTTTTTAAGCCAATGAGACAAATGGTGTTGTTTGTCCATGATTCCATATTCTTTTAAAGCCTAGCCCCACATGGGCCATCTTTCTCGAGAGTCCCTTTTCCTTTTCCCATTCCTTTGCTTTTCACCCCTGATCCCTCCATCTTTCTTATATTCACCCAAAACCCTAAATTTCTAATCCCACCCAATCCCATACTATAATTACATTACTCCAATATCATACCTCCACTTATTTCAATTCTTCAAGCCACCACTATTTGGTTCAAAATTCAAGTAAGTTTTTGGTATTCTAATCTAATCTCAATTAAATTATATTAGATATTAGTGGAGATTTTTAGTCTATTATTGATATGATTGTTGATATGTTTTATGTTTGTATACTCATTTTATCATTGAAATTTAGATGGAATTTTTGTTTATTGGTTGATTGGTATATGTTTTGTGTTTTTGGTTAAATGTGTAGTTTAGAAATAAGAAATATGGAAAGATTTTTCAAGCCAAAGCCAATAGCACCATCTACTTGTCAGGTAGTTCGAGCTCAATGATGCGAAATATATAAGCACACAAATTAAACCCTCTTTTTATCAATTGTAGCAAAGTATGTATGTAGGGATCGTTCTAGGCCGAGGATTAGGAGGGATTGCCAAATCACTTGAAACTGACTCAAAACGTAAAAACAAAGTTTAAAACACTAAACTAGACTCAAAGAATGCAAAACTAAACTATAAAACACCAAAACAAACCAAAAGACTCAAAACAGCAAATAAACACTCAAAACTGCCTTAAAAACACTTTCTGGGCAGTTTTGAACACCTAACACTAAATTGGACGAAATTGAGTTATGACTTGACTCAAGACACTTAAAAACACAAACTAAATTGATTTCTAACTAATCTAACACTTCAAAATAAATGGGGATTGAGTTTTGACGAAAATTGAAAACAAGAACAAACTTTGTAAATTGAACAGATTCTAAAACGAATTTGATAAAAGTGAATGGATGGAAAGCTAGCTTAGGGGTTCTTCTCCACACATGTCACACTTGCATACAAAACGATTTCCAATTGCTTCTCAATAAACCATGAATTCCCAACACCCCAGATTAACCGTGAATTTCACTAATTAACCCTCAGATTTTCCTTAAGTTATTGAATTGGATGAATTGCATACGACAACCCAAAGCATTCCCCACAAGTTCCCTACATGAATTGCATAATAGAGATACAAGCAAGAATCATTAAGTTCTATGAAAATCATAAGCATTGGCAAAGCACTCGTTACTATGAATTGCATGAAACTTATGCCAAGAATTTACTTAACACGATTGTGATCAACAACCTTTACTACTTGTGAATATAAGTTCATAACGATTAGGTTAAACTCCCTTATATCCTAGCATCAAACTTATGCATGAAAATTAAGCGTGCACTCTCAACCAACATACACAAATCAGTTTTAATTCATGTAGATAAGTAAATTGAATTCACAACTTATGAAACGCAATTAGAAGTAATCAAATCATATAGCAAGCATAAACATGGTTTCAAATTCCCCCCTAGCCAAGGGGGGGTTTAGTTCCTCATACTCGCAAAGCAAAGATACATAAATTTAGACATTAAAATCCAAAAAAAGAAAACACCTAGATACTCCAATTTGGACAGCAGGTGCATCCACGAATTCTCCTTCCTCCTTGCTACGGCACAAAGACTTTGGACAGGTTTTTGGGTGGTATTTGTATGGGAGAATGGGTAGGGAATGGTATGGAAGGGTTTAGGATTGATGGGGGGTGCGGCAAGGGGTGAATTTTGGCAGAAATTTGGGAGAATGGTGGTGGAAGACTACGGCAAAGAGAGGGAATGATTTCTGGCGAAAATTCTGAATATGGAGGGGTGGTTGATGTGTTTTTGATGTAGTGTAATATGTAGTGTTCTTCCCTTCACTCCCTATTTATAGAAGCTCCAAAGCAAAGAATCACTCAAGTGGCTTCAATAAACAATACAAACAAAGACCAAAATGATGCAAAAACAGCTAGTTTACATGCTCTTTTATCATTGTGTCTTGCCTTTAACAAAAGGCAATCATTCCTCTTTTGCTAATTCAACTCCTTTGTAGCTATCCATGTGCCTTCATTCTTCAATTTCTGATGCATTTGCCTTGTATTCCATCCCTTTTCCACATGTACTAGCTGTTAGACAACTTTCACACACATGTTTTGCATCATTTCATCTTGCAAACATCAACTTTTGGCCACTTTACACCTCTACACACATGCTATGCATCATTTCAGCTTGCAATTATGTTTGTAGTTGCTGAAAATGTGAATACATCTTGTAAAGCAATCCAACAAATGGCATCTTTCACTTCTTTTCCTTTCAAATTGTTCCTTAAGTGTATGTATCTGCACACTTCCACACTTCAACTTTATTATTCAGATTTTTGCATGTGTTGAAACCCTTTTTAAAACACCAAAAACGTCCATTCCACTTGCTCCATATGCATGCAATCCATTTTGGCCCAAAATTGCTCCAAATTGCACAAAAATGCACTTTCTTTCCAACTTTGTTATTAGGACCTACAAACACATGAAAATAGCTTAAAACACTCTTATAAGCAATAACTAACTAAGTAAATGCAAGAAAACATGTTAACTAAGTCGCATAAATATGCTCCTATCACTCAAGACAAAATGAGTGTGACATTGATTTTAATAATCTTGAGAGAGACTTGGGAAAAAGAATTCAAATGAAGGACTATCCATCTAATATTCAAGATGAGGTCCGAAGAGCATATTTGCAAATGGGACCTTGTAGGCCTACAAAGTATGAGTTCCCATACACTTTGCATGCAAAGAAAAGACGATGATTTGTTGTTTCGTGGTTGGAAGAATATGATTGGTTGGATTATAGTATATCTAAAGATACGGCATTTTCTCTTCATTGCTATCTCTTTAAAATCAACTTTTCACAATTAGGAAGCGATGCCTTCACTGGGGTAGGCTTTAAGAAATGGAAGAATGCAAGAGAATGTTTTGACAAACGTGTTGGTCCTATTGATAGTTTCCACAATAAAGCTAGAGAAGTGGCTAATTATCTAATGAACCAAAAGACACATATTGAAGCAGTTGTGATCAAACAGTCAGAAGAAGAGTGTATGAAATATCATCTTTACTTGAATGGATCAATAGATTGCACTAAGTTCTTTTTGCGACAAGGCCTTCCTTTTTGTGGTCACGATGAAAGAGACACTTCAAATAATAGGGGGAATTATTTAGAGCTCTTGCAATTCCTTGTGGATCATGATGAGAAAATAAGGGAAGTTGTGTTGGAAAATGCTTTGGGAAATCTCAAGCTAATAGCTCATTCAATTCAAAAAGATATTGTCAATTCATGTGCCTTCGAAACTATTAAGGCTATTATGAAAGAAGTGAAGGAGAGCAAATTCTTTTCTATAATGGTAGATGAATCACGTGATATTTCAACAAAGGAGCAAATGGCAGTGATTTTGCGTTATGTGGACAACAAAGGTCAAGTAATTGAAAGGTTCGTGGGAGTCCAACATGTTACCGAAACAACTTCAAGTAAACTAAAAGAATCCATTGATGAGTTCTTGAAACTACATGATTTGAGCTACTCCAACCTATGAGATCAAGGTTATGATTGCATGCGTAATATGAGAGGTGAGTTCAATGGCCTTAAAAAAAAATTTGGATGTAGAGAGTTGTGCATTCTATGTTCATTGTTTTGCTCATCAACTTCAATTAGCTCTTATTGTTGTAGCAAAGAAAAACTCCAATGTTACCGCTATTTTCACATTGACTAATAGTTTGGTGAATGTTGTTGGATGCTCATGTAAGCGTCGTGATGCACTTAGAGAGAAACAACAAGAAAATTGAAGGAAATTTTGTGAAAAACATGTTCATTTGAGCAACATCTATGACATGCAATTAACATTTAAAGGCGGAATCATGCTTGTATGCACTCAAAAACAAAACATTACCCATGAAATTCAAAGCCTAGTAGAAAGGTGAACCAAGACTCAACTCAAGAACAAAGTGAGTTGAGACATTTTATACCTTTGTTGATTCCTCTTTGCATAAGCAAAGGCTAATCACCCAAGGAGAGGGCCTTCATTCCTTGCTTCTTAGATCCACGGATTTCTTGGATGAGGATGGTTAAAAGGATTATCCAAGTTCCCAAAGTTGAGAACCTCTAATTTTTCCACACCAAGGATGGACTTGAAGAAGAGATAAGTGACCTTGGAGGAGGAAAGATTGCTAGCTAATCTCCTCCAAGGGGCCAGCCTCCTAGAGAGAAAGGGAGAGACATGTTCTCTCCAATTTTCTCCAAAAGAAAACCCTAAGGATGAAATGTCTATAAAGTTGCCTTTATACCACCTCACAATGGAGTGGCAAACTTGCAATTAAGCCAAGTTCACTACCCCTCTCTACATGGCCGGCCATTAAGGGTTCATTGGGCTTTCATGCCTTTTGTGTTTTAAAGTTGTCATACTACTTGAGTTAATGGGCTTGACATTCAAATCCCATTGGGCCTTGCGGCTGATGCGAAAATTATCTTAACACACAAATTTAACCCTATTTTGACAATTGTAGTACAAGTATAAGTAGGGATCGTTCTGGACCGGGGATTAGGAGGGCTTGCTAATAACCTCTAAACTGACTCAAAAACATAAAACTAAACTTAAAAACACTTAACAAGACTCACAAGACTCAAAGCAAACTTAAAATACTCAAAACAACTTAAAACAACCAAATAAACTTAAACTAGACACTAGGAATGACTTTGGACGAAAATTGACTTTTAATTGAATCAAAACACTTAAAAACACAAACTAAAACAGATTTGAAACACTTTGAAACAGGAAACTAAAAGGGGGGGTTTTGATTTGGATGAAGTTGAAACAAACAAATAAGTATGAAAAACTAGACAGATTGTAAAACAAATGTGAGAAATAAGATGATGGATGTGATAGCTAGAGGCTTTTTCTCCACACATGACATGTATGCAAATAACTCGATTTCTAGTTACTACTTCATTGAATTATGAACGATAATGCTCCAAATTAACCGTGACATCACTAGTTAACTCTCAGATTTTCCTTATTTTATTGGATTGGATGACATCATTCGACAACCCAAAACACTCTTCTAAAGTTCCCTACATGACATCATAATAGAGATACAATCAAAGATCATTACGTTTAATGAAAATCATAAGCATTGACAAAGCACTTGCAACTATGACATCATGTCGCTTATGCTAGAAATTGAACTTAACGCGATCGTTTATAAGCGACCTTCACTACATGTGAATATAAGTTTGTAACGATTATGTGAAACTTCCTTATATTCTAGCAACGGATTTATGCATGCCAATTAAGTGTCGACCCTTAATTAACAAATACAAATAAGTTATCAATCAAATAGTTAAGCCAATTGCATTCACGATTCAAGAGTTCATAACTGGAATTTATCAAATTATATTGCACACATAATCATGGCTTTAAAATCAACCCTAGCCAAGAGGGGTTTAGCCACTCATATTCACAAAAGAACAAAAGAAAATGAATTTAAACATTGGAAACAAAAGAAAGAAAACACCTAAACGCTTCAATAATCCAAGTTGGACAACAAGCACGTCCAAGCACTTTTATTCCCTTCCTTTGCTATGGCACAAGGTGTTGGTGAGTGTTTGAAGGTTTGTTTGTATGGAGGAATGGCTGAATGTGTTTAGGTTGGATGGAGGTCACGGCAAGGAAAGGGAAATAAAGGTGCATGTAATTGTGTTTTTGTTGTGGGAATGTGTAGAATGGTTAAGAAGAAAAGACTCTGCCTTGCGGCAGAATGTGTCTTCCTCCCTTCTCCCTAAACTGTCCCCCTCAATGTGTCTTTAGATGGATATATTTATAGGCTAGGGAGAGGATGTAGTGGGTGGTGGTAATGAATGGATGTAGTGGTAGGTGAATGTGTTGGGTGGTTGAAATGAGTGGATGTGTTGGTAGGTGAATGTGTTGGGTGGTTGTAATGAGTGGATGTGTTGGGTGAAATGAGTGGATGTAGTGGTAGGTGAATGTGTTGGGTGATTGTAATGAGTAGATGTGTTAGGTGAAATGAGTGAGTGTTTGGTAATGAGTGGATGTAATGGGTGTAGTGGATGGATGTTTGGTAATGAGTGGATGTAATGGGTGTAATGGATGAGTGTTTGGTAATGAGTGGATGTAATGGGTGTAGTTGATGGATGTTTGTAGTTGTAGGTCAACACACTTGCACACACACATGCTGATTTCTAGCCTTCTAATCTTCAAAAATGTCCATCCTTATGTCTCCATGCTTGCACTATCCAATCTGGACCAAAAATGCTCCAAAATGCTCCAAATAACACTTTGTTGCCAACTTTGTTATTTGAACCTACAAACACACGAAAATAGCTTAAAGTACTAAAATAACTAGAATAAAACTAAGTAAATACCAAGAAACAAGCTAACTAAGTTGCATAAATATGCTCCTATCAGCGGCCCAAAACTAACTCGAGGTCTTTAACGAACTTTATTCATTTGATTAATTAACATATTAATTAATCCTTGCCATAAATAATTAAACCATTTAATTATCCTTACTCATCTCCGTTGTTTCTTCAATCTCTACCTTACACGATGTACAATCCATTAGGTTCCTTTTAGCAAGATAGTGGGCGATTAGAACTCTTTCAAATCGATTGTGAATTGAAACTTACTTTCAATTCTCCCTTTAGTGATTATACACGTTTAGGGCTTCCACAAACCATGAGTGACACCTAGCAGTATGTCATGGTTACCCAAGCTAATCAGAAGAGGTAGAGAACCTATTCAGTTTAGGATTACAATGTAATACGGTCTTTCTCTAATACAATACTCTTAACCACATTGTTTGGTTTGATAGTTTAATCATGTCTACTATCCAATGTGATTCATTTACTTATATGATTACCTTGAATGTGATTTGGAACGACTTCCTAACTCTCATTCATACTCTGGCCAGAGATTCTTAATCATATCATACAGTATTCTCCCTCAAATGGTTTGAAGGTTAGAGATCCCTTGTTGCGTATTCACTTGCCTCCATGGCTAAGTGGCTTAACCCCAACTATGCCGTGGACACCCTCTGACAGAGTGACTTTGACATAGTCAAAGATCAAGGACTTAACCACAAGACAACTATGATGCCTAAGGTCAAATGACTACTTTGCATTATCCCAACCATGAGTTCTCATGTGACATGAGTATGAGAACTCCTCGTTGATCGTGTTCAGTGGACTCATTCTCTATTGAGCACCTACATGCTTGTCTTGGTGTCAATCACACCAATGACTCGAGACCAGTCACTCTCCCTAAGAGAAGACATAGCACATACTGATCTTAACGGACTGTCAATGCCCAATTGGCAATCCTATGATCAGGAACGTTTAGAATATGTATACGAAAGAGAATGGTCTCATGAATCTAACTTCTTTAAATTACATTCTCCTAATTACATATTCCTTGGACTTATCGTTTAAGCATATAACATTTATATGAGACGGCTTAAAACAATAATCTTTACCATTGATATTAAACTAGATTAGTTTAACATGTAAAATGTCTGTAAAGTATCATCATATGATTGGTTTTAGGGCACATTTCCAACAAAAATCTCATGAAAACTGTTGAAAATGATTGTCTTGAAACAAGGCAAGGGTTAAATCAAGAAACTAGTCTCAAACGTGCTGGAGATACATCGTGCTAGGGATACACTGTGGAATTCACATTATGCTGCTTTGATTAGTTTGATTACAATGTTCTCATCTGTGGTGGATGTGCTTGACATGATTGTTGAAGATTGCTACAATTGTAGTGTTGGTGAAGCAAAAAGATTATTAAAATATTTACAATCTTTTTGAGTTTGTGTTCCTCCTCTTTTTGATGAAATCCATATTAGGAGTTACAAACGATTTGTCACAAGCATTGCAAAAAAAAAAAAAAAGATCAAGAGATTGTGAATGCAATGGCTTTAGTCAAGACACGTAAAGAACAACTACGTTGCATGAGGAATGATGAAAAATTTGATCTTTTGGTTGATAAAGTGTCATCTTTTTGTGTTGAACATGAAATTGAGGTGCCTAATATGGATGATTTATATGTCATTCAAGGAAAGTCATTGCGTAAGGCTCCAAGAAAGACCAATCGTCATCATTACATAATGGAGCTCTTTTTTGAGGTCATTGATTTCCAACTTACAAAATTAGATGATCGATTCGCTGAAGGTAAGACCGAATTGCTTATTTGCTTGGCATGTTTGAGTCTGAATGATTCATTTGTAGCTTTTGATACAAAGACACTTGTTCGCCTTGCTCAGATGTATCTTAAAGATTTCACGGATCAAGATAGATCGGCACTTCAAGATCAACTTGATATTTACATTCATTTTGTGCGTTTGATAATGATTTTTCTCAATTGCGGGGGATTAATGAGCTTGCTAAGAAAATGGTGAAGAAAGGGTTGCATCGAACATTAGCATATGTATATCTGCTTGTTCAGTTGGCTTTGGTTTTACTAGTTACAACCGTTTCAGTGGAGAGGGCATTTTCCGCTATGAATATCATTAAAGGTCCACTTCGCAACAAAATGGGAGATCAATGGTTGAGTGACAGCTTAGTTGTTTACATTGAGAAAGATGTTTTTTCATGTATTGGTAATGAAGCTATCATGGAACATTTTCAGACTATGAAACCTCATCGTGGACGCTTGAATTAGGATTTTATAGCTTGTAATGTTGTTTTGCACATGATTTTTGAATGAAATGTACTATATTTAACTTTTCAGTGTTATTTTTATCTATAAATTTTTTGACCTTTATTATTGGGACCCATCGAGTTTAAAATCCTGGATCCGTCACTGCTAGAAAGTATAGTAATCGTCCCGACCTAGTGAGAAACCACCCAACCTAATGCAAAATTAGTTAGTATTATTTAATTTTTTGGTATTTTGTAGACTTGGCAAACAAGTCATGTTTGTCATTTTCATGTCATATATGTTATCGTAACAGGTTCTGTCGTGTCAAACTAGTTATCTTAGCATGTTCTTGACAAGTGACCCAATAATGATCAGATTCGTTAATGGATCGTATCGTTTCGTGTCAGGTTAACGGGTCATGCAATAAACTATCATGTTATGTCTAAATCTCACAAATGATATCTTATCGGGTTCTTAACGGTGACCTGATAATGACCCGACTTGTGAAGATGTTCTTAACTAGTGACTCAAAAACAATCCGACTAATTAATGAGTTGATCTGTAACCTGTTATTTTTGTATCATTCGTTTTAGGTTATAGTTTGTGTAAGAAATTGCCAGACATTGTATTTTGCACCAAGAAAATAAGTAAAAAATAAAGGCCTAGTGGTTCAAAATGAATGACGAGTTTCTCGTCCTAGTGACATCTTAGACCCGCAATCGATCTTCCTGGCCTAGCAACAATGCAGACGTATGACGAGGTTCCTGACACTCGTATACCAACCTTTCTCAGCCCTGTGGCTAAATCCATGTAAGTACATGGAGGGTAGTTAAGTCCCAACCTCAACCAACCCAGAAGAGTATTCAAATTAGGGTTAAGCTACATAGATTAAATTTTTAAACCAAAATTTTAAACTAAATGATATGCTACTAATAAGAAATAAGCACGTTAATCAACATTTAAGTAATAATACAATCATCAACAACCGTATCATTTGGTTTACAAAATTTGATTTAAAATTTTGATCTCTCTAATATTACCCAGCAAATTCTGATGACAAGCTTTGGCCGGGGAGGGCACGGTGTGCTCTGACTTTCCGAATCACGAAAGCCATCTTATGATTTAAATCATTCTTATTAGTTTAGTGATCATACCTAGTCCAAGACGTGATTCCTTGCTTGGTTGCTCAATAGCTTAGCTTGGTTGGTAACATATCTGTCATCTGTGAACAAGTCCCAAAGAATGATCAAATTCCTTCTTGGCGGCTTCCTAGGCTGAAAAGAGAGAAACGTTTTGTCAAACATATATTGGTACCAATGTTGAGTCGGTTCTCGCGACCATCGCCGAAGAGCTTATCCTTCCTTTCTTCTTTCATTGAACCTTCAAAAAAATAAAAAATGTTCAATTGGTTGCTTTAGTCAGCCATTATTGTTTTAGTTGTTGATCAGCTTAAAATGTTGATCCTTTATTTTCAAGATAATCAAGGATATGATCATACGACTCGTAGATTTAGTCAAACATATATTGGTTTCAAGATGTTTTTAGTTCTAAATTTTGGGAGATTTTGGTTCAAACATGGTATTGGATTGCAGAGATAGGACGCAATCTGGGTAAAGAGAGCGTAGATTCTGATGATTTTTCTTTGTCGATTAATCATGGCACCTTATACTCAGATGGTCTATTAGAGATTCATTTGGTTTGTGCTGATGTTACAACTAGGTTTGGCCTCATATTTTAGAAACCCTATATATATGAGTTGATTTAAATAATTTTTCGAAATAACTTAAGCAGTAACATGCTCTGATATATCCATGCAAATTTATAGAGATACGTATTTGTTGACACAAAAGTTGGGAAGTCTTCTACTTCCCACACAAAAGTTGGTGTTTACAGGACTGCATGATTTAATTTAATGTTGTACATCTTTTATGCTAATCATGTGGCTGTTCTTGAGTTGATTGTACTCTTGTTATTGCATTGTATGATCTATGATAGAGCATTAGAGAATCCATTATATCCTCTTTCTGTTTATGTTAGCTCTAGTGGGATCATGGATGGATTCCAAATAATTCTTTTAAGTTAAATTACAAGCTAAAGTAAGGAGTCATAGTTTCTATGGTGGAGTTTGATTGATTTGAAGGTTTTAATATCTAGGTGATGCCAGTAAATGTTTTCTATAATTGTTGAGGCCTTCCAGAAGCAATCCCGAGAGGTTTTAAATTACATGGACTTCGTGTAACGGGAACTTATCAGAAGCTGCCCCGTTTGATTTCAGACATAATTTTTTTGCAGAAATTAAACTACATCTTCCATTCACGTCTTTTCATTTATGGTTAGTGCATATAGATATTGATGAAGAGAACACTGAGGCTATGGAAATGTCAACATTCAATCTAAGTGATACATAAGGTACAATAAGTGCACCAAGTCCTTCAAAGAGAAAGGCTAAAGGTATGCGAGTAGGTAAGATACATCAAAAGAGATCCCATGTTAGACTTTGTTTGAAGAATTGCATGTTGGTCCTGATAATAAACAACATGAAAAGTGTAAAAACTATGGGATAGTTTACGTATGTGATAGTAATTGTGGGACGAAAAACCTATTGAATCATATGGATACGTGTAGTAAAAAACATCACATTGATATGAAAAAATCTCAAGTTGGATTGCGTTCTCCTCAGTTTAACCATATTAGTTTTTGTGAGCTATTGATTGAGGCTATAGTTAAGCATGATTTGCCTTTTAGGTTTGTTGAATACGAGGGCATTAAAACTTTGTTTAAATACATATCTCTTAATATCAAACTGCCCTGTAGAAATACAGTTAAGAAACATGTGTTGAGGATGTTTGAAGATGAAAAGATAAGACTTCGAGATTGGTTAAATACAGTTGAGGGAAGAATTTGTTTGACATCTGACCTATGGTCTTCTGCTACAACTGATGGATATCTCACACTCACAGTGTTGACAAAGAATGGAAAATGCACAAAAGAATTTAAAATTTTTGTCGTATGCCTTCTCCACATACCGGGGTTGCTTTGTCTGAAAAAATTAACGTCTTATTAGTTGAGTGGGGGATTGAAAAGAAACTGTTTTCCATTACTTTGGATAATGCCTCTGCAAATGATTGTTCTGTTGAGTTATTGAAGAAACAATTAAATTTTAGAGGTTTGCTATTAATGGATGGAAAGTTCTTCCATGTTCGTTGTTGTGCTCACATTCTAAACTTGATAGTCCAAGATGGACTAAAGGAAATTGATGGATCAGTGATGAAAGTTCGTGAGTGCATCAAATATATAAAGTGTTCAGAAGGGAGAAAAAATAAGTTTTTTGTTTGCATTGCACAAATAAGGTTGGCAGGTAGTAAAAGAGGGTTGAGACAAGATGTGCCTACTAGATGGAATCGACATATACAATGCTTGATAGTGCCATTTTCTATCATCGTGCTTTTCTCAATTTGGCACTTGTTGATTCTAATTTTAGTTCATGTCCTTTCTTGGAAGAGTGGGATAAAATAGAGAAGATTTCCAATTTCTTGGGGTATTTTTATGAAGTTACTTGCTTATTTTCCGGAACAAATTACCCTACATCAAACTTGTTCTTCCCAAAAGTGTTCAAATTCCATTATTGTATTAAAGATGCTATGGTAGATTGTGATGATTTCATGAGACGGATGGGGAGTTATATGAATTTGAAGTTTGAAAAGTATTGGTCAGAGTATAGTTTGATCCTTGCCATTGCAGTGATTCTTGATCCTCGCTATAAATTGCAATTTGTAGAGTGGGGTTATGACAAGCTTTATGGTAAGGAGTCGAGAGAGTTGAAGGATGTTGGTGACACATTGTTTGCACTCTTTGGTAGTTACACGGACAAGTTCTCTCATCTTCTTGTATCCAACCCAGTTAATCAAACTCTTACTCAAATAAAAGTTGGAGACAAACTTTTTGAGATAGTATTTATATTTGTAATTCCTTTTTTTATATGCATCTTTATATTGTATGTTGATCTTTGTTTCTATTTTGTTTTTATATGTAGGAATTTGATAATATTTATCAAAATGGGTCAACTTCAGTTGAAAAAACTGAATTACATCTATATCTTGAAGGAAAGAGACTCGATAGAAAACAAGAGTTGGATATTCTTTCATGGTGGAAACTGGAGCAATTTTGTTATCCCGTACTTTCTCGTATGGCTTCTAATGTATTAACAATTTCTATCTCAACTGTTGCCTTGGAATCAGCATTTAGTATTAGTGGTAGGGTGCTTGATCAATATCGAAGTTCTTTGTTGCCTGAAACCGTTCAAAGCCTTACTCACTATGTACTAGAGATTGGCTTTTTGGCAAAGAAGGTAAATTTCATATTTCCTTGTATTTTTTTTTTTTTTTTGCTTATGTAATAGGTTATAATTGTTTTTCCTTTTTTTCTTTTTATGTTTAGCTTTAGAGAAAGAAGGTGCTGACTTGGAAGAACTTACTGAAGAAATTTTTGACATGAGCCTTAACGAAAACTCAGGACAATGCTCCAGTAGTATTAGTCTTGATTAAGTATGGTATGTTTTTTAACTTGTTCTTTTAAAGACATTTTTCTACGTAATCTGCATGTAATACTATCTGAGAGATATCATTAGGAAGACAACATCCTCCTCTGCAAATCAAACATGTTCGAATCTGCTCATCCTATGCTTTGTCTATTAAATCTTGTTAAGCTAAAGCACAGTGTGTTAAAGGCTATATAGGTGATGAGTGAAGTGTAGTTGGAAAATGGCTCCTCGTTCAGCATTTCTCCATTTTCCTTATTGTTGTGTTCTTTATTATTGCAGTTGGAAAATGGCAGCAAAGTACATTGTAGGATCTATTGTGGAAACCTTTGGGCTTGCATATGTTTTCGACAATACTATATTTGACAAAAAAAATATCAGGGAAGCTAATTAGAATGCTGCTAATTTTGGCTTGGGAGGATCAACCAAGCAAATATCAAGGAACTTATCAATGAGAGTGTACTTGTAATCAGGATATAATTTTGAGGCCTCTAAGTTGTTTGTTGTGAGTTCAATCCTCATCTGACCCTTGATGAATACGCTGTAAATGATTGCCGCACGTACATTGTCTGGGTGAGGAAGGGCTACAAGAAATTGAAGCATGTATCTGTTTTAATAGGGCATTAGACATTACCTATAGTAGAACTTGTACTTGGGCTCCTTTTACTGCCTAAAGAGCGTCAATCCGTGTATCTGTTTTAATTGTAATCTACCATTCCATGTTGGCTCATGACTTGCATTGCATCCTCTGTTGCTTTTTTGCATTGATTTGGATGTAATGTAAAAAAATAAATAAATAAATAAAAAAAAATAAAAAAAAAAACAGTAACTGATGAAACAGGTGACCCGTTAGCTTAACGGGTTGGGTTTAGATGACCCATTAGCTTAACGGGTCAGGTTAAACATGATCCAAACCCAATAAACCCAACCCGTTTACAGGTCCACATACGAGCGAAGCAAGATAAAAAAAAAATATCTGATCACAATATAAAATGGACCGAGAAACAATATCAAGCGTGCCAAGTGCAAAGATAGAAGCAAGAAGGCTATTGACTGAAACCATATGCCTTTGCGGATTTTTACCTATTCACAACACGGAATCACCCTTCGTGGGATTTATCGTCAACAACTTCTACAAACTTAAATCTTTGTAAGAAACATAAAACCGGACTTACAGTAGATACATGCGGCAACTAAGCTTGTTAGACTTGATATTATAGGCTGTGGTAAGGAACTCTGGAACACAATATGAAGAAAGTGAACTAACTTGATCCTCAACAAAGTGAAAGCGTCTGAACCAACGAGTTATTGTTTGACCATGATCAGAAACCAGAAAGAATGATATCTGGAACACCATATGCAGAGAGAATTGCCAAGAATGAGGGTTGACATTGCTAATGAGACTTTGCAACATCCACTTTAACTGTAATGGGGGACAAGCTATTAGTTAGAGACCTGACGATTACAACACTGCAGGCCAATGCATTCCATTCTTTAACTGTAATTGCTGTTCATTCCATGTCAAAGCTATTTTTCCATGTAAATTAATGCTACTTAACTATTCGGCATCATGCCTTAGTCCCAATTTCAACTATTTTCCAACATTAATCAGAAAAACGACCACCTGCCCAAGAAATTGAAGATCAAGAAGAACAATACTATATACCAAAACTCCTAATCACAAAAATGGCTTCGTGACCTTACTGTACTCTTTCTGATTCCACGACTAGTTTGAAAATGGTGCATGTCCAACTTTAAACAGAACAACTTTGTGCCAAACTCTAAATGACATAAGCAAGAAATATGTCACCAATTTGCCAAGAAAAACCCATTTCAATGAAGTGAAAAACAAGAGAGAAAATAAGCAACCAAACCTCAAAGATGTAGAACCCAGAGAGAACAGAGAACTATCTTGTTTGGGGAAATTAGTCAAACATGTGGTATGCCAAATCTCATCCTTCATGAATCAGCAACACAAGACACAACCTTGGACCAGTAACAGAATTTTAATCCTTTACAACTGTTTTGATGAAAACATAACCTTCACAAAAAATCTTGAGCTGAGCATTTCGTCAAACAGTTGGACTGCATAAAGTTCTAAACTTTTTTCCACACCAGAAAACAAATCTGGGATCAAAGTGGCAGAAAATATAATCAGCAAGCTGATCAGAGAACACCACCAATAGGAAAGAACTATATCGAAGGCACCGAAGAAAACGCACCATAAATTGAAAACCGGATGTTATTCCCAACACCGCACCATGTCCGGAGCAAAACCTGTTTCCTGAGCAAAACCCAAATCGTAGACCACCATCACGAGCCCCTCCAAGATGAAGGCATTCCACTGGATCCAAGAATTTGCTTGAAAACCCATTTTCTTTCCTAGTGTCAGGAGGTGAAGAACTCGATGAAAATCTGAAAAATTCCGAATTCAAGAACCGAAATATTCAAGAACCGAAAATTCCCACTTCTATTTAATGATTGCGGAAGCACTGAAGAAATTAACAGAACCCACTAGACAACCGCATTCAGATTATACCACAATTTCAAAGACACATATATCACCAACAATCTTTACGTACAATCCATACCCAGTAATTACAGAACGATTACAGAAGCACCTAAGAACTTAACAGAAGAGAAATAAAACTAGAAAACAATGAAATCTAATAAAAACTGAACCACCAGAATCATGTAGTGGCTTTGATACCATATTACCTACATTGGAGAAGTAGCAGAGATGGACAATTCTAAAACCAAGAAATGAAGGTTTTGTATACTAACTTTACAATTTGTTTACAGCAGCTATATATAGCTGACTAGAGGACTAGCTCATAAGTTTTGAGTACCAAACTCTAATTTAACTCTTTCAACTAACTATTATATCATCGAATCCTTTACAAATGTGTTTTGATGAGTTCGTAATGATATATTCAACCAGCTTAAGTCATAAAAGGCTGCAACACCTCCAGTCATATGGATAAACATGCATGCGGTAGTCATGATCATATATATGATGTACATTGTTCATTGCATTCAGGGGCTTGATGTTTCAAGTGTTGAGCTGGGTTTCCATCACCATTGATGAATTATTGAAATGGATTAATTGAAACCCTACATCAATACTTTGTATAAGTTTGAATAAATTTTCTAACAAAATCAGTTGTTATATCCTTCATAGCTAGGTTGCCATGAAAAATCTGACTAAATTCTTGATTGTCCAACTATTTGAGAAAATTCGTATCTTCCACAAATCCGTCTAAAACCATGGCTTGGATTGTTTATTAACATTTCAATTACTACCATATCAAGCCCATCTTTATTATTATTGGATTTTAGGGGTAAATTTTCATTTTCACTGTTCTTTAGAAGCTATTAGTTAATGTTTCATTAACTAGGTGCATCCAATGGCAAAGTCATGAATTATCGGGGAGTGGCAAAATATAAAAGAGTAGAATCTTCTGCCCTCCTTTTTTCGAACTCCATAAAAACACATTCGGTTGCGAAAACCGGTTAAACACTTTCACAACCTCGCCCATTTCTCCGCATTTGAAATATAATTCAATCAATGCATAACCCAGGAACATATTCAATGCAACCTTGTCAAGTTTCTTCACAAACCCATGTATTATTTTCTCATATGTGAGTAGGGGTGGATTTTTTTGCCAAATTGCCGTGCCAACCGAATTACCAACTGTGCCATACCGATTTTGTGCCAAATTTTTTGTACCAATCGGTAATGGTACGGTATTGTACCGTACCGAAATTTCATGGTACGGTATTCGTAATGGATATCATTACCACGGTATTACCGTACCATACCGAAAATACAATATAATTTATAATTTATAAATTATATAATAGATAATTATATAACACATTTTTATAATATTCCAATAATTTCAAAAGAAAACCCTACTTATATTAGCATTGTTGTTGGTGACTTTGATGATTGATCTCTTAAAATTGTGGATATCAAACACAAAAGAGTTCCTAATTCTTTCACAAATAGCCAAAATATCTTTGTAACCTGATCGGATCATATTTATATATATTTTTACTTCGAATTCACTCGTCTTTTCTTAGTTAGTTCCTTACATTTTTGAGCTATTTACGTTATTTTTGTGTTTATAGGATTTGTTATGCAAAGAAAATAAAAATAGCACAAATGAGTTTTAAATAATAAATTCGTCGAAAATTGCTTTAGTCGTTCTCATTCTGTCATGGATTATTGGTAGAATTATGTCACGGCATAAACAAAAGAAATGGGGAGAGTCGGTCAAAGAGGGAGCAAGAGAGCATCATGATTTATATTTTTTTTACCTCGTTGACTCCCATATTCTTCACTTCTGAAAACAACAGGAAGCTGCTTTGCAGCTGGAAAGGAAGGAATCCAAGGTGGAAACGTGAGGAGGTGGAAGGCAGATGCTGCTTTGGCAGCTGGGGGGCGCATAAAATAATAGGAAAAGCAGCACTTGGCTGCTGGCGGGAGAGAAAGAGAAACCAGCAGAAACGGAAAGAAATAATAAAAGAAAGAAGAGCAGGACACGCGGAAAGAAAAAGAAAGACAGAAAATAAAGAAGAGGGAAGTGAGGACTTGCGGAGGGTGGAAAAAAGAGAAGGCAGCCTTGCTGCCAGAAAAAAAAAAAAGGAAATAAAAAAAATAGAAGACAGAGAAGAGTGGAAATCGGTGAAGAAAGGAGGGGGGAGAGCTGCCCTTTGGGGCAGCGTGAAAAGAGAGCAGCAAGAAGCTGCGGGGGAATAAGCGCAGAGTGCGCACGGGATTGGGGAGATCGCTGCCCTTGGGCAGCGAGGTCAGAGAGACAGAGGCGGGAGAAGAGACGCTGCCTTGGCAGCGTGACTGAAGAGAGAGGTTAAGAAAGAAAGCTGCCATTTGGCAGCTTGAGCATGAGTTGACGTGCAGAGGTGAGTGAAAGGGCTGCCTTTGGGCAGCGTGGAATAGCAGAAGGCGGGAGAGTCCAGAGAGCAGCAAGAAGCTGCAGGGGAAAGCTGCCTTTGGCAGCTGGAGGAAAAGAGAAGGCAGCCTTGCTGCCAGAAAAAAAAAAGGGAAATAAAAAAATAGAAGAGAGAGGAGAGACAGCAGCGTGAGAGAGGGAGGGAGCTGCCCTTTTGGGCAGCGTGAAGACAGACAGAAAATGGAAAATAACAGAAGAGGGAGACAGAGGAGACGTGGGGGGACTGAAGGCTGCCTTGCAGCGTGGGAAAGTAGAACGGGAAAAGAAAAGAATAGAGTACGGGCAGGTCAACAAGAACGGACAGAGAGCAGGGAAGGAGAAACGGGCAGAAAGCAGCAGATCCTCTTTCGGTTTAATTTTTCCAAACTTCTTTTTTATTTCTGTTTTTAATAATGTGAAATTAAATTTATGTTGGCTAGAGGTTAATTCAAAGCCATGATTATATTTGTAATATGAATTGATTACCTTCAGTTGTGATTTCATAAGTTGTGAATTCAATTTACTTATCCGTTCGTATAAAAACTGATTTGTGTATGTTGGTTGAGAGTGCACGCTTAATTTACATGCATGAATTTGATGCTAGAATATAAGTGAATTTCACCTAATCGTTATGAACTTATTTTCACAAGTAGTAAAGGTTGCTAGTCACAATCACGTTAAGTAAATTCTTGGCAAGAGTATCATGCTTTTCATAGTTACGAATGCCTCGTCAATGCTTATAGTTTTCACAAAGTTTAATGATCTTTGATTGTATCTCTATTGTGTTTTTCACGTAGGGGACTTTTGAAGAATGTTTTGAATTGTTGTATGCGTTTTCCCGTCCAATTCAATAACTTAAGGAAAACTTGAAGATTAAAAAAGTGCTGTTCACGGTTAATCTGGAGTTTTGAGATTCACAATTTATTGAAAGAACAACTGAAAATCAATTTAGGTTGCATATGTGTCATGTGTGGAGAAGAACCCTCTAGCTAGTCCGTCATTTATCATTTTACCTTAATTTTATGTTTTTATCAATTCTGTAATTTAATTAAGTTTAATTTACTTTTCATCAAAACCAAACACCCATCCATTATTAAATTATATTATTTAGTTAGTTTTCTTTATTGTTAGTCTTTTAATTTAATTTCCGTCCATTTCAGTTCCTAGTGTTTAATTTAATTGTTTTCATTATTTTGAGTCATTTTAAGTGTGTTTCGAGTTATTAGAGTTTTTAGCCTAATTTTATGTCCTTGAGTCTTATTTAATATTTTTAAATTAATTTAGAATAGATTAGCAATCCCTCCTAATCCCCGGCCTAGAACGATACCCTACTTACATCTATACTACAATTGTCAAAAAGAGGGTTTAATTTGTGTGTTAACTTATTTTACGCATCAAATTTTGGCGCCGTTGCCGGGGATTAGTAACTTTGCTAATCCTTTTATTTTTGTTTTTGTTTATGTTTATATTGGTGTTTGTGTATTTTACTTTTGATATTTGATTTATTTTTCTTTCTTTGATTTTAGGCACAAATGGAGCTGAGGGAAATTTAAAGGAAAGATGCGTCCGGCTAAAGACGTTAAATCAAGCGCTTCTTGGGAGGCAACCCAAGCATTCAACGAAGGGAGACTTTGGAATCGCTAACCCAATCAGATTTGCATTTTTACACCCTTATCTTTAATGCTTTCATTTTGTCTTGTTTAGTTAGTTGTGTTATTTGTTTGATTTCTGTGAGTTTGTGTTATTTAGTTTAAGTGTGGGGAAAGGTTAACCAAAGTCTTTCTACTTTAATTTACATATAAAAAAATATATATAAAAATAAAAATAAAAATAAAAATAAAAATAAAAATAAAAAAAAAATAAAAAAAAAAGTACAAATATTTTACAATGATGTAAACTAATAGTATTCATTGGTCGGGTGGTGCTTCAGTAGTAGGCGGGGCTTCAGCAGTCGGCGGGGCCACGGAAGGAGGAGGCGGCAGAGGTTGATCAGTTGGAGCTTCACTACGCGGTGCCGCTCCAGAAGACGAAGGCAGATGTTGTTGGAACAAACCCACAAACCTCCGATGATCAAGTAAAATTTGACCATCGGTGTCCTGCATCTGGTCAATCTTCCTCTTCATGCTGGTGGCATAGCTGTGTGCGAGCTTGTGCAATTCCTTATTCTCATGCTTGAGCCCTTTAATCTCTTGCTTGAGACTCTGTATTTCAGCCACCAAGGATTCAACGTGACGGGTTCGGGCATATAGGCGTTGGGCCATGTTGGATACGGAACCCGCACACTGCACACTAAGAGCCAGAGACTCCTTGACCGCCAATTCATCAGACCGCCTTGCGAGCAGTCTGTTATCTCTGGGAGTGACAAGGTTTCGGGCCACCACCGCAGCTGTCATATCATTTTTTATCACCGAATCCCCCACGGTAAGGGGACCGGTAGGGGATATGAAGGATGGCCGCCATATGTTGTCTGGTGAAGGCGGAGCTGCCTCTTCACCAATGTTCAAGTCAAAACGACGATCAGAAGGGCCAGACATTTTTCAGAGGTGGTAAAGAAAGAAGAGAGTCGGAATGATCAAGATTAAACAAGTGCAAGAAGGGAGTGTTTACAGGAGGGTACTCAAGTGTGTTGTGGAACAAAATTAACGCCTCTATAAAAAGAAGAAATCAAAGAGGCGCTCCTCAGAGAAGCGTCCTCTCGCAAATCGAAGAGTCGGGGCTCCTTTCTCAAAAGCCGGATTCTTTTCTCAAAAGAGGAGTTTCCGTTCTCAAAAGCCGGATTCTTTTCTCAAAAGAGGCGTTCATTTCTTAAAAGTTGGGCTTGCTCAGAAACCACGAGCCGAACCCCGGATTTCGCAAGATCAATTCGTCCAGACGTGTTGTCACCCGTCACACGCAAACTCAGCTCTGCGAAAATCACGGGCAGTCTGTCGAAGTGCCGATTCCAACCATCTGTCTCTCTCAGCCTAGCCAGCACTTGTCACATGCAACTGGCAGCTTTGCGGAAATTACGGGCAGCTTTGTCAGAAAGCGCGTAATTTGTATTCTTCACCCATCCACCGGCTGCCGACACTAAGTGAGAGAACAGTTCCGGTTGTGAAGACAAGTCCTATAAGTTTCTACCTTCGCCTTCCACAGCAAAAGCACACTCTCTCAGCACACCCTTTCAACACTTCTTCATATCCGAAAATGCATTCCCAAAGAATCCTCTCGAGTCACTCTATGTTCCTCATTCCTTGGGATACTCCTGCGAACAACCCATTCAAAGCAAAAGTATTTCATATCATAAAGGTTGAAAGCAAGAGTATCTCATATCATGCTTTCTCCATGTCCTTCTCCTTGTCTTTGTTTTCCGACAAGGAGAAAGAGAGCAATCAGCCAGCATTTGGTATCAATCTTCCGATCTGGAGCCAACTGCCTGGAACCCCTTCCTGATTGCTTACCTAGCCTTGCTCTCGAGTACTCATCTTCATCATTTTATGCTTTCTCTTCGTCTACCACATCTGCCTGGGGGACAGTAAGGGAAGTGAAAATGATACCTCGAAGCATGTGGAGACAATTCAGCTAGGGACAAGGAGAAAGAAAGCAAGAGGTGGGCACTTGGAAAGATTGAAGAAAGAAATAATGACCAACACCTTTCCCTCGTGCCTGCCCGTTGTGCAGAAGAAACAAGCAGAGAAGAATGCAGCTTGCACAATCATCCCAGCGGAAGGAGTCCGAACTGAGGAACTAGAGAAGCTGCCACATCTGCTTGGAGAACAAATAAGGAACTGCAACATAACCAAAGAGCAAAGCTTCGCCGTACAATATCATAAAATCATCACTTGCAAGTGAAAAGCTAAGTGTCACCCTGTTCAAGAGGAAAGCTGTGGAAAGTCAACAAGCACGACCAATGATTACTTATTAGTTTTATTCATTATCTTTTATCGTAATTTTCAATTTTTCGTTTGCAATTTTTTTTTAATTAATTTTCTTGCGTACTTAACTGAATTATTTCTTTTTTTTGCAGGAACTTTTGGTTATTTCCACCCTTGAAGTTGATTGCAGAATTTTATCTTGGGGGTCATCGCTTGATTTTACTGCAAACTAGGGAAGTTGTCAGTCCAATTGCTTTATTTTGTTTCTTATTATTTATTTATTTTATTTTATTTTTATTTGCATTATAGTGTTTTCTGACATTGGGGACAATGTCCAGTTTAAGTGTGGGGGTAGAAATCTCCAGAATTTCATTTGTTTCTGTGTTGTTGTTTTTTGTGTTCTTAATTAGTTTTGTTTTCTTTTAAAAATAAAAAATAAAAAAAACTGTGTTGTTGTTTTTTGTGTTCTTAATTAGTTTTGTTTTCTTTAAAAAAAAAAAAAAAAAAAAAAAATTTCGGAAAATTTTAAAAAATAAAAAATTGTCTTGTTTCCCTTATTGTTTTGAATTAGATTTTTGTTAGTTTCCCGACCCAATGATATAATTGGATCAAATTTGAACCATGATCATCAAGAACTTAGTTAACATGTGTTTTGTGAAATTCCTAATTCTCTTGTTAGTTTTGTACATGTTTGATCATCTTTGAAAAACCAAATGCACATAGCCTTGTTAATGTGAAACTAAAGTATGACTTAAAGCTTCATATGTGAATTTAGTGACCATATACATCCTATGTGAGTTTTTGAGCCTATTGAAAGTGTGCATTTTTCATACACTCCTATTCTTTCATGTGTGATGAACTTATGTGAGATACATCTCTAGAACTTGCGTAACGATCTTTCGAAATGTTTGTCATTGATTGCATGAACTTGGAAATGATAGAGGCATTAGGTTTACCACTATGGCCCAAATAACTATGTTTCCCAAAGAAAAATGATATCATTAGATTGCCAATTTGAGCCGTGTATGTTGAGCCTTTTATTTCTTATTTCCAGATATGTCTACCCTTATACCTGAAACATTTTTTTTCCTTACCCTTTCCAAAGCAAGCTAGTGAGCAATGTGAGATTGTCTTATGAGAAATGTTGTAAAGTACTTTGAAGGTGTTTGGCAAAAAAAATAAGTGTGGGGGTATTTCATGTTTGTATAAAAAAAAAAAAAAAAAAAAAAAAAAAAAAGAGAGAAAAGAAAAAGAAAAAGAAAGATTGTATACGAAGAAAAAAGAAAAAAAAAATTGTTTTTCAAGTTTCAGTTTAAGGGTGTGATTGGAGGTTTCTGAAGAATCGTTGGAGAGCTTGAGTTCTTATAAATCTAGACAAAAGAATTGCTTGCAATGTAGCTTGGAACTTGTGTTTTCCTATTCTTTCGTTTCAATAACCCTATCCCTAAGCCTCATTACATCCAATAAAAGTCCTCTTGATTTAAGTTTTGCAATTATGACTGTGGAGAAGTGATCTTTATGCAAGCTTATGGTAGAAATTTTACATTTGTTTCTTTGAGCGAAACACACTAAAACTAAACACATATGTGATTGAGTGTATATCCCGTGAGAAGGTTACTAGTTTGCATATGATGATTTTAAAAATAAAAACATGAAATTGCATTAGCATGGCTATCTCACACACTACACTTCAAGGATGATTCAAAGATTACTGCTAATATTTGAATAAGGAAGATGAACTTGGATTAGTTCCTTGATGCTAGCTATGGTTCTTGATGATTTGTTTTCTTGAATGAAATTCTATGAGGGTCACATAGGGGGAAACTAATGTTTTTCATGTTAGTACTTTTTCTAGTTTTCTTGGTCTTGCTCGAGGACTAGCAAAAGTTAAGTGTTGGGGTATTTGATCGGATCATATTTATATATATTTTTACTTCGAATTCACTCGTCTTTTCTTAGTTAGTTCCTTACATTTTTGAGCTATTTACGTTATTTTTGTGTTTATAGGATTTGTTATGCAAAGAAAATAAAAATAGCACAAATGAGTTTTAAATAATAAATTCGTCGAAAATTGCTTTAGTCGTTCTCATTCTGTCATGGATTATTGGTAGAATTATGTCACGGCATAAACAAAAGAAATGGGGAGAGTCGGTCAAAGAGGGAGCAAGAGAGCATCATGATTTATATTTTTTTTACCTCGTTGACTCCCATATTCTTCACTTCTGAAAACAACAGGAAGCTGCTTTGCAGCTGGAAAGGAAGGAATCCAAGGTGGAAACGTGAGGAGGTGGAAGGCAGATGCTGCTTTGGCAGCTGGGGGGCGCATAAAATAATAGGAAAAGCAGCACTTGGCTGCTGGCGGGAGAGAAAGAGAAACCAGCAGAAACGGAAAGAAATAATAAAAGAAAGAAGAGCAGGACACGCGGAAAGAAAAAGAAAGACAGAAAATAAAGAAGAGGGAAGTGAGGACTTGCGGAGGGTGGAAAAAAGAGAAGGCAGCCTTGCTGCCAGAAAAAAAAAAAAGGAAATAAAAAAAATAGAAGACAGAGAAGAGTGGAAATCGGTGAAGAAAGGAGGGGGGAGAGCTGCCCTTTGGGGCAGCGTGAAAAGAGAGCAGCAAGAAGCTGCGGGGGAATAAGCGCAGAGTGCGCACGGGATTGGGGAGATCGCTGCCCTTGGGCAGCGAGGTCAGAGAGACAGAGGCGGGAGAAGAGACGCTGCCTTGGCAGCGTGACTGAAGAGAGAGGTTAAGAAAGAAAGCTGCCATTTGGCAGCTTGAGCATGAGTTGACGTGCAGAGGTGAGTGAAAGGGCTGCCTTTGGGCAGCGTGGAATAGCAGAAGGCGGGAGAGTCCAGAGAGCAGCAAGAAGCTGCAGGGGAAAGCTGCCTTTGGCAGCTGGAGGAAAAGAGAAGGCAGCCTTGCTGCCAGAAAAAAAAAAGGGAAATAAAAAAATAGAAGAGAGAGGAGAGACAGCAGCGTGAGAGAGGGAGGGAGCTGCCCTTTTGGGCAGCGTGAAGACAGACAGAAAATGGAAAATAACAGAAGAGGGAGACAGAGGAGACGTGGGGGGACTGAAGGCTGCCTTGCAGCGTGGGAAAGTAGAACGGGAAAAGAAAAGAATAGAGTACGGGCAGGTCAACAAGAACGGACAGAGAGCAGGGAAGGAGAAACGGGCAGAAAGCAGCAGATCCTCTTTCGGTTTAATTTTTCCAAACTTCTTTTTTATTTCTGTTTTTAATAATGTGAAATTAAATTTATGTTGGCTAGAGGTTAATTCAAAGCCATGATTATATTTGTAATATGAATTGATTACCTTCAGTTGTGATTTCATAAGTTGTGAATTCAATTTACTTATCCGTTCGTATAAAAACTGATTTGTGTATGTTGGTTGAGAGTGCACGCTTAATTTACATGCATGAATTTGATGCTAGAATATAAGTGAATTTCACCTAATCGTTATGAACTTATTTTCACAAGTAGTAAAGGTTGCTAGTCACAATCACGTTAAGTAAATTCTTGGCAAGAGTATCATGCTTTTCATAGTTACGAATGCCTCGTCAATGCTTATAGTTTTCACAAAGTTTAATGATCTTTGATTGTATCTCTATTGTGTTTTTCACGTAGGGGACTTTTGAAGAATGTTTTGAATTGTTGTATGCGTTTTCCCGTCCAATTCAATAACTTAAGGAAAACTTGAAGATTAAAAAAGTGCTGTTCACGGTTAATCTGGAGTTTTGAGATTCACAATTTATTGAAAGAACAACTGAAAATCAATTTAGGTTGCATATGTGTCATGTGTGGAGAAGAACCCTCTAGCTAGTCCGTCATTTATCATTTTACCTTAATTTTATGTTTTTATCAATTCTGTAATTTAATTAAGTTTAATTTACTTTTCATCAAAACCAAACACCCATCCATTATTAAATTATATTATTTAGTTAGTTTTCTTTATTGTTAGTCTTTTAATTTAATTTCCGTCCATTTCAGTTCCTAGTGTTTAATTTAATTGTTTTCATTATTTTGAGTCATTTTAAGTGTGTTTCGAGTTATTAGAGTTTTTAGCCTAATTTTATGTCCTTGAGTCTTATTTAATATTTTTAAATTAATTTAGAATAGATTAGCAATCCCTCCTAATCCCCGGCCTAGAACGATACCCTACTTACATCTATACTACAATTGTCAAAAAGAGGGTTTAATTTGTGTGTTAACTTATTTTACGCATCATAACCCCCACTTCTACTGTTGCTAGTGAAAATGCATTTAGCCTAGGGAGGAGGCTTGTGGACCCTTTTAGGGTATCCTTGACCTCTAAAATAATGGAGTCACTAGTGCGTACTAGTGGTTGGCTTAGGGCAGATGAAGTAAACTTCTACAAGAAAGCAACGGAAGATATGCTTCAATTTTACAAGGAAATGGAAGAAGAGAAAACAAGAAAGATATGCTTTAATTTTTTTAGTAAATTTGTTATTAAATGGTTTTCAACTTTAATTCTTCTTGCTACTAATTAATATGTTTTCTTTGTTTGTAATGTAGGCTTGACACAAACTCAATCTTCTACAAATTCAATGCCTCCTCCAAAAGCTTCGACATCTCAAGCTTGAATAATTGATCAATGAATTCTCCTTTTTGAAGTTTACTTCCAATTTTCATTTGGTTTGAAATTTTAATTTCTATTTGGATTGTTGACTTCTATTTGTTTTGGTTCGTAACTTCTATTTGGATTGTAAGCTTAATTTTCATGATGAATCTTGATGCATCATTTGCATTATTATGTAAGTGAATTGTGAATGATGAATAATAGATGAATTTAATCTATAATGTATGAGATAAAGGTACCCAAAAAAAAAGTTTTTCCCTTGAATTGGGTTAAAAAAACAAAAACAGATTTTGTCCCATAACAAAATGGCAATTACCATTGTCATACCATGTCAACCGAACTTTTGGCAATACCGAACTTCGGTATACCGAAAGTTTGGTACGGTAATGGTAATAGATTTTACCAAACCAAAAGTTTGGTACAGTAATTGGTACAAGGGTTTTGGTACGGTGACTGTACCGAACCCAACCCTATATGTGAGTGCCTTAACCTTGCACACACCTTCGGAGCAATATGAATAGTAAAACTATGGGGCTTCTCATCATTGCCACTTGACTCAAATATCATGTTATTGAAGAGATACAAGGTATATCTTCTCATCAATTCTCTATATAGTAGCTCCTGAGCGTAGCATTCAAGAGACAGTTAAGTGGGGTGTTTCGTCAAATACCTTGCGGGTATGATCGAGTGACTCATATAATTTGTAAGTATTCCTATTAAGATTCCCTCACTCAAAATTGCATTAAAATACCTCTTGACCATCATATACAGGTTGTGGCACATAATGGCCTTAAATAGAGCCTCATAGAACTTGAAACTTCTCTTT
Organism: Malus domestica; assembly: GCF_042453785.1. Taxonomy (NCBI): domain Eukaryota; kingdom Viridiplantae; phylum Streptophyta; class Magnoliopsida; order Rosales; family Rosaceae; genus Malus; species Malus domestica. The sequence goes on from NC_091669.1 coordinate 13,264,146, forward strand.
ACACCCACAGCCTTACCGTAGCCCTCCTTAACGATGCCGTTTTATGTATTTTTTATTGCATGACCAAAACGATGTCGTTTTGGCCCGGTTGTTTAAAAAAATAAAACACATAAAAAGTAACAAAGCATAAAATAGGAATTTTAATTATTTTAAAAGACTTTTAGAATCTTGGTGTAATTAATTACGATTTTAAAAAGTCAATTCAAATACAAGGGTAGTTAATTAAAGGATTTTAAAGAGCTTTAGAATTTTGACGTAGTCAATTAGGATTTAAAGGACCTTTATAGATTCTGTGCAAATCTGTATGCCTAGGATTTCTTTTCAACCTTCTTCGCTTTCTTTCTCTCTCTCCCCATTCCATTGAAAATATTTCTCCATTTTTTACTCTGTTTTCTTGGTTGAATGTGTTAGCTCTGATTTTTCTACCATATTCCCCACATGCTCTCAAATCTCCATCAACACTTGTTGCATAAACTTCGCGACGAAACGAAGTTGAGTTTTGTGGGGAGGAATGGGACTCAGTTCAAGTTGGATGGCAAGGTATTTTACATTTCTACGTGGTGGATCATGGGGGATTGGGGTTACTCGGGAGAACTAGGCAAAGATCTTCATTATTTTTTTTCAAGTTTTTTATTTTTAATTAATTTTTTAAATGACAAGAAGTCTCTCAAAATCCACTCAAATCTTTAATCAAAATCCACAAGAATCCTTGAAAATTCATTTCAATGTTGAAAGGATTATAGAATCCTTTGAAATATATCTGTTTGCTCCCTAAATTCGCCATGGGCCTCTTGGGCATGCCAAGAATTTACTCAAACATGAAATTGGTGGGTGCGAGCGTGCCACTACAAGATGCTGCTAGTAGACGAGATCTAAATGATTGAGGTTGCACCTGAATTCAACTTCAAACTAAGAAATTGTGTCATTGAGTGAGAGTGGCTCAAATCAAAGTTATTTCTTTGCCTTAAAGATAAGGACTTTACTTATATGGAGAAATGTAACAACAACTAAATTACAAGGTTGCTGGAAGTGTGAATGACTGAGGAAAATAAATGACTGGTATTGTAGATTGCTTGTAATTTAAATGACTGAAAAGGAGTTGTACATAAACTACAAATGAGATCAATACTACTAGTGAGCAAACAAGGAAAGCAATGGATGCTTGGCTAAAGCTAAATGTCTATAAGGAAGCTGATGAGCTGATTTGAGTAGAGTTGATTGATTGGTTGTTTAAGTGTTCATAATCTTTGTGCCTCTGCTTCTTTATATAAAGATATGAGATAGCCCATTGCTGAGAACATTGCATTTGCCCGAAAGAAACTTCGCTGTCAGCTTGCATGTGAAATGATATTAAAGAGGGCAACTTGTACTTCGACCACATGTTTTCACCACTTGCAATAAACTAATAATTAAAAGAAGCAGGCTGGCTTCTTTTCACATGTCCTATGCAGGAATATGAAAAATCATGCATTTGTCTTGATTAAACAAATCTCTTGGCAAACCTCCACCACCCAAATAAAAGGAAAAAACAATATTATAATGTCAAACTACCCCACTTGCAGCCAAATATCTTTCAAAGTTAGCATTCATGCACAATAATCCTCCAAATACCATATTTAGCCCAAATGACCCAAATAAGTAAAAATGGGTACATTTTGGGTGCAAACAGAAGCCCCCCAAATTTTACAAATTTGAGCAAAGTTTGTGAAACTTACGATTCCAATAAGCTCTTCCAGAAGATTGATGATATAGCAGGCATAAGAAAGAGACATTGAGCATGAAAAACACCTGGAAAAAACCTCGCCACTAAGCCATTTTTTCTTTTGTAGCAACTGGGAATAATGCATGGTTTATAAAGCCATTGAGAAGCTTGTATGAACTTGCAGCATCAAAGAGTCATCATTTATATATATATAGAAAGTCCACCATGACAATAAAGACATATTGAATGGAAGCCCTTCCACACACTAGTTCTAAAGTGCAGCCTTGACTTTTCATGCTTCTTCATATTCAACTTTTTGATTCGGGCAGAGACCCAAATTCAACTGAAGCTCAAACTTTCTTCTTCTCAACCATGAACTCAAGTGAACGTATATAAAATCTGGCAGCTAACAGGTCCCCAATAATTAACAACAGCAAGGGTTGATAACAGCAAGGGTTGATAAGGCGGAGTTCACCGGAGACGATGTGAAAGAGCGGCAGAGAAGTCGACATGCCCGTCGGGCAAGATAACAGTTCCATTGTGCACCAACTCATTGTGCAGACAACTCCTCGGGCAAGATATCTAATCAGGCAATCCTCTGCGACCACGGTTGCAGTCCTTTGATCTGTTGATAGGTTGCAGCTTACTCAAGCCCGATTTCTCAACAGCCTTGGCGGCTCCAGTGCTGTTAGGAATGATGGTGAAGCTGCCTCTTCGGTCCTTTCGTCGTTGATAGGCAATTGATGGTGCAACTAGCATCGAAAAGAATATTGTTGTTTGGCTTGTATTCCTTCTTGTTAATTCCAACAACAAACATGGGAGCATCTTTGTTGGTTGCAGAGAAAATAAACTAGAAAAATGCCCCAAGTCGGGCAAACTGGAAAACACAAAAAAAAGGGAGAATAGAGAAACTTGAGCAACTATTCTTTTTATTCTTCTTTTTCATATAATATAATATAGTATAATATATATATATATATATATTTATATAATAAAAAGCCCATTAGAGCAACTCCACCCATGGAGCCCTTCTCCCTGGTAATCCACTATTGAATCCACCCTATTGAACAGTAACTGCATTTAATAAATAGTAACTGCTCTTAATGAACAGTAATTGTCATTTACATCTCCACCCTTGGAGCCCTCCTCCCTGGCAATAGGCAATAAAATATTATTTTTCGTTTGTTTGTTTAAATAATACAAAATAAATTATTTGTAATTTCAGATAAGATTTTTTAAATCGTTCTCGTTGCGCCACGTGTCATTTTATAAAAAAACAATTATTTAGCGATGGATTTCATATTTTTTACAAAATTTTTTTCAGATTTTTTACAATTTTTTCGGATTTTTTATAATTTTTTTAAATTTTATTCAAATAATTAATCTCTACCGTTGGATTTAAAAAAATTGAATTCCAACACTCCAGATTGTGCCACGTGTCACAATGGGCTTAATTTTAAACTATTTTTTCTTTTTCTTTTTTAATTTGAAATCAGTTGCATCGGACGGCTCCTATTTAAACCCCTTCAAATCGAACGGACCATGGGAAGCCACGTGGCTTCCCAACGGTCACCTGCCAATTCCCTGCGCCCGGGCCCTAGCGCCTGAAATCCGATCGGGTGACGCGCCCCCACTCGCGAGTGAGGGACACGCGCCTGACACAAAAAAATTAAATAATGCCTGGCCCTCGGGCTGCAGGCTGGTGGATTCCTCACGGGCCTTGTGCTTGGGCTCCCACCCTCACTCGGGCTCTCCATGGCTGGAGCACTGTCCACCGGGCCTCAGGCCCTTTCTTCTCCCCTGTCCCCCGAGCAATCCATATGGGTGGAGTTGCTCTTAGGGAAAGTGCTTTTATTTGTAACCTTTATGCAATATAATATAGTGTATATATATATATAGCCCTTTCGGGCAGAGTGAAAAACAAGGCAAGACAGGGAGAAAGAGAAGAAAGTAAGGAAAAGTAAGAAAAAGGGAACAGAAGAGATAAAGAAAAGGAAAAGAAAGGGAGAGAGAGAGAACCCAGGGTTTTTCTCTAGCCTTTTCTCTTCTCCAAAAGAGAAGTTGCTTCTCTGTTCGAGGTTCCATTCAAAAGACCAAAGTTGGGCAATCATAACCCATGTCTGAAAGAGAGAGAGAGAGAGAGATGCTGGTCAAAGGAGAGGAGAGTGGTGGTTTTTCCCGAAGCTGCAAAAAGGTATGTCGTGTGCATGCATAAACAAGAGAATAATGAAGAACCCAAGGCCATGGATGCAGAAACAGATCATGAAAATTGATGGTTGTAGAAAGGGACTGTTGCAGAAAGAATGGAAAGCTATTAGTGTTGTCGGAGATCCAATCCCTTCCTCTTCTTTTTGACTGGGCAAATGCAAACAAGGCCCCGTCGGCCATTCGGGTGAGCTGCACACTTCCTTCAGCCAGCTATTCAATTTGATTTGAGAACCCAAATCTGAACAAAGCTTCCATTTACTACTTCTCATCCATCAAAGCTGGTGGCTAACATGTCTTTGATAATCAATGGAAGCAAAATCAGGAGCTCTTGTTGCGGTTGCTGTTGTAGTTATTGTTGCTGCTGGTGCTGTATTAACAATCTTTTGCCTTTCAGGGGACGTTTCAGTTAGGGATGGATTTGCTGAGGCTTCCACTGGTGATGTAGCAATAACAAGAGCATGAGAATGAGGTTGATAGAGCAACCGGCGCAGCATGTGGCAAGAAATGTTTTTGCCAACGTCTATGGGAGTTGGACACTGATGTAGCCAAAGGTGCACTCGATGGAGATACTGATGGTCCTTTGAGTATATCATGGTGTTCACTTGCTTCATTGATGGATATCACATAACAAAACCCAAGCAACTGATTCATCAACAACCACTGGACCTTCCTTAATATTCCTGTGAGCTCAGACATCACCGACGCCGTCAATTACTCGGAAACGATTTAGATTTGAAACCAAAACGAGATCGCGCCATTAATGAGCACAGATTTGAACGCGAAGCAACACTAGAAGCTGAAACAATTCCTAACAGAGCCCAAGCGAGGATGATCCAATGGCGGAGAAGTCGTTGTGAAGATACGAAATCGGAAGAGTGAACTAATAAAAGCAGTTGTAATCACCATCGCCGAGTTGAATCTTTGGGACGGAGTGAGCTGAGTTCATGTGTTAGTTGTTGGAGGAGTCGTTGCGGTTCTCACAATCACCCTCAAGCCTTTAACTCTTTGTAAGCAGCTTGGTAACACGTCTTTGAAGCTGAAACCAGTTCTCTATTTAAAGGATCAGAGGGATTAGGATACAGCAGTTGTGGCAAGAACACTTCAAATATGTTTGCCAGATCAAACGTGGGGCCCCACATCCGATTGACAACATCTAAACAAATTGCAGCAGAGTAGATGTCATGTCCATTGGGCAAGATTGTAGCTCCTCAGGCAACAACAATGTAACTTCATGCCCCTCTTGTAATAGCTATTGAAATTTGAGAGGCTCTTGTTGGATTTATCCAATATAAATCAACCTTTAAGTGGTCTACTACATGTAATAGGAATGTAATATTGGAGAATAATGTTAATTGTGATTTGATCTCTTAAAGATATCAATCCTATATAAGGTGTCTTATATTGGAAATAGGATTGATGGAATCCTTAATTGAATATGATTATGATACTTGACTTGGAGGCTAATAAAGTAAGTTTAGGTTTCCTTTATGGATGGAAACCCTAGCTTTTAGCCTATATAAAAACACCGGTCCCAGCCCCAGAACACACAACATAATGCTTCCCATAGAGTAGTTGTATTCGGCTAGGAGTTTATAGAAGATCTTAGTGTTGCCGTGCCCTGCCTGTTTTCGTGTTCGACTTCCATGGCCGCCGTTGGAATCAGGTCAGTCACTCATTCGATTGTGTTTTAATTGTATAACCTTATAAGGCTAACAATTGGTATCAGAGCCACTGGTTATATGATTAAAACCTATTAGGGTTTAGGTTGGACTATATAATATTTTTATGAACTGCATTTTTTAATCCATGTTATGATTGCATATACTTGGCAACACCACCATGTTGTTTCAATCGGTACAATTGATGATTGTTAATAGGTTATATAACCATTCGGTTTTAGTCAAGAATTTTAATAATCTTATGGCATGATGAATCTGGGAAACTTTATCAAGAATAGCAGCAAATCGTGGATCAATCCTATAATAGTGGCATGCCGCATGCGGAGAAGCATATATATAAACCATGTTGAAGTATAAAATTAAAATAATGGTGATGATCCAAATATGGAATAAGCTTCAAATCCCAACAGTTTTTTGAACTATACCAATTTTAATTGCAGATAATATGGTTTAGTTGATAGCTTTTTGATCAGGCATCTTTATTGCATAAAATATGTTTGGGTCGAACCACCAAAGTCTGGAGATTGCTAATATTTTGATCAAGCAAGAGCATGTAATTTTTATTTTTAGCCAATTTGATTAGTCAAATTTGATTGCCACCAATAGTTCTGATAAGGGGATATTGAAGAAAATTGATTAGTTAGTTCATTGGATTAACTATGACCGGAAACCATGGCATATTTCAAATTTTCTATTTTAAAGCTGATGCTTTTGGTTGGAATGTTTAACCATGTACTACGGATGTCTTTGTCAATTTTATAAGCATATGTAAATACACATTTACACTGGAAAAGTGATGCGGCCTCTCCATTTAGCAAGTCGACCTCTGCCAAAGCAGAGCATTGTGTTTCATCGACTCAATTCGGATTTTGGGTTTTGGTGTAGTCTTTTCCTTTGGTCTTAATTGCTGACAAGATTTTGTGGTGGATTTAAAAGGTGATTATTTGGTTCCTGCATAACTTACCTATGCCGTGACATCTCCTTATTATTTGGAATAATATGTTTTTGGATCCTTGTTTTGGTGGCATCGAAGAGTTTTTTGTACTAGCATAACCAACTAATTATTTAGAACCCAATTTTGACTGCAACCTAATTCTTAGAATTAAGAAGGAGGCGTAATAGTTCAAATATTGCTTGACATCTTTCGGAATGTAGGTGATGGAATTGTTCACTTTTAAATGTCTCAATACTATTATTGGTATATGAGTTGTGCCTATATATATGATTGTGGTAACATATATTACAGTTGTGTTGCAGGAATGCATATGCTAAGTTTATATATGTCTATATTTGAAAGCAGGTCAATATAAATTTTGGCAATTTTTGTTATTGCATCTATAGCATCACGGATATGGCTGTTTGTTTCAAGGATGTGTAAGGTGACACAATTTCTTCTAATTTTTCCTTGAACATGGCATATGATAAATTGTAACTAATTTGCTTGAACCAATTTTTCATGAGATGTGGATAAAATTTTATGCCATTAACAGTGTAAGAAACCTACATGCCTAATCAATCGGGTTTTTCTATAATGTGCTTTCCTATCTCAATAGTCATTTAAATTATACATGACTAGTTAACTATGAAAAATTGATGTATAATTGTGGATTGACTGAGAATGACAAAAGGCATCCAGTGACAAGAATAAGGGTATTATACAAATGAATAAGGTTCGTAGTAATTATGTGACAATACTCATTTGTATTTTTATCTATTCTTATATGAGAACTTTGGTTGGTCATGTGATTATATATATGTTTACAAAGAAGTGGGGAACATATGAAGGCATGAGGTATGTAATCCACTCAAAGTATGTGGCTTAATTGATAAGCATGAATTTTCAAACATGTATTATTGTTTGTGATTTTTCCTATGCCTAAAGAATTTAAACAGTGCTTTGATTAGTAAATTTTTATGTGTCATAAGGGGAGAAGAAAAGAAACTTTTCAAGGCTAATGTAGGGCATATATTGGAGATGTTTTCTATGGAAGAAAATAATTTTGGTTGTTCCTTCTATTTAATTTGGTATTTACAAAGCTAATGCATGATTTTAATGCTATGTTTAGTAGTTTTGTACTACAGAAAGAAATATATAAAAAGGAAAGGAACATGTTTAACTTAAGAAAACATTTGAGCAATTTAGCTTTTAAGTAATTGACTCCATACTAATAAGTATTGACATTCTTGTGGTGGAATGAAACTTGTTCTATATGTGATTAACCTCTTTCAAGTATGCTGTCAGGTTTCTTGAAATTAATTTAATGTCAAAGGGAGTCATGAAGGAATTAGTGCTATTTGTTGGCAAGACTCAAAGCTCGAATCAGGTTATAATAATTTTGTCACTTACAGTTAATTAATTCATGTGACTTCTTGTATTGTTTTAGGGCAGAGTTGATCAATGTCTTGTCAACTAAGCAAGCCATAGCCGCTTAGTTGATGTTGGGACTATGGTTTTTGAGTTATTTCGATCAACATAGCATCTTAATTAGAATAAAAGTGATAATCTTCAGCCCCCAGGTGTGGATTGTTTCTTTTAGTTTAATTATGATGGCATAGTATGGGTTTTATTTCATAAGAGTAGTGAAAGCTTCATCTGCCCATAGGTGTTGAAGTTTTTCATGAAGGTACTCTTGAGACATAAAATCTAGTACTAGAAACTAGTTAATTTTCTGCCTATAGGTGTAAATTAACCTAGTTTCATGAAGTTTATTGGGGATAAAGTTCCATGCCATCAGTTGCAAATATTTCCACTATAAGCCCCATAATAGGTTGTGGTTTTAAGGCATGGAAATCGGTTGCATCATGACGTATTTTGTGTCTCTTCATGAGACTTGTTGATGCAAAGTATTAGACCCATGGAGGTTAATCAAGGATTGCTAAGGTACGCATTGTTTAAATCTTGTGCTTGTAAATCTTTTCAATTTGAACTATGATGTCAGTTTAGAGGATGAAATTTGACTACTAAAGTTTCCTGTGGACATTGAAATTGAAATAATATGAAATTGAGTTTGTTATGGATGCATAAATTCATGATAGATGCACATAATTGTTTCTAGCAGATTACGTGACTTGATTTAAATCTGGTGAATGACACATCTAATGGTCACCAAATGATCTGAAGTTTAGTTACGTTCAACATATAGATGTCTACTATGTGTCTGCAAAGTTTCGTAATTTTTTGCCATGTATGTTAATTATGGTGAATTTACTAGTAACCCATGCTCGTATAGACCGTTTTACTGGCAGATTGTGTTAGTCTTTTTGAGATGTGACTTTAGACTACTATTTTGATCCAAAACGGCTCTATATTTTTATTTTTTGAAGATTAGTATGTCTATTTTGATCAGTATAACTTTGGTAGCAATCAAGCTTATAAATTAATTATGATTAATTCTAAAGTAAGTGTAACTCATTGCTGAAATTCTGTTTGACAACTTTACGTTGGTTGAGATGTCTAATTTATTATGTCCAAAATATAAAGCAGTTTTATTTAGGTACATCTTTGAAAGAGTGTTTACCCAAGTGGGAGAATTAGTGAACAAAAATGGGTTTCACACTCATTAACTTATTTGCAAGTATAAACTCTGAAAACTTAGTGGGAGTTTTTGAGCATTAAGCGGATTTGCATGAATTTATTAAAGCATTATTCTATCTTCCATGTATTTGTGTTACTCGAATAATAATAATATGTTTAAGTTGCACGAATGGCTACTTAGTATATGCGTACATTTTTCTGTTACTTGCAATCATTTGGATTTCTTGGTTGATCATTCGTTTTGAGGCACATAAGGACTTAACATAAATGTGGACTTATTAATACATATAAGATGGTTGTTGGATGCATGTTTTTGTGTAACAGTGATGAATGCTTTCGTGCTTAATTGTATCTTTCATTGAGGTAATATGCATTCATTGACTAAGTAAGGCTATTCCCAAAGGCATATTTTCAAAAATATGATTAAAGTTTTGATTTGCAAATTAAGTGATGATGTTGCAGATCAGTGGGAGTTTGAGTTTCGTGTTAGTAATGCCTTACATTTGCAGATGACCTATAAGGTATGTATAGAATCCATGTATTCAGTTTAATCTTCAGTTGGATTCATTAAGTCACATTTTTGTGTGCTAGTCATTTATCTGATGAAATATATGTCAGATATCAAGTTGTTATCAAACTGCATACTAAATGGTATGGCATGGCCTATGCGTCAGTTGTGAGGATTTCCATCTGCCCGCAGGTGTTGGAAATCACCATTAAAGTAATTGGTAGAGTGCATAGATCAGTGTCAAAAACATGTTAATTCATCTGCTCATAAGTGTTGGATTAGTTTGTTTTACGAAGCTTTTAGGTATTTTACTTGGACATGTGCCTATTTGGTACTTTCAGTTGTGTCCGTTGGCTTCAAACATTGTCTGTGTGCTTGTTATTGGTCTAATGAAAGTGATGCGTGATTGTTTTAAGATGTATTCACACTTGCATGTTATGGTGGTTTCAATAGATGAAGGATATCTGCATTGGCATATTTAAGGCTTCGAAGAAGCATAAAGTTTAACTTATGAGTTACAATAAGGTGGACCTGAGAGGATATAAAGTAAGACATTTTGGTTAATTTAAAGTTTCATCTCTTGATCATAATTTGTGTTTCATGTGAATGAGGATCTTAGCATGTGTGATTATGAAGGTTCTGGGTTGTGTCAACCCTACAACCTTGTTAGTTCCATGTTAAGAAATGCATTTGACATAAATTGCATTAAGGATGAGATGTAATCACTATTACATGGCCACTAAAGTGACATTAGTCTTCAATCTCAAGTATAAACGTGAATATTACATTTTGTAGACCAAGTGGGAGAATGTTGGATTTATCCAATATAAATCAACCTTTAAGTGGTCTACTACATGTAATAGGAATGTAATATTGGAGAATAATGTTAATTGTGATTTGATCTCTTAAAGATATCAATCCTATATAAGGTGTCTTATATTGGAAATAGGATTGCTGGAATCCTTAATTGAATATGATTATGATACTTGACTTGGAGGCTAATAAAGTAAGTTTAGGTTTCCTTTATGGATAGAAACCCTAGCTTTTAGCCTATATAAAAACACCGGTCCCTATAAGCCCCAGAACACACAACATAATGCTTCCCATAGAGTAGTTGTATTCGGCTAGGAGTTTATAAAAGATCTTGGTGTTGCCGTGCCCTGCCTGTTTTCGTGTTCGACTTCCATGGCCGCCGTTGGAATCAGGTCAGTCACTCATTCAATTGTGTTTTAATTGTATAACCTTATAAGGCTCTGTGACAAGATCTTCAATAAAAAAGCTATGACTTTGACTTTTACAACGCCCCCAGCTGAAGGTAGATCAGGTAAACTGCCCAGACAAACTATCTGCTCTTTCTCTCTTCAAAGTTTTTAGAGGAATCAAAACTCCAAAAAATCCAGAAACTCATTCGTCTTCGTCGGTGTCTCCTCATTGCAAGACCCATCCTTCTGACACGTCAGTTTCCATTGCGATTCGGTGTACTCAGGCTTGGTCTCGGCAAATATTTTCTTTTCACTTTCTCTTGTTTCCACTGCTCAAATCCATTTGGGAGGGTTGATGAGGTTGATGGAGTTCACCGATGATGATGTGAAAACCAGCGGAGAAGATAACATGTATGTCGGGCAAGGTTACAGCTCCATCATTGGGTAAGATAGCCCAGTCGGGCAAGATACTCATGCTCCTCTGTAGTAGCCACTGAGAGGCCCTTTGGTAGGTTTTTTTGTTTTTTAGCAGGAAGGCCATAATTTTGCCCTTTGTTCTAAAGTCCCCCCACGCTACATGCAGTTATGTGAAACTTATGGAAAATATAGCCATTGAATGGCCTTTCCAGAAGAAGTGATAATAAAAGCCATGAGGACCCCTTTTGATTTTTCTTGCACTTTCTGAACACAAACTTCGAAAGAAAAACGAAAGCAAGAAAGCAAAATCTTTTTGTGGTTTTTAGATATATTGAAAGCAAGAAAAATGCAAAGTGTACGTAAGGAAATAAAGGAAGAAAAGTAAAATATATATATATATATATATATATATATATTATAATTTTTGTAATTTGGGCACCGGTCCCATCAAAATAAAACACAAACAAAGCCCTTTCGGGCAAGAACTATGCCCAAGTCGGGCAAAACCACAAATAAGAACACACAAACAAAAAGATAAGGCCCTAACCCCTAACATGGAAAAAGAGAAACCAAAGCCCACTCGGGCAACTTAGAGGGCAATTGGGCAAACTGTAAAAACAATGAAAATGCCCAGATTTTTGTTCTTTTTGTTTTTAATATACATATACATATAGCCCATTCGGGCAACTAAGGAAGAAAATGCCTGTACCGATAAGAAAAATAAAACAGAAAGAGAAGCCCATTCAAGACAACACAACATATACCCAAATCGGGCAAATTGTAAAGCAAAACAGGGGTAGAAAGAAAGAAAAAATAAAAAAAAGAAAGATAGGGAGAGAGAGAAGAAAGAAAGAAGAAAGGAGAAAAAGCAAGATAAAGAAAAAGGGAGGGAACTCACTCCGGTCAAACAAGGAAACAACAAAATAAACTCTTTTCGAACACACTGGGTGAAGCTCCTTGAATGTTCAGATGTTATTTTTCTCTCAACACTCAAATATTTTCCTTTTTTTAAAATTGAGTGTAGAGAGATTAGATCCACCATTTAAATTGGTCATGCCATGTAGCTTGGGAACCATAGGAGGTGGCCATTCATGTTTGATCCCAAGCTTTACCCTCCTTGAGATCTCAGCAAGGACGACATACATGTGTTGGCAGAAATGAGTGTGGGAACTATTTTCTTCTTCTTCGGGCTCCACATAAGGTGTGGGTTCGAGCCCCCCGAGCGTAGGTGTTTGGCCTACAATAGCCATAAGCTCCATCTTTAGCCGATATCAGTTTTGATTTGTCGACTTGGTCTCCTACAACCATATCCATTTTCATGGATTTTTCATTGGGTGGGGCCATTGTTTGGCCTTCATCAATGTGTATGATTTGTTCTTCCTTGGTTGTAGTATGGTGAGTTTGTTTTGTAGAGGGGATTTGACACATTTGATCTATCAACTTTCTCATGGCTTCTCCGAAAGTTGCATAGCTTTCCTCCATCCTTTTAAAACACTTGGTCAACTCTTCACCATATTCGATGCTTGCCCACATCCTCATTGTAGAGCTTTTCTTCCAGATGATCATTAGTTGGCATCTCATATATTGACTCTATGTACTTATTGGAAGCATTTTGATACTCAAAGCCATTTGTTGGCCTATCATAGTATTCATGAATGTAATTGTCATCAAAAGAATAATAACTTTCATTGTAGTCATAAGTTGGCCAATCCTTAAGATTATTATTCTTTAGTTGATAGCCATTAGTTGGCCAACAATCATATCCCATGGGACTTAGAAGTGAGAGATCTTATGTTCGAATCTCATAGATGGCAAATTCGATACCAAATTAGGTTACACATTGTGTAGCTTAGCCGAACTCTCCATTTTTCTAGTGTAAAAATATCGATGTCATCAAAAAATAAAACCTGCATTTTTATATTGGATCGTTAGGCAAAACCGTTGAAATCATATCCATATATCTAACAGTTGAATTATAACCCCTAAACGGTCTTAGAAGCGAGTCTTAAAAAGTGATTTCTTTCAAAAAAGAAGAAGGTAGAATCCAATTATCTGGTAAAGATTTGGATGATTGTGATACAAATTCAAGGTAAGACACTTAGGGGTGTAGCCAATTTGAATTTCGAAGGATTTTCAAAGATTTTTCTAAATGATATTGTTTGCACCTAAAATGTATACATTTTTACTCATTTAGATTATTTGGGCTAAATATGGTATTTGGAGGATTATTGTGCAAGAAGACTAACTTAGAAAGATATTTCGCTGCAAGTGGGGGTAGTTTGACATTATAATATTGTTTTTCCCTTTTATTTGGGTGGTGGAGGTTTGCCAAGAGATTTGTTTAATCAAGACAAATGCATGTTTTTTCATTGCAAGTGGATGGGAAGACACCACACAAACATTCTTGCATAGGACATGTGAAAAGAAGCTAACTTGCTTCTTTTAATTATTAGTTTATTGCAAGTGGTGAAAACATGTGGTGGAAGTACAAGTTGCCATTTTTAATATCATTTCACATGCAAGTTGGCAGTGAAGTTTCTTTCGGGCAAGTGCAATGTTCTCAGCAATGGGCTCTCTCATATCTCTATATAAAGAAGTAGAGGCACAAAGATTATAGACACTCGAACAATCAATCAATCAACTCTATTCAAATCATGCATGTTGTTTTTTCAATAATGACAATAAAAAAAATTAATAATAAAAAACCCACCAACTGTTATTTGGTATTGATTTATTTATCGACTACTTGTACTATGAATATCAACAAATGTACAATAGATTAATCTAAAACTTATTGTCTTCATATTCCTTAATTAACAAGACATATACATGATTCGAAGATTCGATCATAAAGCCAGTATCCAATCAAGCTAAGAATATCTCATACAATATAGGGTGGCTACAGACGCTCTTATAGTTTGCTTACTATATTCGACAACCCAACGGGAATTACCCCAATAAATAAAAAATGAACACTCAAAACACAATTTTGATTATTTAATAGAGTTGGTGTATTATTTTTTCTTTTGCTTACAATATTGGCCAACCCAAAGGGAATCACCCAAAGAAAAAAAAAATGAACACTCAAAACACAAGGATTTAATTTAAACTTTTGGCAAATAAAATATGCGTACCTACTAGAAATATTTTAACTTTTGGTTACTTTCTATTGGCTAACATGCATCTAGTCGTTGCCTAAGACCATCTCCAACCCTTGTGTTAAAACTTAAAATTTTTAACCTAGAAAATTTAGGTTTTAACCCAGAAACAGTTTTTCTCCTCCAACCCTCTAGGTTAAATTTTTAGCCTGAGATTATTAAAGAATGAATTTTGGATAATTTTTTTTACTTAAAGTAACTTAAAAAAAATAAATTATGTAGACTATCCAAATTTAATTTTATGAACATTTTAACCTTAAAATATTTAGATTCCGATAAATATTGAAAAATCACTAAACCGACACCATTAAACTCGTAAAACACTATGAAAGAATATGAAACACATAAATTAATTTTTTTTAATTACTTTAGCCATTGAATTTAAATTTGGACCGTTAGATATTTTATTTACCATTGGATTTGATCAAATTAGATCTTAACCATTGGATTCAATGAAGTTATAAATATAAAACTAAAAAAAATACATATATGGTGGGCCAGCCCAGCTAATCCAGAGGGAATCTTGAGCTAAATTTGCCCCCAAAATGAGTTTTGAGTTTTAACTCATATTTGCTCCAAGAGTTGGAGCAAGTTGGGGTAAGTTTAGAACCTAAAATTTTAGTTTTACTCCAATGGTTGGAGATAGTCTAATAGACTAATAGTACTATTACTTGGTAGAGAAATGTTAAGAAGACTCTCTCAAATAAAGACTCTTTATGGACTCTTCGTCACCTCATATTTTTGGCACAATATTTTATAATGTTGGCACGAAAATTGTGTAAAAAACATAAGGTGGTGGAGAGTCCACTTTTGAGAGAGCTTCCTAAGCATTTCTCTACTTGGTATATAAAGGTTTCTTGTGTGTCTATATTGTATACATAAAAAAACAAAAAAACAAAAAAAAAACAAAAAAAAGAACAAAAAAAACAAAAATCTACTTGCTATATAAATTGGATTAATGGTCTCCATGGTGAGAAAGTAATTGGAAGATAGCTTTCGTAGTGAAAATTTTTTGAAATTAACCCTTGTGGTAAAATCCGTTAGGATTCAAGCCCATTATCAACATTTCTGTAACTCGTTAACCCATTCAGCCTTCATAACCCAAAAAAAAAAAAAAAAGGCTCATTCATCCAAGGCTATGAATTCTTTGCCCATGCTTCGATTTCATTCAAAGCTCTTTTGTTCATGAGAACAATTAGATTTTTTTTTTAAGGAAAACTAATGAAAATAACTTAAAAACTTTGAGTTTTAATCAAAAGGAAAAAAAAAATGTTGTAAATAAATAGTACCAGGAATGACTTTTTAGAATAAAATTGTCCTTTTTCATTAAATTACAACACTTTCAGTTAGCTCCTGAAAAGAGAGGCTCTGTATTTGTGTGATTTGGGTCGGCTAAAACTGCAGCTACAATGTGGGGTCGACGCCCTAAAAAATCCTTTTGTTTTGGAGTTGAAAATTATTAGTTAATTAACTAATATGTTCCCTAGCTATAGTTGAAGCTTTATGATTTGGGTGTTGGGGATTCAGATAAATATCCATTGGTTTGCTCCAGGGCGAAAGTCCATTGGTTTGCTCCAGGGCGAAAGCAATTAATAAATTAATCTCCTTGACTAATGATTGTATGAATCATGGGACGCCTATAATCTCTAGCCTAATGATTGTTATACACCTGTATCGTTGAATAAAAACTAAGAGACATTTGTAAAATGCTTGTCATTGCTTCTTTCATCAACTCTTCTTGATTTTTTAACCTTGACTTGTGGTAGATTAGTGGCGAATGGATTTTCCTTTGTAAACTACATTTTGGAACTAAGAATTAAAAAAAATAAGGAATGCAGTGTTAGAAATATGGGTAATTAAACAATCAAAATAGTAACCTCAAAATTCGTATGATCAGGCCTAAACTAATTAAAATGATTTGCTTATTTTGGTAGAGGATTAACAAATTAGGTATAATGTATGAGACTAATTGCAAGGATGGAAAAAACACTTTAAACAACTATATGTTTTATAGAAAAAACTTTTCAAGAGCTTAGTTGGAGAAGAGAGTATCTGAAATACATCACTCAAAAGAAAAAGATCATAGAAACTTACAATGCTTAATTCTACATTTTAAATTTGGTTAAATTGGATTAATGGTCCCCGTAGTGATAGGGTAATCGGAAGATAGCCCACGTGACACACCCCGTCCCGAAGGAGGGCATGCTGGCCGTCACGTGAGAGTGACGTAACCATTTACACAGTTTGGAAGCTTTAAAAAAAAATACAATTACTAAGATGAAACACCCGAGGGTGAGTCCTACTTTTGTGAATTCTGTCAGAACACCGTTGGATTCCTCGTGGCCACCAAAGCTCTGCTATCTAGAACCTAGAGGGGCGTAAAACAAAATTGAGTGGGTCAGTAAAACAAAGTTTTTCGAAAACATTTCATTTAAAACATTTCTAACCCCTCGCTGTAAAACCTGTATACTTTCCCAGAAAATAGCATAATAACATATAACTTTTCTTATATCTCAAATCATCAATTTTTCTTAAAACCAGAAAGTATGCCATGTTATAACTGTCAAAAACAAAATGAATGATGCATCAAAATAACAGGTGAAATAATGAATCAACAGGAGACCCTGCAGTTGGTCCTATACGGTTAATTCTATAGCTCAATATCCAATCCAACCGGAGTCACCTCGGTGACCTGTACGGCACTACACTGCATATAAGTCGGAACTACCTGAAGTAGTCTGTACGACATGAATGGTGTAATAATACGCTCTAGTGCTTCTCTCATCAATCATCTGTGCACATAATCTAAAGTCACCTACTAGTCGGAACCACCTCGGTGGTCTGTTCGACTAGTATGTCAGAACCCTCTCATGGTCTGTACGACATGTCGGAACCCTCTCATGGTCTGTACGACATGCACCTACTTGGATCCAAGGTGAGCGTGTGGTGCGAGGTGAATAATATAAGCACTAACACCATGATTGCAGGTTATGAGCTATCAACATAATATACATCATCAATGCACATGAATAACATAAACTCACCTGATACTCACCTGTGCGTCCACAGCACCAATTCACACATATATATATGCATCAATTATCAATTCATAAAATTCACAATATGCATGCATGGCATTTTAAAACATACTTTCATTTTAACTCAATTTCTGGGAAAATCGATAGTATATAGGTAAATACAGAAAATACTGCCCACCCACCTGGAGTTCGCCCAACAACTCCCTAGCACAACACATCAAGGCGTCATGACGATCGACGCCTAGAACAATAATCAAATCCAACCTCATAAATCGTATCGATAGAATATAACTTATATAAAACACGTCACTACGCAGTTCGATCCGGAAGATCTACAACTCAGATTTCAAATCCATAACTTCCAGAGGTACATAATATACCTCTAGGACAACATCCTAAAATTTCATTACCATCCAACGGTTGGATCTCCGTCAATTTCCAAAACCAAGTGACGGTTAACATTCTATTTTATGAACTTACAACTCCAATTCCGAAAGATCCGTAAATCAGATTCCTGGTCCGTAAGTTCCCATAATCCTCAAATATTACATATCACAACGTATCAAAGTTTGGTGACGATCCAACGGTCGGATCGTCAATTCACATTTTCACCTAACCACGACTCGAAACGAACTTAGGTTCAATTACTCAATTTATGTCCATCAATTATCAAAACTGAACCTAGAACCTTAAACATATGCTAAGAATGACATTGGCGGGCCATTGGCCACGCGCCGCCGCGGGTGGCGGTTGGCCGCCCCGGCTTGCCGGAAAATCCAACTATTTCCAAAAATTCTAAAAAAATACAGAATTGAAGATCTCAATGAGTAGAGTAAACTTTATACCTGAGGCCAAGGCCAATTTGGCCTGGAAGAGCTCCAATTTCACCCAAATCCGTGCGGAACCCTAGAATTGGGTGAGTTCCAATTCATCCTCAAATCAACTCTGATGCTCCAACTAATGCTTGGGATTTGTTCTAGGCCTCAAGAGGAAGCTATGGGTGGTGGCAATTGGAAGAAATTGCTTCGGGATTGGGTGATTCGAAGCAAAAGCCGCCGCACCCCTCCTTGCGGTTTTCTCCATTTTCAAAGCCAAATCTCTCCAAATTTGAGATGAAATAGATAGAGGGGAGGTCATGGAGAAGTTTCCAAGTGATTTCTTGAAGCAATTCGCCGGAAAAATGGTGGAATTTCGACGGCAATGTGTAGAAAACCCGACGGGTCGTGCGCGAGTCGAAATGGGTCCGGCCGATCCCCTCCTTTTCCTTCTCCCTTCTTTCCTCCTTTCCCTGATTCTGATTGGTCCTTCCCTTCTCTCACTGTTCCGATTGATCCATCTCCTCCTTCCTTGGTTGGGCAGCCAATCCCCCTTCTTCTTTCTTTTATTTTTGATAAGGCAGTCCACCTCTCTCCCCTCTCTAACTGGGCAGCGCCCAACCTTTAATTCCCCTTCTTGAAACTGAAATTCTACCACAAATAATTGAATTACTAAAATGTCCCAAACTTTAAATGTTAAAATCTTTTTCGTTATAACTCAAACTAGCGAACCGTCTGCGCCCACGCGTCCGTAGCGACGAGTACTACGAGGATATGTCAAGAAAACAAATCTTAGATGGCACGACACAACGATTAACCTCGAATAATGCGCGTGCCTAAAAGGGCATTTTTGTAAAATCCTTTATTAAACTTTAAAAACTCTTAAAATCAGGGACGGGCTGTGACACCATGTGGTGAAAAAATTCAGATTTAAACTCTAATGGTGAAGTCCGTTAGGATTTAAACCCAAAATTAACATTTTCGTTAACTCTCTGTTAACCTCTTCCTTCATAACCAAAAGAGAGAAAAAAAAAATCCGTTTAGTCAAGGATATGAATCCTTTGCTCCATGCTTCGATTTCATTTTGGACTTGAATCCTAACGGTTTTTACCACAAGGGTTTAAATCCAATTTTTTTCACCACATGGGTTATCCTCTAATTACCCTATCACCACGGGGACTATTAATCCAATTTTGCCTTTAAATTTTGTAATGCAATGTGAAAAAGCTGACCACATTGTTGAATAATATTATCAAATTCAATCCACTGATCTTATACATAATTTGATGATTTAGAACATCACAACAATAATTCAAGTGTAGAATATGCTCAAAGACTGAGACAATACTTACAGAAAGTAATTACCGTAACTTCAAGTTACAAATACAAGAGTACACCTTGAGAAACTCTTATTCATGAATCCAGAAAGAGGAAGGTTTCAAACCAACTTCAAAGAATCGAATAAAAAATGGGATTCCGGACTAACTCAAAGGAATCCAGATAGAGGAAGGTTCTAGACCAACACAATGCAACCGAATAGGAAGTGGTACTTTAGACCAACTCAACGTAATCTAGACAGAGCAGGGTTCCTAACCCACTCAACGAAATAGTCCCTAGAATGCATATGGCATTCCAGTGCAGATTAACCAAGCATGACCCTAGACAAGCTTCCAATAATGTGGTCCCCTAATGCGGATTAACCAGGCATAACCACCTACAGAACGATGTAACTAAGTAGGCAGTGACCCCCAATGCATATTAACAATTCAGAGTCACCCCTATATGAATATGGGTCTCTTAATGAGGATTAACCAGGCATGATCATCCATGATCTAATAGTATGGTTCCCCAATGTGATTAACTAAATAGGACTATCATTACTACTAAATTGGCTTAATGTGTCGGAGAATGGTGGTGGTTTTATACTATTACTATCGGATAAAATATTTCAAACAACATGTTTACGTAGTGTTGGATAACAAAGTACTGTTGTCGCTTATATTCGACATTAGTTTACTACTTTCTGACAAGAATAATGAAGCGGACCCTAAACTTCACCATATTTATTTTTTAAATAATTTTAACCAATTCTGGCGGATATATCCGACATGAGTAAGTAATGTGTCAAATTATATTACATTATTTTCAAAATTTAAATGCTATCTTTGGCGATTATATCCGACACAAATATTTTCAAATTTTTTATACTAATTTTGGCGGTTATAACTGACACAAATACTTTTATTGTCAGATTGTATTATACTATTTTCAAATATTTTATAAATATTTATGTTTTGTTAATCACATTCAAGGGCAACAGCAGGAGCACACCCCTTCGAACCCAAGACCAATATGTCTCATGCACCAGCACTTCATCACCAGGCTGGGATGATGGTCAATTAAATATTCGTTAAACTAATTAAAATTTAATATAACATGAATATTTATTTATGTTTTTTTTTGTCGAATAAATATTTATTTATGTTAAATTAATATATTTTTTTTCACTATAATTGGTATGAAGATGTACAAAACTTGAATTTAATAAATGATCACGATTAGATACGCATAATTTTGATAATCTTTGGTTTTATTTTAATTTTTTTTACTATAGTTAAATATTTTTCAGGGGCATGTTTAAATAATCAGAAGTAATTGTTTATTCCCGAGGGCAACAAGTGGTCGTTGACAGTAATTTCTCTATTTTTTAGGGTGGTTAGCTTGAGTAACAGTTATAAATCAATTGTTTTTTTGAAATTTTTTGTTTTGTTACCTCATCTCTGAATGTTTGTTTTTTGTGATTTTTGACATTTGCGAACTCGGTTTATATACAAACAAGTTTGACGGTTGCATCGTTGAAACTAGTTTAGTAGAATGCGAATCTCATCAAAACGGTAGATTAAACAAACATTTAGAGTTTATGTTATACTTGCATTAAGTATAAAATAAGATTTTTTGGTATCCACTAGTCAAAATATTTAAATTGAATATCAAATTTGTTCATTGTATTCTTACAAGGTTGAGGAGTGTAACTGTAAAAAATCATCAAAATCAGAGTTAAAATAACTATTAAATTGTGATTTTTCGTTTATAACTGTCAAAATTCATATTTTTTTGTGTATTATGCCCAAACTTTGAAGCGAGAAAAGTAATTTGTGCCTAAATTTTGAAGCGGGAAGGCTCCCGCCCCTTAGTCCCCTTAACTTAATCGACTCTGCTAAAAAAAAATTGCCTTTAACTTATTTGGCTCATTTATATACACGCGAATGCTAACGAAGTTCTATTTAAATTAGTCCCTTTAATCACAAATCTTATCTGCCTTGGTAAATAAAATATGTCTATCTCCCTAATTACCAAGTGGTTAGCGTTAGCGTTCTATTTAAATTAGTCCCCTTAATTACAAATCTTATCTGCCATGGTAAATAAAATATATCTATCTCCTGTCAAATTTTACAATTATCTTTTTGTTTCTTTATTGGATATTTTACATGGGTTAAAATTTGGGGACGTTTTGATATAGGCACCTCAACTTTGAATTACTTAGACTAAATAGACACCCTTTTAAAATTTTGATTGAACATTTTTCTAAAATTTTGGTGATCAATTTCAGTTTTTTTACAATTTCACTGCAAATTTTGATGTCACAAGTTTTTCACAATTTCACAAGTTTGGGCGGCAAGTTTTTCACAATTTCAGTTTTTTTAGAAATTTTGCGCCATTCGTACACGGAAAAACATGATGTTGGTTCCAGCCGACGGAAATAGGCAATTAGTCATAATTATAAGAGGAATGCTATTCATACCATATTTTTATACCCTATTAGGTGGTATCTGATGTGGATATCCACATCATTTGAAAAATTTGGAGAAAGACTCCTCTTATATTACATTCATCATTTAATTAACTAGTTTTTCTTAATTATTAGTTTATTAAATAATGAATTAAATTTAAAAATATGATTAATTCAAAAGATGTGGTTGCCCACATCAAATGTCTACAACCGACACTATTACAATTCCTGGCGTTTTGGACTGTCATAAATGTTTAAACCTATATAAAACCACTTTCTCTCTTCCTTGTGCCGTTGCCTTCTCCCTTCCTCAGTGTTTTCTCCTTCCCATTGCATTCCTTTTCCTTCCCGCTGCATTCCTCCCCCCTTTTTCTACTCTTTTCCTTCTCCTTCCCTCTTCAATCACCATGGATGAACAATTCCATGAGTAACATTCCAAAACCAGTGCGTTCTAGATTTTTGTATTACATTCAACTTTTGTTTTGAATTTTGAATCTTGACTTGTACATCTTCTTCCTTGTCTCTTTGCTGTTGAATATTTTAAAAATATAATATATATATATATATATGGGCCTGTTTGACAGGGAATGGGAAGTTGGGTTATTAACCCAACAATCACATCTCTTCAAATTGAATGCTACATCTTTTGATTGTTGTCGAAAAGACATGATTCATGGTCAATAAGTGTAATCCTATTCCTAAAAAATATAACCTTTAGGTAATTGGTGCTCTCCATCAGGTATACTCATTAAAATGCCCTTTGGACAATGCTTTGTTTATGTTCAAACAGACATGACCTCTTGAACCAATATGACTTCAAAAGTTATGTACTTTCAATTAACTTGAATAGGTGCAATTCTCTCTCTATATTGATAACATTGGAAGAAGAGAGAATTCATTTAGAATTTGTTGTCTACACAATTTCTTTGGTCTCTCTTTTCTCTATCACATTCATACAATTTCTTTCTAGTTATTTCTAAAGGAAAACAATTCGATTTTGCTAATCGAATATTCCATACTTTGTTGTATCCTGGAAGTGGTTTGCCAAAAACCCTTTAACAAACTCATTCGAGTGTGGGCAATTAACACTTTAAGGAAACGATTCAAGTCATATCTCAAAGTCATCATTCAGTTTATTCTATATATTTCTACCTTTACTCTAACAATCTTAAAGTGTTATTTTTGTCATGGAGAACAAGTCTGATAACATGGCTTTGAAGTTTATTAATCAAGATGTCTACAAGCTAGACAAATTTGATGGATCAAACTTCACCCAATGGAAGGACAAGATGTGTTTCATGCTTACTGTTCTAAATGTCATATATATGTTGGACCCGAAATTGGAGCCTATTCCTAAATCAAGTGACAAAGACACATACAAAATAGTTGCTGATTGAAAGAAGCGTGAAGAAGATGAATTGGTATCTCGAGGACACATTTTGGGCACATAATCTGATCGCTTATATGACTTCTACGCACACATTCAATCTCCAAAGGAATTTTGCGAAGCACTTGAACACAAGCACACAACAGAGAAAAGAGGTACCGATAAATTTTTAATGTTCAAATATTATGAGTTCACTATGTTTGATAACAAACCCATCCAAGACCAAGTTCATGAATTATTGGTCTAGGTCTCAAAGTTTCGTGAACTTAAAATAGTTATTTCGGATCCTATGATAGTTGGGGCTATTATGACAAAATTACCCCAAACATGGAATAACTATAGACATAAACTTCTACACATGGTGGAAGATATTAGTTTGGAGGATTTGCAAAAGGGTATTCAAATTGAAGAGAAAACTCGAAATCGTGATAAGAATTTTGCAAATCAAGAGTCATCCAAAGTTCACATTGTCGAAGGAAATAAATACAAAAAGAACTTCAAAGTCAAAATTGATAAAAGGAAATTTAAGAAGACCAATTTCAACAACAATCAAAAGAATGCAAATGATGTCTGCTACCATTGTGGAAAGAAAGGCCATTACATTCGTGATTGTAGACACAGAAAAACAAGTGAGGAATATGCCAATAAGACCAATAGCGCAAATATGGTGGAAAATTCTAGAATTGATAACATAGTTGCAATGGTATCATAATGCATATTGGCATGATTACCGAACTGAATATGGCAACGGCAATAAAATCATCTGATTGGTGGCTCTACTCAGGGGCTACTATATATGTGTGCAATGATAAGGCACAATTCATGACATATGAAGCATCAAAGGACAATCAAGAGGTTTTAATAGGGAATCATAATACCGCCAAAGTTCTAGGAAAAGGAACCGTTGAACTTCAGTTTACTTCTGGGAAATTTGACGTTGTTTAATGCACTACATGTTCCAGAAATTAGAAAGAATATTGTGTCTGCAATTTTATTGTGTAAGAATGGTATAAAGACTATTCTAGAGTCCGACAAGTTAATAATGTCGAAAAATGGTATGTTTGTTGGGAAGGGGTATTCTTGTGATGAGATGTTCAAACTAAGTATTAATAATAAAGTGAATTCTTCTGCTTATATTGTTGAATCTTCCTCTCATTTATGACATTTACGCTTAGCACATATAAATTTTAGATCTTTAAAATACATGCGCACACTTGGTTTAATTGCTCGCAATGATGATTACAATGATAAATGTGAAATATGTATTCAAGCGAAAATGACTAAGAAACCTTTTCCAACTGCCAAAAGAAATACAAATTTATTAGACTTAATACATTATGACATATGTGAATTTAATGGTGTTTTAACAACAGGAGGAAAAAGATATTTTATCACATTTATAGATGATTGTTCTAAGTTCACTTATGTTTATTTATTGTCGAATAAAAATGAAGCTTTTGAGTGTTTTAAGCGCTATAAGGCTGAAGTTGAAAAACAAAAGGGAATGAAAATTAAATGCCTTCGTAGTGATAAAGGTGGTGAATATTTTTCACATGAATTTGATATTTTTTTTTTGTGAAGAGTATGGTGTTGTACATAAAAAAACTGCACCCTATACATCACAACAAAATGGTTTGGCAGAAAGAAACAATGGGACACTCAATGAAATGATTAATTCTATGATGATCAATGCTAACACTCCTAAATATTTATGGGGAGAAGCATTGTTTATTGCATATCATATACATAATAGAATTAGATCTACGAAGACACATGTATCACCATATGAAATTTAGAAGGGAAGAAAACCAAATTTGCCATATTTGAGAGTATAGGGTTGTGTAGCCTTTTACAAGGCACTAGACCCTAAAAGATCCAAGTTGGGTCCAAGAGGAATTAATTACATTTTTTGTAGGATATGTAGAAAATTCAAAGGCATATTTGTTGCTTAATTTAGACTCAAATACAATAGTTGAGTCTAGAGATGTCAAATTTATAGAAAATAAATTTTATAACGACTACTCAATGTCTGGAAAGAGAATGATCAAACACCTTTCTCTAATCTGTCTACTAGTCATTCTCAAGATGAGAAAAGAAAACAGTCTGAAACTATTAATGAACCAAGGAAAAGCCAAAGAGTAAGAAAAGACTCTAGGCTCTAATTTTATTTCGTCTCAATCTATTGTATTTTTAGTTGAAGGAAATAGAAAAAAGGTTCTTAAAAAAGTACCCATATTGTTGAATGTTGAGGATGATCCTAAAAGTCTAAGCGGAGCAATGACTTCAAGAGATGCAGCATTTTGGAAAGAGGCTAAAGATGATGGATTTGAATTATTAATATCTAATTAGACATGGGTTTTAGTAGACTTGCCCCAAGGATCAAAAGGAATAGGTTGTAAGTGGGTGTTTAGAGGACAATACAATACAGACGGGGTCTATTCAAACATTTAAAGCCAGACTGGTTGCCAAGGGTTTTAAGCAGAACACTATTTCAATACATATGCACCAATAGTTAGGCTCACATCAATTAGAATATTGTTTGCATTGGCATCTTCATATAATTTGCATGTGCATCAAATGGATGTGAAAACAACATTTTTAAATGGTGATTTGGATGAAGAAGTCTACATGGAACAACCATAAGGGTTTGTTCTCCCTGGAAATGAAAAGAAAGTTCGTAAATTAGTAAAGTCGTTATATGGATTGAAGCAAGCACCAAAACAATGGCATAACAGGTTTGATTTTGTCATTGTATCATATGGTTTTAGACATAACAGTGCTGATAAATGCATATACTCTAAATTCACAAATGATTATGGTGTTGTTATATGTTTATATGTCGATGACTTGCTAATTTTTGGTACAAACATGAAAGGTGTATCTGAAACTAATGAGTATCTAAATTCAAAATTTAAGATGAGGGACTTGAATGAAAGAAGCAAATACCCCTTATGACCCTAGTGAGACTTTGCTTAATAATTCTGGTAGGTCCATTGCATAGCTTGAGTATGCTAGTGTAATCGAAAGTTTAATGTATGTCATGCATTGCACCAGGCCAGATATCGCATTTGCAATAAGCAAACTTTCTAGATACACTAGTTATCCAAGTACTGCCCATTGGAAAGCAATAAATAGAATTTTTGGTTATCTTAAAAGAACTATTGACCTGAGTTTAACTTACTATGACTTTCCAGCAGTACTTGAAGGATATTCAGATGCAAGTTGGATAACAAGTGCTAATGATAATAAGTCTACATCAGGGTGGATTTTTACAGTTGCTGGAAAAGCAATTTCTTGGGCTTCAAAGAAGCAATCATGTATAACACATTCAACTATGAAATCTGAATTTATAGCATTAGCGGCAGCAGGTAAAGAAGCGGAATGGATTAGAAATTTGTTATTGGAAATAGAGTTGTGGCCACAACCAATGCCATCCATTTCTTTATACTATGATGGTGAGGCTATTTTGTGTAGAACATACAATAAGGTATACA
This sequence comes from Malus domestica, assembly GCF_042453785.1. NCBI lineage: Eukaryota > Viridiplantae > Streptophyta > Magnoliopsida > Rosales > Rosaceae > Malus > Malus domestica. Next base: position 13,291,079 of record NC_091669.1, read on the forward strand.
ATGGAAAGTCTAGACATATTAGCTTGAGACATGAATATGTCAAGTAATTAATAACTGAATGAGTTATTAATATTATTTATGTTAAATCAAGTAATAACTTGGCGGATCCGTTAACAAAGGCACTTTCATGAGCTTTGATAATTAGTACATCTAGCGGAATGGAGCTAAAACCCTTTACTGAAAATTAGCCACCAATAATGGTAAACCGACTTTGTCTAGAACATCACTTGTTTAAAAGTTTAATGGGTAATAACAAGTTATTATTAAGTGGTTTTGAAAGCACTGAAAATTAATATATAACTCATTCTAGGATGATCAGTGCAAGACTGCTACGTTTAGGAGGATGAGTTTTATCTCTTAATGAGGTTATTTGTAGTCATGTCTATAGTAGCAGGGACATGTGAATGAAACTCACCTATATGAACATAAGAAATGGTGCCACTTCTACCAAGAGTTGGTTTTCTCTTGTAAATGTTTATGAAACCAGGATGAAGCATAAGGCCATAATAATGCTTAATTAGTTCAAAAATTTCTTTAAGGAAATAAGACATAGTCATGTGTGTAGTGATTCCGGTTTTAACGTAAGAATAGGTGGTTTAAACTTAGGTCACCATCGCATTCATTATAACTTTGAATTACTTACACTAATTAAAGGTTTAATTCAAAAGATACCTTTATTGTATGCATGATTATATCGGTATGCTTGTGATAATTATAAAGAGAGAATTGTTGTAATATCATTTTCTATATATATTTAAAATAGGGAAGGATTGTTGAATATTTTAAAAATAATATATATATATATATGGGGTTGTTTGACAGGGGATGGGAAGTTGGGTTATTAACCCAACAATCACATCTCTTCAAATTGAATCTCGCATCTTTTGATTGTTGCCGAAAAGACATGATTCATGGTCAACAAGTGTAATCCTTCTCCTAACAAATATGACATTTAGGTAATTGGTGCTCTCCATCAAGTATACTCATTAAAATGCCTTTTGGATAATGCTTTGTAAATGTTCAAACAGACATGACCTCTTGAACCAACATGACTTCAAAAGTTATGTACTTTCAATTAACTTGAATAGGTGCAATTCTATCTATATATTGACAACATTGGAAGAAGAGAAAATTCATTTAGAAATTTGTTGTCTTCACAATTTCTTTGCTCTCTCTTCTTTCTCCATCACATTCATACAATTTCTTTTTAGTTATTTCTAAAGGAATACAATTTGGTTTTGCTAATCGAATATTTCATACCTTGTTGTATTCTAGAAGTGATTTACTAAGAACCCTTTAGCAAACTCATTCGAGTGCGGATAAATAACACTTTAAGGAAACGATTTAAGTCGTACCTCAAAGTCATCATTCAGTTTATTCTCTATATTTCTACATTTACTCTAACATCTACTCTCTCTCTGCAATTTGTATTTTCTTGCATGAGGTCATCATTGTCAGTGGCCAGAACTTGAGGTTATTCGAACGACTGTGAGCACGTGAGCTTATTCGGAATTTGACAACAAGAAATTAGAGCCGTTGATCTTCTTCGACTTCCGTCACCTCTAGCTAATGCACATTGTGTTTCCGTGAGTAGTAATTAAAAGGTATGTAAATATTAGGAATCCTTTATTAAGAAGGATATATGTGTGTGTCCTTTATTGCTTATTGTTTCCTTATAGAACAAGGATTGTATCTTGTATATACATTTCAGTTATGCAATACAATGAAAATTAAGTTGTAAAATTCAATTTGGTATCAGAGCCAACCGTAACCCTAAGGCTCCTACCGTACTGCTGCTACCCTAAAACTAGGAAAAAAATATAAAAATATCCGGCAAGTCTATGGTCTCTGCTGCATCATGCAGCAAGCTAAGACTGCTGCTCGTGTGTGTTGTATTATTACTGTCGAAGGGGAACAAAACTCACAACAGGTCTTCAGTTGGTGTCGCTGCATCCTTGCAGCAAACCTGATTGCGTGTTGTGTACGTGTGTGTATTGTGCTGTGTCGAGAAGGATTTGCTGCTAGTGTTGATAAAAAAAAGGATTGGTTGCTGCTTAAATTGCAGCGTGCAGTCCAATTTTTTTTTTTTTTGTTCTTTTTTTTTGTCTTTGAAATGCTACTGCTTGTGTTCATTGCAGTGTGTGGTTCCGTAATTGGTGTGGTGTTGTGATTGTCGTGTATTACTGTCTCATGAGTTATTACAATGACGAATGCAGGTTGGATTTTGGATTCCGCTACAACAGATCATATGATGTATGATAAAACCTTATTTCAATCTATGACACGCCCTCATAGAAAGTGTACGGCAACTGCCAATGGTTATACTACTGCTGTTGTTAGAGCAGGAACAAAGTCTCTTACACCCTCTCTTCCCTTACATAATTGTTTATTGGTTCCGTCATTGTCCCATCACTTATTGTCTGTACCTCAAGTCACTGAACAATTGGATTGTGTTGTATTAATGTATCTTTCATTTTGCTTGCTTTAGGATATTCAGACAAATGAGATCATTGGACGTGGCACTAAGAGAGAAGGGCTATATTATGTGGATGACGTGGTTCATGGAAGAGTTAATTTGGTTCATGCGTCACGTAATAGTAATCTACAAAAGGTATTGTTATTGCATCGTCTTTTGGGGCATGCATCGTTTGGTTATTTAAAACATATATTACCTGATTTGTTCAGTGGTGTTGAAGACTCATAATTGAAATGTGTAGTATGTATTTTAGCCAAAAGTCATCGTGTTTCATTCCCTCCAAGTACGAATAGAACATCTTCCCTATTTGCTATAACATTCCATATCGCCTAGGGGAGTGGATCATGTAAGCCTTATATGTATATTCCCATCTCTACCTAGCACAAGGACTTTTGAGAGCTCACTGGCTTTGGGTTCCATCAGAACTTCAAAGTTAAGTGAGTTCGCGCGAGAACAATCCCATGATGGGTGACCCACTGGGAAGTTCTTGTGTGAGTTCCCAGAAACAAAACTATGAGGGCGTGGTCTGGGCCCAAAACGGACAATATCGTGCTACAGTGGAGTCGAGCCCGGGATATGGTGGAGGCTTGGGCCGAGATGTGACAATTTGGGATCATAGCTAATCCCTGGCCAGAAGTATGTTGACAAGGACGTCGGGCCCCTAAATGGGGTGGATTGTAACATCCCACATTGCCCAGGGGAGTGGATCATGTAAGCCTTATATGTATATTCCCATCTCTACCTAGCATGAGGCTTTTTGGGAGCTCACTGGCTTCGGGTTCCATCGGAACTTTGAAGTTAAACGAGCTCGCGTGAGAACAATCCTATGATGGGTGACCCACTGGGAAGTTCTCGTGTGAGTTCTCAGAAACAAAACCGTGAAGGTGTGGTTGACGCCTGAAGCAGACAATATCGTGCTACAGTGGAGTCAAGCCCGGGATGTGGTGGGGGCCCGGGCCGGGATGTGACATTTGGGCTAGTACACTCTGATGTGTGGGGGCCTTCCCCTATTAGTACTACTTCGGGAAATAAATGGTTTATTACGTTTGTTGATGATTGCGCTCATATGACATGGGTTTATCTGTTGAAACATAAAAGTGATGTTAGTATGATTATTCGGTCTTTCTCTCAGATGGTGGCTACATAATATTCCTCCATTATTAAGGTTATTCGTACTGATAATGGGGTAGAATATGTTAACTCTGAGCTATCTACTTTTTTCTGTGATCAAGGAATTCTTCATGAGACAACATGTTCGTATACCCCACAACAAAATAGGGTAGTTGAGAGAAAAAACCGTCATATTTTGGAAACTACTTGTGCATTGCTTATTGGTGGGTCCGTGCCCAAGACTTTTTGGCCAGACGTCATCACCTATGCCATGTATGTAATACATCGCATGTCATCCCGGGTTATAGAATTTCATACTCCACTCTAAGTGTTGACAGAACATGTTCCGGTTGTTTCTACCAATACTTTCACTCCTCGAGTGTTTGGATGCGTTGCTTATGTTCATATTCACAAGATTCATCGTATTAAATTGGATCATTGTGCTATTCGGTGTGTCTTTGTGGGTTTTGCATCCCACTAGAAAGGTTACAAGTGTTACCACCTTGCAACTTACCACATGTATATAACCATGGATGTGACTTTCTCTGAGTCAGAATATTTTTATGCTCCCGTATCACCACTGTTCGATCACAAAGGGGAGAGTTCTAGTTATGATCTTGATGGTGTTTTTGAATGGTTGGATGTATAAGAGGTAACAATTTCAAGGGGAGTGCACGGTGCTGTGCCGAGTGATGCAGTTGATGCTCGGTGTTCTCCTACCGAGCCTGTTATGAGTGGTCAGCAGTTTTTCATTGAACCTACTGCAAGTGGTCAACAGCTTCTCATCGAAGAAGAGGTTGCCAGTCCGTGTGTTGGTGCTGCCGAAGAGGAGTGCACTAATGGTCAGCCAGCTATTGCCGAAGCTTCCTCTCCTCTCTCTAGCTCAACAGTGCCGCTGTCCAATACATATTCTCTAGATATCCCTGAGGTAAGCACTAGTGATACTCATGTAACTAATGATGTTATAAGTACATATAAATTGCCACCAAGGCAAAATCGTGATGTACCTCTTGATATGTTATCTCCAGAGAGAAAAGTGAAGTATCTTATAGCCAATTATGTGTCCTGTAAAAACCTATCTTTCGAACGTCAAGCTTGGGTGAATAATGTGGATTCAATTCAAGTACCAACTCGAGTAGAAGATGCTTTGAAAAGTCGAGAATGGACCGAAACAATGGATGAAGTGATGAGGGCATTGTAGAAAAATAATAAATGGGAAGTAGTTGAGCTACCAAAAGGAAAAAAGGCAGTTGGGTGCCGATGGGTTTTTACAGTTAAATACAAGGCTGACGGATCACTCGACAGGTATAAAGCAAGGTTGGTAGCAAAAGGGTATACTCAAACATACAGTGTTGATTATCAGGAAACTTTCTCTCCCATGGCTAAGATGAATATTGTACGAGTCCTTATCTCATTAGCTGCGAATTTGAATTGGCCACTGAAACAATTTGATGTAAAAAATGCGTTTCTTCATGGACATCTAGAGGAAGAAGTGTATATGGATTTCCCCCCAGGGTATAGTAACAGAGAAAAATCGGGAGTGTGCTGATTGCAAAAATCACTTTATGGGCTTAAGCAATCACTTCGTGCATGGTTTGGGAGCTTAACTCAGGCCATGAGAAAGAATGGGTATTATCAGAGTCATCCTGATCATACTTTATTAGTGAAGTGAAGAAATGGTAAAGTAACAGCCTTGATTATTTATGTAGATGATATGATAATAACAAGTGATGATTTATATGAGATTGTCAAACTGGAGAAGAATCTTTCTGCTGAGTTTGAGATGAAGAGTTTAGGCGACTTAAAGTTTTTTCTTGGAGTTGAAGTTGCTTGTTCATCCAAAGGTATTTTCTTGTCTTAACGAAAATATGTTCTGGATTTATTGAAGGAAATAGGTATGCTTGGGTGTAAACCCGTGGATACTCTTATTGTGGAGAAAAATTACTTGGGAATTTATCCAGATCAAGAACCAGTAGATAAAGGCAAATATCAGAGGCTGGTAGGAAGACTAATTTATTTAGCTCATACCCGTCCGGATATAGCCTATACAGTAAGTGTAGTGAGTCAATTTATGCACTCACCGAGTATGGATCATATGGCAGCTGTTATGCAGATTTTAGCTTATCTAAAGTCGGCTCCAGGAAAAGGAATTTTGTATGAAAATTCCGGTCATATGAGGATTGAGGGATTTACCGATGCTGATTGGGCAGGTGATGTGACTGATAGGTGCTCTACTTCTGGATACTTTAAGTTTGTTGGCGGAAATCTAGTTACTTGGAAGAGCAAGAAGCAAAATGTGGTGTCAAGGTCTTCAGCTGAGGCCGAATTTAGAGGTATGGCACAAGGAGTATGCAAAGTTCTTTGGTTACGTAAGTTACTTTTGGGTCTAGGTTTCAAAGCAAAAGAGGCCATAAGCTTGTATTGTGATAATAAATCCGCATGGAAGATTGCAGAGAATTCGGTACAACATGACAGAACAAAGCATGTGGAGGTTGATCGTCATTTTATTAAGGAAGAGCTTGAGAAGAAGATTGTGTCAATACCGTTTGTGAACTTGGAAGAGTAGCTCGCAGATATCCTTACTCATGCCGTGTGTAGTAGATCTTTTGGTGACTCACTTGTCAAGTTGGGCATGTGTGATATCTATACTCCAACTTGAGGGGGAGTGTTGCCGTGAGTAGTAATTAAAGGGTATGTAAATATGTTGTAAATATTAGGAATCCTTTATTAGGAAGGATATATGTGTGTGTCCTTTATTGCTTATTGTTTCCTTATAGAACAAGGATTGTATCTTTTATATATATATATATATATATATATATATATATATATATATATTTCAGTTATGCAATACAATGAAAATTAAGTCGTAAAATTCAATTCATTGCGTATGTATGACACCAGATTTGAATTTATAATTGCATACATAAATCAAGTTTATAGACCATCATTTTCATCCTTTGTTCTTTTGAAGATATCTTTTCAAATCTGGAATTAGAACCTAATATATGTACGCATCCATAGTTTCTAGAGCTGTATTTCTCCGGCTAGAGGATTTGGTCTCTTCTCTTATTCCTTTATCTGCTTGATTGCTATAATCATGCCACATCCAGAGAATTGGGTGAAAAGAAATAGACAAGGTTGGCTGCATCAAGGATGGGAATTGGCCGGTTAGAAAACCCCCGAAATGGTTGGACATGCAAATTACAGATTTGTTAATGTTTTTTTAAACAAAGGAATTATTTATTTTATTTAATCTAAAAACTGAAATATATATTTTTTATTTTATTAATGGTTAGTGGTGTCGGTGATGGACCATAGTATAATTGTTTATTGTATGTATTAAAAAACTGAATTTTTTTTATTATTAATGGTTAGTTGTGTTGGTTAGGGGCGACACAAAGATGCTCTATCCAATAGCCTTTCTCAATATTTATTGTCGCCTGTATCCGACGGGAGTTTCGATGTCACTGGTATCCGACGCTAAGGTACTTTTGTCCGACATTATTGTCCTTTTTTTTAATTTTAAAATGCTTTGCGTTTTCTTGGTGGATTAAGGGAACTAACTGACAACAAAAGCCTTTTCATGACACAAGCAATGCTGTTGATTCTCATATCCGCCACTGCAACCATTTCCTATCGGTTTTTATCTATTATTCGACAGAAATGAGGTTTTCTTGTCGGTTTTCAGACCGCCACTTATAGATAGTTTTGTAATAGTGTATTCCTAGAATACTTATGGTCCTTCAATGTGGATTAACTAGGCAGTTCCATAGGCATGCATCCAATAGTATAGTCCCCCAATGCAGATTAACCAAGCATGACCACCTATGGAAATCACGTAATCAAGTAGACAGTGACCTATCAATGCAGATTAACCAGGCAGGATCATTCATATACCACACTACTATTTGGTGTAGTCACACAATCACACATCACACATACATACCTCATACAAACCACTTCTTACATCAATCCATATGAATTGCAAATGTAAGCACACACACAATATTGGTTCAACACAACAATAGATATCTAGTCACACAGACATACAAGTTCTATAGGATAATTGTAACATGATTCCCAGCCCATCTCCTCATATTGGCATTCGCACATGTCATTAACTCATCTAGTAGCCCAATAAACACATAAATCCCTGTAAATCCCTGTCATGCCCCGATCCCGACATACATTCGGAATTGACATGTGATGTCACCAAATACCCGTATCTCTAACATACCCCGCCTTTGGGATATGGGCAAAGCACTACTCGAGATATGATTATGTAATAATTTTTCGTACACTTTATGGCTGCATCTAACCTCGTTGTTAGACTGCCTACGTACCCTAAATGAGGATCAAGCCATTTGTAGTTCGTCATTCGTCAAACTCTAATCTTTTCGTAAAATACTTCTAGCGGAAAACATAGGGTACCACCCTACACATCAACCATAAGCCAAACACAATTATCATCTTGTCATGCACGCATGTGTGCTATTCCCACACATATGCTTTAATCACTATGTTTCACATAATACCGCAATTCATAGTATGCAACATCTCAAAGAACAGTTAACAAAGCACAATGTTATCCTCTAGCCATAATGGTCAACGAGTCTAATCATAATGACAACAATCACAACCAACATTATTCCACAATCACATCAATCAATAACACATATAATATACCAAAATGCAGGGCTAGAGCGACACAGTTCAGCCGAAGCCTACATCTCTAAAGCTGATATCAAATCCAAGGAATCAACAAGTCAAATGATGTGATTTCGGACAACTCAACGAAATCCATCAACATCGGGTTCCAGACCACTCAACAAAACCAAGACACCAAAAGGGATTCCTGACTTCTTTATGGAATCCAAACTAGGATACAATTCCATACCGTCACTCAACAAAATCGCAGAGTAGTAGGGATTCCGAACCATCACTCAATGGAATCCATGTGGATACGATTCTGGACAATTACTTAACGGAATCATGGAGTAGAAGGGTTTCCAGACCATCACTTAATGGAATCCAAGTGGATACAATTCCGGACCATCACTCAACGGAATCACAGAGTAGAAGGGATTCCGGACCATCACTCAATGAAATCGTGGAGTAAAAGGCATAACAACGACTCAAAGAAACAAGACATGGATCAAGTTACTCCATTCACGAAGACTCAATGAAATGAAACAATATCAAAGCAACAATCCCCATCACAATGGGTTAACGATCCACTACTAGCCCTCACATTTCACAAGCAATTCAATATGCATTTCATTGCAACATGCTAATCATACAAATCAAACCATATTTCAAATATAAATACGTCAAATCTCATTTCATAAACATAAATCGATGACTAAGTATTAAAAATAACAATTTAATAGAAAACATATTTATAAAACCAAGTCATATCCACACAGGATAATAATTACGAAAACAGGGTAATCACCAATATCCCATATATTAAAGTCACTCACATTCCATCACATCAGGCCAAACATACAAATAAACCACACTCCACAACAAGTTCAATACACAAGTCAAATCACGTAAAATAAACAAGCATATCACAATGTAATGCCATTAGTACGTAAATCAAGGTGCACATCAATCGAGGAAGACACGTCATCATGTTGAGCAACAACACTCTAAGATCAACAACATGATAGAAGAACTCAGACCAGTTGATTAAAAGCCAACCGTCGATTAAGGTTGAGAGTAGGGTTCACAACCCTAGAAATCTAAACCAGAAGATTCGCTTCTCAGATTTCTGATCCGTAACTTCCTAAAGTCCACATTTTTCTCCTAAAACAACATACTAAAATTTCATTACGATCCAACGGTTGAATCTCTTCCAATCACTAAGATTAAGTGGTGGTCAACGTTTAGTTTTCCAAACTTAGAAATCCAATTCAGGAAGATTCGTAGGTCGGATTCCCGATCTGTAAGTTTCTATTGTCCTTAAATATTTCTTACTATTAGATATTAAAGTTTGGTACTGATCCAACTGTCAGATCGTTAATTCATATAATAGTCAAGTGATGGCCAACTAGGCGGTCAAGTACGAAACTATGTTAAAATATCGGAATTTCACTAAACAAATGTCAAATATGGAATTGGGGCATCAAAATTAGCCTAGGATGGTCAGATAGGGCCTTTGTCCATGCACCGCCGCACGCAGCTGCCAACCGTCCTAACTCGCCGGAAAATTCAACTATTTCAAAAAATTACCAAATTTGACATAAATGTAGATCTCAATAAATAGAGTAAGTTTAATACCTATGCCAAGTCCAATTTGGCAGGGAAAGGCCCCAATTTGGCTCACACCCGTCGGAACCCCTAGAATGGGTGAGCTTCGATTCTCCTTCCTTGGTGTTCCGACGCCCCTACAACTGATTGGGTTTTGTTCCTAGGTCCAAGGGGAGTTGATTAAGGGTGGTGATGGGTGGTGTAACTCGTCGGAACGGCGGAATCACCGTTGAGCACCTCGGGTGCTCCGATGGTGTTCTTCACGATTTTGGACCTAAAAACCCTCAAATTTGGGTGGAGATGGTAGATGGGAGGTTGTGGAAGAGATTGCAGGTGATGGATGTGTGAATTTGGCCTGGAAAATGGTTGAAGACGTCGGAAACCACCCCGGGTCGAAACCGGGTTGCTGCATGTGGATGGGTACTGGAAGGGGTCTTTCTCTCCCTCCTTTGATTGGTTGTTCCTTCCTTCCCCATTTCTGATTGTTCCCTCACTCTTTTATCTAATTGGTCCCTTTCTCACAAGGTGGGAGTTTAAAATAAATTTAAAATCTATAGTTTAGTAACACAACTTCAAATATCCGTAACTATACTGTTAAAACCCGGACTCGCAAACAGCTTTCGCCTATGCGCTCGTGGTTTCGAGATCTATTCGAAAACGTTACTTGTGACCTCAAAAGGTCAACGAATTTTAAAGATTAATTACGAAAATTCAAACCTGATAACTATTCGATTTAATTCCAAAAATTAACGGAACTAAAATTAACTAATGAAAATAATGTAAACGTGAAATATGAATTTAAATAATGAGATACGTAATTAATAGTGAAATTCCAAGAATGAGATTTCACAATCCCGGTAAGGCATCACTTATAGTTAAATTGAGGTGCACATCCCTCAGGATGAATCGTTAACCAAGATAGGCCCACTGGGCTCCACCAAGTCTTAAGTAATGCTAATTTTAGCATTTCAGAATGATGCGGGATATGTTAACCAAAATTCAACCCTCGATCAACATGGTCATGAAAGGTTGGTCAACAACCCTACGTAATAAAATCAGGAAGATCCCCAAAACAGATTTTAGATTCGTGAATTCCTAAGAGCCTCACATTAGTCATACATCAACATACTATAATTTCATTACAATCCAACGGTCGAATCTTTGCTTACCACAAAGGTCATGTGGATGCCCTTTGTGAAATTAGATTCAAATAATAAAATCTCATTGAATGGACCTAAAAATTAATTCAAAGCATCAATTTTTTTTCTAGGGAGACAAAGTCGGGTCACTGATCGCGCGCTGCAACACCAACATTCCAGCTCTAGCTAATTTGATTATGTCACACGTTTTATGTACAAGACATTCTTTATTTAACTAAGTCTTCAACATCCCAGCTCCACCAACAATAAAATGATAAAAATCATTGCAAAAATAAATAAAGGAAGCAGAACCAGACGGATAAATCCTATCAATGAGAAGTACTCCAGATCCAGCACACCACCCTTGACTTCAAAGGTTCTTCTGCAATATCCAAGTAAACAGATATTTGTGGCACTAATCTAAGTACAGTGATTAGCATAGTTATATATGCGGCCTCAAGACAACTTTATTTGCATTTTGGGAAAGTTGCCGAGGGATGAGAAATTTTATGTGTTTCTCTGATTATTTGCCTTATGCTTGAGGGACTTTCAAAGTTTGTGGGCCTTTTATTTTAAATTGTGAAAAATGCACTACAAGAACATTATCAATAAATTACTCAATCAATACAAAACACTAGAAATGCACTTGAAAGATACTGAATAAAAGACTTTCAAATGACACATTGGTCTCATTTGAAAGTTTCTTCAAATTTATTGCATGTAATCATTTTTAGGTCCTTCCATTTTAGTTTTGTACATTCTTAACAACTTTGACCTAAATTACTAGGAACACACCCTTGAGTAATATCTCTCACAACCTATTCGCCCTATAATGTTGTAATTTTAGTCATCTAATAAGAAAATAAAGAATACATCCGGCAGAAATAGATTTTAATTTTATTTTATATATTTTCTGTTTGAAGAAGTATAATTTCTCTGATTTCCAAATAGGTAAATCTTACTTCCTCATCTGATTCATACACTTATTGTATAATACATAATTTCAACAACTGGCTTTTATGCGTATTAATATATGCTGCATGTAAGAGCTACACGATACAGAGTGCCTAATCACGCTTTGGAAGGCAATGGAACCCACTTGCGGTATTCTGCAAGAGCCCACAGGGGGTAGATGTTTCTATAAGCTGCATAATGTAGCATACAATTCTTATTGAACACTCCAGTGATTTCCTGCCATACATGATTAGTGAATAGATGTTATAAAACGTTGCAAGTAAAAATTTGAGCGTACGTATACATAACCGATATGTTATTTTGTGTTTCATCCGTTTTACCAGTCAAGCTTGCAATGCAAGTAAGGTTGGGGAAATATTTTTATTTAGTTTGGAATGGATGTTAAGGATAGGGTAAGCAAGATACCTGCTGAGAAAAATCACCATTTTCCATCTGAGAGTTCATTATCAACTTTGCTGCACGATGAAGAGGTGCGGGGTCTCTTTCGGCCTGTCCTGCATAAATCAAACCCATCATAGCCCAAGCTGTGTGTACTAAATTTGATCGGTTTCCTTCAAGAGGAACATACTCCTGTATCACCCACCACAGAGTGAAATATTTTAGTCTAAGACAATGAGATTAACTAAGAAACTTGGAGCTAGCTTCAAACATAATCCACCTCCCATATTTTACCTTTTTTGGACATGAAAGGTAGCTCTCTCCCCAACCACCGTTCTCTTTCTGGATTGTGAGTAGAAAATTAATAGCTTTGCGTATAACTGCACAGTTGTTGAAAGTCTTGCCAGCAGCTGTTAACCCTCCAAGAGCAAACCAGGTACCATATGTGAAGCAAACTCCCCAATTCCCGTACCTGTACAAATGTTTCTTAACTAAATTGTTTCTCTGCTATAGTTGTTAATCAAAGAAATCAAATTTTTGATTTAATAATATGATATTACCATGAACCATCTTCCATTTGTATATTTTCAAGGTACTGTGCAGCATTGGTAATAAATTGATCTATCTCTTTCTTCCTGTGGCCAGGGTACAACTTCTTAAACAAAACTAAAGCCTGAATTGCTGATGAAGTGCATTCAACATATTCATGCTCAACAACAATGTCCGCGAAGAATTCCGTGGGATTCAACATCTGGGGAGAAAAAAAGTAGTGAGAATATCCAGTAAGTATATACTAATTAAGAATGCCTTAAAAGACTTTAGTTTCTTACACACCTAACTAAATTCAACAACATTACTCCAATTCTTTAAAATTCTTACTTCTAACCATTCTGCTGCTCCAGCTGGTTCCCAGGCTGCTAAACCACCATTTTTACTCTACAATGAGCCATAAAATGAGATTTGTAATGAGTAGAGATACCTGATAGACCTTGCAGTGAAGAACAAATGTCTTCAAACGCTACAAGTTTTTTAAGGTTTTTAAACTAAGGCAGCCATGCATTAGATCCAAAATTTGATTACGGCAGGGAAACAAAATGCAACTCGTACTCATATATATGACTGACTGACATAATAGTTGTACCTGCAGGGAAATTAGGACATTGACAGCATCGTATAACCGCTCAGGTTCCATTTTTTCACCAACCAGCTCCGGTGGCATCATCGATAAAAGCAGGCAACACTGTACAGGGGATTATGGTGAGAAAAATGGAAATAGCATTTAAGGTGGATAACTAAGTTGAAGTATTTGTTACCTTTAAACCCTCTGCAGTGCAATCAGAAACTTGCCATCCATGGTCTTGATCAGAGAAAGTCCACGATCCTTTGGAAATGTGGCGGTGCATGCTTTTGAAGTCACCCGATGGATTGTCCTTAACCTTTACAATTCGATTCCAAAACAGTCACTAGTTAGAACAAATTAATCGATGCACATATACATTTTACCAAAAATGAAAGTTCAGTTGACTATATAAAAAACGAACCTGGGATTTCTTGACGAAGTCATGTCCTCTAGCAAGTGTGGGTGCTATTTCATCGGTTAGATTGGAAGCAAGCAAAGCTTGAATGGCAAAACCAGTATCCCACTGTTGACTGCCAAAACTCTGCACGTATTCAGAAAATGTATCAACTTATAATGTTTTCCAATAATTTAGAAGAGTAAACTTTTGCATCAGAGAAAAGGGTAAAGAACAAATCATCGTATCATATACTGTATTAACAAAATGTGTACTAACTTGCATCTTCATCCCATCCTCAGCAACCCATAAATAATCTGGTATCCTGGCAAGATGCTTTTTAAAATAATCACCATTTGGGTCTTCAGCCCAACAAGCCAGCATGCATAACACCTTTTCGACACATCCAATGGTAATGTATCTGCTGTTTTCATCTTCATAATGAATGTGCTTCATTGTTACTTCGAGAGCCCTTTTCCTGATCATCTTGTTAAATGGCCAGCGAGTAAGAAGAGGCTCCGTACATATGTACAGACTATCCCATAGAAAGTCCTGTATCCAAGGATGAGGGTAGTAGATGTCCTCCTGCTTTCAAATTACCGCAATCAGTTTATGTACCTAAACAAGAAAAAAATTGACTAACTAGCTATCTTATTCAAGTTCAACCTACTTTAGCACAGTGATGACGCACTCCCTTCCAGTTAATTTCGTCATAAGGCTGAGCATAGAGTTCTTCCCTTAATTGTAGTATGAGAGGTGTGATTGGACCAACAAATCTTTTCCCATATAAATATGACATAGGCATGTAAACCATCCTACAGTAGCACCACATTTTTGCTGCATTTGTATGATGTAGAAGAGATTAAAAAAGAAGACTATAGGTAGAGAGAGACTAATTAAACCTATCAACATGTGAAAGATTGAATTATTTGTACTAGTGGAGTCCGGAATTGTGCTAACCTGGATGCATGGGAAGAAATGAAGGCAGAATCCAAAACTCTGGGGGCATTGGGTTGCTTCCGGACCACTCAAACACACCAAGTATCTGCAAGAATCAATTGAGCAAGATTAATTAAAAGGGGAAACCCTCTTAAATAATAGTAGTGTTCTCAATGCCAAATATGACTCAATCACTCTTTAATATACCGAAATAGTTAAGGTTATATAAGATTTTGGTCTGCCATCTGTAAAATCATATTTGACTTAATCTAGTTAAAAGGTGGGACTCCACCTTTAGAAGATATAAAGTAATAGTTAATTCTAAATTTCACTTCATCTTTCTCTACTGAACAAAAGCTAAAAGTTTAAATAATTATTTGATTACGTATGCATTGGATATATATGGTATAACTTACATCACTAGTTTGGAGTCAAATATGAATTTATAGCATTTTTCTTTATCTTTTAGATTGCACTCTAATAGAGGTAAATTTTAGTAGGGGGTCACCACTATTATAGAGTGTATCAACAATAAGGTTAATTTTGTTAATATTGATCCGCTATCATTAACAGCTATACGTCTTTATATGTTGTTGATATTGACCCGTTATCAATAACAAATAATCTCAAATAATTCGGTTATATATGGCATGTGTAAATTACCAATATGTTGACAATTTGCTATAGTGATAGTGCTTTTTAAGAACAACAGTTAACCAGAAGCCTAAGCAGTTTGTCTTAGTGCTGCAGATAGGCATACCGAAAGCCAAGTTTTACCCCATGAGGGGATGTGGGTAACACTGCCATGATCAAGAATCCACTTTCTAGCTCTTGCACAAGCATTGTCTTGGCCACCATCAGGTCCTTCTCCAAGAATACGCATACAAATGTAGCTGAGAGCTGTGCAGAACATAGTGCTGTGTCCTTCAATGTGTAATCCCCAACCACCATCTTGGTTCTGAATTACCCAAAACATTAATGCATATTAATTAGCATTATTTATTCAGTATTTTTATTTATACAAGCGGGATTTTGGATGCAGAAATGAATACTGTTGGCCAACTTAACTGCAACCCTTGTTAGTAGTTTAAGACAAATAAGCACATTTTGAATTTTTTTTTTAATTTTATCCAATTTGTGTGAAAAAATAACAAAATGTATATATATGTACCTGATGATAGTATATGTAACGCAGAATTTCTTTACGGTGTTCTGCATGGAATACAGTGTTAAGATGCCCTGTAATGTAAACACACATTACCTGCAAATTTTGGGTAAAAAATTGGAAGAAGCAATTAATAAAAAACCCCAAATATTTGGAGTTAGGTAAGAACTCGAGAAAATATGTTATTTTTAAGCCCCAAAATGGGAACATGGGATTGCAAGTAAAATATTTTCATAGTCGGTTGCACATTTTTTTAAAGTTGACATTAGGTGTAAACTGTGTGGTCATAGAGAAACTTGGTAATTCCTCTCAAATTTTGAAAGTTGAAAGACTATATATTTAGAGTAATGCTAGGGATATTAAATTCATAGATAAAATTTTGTAAATTAAATAACCTGAAAATTGATCATTGGATTATGTTGATAAACGTCCTCATTTCTACTGGTGACACATCATTTAGTTTGCAAATTTTGTCTAGAAATTTAATCTCCCATATACATTGGGGTGATGCTAGAGAGATTATCTATTTAAACCATAAGACATAGTCGTTAAAGATTGGATTAGTACTTCTTATTTTCTTTTAGTAACACATAACATGATTTACAAATAGGTCTAAAAAGTTAATCTACCTAGCATTACTCATATACATTGGGTTCAAAACGTGACCTCATAAACTTTAAGAAGCTGGTGTCAATTTATCCATTAATATAAGTAGGGCATTGCGTGGGTATATAACATGATAGTAAATGGTGACAATGTTAAATACTGACCAAAGGAGGAAGGAAAAACAACGGGCCGGCATTTTCGGCAGGCCAATGGCCATCGCTAGCCTGCAACGCTGAAAAGAAGTGGACAGACCTTCTCAATGAAGCTGTGGCCTTTTCATGTGTGATTTCCTCTCCATCCTCAACTTTAATTGGGGGAATTGTTTGTTTAAAGTTCTTCTCCCTTAGGAACTGCTGATAAGTGAACAGATAATTAAGTGCGATACTAATAAGAGGATTGAAGTTATGATTAAACAAATTTATGATGATGATAATATAGTTAATTAAATTTAAATAAACCATAAAGATTTATTGGTGCTGTCCATCAGATAGGAAAATGAAAACTTTGCACAAGAAACAAGATAGACAAAAAATCTGATTTTTTATATCTCTACTAATTAATAAAACACTCATTATCAACCAAAATCCTATGATATTACCAATTTAACCCTCTAATTAAAACATAACATGAATAAGAATATGGGGTATAAATGTAATTTCACACAACCAAATTTTGCTGTTTTTTTTCAAAACCTCACCTACATGTAATTCTAACATATCTCTAATTAAAAAATAAATAAAAATATAAAGATATAAATAAATAAAAACAATTATCATTCCCACATTCTCTATCACTCTCTTTCTCTCTCCTTCTATTTCAAAAAATAAAAAATAAAAACTTTTCTCACACACTTTGTGTGTATCCATATCACAAGAGTCAATTTTAAGTGAATAAGAATATTATTAATCCTAGTATTAAGTGGCAAGAGGAAAATCAATTAAAATAAAGATGTTATTCGTACTTCACAAATATCAATCGCACTCCTTCATAAAACCAAGGAAGAAAATATACTTGGGTAAGTGCAAGATAACGCAAGATAACATATGTAGAATGCTAATATGTTTATACAAAAAAAAAAATTAAGGTGGAAAAATTAAACTAATCAAAAGTTCGAATGCCATGATGGATACCATTAATCAACTGAGTAACAAATGAGTAAACCTTTTGCAACAACTCCCAAAATAATAAGTCTAACGGTGACTACTCTTTCTTAAGTAATATTTTCTCTCCTCCTCAAATTATTTCACTTTAAAAATAAAAATAAAAGTCCAATACAAACAGATTATGAGAAATGAAATTACTCCCCATAGATCAAAAGTTAAAACTTAAAAGGGTCCAACGCTATTCACATTGTCTCCTCTCTATGCATTTTTAAGTGAAGGATATTGTTTGGGTCTTTGGGTGGTTAGAGTATGTTATGGTGCATTCAAGGAACACGCGAGCATCATGCTAGCTTGTTATGGAACTTGTGGATTTTATATACACACGTCATATGCTATATTGTGCTTCCTCATTTTATCTTCTTAGCTTCATTGCATGTCATTCATGACAGAAAATATTTTATGGGTGTACTTGTTCACTTGTAGTTAACGCATTTTTTACATACAAACTTCATTATTAGAATTACGTTTATTCACTTTATATTCTAAAAATCAATTAAGTTAGAGAACATTTAGTCGCTCATACGCATCAAATGAATGGATGGTTGATAAATTATTACCAAGACCGTTGATCATGTTTGATATATATAAATCACTAAATAATCTCCAAATTGATTGATTTTCTATAAATATGATCTTTAAATAATGTGGAAAATTAAAATAATGTCTTTGATTATTGTATGGTGCGTTAATAATAAGCGGGTGGATAAATAGGCAAGTGGACACAAGTATTAATTGCTTCTAATAAATAACTACATCGGTGAAACCAAGTAACTAGAACTCACATTCATTAGAAAAATGGTTTACCGTTTACGTTGCGTAAACTAATTAACGACATAAGTTTGGACGAACTAAAGCATACCTGCATTCGCCATAGGAAGTCACCACTGGGCTTAACCTGATAGCGGTTATTGTAGAAATGAAGACGAGCTTCTTCCACCTCAGCTCTCTCTTCAGTAGTTCCTGCTTCAGGATCAAACTCAAATATCTGCCTTCCCACGAAGTTGTTTGTGCTGTAGATGTATGGATCATTGCCCCCATCTGCGACCTTAAGCTTCCACATTCTTCAATATTCTTTATTTCTTTCTTCTTATAAAGCACCTGTTGCATGCATGCAATCTATAAGTCACAATATATATATTTATATCATCACTTTAAGGGGAGAGACAGAGAGACAGAGAGACCTGTATATAGAAACTTAAAATAATATATATAGTATAGAGATCGGAACATTAAAATAATATATACCCAGCAATTTTTATTAATGTTGTACCTAGGCATACAAGGTAAGTCAATGAGTGAGTTCAACGCAACACGGCAACAGGAAATTATTGAGCATGTAGTCATTGAAGGTTGCGGATCTGTTTCTTGCCAATTTGGTCCTTCCTTTCTTTTTGCTTGATCTGTCATTAATTACCATGTAAACTGGCATTTTGTCGATATTCAGTCAAGTTTAAGTCGCATAAAAGGCTGCAACACCTCATATAGATAAGAATGCATGCGGTACAACTTTATTACTATCAATCATGCCAATTAACAGCCATACCCAGGGACGGCCGCCCAGGCTCAGTGCTGGCAGGGCGACAGTTCGGAGCTCAAAATAATTAGGGGCATTAAATTATTAGAGTGATATATTTATATATGTTTTCATAAGACTATAAATTTATAAAATTTGGTTCGATGACATAGAAATTGAACTAGAATTGGTGGTTTTGTTGTTTGAAATTAATGAAGAGGTCTTAGGTTCAATATACCATGTGTGCTTATTTATTTTTCAATTTTTACAAATTTCTTTTCATCGTAAGAGTATAAATATATAAAACTTGACTAAATGATCAAGAAGTTTAATTAAAAGCAACGGTTTTTGTTATTTAAAATTAACGAGAGGTCTTAAGTTTGAAATGCTAAGTGCATGTTTATTATTTTCGATTTTTATGAATTTTTGTTTGGTTGTTAATTTATTTTTAATTAGTAGCTAGTAGCTATGTAGATTGTTATTTTTAAACATTTGTTCCAATTCAATCCTAATCTTCAACAAAAAGTCATGTGTTGACCAAATTTGCAAATGATATGATGTGTCATAAAAAAATTTAATTTAGTACCCATTTAATATTTATACATATTAATTAAAGACTCAAAAACATCATTATTTTTTTTAGTCTCATATTGACAAGGTTAGTAAATAAAAAAAAAACACATCATGATTTATACAAAAACACTTTAAAAGTTTAGATAGAAAACAAAAATCATATCTATCTACTTGTAAACCCAAAGTTTTTTTGTTTCCTTCTCATGATACAAAATAAATTAGTTTTTCTGTGTTTATAAATTATTAAGTTTGAAGTACTTTTCTAAGTATAATTTTATCGATGTCTTACGTGTGAAAACAAATAATTTTCTTATATAAAGTGAGGGCACATTTTTTGGCATCACCATGGGCCTCAAAAATCTCTAGACTGGCCCTGGCCATACCTCAAAGCTTCCGAGAGATTTTTCAATGCGTCCAGAGAGCAGCACGGTATATGTCATTACACAAGTAGGGGGAAGTTTTATTTATTTATGTTTTTTCCAAGTGCCCCTCCGCTTGTATGATGACATATAAAGTATGTATTCGTATTCCAGAAACATTAAAAAATCTCTCCAAAACTTCAACCTCCACATTGCTTTTCAAGGAGAAATTTTTTATTGTGACCGGAACACGAGAGGTACATCACATGTTTTTATATAAGTTGTGAGAAATTTTATTTTTTAAGCTATTAACATTTTAAAACTCATATCCCACCATTTGTATAGTGACACGTGATGTACCACCCTGTATACCAGTCACACTGAAAAATTTATCTGTTACAAGTACCAACCATTATTATCTTGGAAGAAAATGTTGAGTGCTTTCATTCTACCAACCATTATTATCTTGGAACAAGAAAATGATGAGTGCTTTCATTCTACCAACCATTATTATCTTGGAAGAAAATGATGAGTGCTTTCATTAATTCTATGAAAATTACTTACTGCTTGTAATCATTTTCATACTATGTACACATTATTGCTCATTGCATTTGGGGCTTAATGATGTTTCAAGTGCTGAGTTGAGTTTCCATCATCATTGATGAATTATTGTGTCAAGTGTTGATTTGAGTTTGCATCGTCATTGATGAATTATTGAGATGGACTCTTATTAAAACCCTATATTAGTGATGTCCCACATCAAGACTTTGTACGAGTTTGAATAAATTTTCTAACAAAGTTTGTTGTACCTAACAAATCTCCCCATCAATGAAGGAATCCAATCAGGAAGTCAAATCCAAACTCAAATAGGACACCAACAACAACAACAAAGCCTTTTCCCACTAAGTGGGGTCGGCTATATGAATCCTAGAACGCCATTGTGCTCGGTTTTGTTTCATGTCCTCCGTTAGATCCAAGTACTCTAAGTCTTTTCTTAGGGTCTCTTCCAAAGTTTTCCTAGGTCTTCCTCTACCCCTTCGGCCCTGAACCTCTATCCCGTAGTCACATCTTCGAACCGGAGCATCAGTAGGCCTTCTTTGCACATGTCCAAACCCATTTTGTGTATGTGTTGATGCTTCACCGCCCAACATTCTGTGCCATACAGCATCGCCGGCCTAATTGCCGTTCTATAAAAAATTTCCTTGAGCTTCAGTGGCCTACGACGGTCACACAACACGCCGGATGCACTCTTCCACTTCATCCATCCCGCTTGTATTCTATGGTTGAGATCTCCATCTAATTCTCTGTTCTTTTGCAAGATAGATCATAGGTAGCGAAAACGGTCGCTCTTTGATATTTCCTAATCTCCGATCCTCACCCCTAACTCATTTTGGCCTCCATTTGCACTGAACTTTCGCTCCATATATTCTATCTTTGATCGGCTTAGGCAAAGACCTTTAGATTCCAACACTTCTCTCCAAAGGTTAAGCTTCGCATTTACCCCTCCTGAGTTTCATCTATCAACACTATATCGTCTGCGAAAAGCATACACCAAGGAATATCATCTTGAATATGTCCTGTTAACTCATCCATTACCAACGCAAAAAAGTCGTAATCACGAAACTTCTAAGTACCGAAGTGTGGTATCGTCTTCACTTGCCTTATCTGTCTCATAGGTAGATGTGGCATCTTCTCTAGAAGTACTCTTCCTCCATCCAGGGGTGGTATCTTTAACTGGTGGAGATGCACAAGGTAATGTATCAATTTCACTTGAAGCTTACTTGTAGTTTCAGGCTTGGTCAAGCGCGATACAAACCATGTAATAGGAGTCCCCCAAGTCGCCGAGCTAGGGGATCTGCTGAAAGAGGTGACAGACAAGGTAAGCAATCAGAGCTCCAAGCAATCAGTCCCAGATCAGAAGTTTGATTTCGAGTTCCGGCTAATTGTTCTCATTCTCCCTATCTTGCAGGCAGCATGAAGGATAAAGAGAAGAAAAGGAAAATAGATGATATGAG
Source organism: Malus domestica (assembly GCF_042453785.1). Classification (NCBI taxonomy): domain Eukaryota; kingdom Viridiplantae; phylum Streptophyta; class Magnoliopsida; order Rosales; family Rosaceae; genus Malus; species Malus domestica. Next base: position 13,313,262 of record NC_091669.1, read on the forward strand.
ATACTTTTGCTTTTGAAGAGGTAACTTTCCACAGGCTTATTCTTGAACTAGGCTGGAGGGTTTTCTGGTTTCCTCCAGAGTATAAGGCCGACTGAAGAATTTGAGGGTCAAAACAAGTCCATCAAATCTAGAGTACGTTCGACCCTGCTGATATGAGATACTTTTGATGTTGACAAAGTAGTGGATATATCGGCACCTGTTCTGTTACGTTTGTCTCCACATGCTTTCTTGTATCCTTTTCACTTTCCCTATCTGTTCCTCAGGCAGATGTGGTATCTTCTCTGGAAGCATAAGATGTTGAAGATGAGTGCTCGAGAGAAATGCCAGGTAAGTAATCAGGTAAGGAGTTCCAGGCAGTCAGTTCTTGACTGGAAGCTTGATTCCAAGTGCTGACTGATTGCTCTCTTTCTCCTTGTCTTGCAGGTAAGAACAAGGCCAAAAGAAAAGACATGGAAAAAGCATGATATGGGATATTCTTGCTCTGGTGTAGCTTGTTTGCAGAGGTATTATCGGGGGGAAAGAAAGATGAGTATTTCGAGAGGCTTCGTTGGGAGTGCCCTCTCAGATATAAGGAAGGGTTGAGCATTTTTGCAGGTCTGCCTGTCCGTTGAGGATGGAGGTCGACATATATAGGAGTCTCTCTAACAACAAGTAGTAATGCTATTCCTTTACCCTGTTTGGTCATAGCACGGTAGTGGGAGCTACCAGCTTCACGTGTGTCAGAGCACTTTGAAAAAGTGGTCTGTGGTATCTGGAAAGATGATGTTGCGTGTGAAGATTACAGACAAGCTTTATCCAAGGAGATCTGGCTCATGAAGTTGAGAAAGAGGTGCCTCTTCCGTTTTCGAACAAGCAATCTTGTCGGGGATCTGGCTCTCGAGATTCGAAGAACGGTGCCTCTTCAATTTTTGAGAGAGCAATCTTACTGGGAGTCTGGCTCTCGAGATTTGGAAAGCGGTGTCTCTTCGATTTTTTAGAAAGTAATCATGTTGGGAGTCTGGCTCTCGAGATTCGGAGGACGGTGCCTCTTCAATTTTGTAGCAAGCAATCTTGTTGTGAGTGTTTTCTTGAATGTGAGTAAAGGTTGGGCATGTTTGCTAGTCTACCTTGCCACGGAGCACAGAGGTTGACACACAGGGACTTTCCAATTATCCAGCAGTGGTGTTGTTCCTTTACCCTTGTGGGTAATAATATGGTAGTTAGACCTTCAAAATTTATGTGTCTAAACTTTGTTAGTGCTGTTTCTTTGCTATTCTTTTACCCTTCTTGGTCATAGCGATGTAGTGGGAGCTGCAAGCTTCACGTGTTTAAACTTTTTTAGAGATTTTTGGCAAAGTTATATGTGGTACCCATGAGCTGCTAGTGCGTGTGGAAAGTGGATGAATGTTAGAACGCCTTCTTCACTGAGAGGGGTCGGCTATATGAATCTTAGAACGCCATTGTGCTCGGTCATGTGTCATGTCCTCCGTTAGATCCAAATACTCTAAGTCTTTTCTTAGAGTCTCTTCCAAAGTTTTCCTAGGTCTTCCTTTACCCCTTCGGCCCTGAACTTCTGTCCCGTAGTCGCATCTTCTAACCGGAGCGTCAGTAGGCCTTCTTTGTACATGTCCAAACCACCATAACCGATTTTCTCTCAGATTTCCTACAATTTCGGCTACTCCTACTTTACCTCGGATATCCTCATTCCTAATCTTATTCTTTCTCGTGTGCCCACATATCCAACGAAGCATCCTCATCTCCGCTACACCAATTTTGTGTACGTGTTGATGCTTCACCGCCTAACATTCTGTGCCATATAGCATCGTCGGCCTTATTACCGTCCTATAAAATTTTCCCTTGAGCTTCAGTGGCATATGGCGGTCACACAACACGCCGGATGCACTCTTCCACTTCATCCATCCAGCTTGTATTCTATGGTTGAGATCTCCATCTAATTCTCCGTTCTTTTGCAAGATAGATCCTAAGTAGCGAAAACGATCGCTCTTTGGTATTTTATGATCTCCGATCCTCACCCCTAACTCATTTTGGCCTCCATTTGCACTGAACTTGCACTCCATATATTCTGTCTTTGATCGGCTTAGGCGAAGACCTTTAGATTCCAACACTTCTCTCCAAAGGTTAAGCTTCGCATTTACCCCTTCTTGAGTTTCATCTATCAACACTATATCGTCTGCGAAAAGCATACACCAAGGAATATCTTCTTGAATATGTCCTGTTAACTCATCCATTACCAACGCAAAAAGGTAAGGACTTAAGGATGAGCCTTGATGTAATCCTACAGTTATGGGGAAGCTTTCGGTTTGTCCTTCATGAGTTCTTACGGCAGTCTTTGCTCCTTCATACATATCCTTTATAGCTTGGATATATGCTACTCGTACTCCTTTCTTCTCTAAAATCCTCCAAAGAATGTCTCTTGGGACCCTATCATACGCTTTTTCCAAATCTATAAAGACCATGTGTAAATCCTTTTTCCCATCTCTATATTTTTCCATCAATCTTCATAAGAGATAGATTGCCTCCATGGTTGAGCGCCCTGGCATGAACCCGAATTGGTTGTCCGAAACCCGTGTCTCTTGCCTTAATCTATGCTCAATGACTCTCTCCCAGAGCTTCATTGTATGACTCATTAGCTTAATACCCCTATAGTTCATGCAATTTTGTACGTTGCCCTTATTCTTGTAGATAGGCACCAAAATGCTCTTTCGCCACTCATTTGGCATCTTCTTCGTTTTCAAAATCCTATTGAAAAGGTCAGTGAGCCATGCTATACCTGTCTCTCCCAAGACTTTCCACACTTCAATCGGTATATCGTCCGGGCCAATACTCAAGCGATGGCATATGATATAGGGAGAGATCCTTGGCATGTCTTCGTATGACCAGGCGAAGACCTCAGTGTTCTCTTGCAAAAAAGATATCAATGCCAACCGAATGGGCGGTGACAAGATGGTGCCAATTTTAACCATGCGATTTGGATAATCTTTAGCGGGTTATGCTTGCTGGGTGAAAGAGTCATCTCGAGGATCGTCGGGTTAACTGTTGCCACCATGAGGATCCAAGTTGGCTTCGTCTGGGCTAGTCTTTATGACTTGGTCATGTATAGAAAAGGTTTCCTTGGGCACAGGCAGATGTTGTTGCTTGACCGAAATGTTGTAACATGACCATGCACTAAGTTGATTTCCTCTGATGTAACCATTGCCACAAGGGGTGGGAAATTTCATCGACAACATATGTGTGGATACAATGGCCTTGAGATCATTGATGCATGTGCGTCCAAAGATGACATTGTATGTCGTTGAGCAATCAACTACTAGGAAGTTAGTGGTAATGGTAGCTGTGTAAGGGCCTGTACCAATGGTGAAAGGTAAGTGTATGCTCCCTATAGGTTGCACGATATCATCGGAGAAGCTTATCAGATGAGAAATCGAGCGATCGAGCAAGTGTTTAGCTACATTAAGTGCCCTAAAAGCTTCAGCAAACGTGATATTGACCGAAGTCCTCGTGTCTACCAGGATTCGTCTTACTTCAAAGTTGGCTATGTGAGCCTCCACGATCAATGGGTCGTTGTGAGGGTAGATGATACCTCTTTCTTTCTCATGGTAGAAACATATTGGATCCCAGTTAGGCTTTGGATACTTACCCCCCATAATGTCTTCCACGTGAAACACTTGGTGGCCAAGCCTTAAAGCTCGTTCACTGTTTTTCATAGCCCTATTGGAAGATTCAAATATGGGTGTGCCACCGCTGATGGAATATATCACATTCACTTCGCGTTGGTTACGGTTATCTCTTGAAGGGTGAAGGAGGAATTGATCAATTTTTCCTTCATGCGCCAAAGCTTCAATATGATCACGAAGGGTGATGCACTTTTCGCCATCATGGTCATTATGTTCGTGGTAGCAGCAAAACGTGCCCGTGTTCTTCGTGGGCTTATAACCTGACTGCCTCGGCATTGGCTTCAGTATCAGGTGTGTTATGCTGGGGTAAATGGCCACGCATGTAGCGTTCAAAGACGTGTATGTCTCAGACCTCAGGGTAGGGCCTGTCCTGACACGTGCTTGGCCTACTGTGTTGACTGCCTGGGGGCGGGAATTATCGTGGCGATACCCTTGGTTATTGCGATAGTGTCCCTTACTCCTTTTACTAAAATGGGACTGGTGAGGATGTAAATCTTTCCTTTTGCCCTGAGATTGATATGTTTGTTGACTTGGCGAAGTATTAAGTAAGGCAGGAGGAGGCACCGCTGTCGTTTGGAAGGTCGAGGTCTTCTTATTTGGTTGGATCTGGCTTCCACTCCCTACTTGCTGATAAGGGGTGGTTGTGGGGGGTTTCCCTTGATATGTCATTGCCTCAACAGAGGTATGGTTGTAAGCATGTGCAATCACCTTAGAGTAAGTCTTCCAAGTGTTGACATTGCTCATATACTTGAAGAAACAATCATGTAGGCCTGCCGTGAAGGCTTTGAGGGCAGTCTTGTTGTCTGCCTCGGCACAATGGGAATACTCATGGCTGAAGCGGCCAGCATACATACGTAATGACTCGTCTGGATTCTTGTAAATAGTGTAAAAGTCATCCGCAGAGTGCAAGCGATCGGTCTGAAAAATGTGTTGAAAAACAAACAGTTTCTTCAATTCCTCAAATGAGTCTACTGTCTCAGGTGGAAGACAACAATACTAGTTTAGAGCTCCACTAGAGAGGGTGAAGGGGAAAAGAAGACATCGTTCTTCGTCGGTGTGCATCCAGTATGCCATAGTGGACTCAAAGAGGTTAAGGTGTTCAATCGGGTCCTCTTTTCTAGTATAGAGTTGCAAACCAAGCTTCTGCTTTATCTTTGCTTGGAGGGGGGTGTCGAGGATCCTCCTTGTAAGAGAGCTATGCCTAGGTTGGTTCCAATAAGGTATCTCAGCTGGTCGTTCGGCCTTCAACTTGTTTACTTCCTTTAGGAGTTGTAGGACAAGAGGGTTCTGAGTGGAGTCATGTACCACTGGAGTTTTCTTTCGTAAATCTTGATCTCCTCTTGGAAGTAGGAAGGTTTGATCAAGAGCATGTGATTTTTCCTTGGACTCGCCATACTGACTTCTAAGATATATCTGTCAGAACATCTCTGAGTCCCCTATACCATCATGTTTCTCTAGGACTTGTTGCCCCTTCCCCAAATTTGTAGCTAGCCTGGGACATGAGAATGGACCGAGTCTTTCAGAGACCCTTGGGTCATTGATCTTCGAGCTTACATGGATGTGATTGTCTCGACGTTGCTTTAGGAAGTCTCGACAGTCATGAAAGACTATTTTCAATCCTTCCACTCCTTCAGTAAGGAGGTGCCTTCCTCCACTCCTCCTGTTTCGAGTCGAAGCAGCTGGGTTGAGAGAAGTCTCATGTTGGTCGCCATTTCAATGAGTAGCTCGCTCCTCAACAGGAATACCCATGTCGAGGCCAAATGACCCTCCGTGTTGGGGGCACCCAGTTGATGGTTGACTTCCACAGGGGTGATGAGCTCGTGTGTTTTAGTATATCTAGCCTCGTGAAGCATCTTGAAGACCTTCTCATACCACTCTTGGAGGATCTCATTCTTCATCGCTATTTTGTTGTTCTGAGCCTCGAACTCATCGACTTTAGCCTGAAGAGCAAACTTCTTTTATTCCTTCTTTCGTTGCTTCACACCAGGTGCAAGATATGTGTTATTCTGTGTGATGTGGCTTCCTTCACTCCCTATGTTGGAAATGGATGCCTGGTCAAAAGAGAGTGTACGGATGGTGGAAACCAGCTTAACAAAGCTGAAAAGAGTGGGAATAAGTGTCGTTCCCACAGACGGCGCCAAATGTTGATGCACAAAATCAATGAGGACTTTGGTACAACAGAAAGTGTTAAGTTTGTGACCTTCGCTAGATTGCTTCGGTCACTAATGTGGATAAGTATGTAAATGGATAGAGACAGGGAAGCAAACACAAGATGTACATGGTTCACCCAGATTGGCTACGTCCACGAAATAGAGGAGTTCTCATTAATTGTGAAGGGTTTACACAAGTACATAGGTTCAAGCTCTCATTTTGTAAGTATTAGTGAATGATTTAGTACAAATGACATTCGGAAAATATTGTGAGAGAATGATCTCTATTTATAGAAGAGAGTTTCTATTTTCATTCTGACATTGACACGTGTTGTGCTGTGATTGGCCTCTGATGTCGACACGTGTCGCGTTATGATTGGCCTCTGATGTCGACACGTGTCATGTTATGATTGGCCTCCTGGTTGGAGGGAGACTCTTGTGGGTCCTTGGCGGTATAATGTTGATTGGTGCTTAGTAGTTTCGGGGTTGGTTAAGTATGGTACAAACAATTTTAATCAATGGAGTAGCAAAATGAAGGATGAGAACCGAATTTCTCCTTAACAAAATCTCTCCATCAATCAAGGAATCCAACCAAGAAGTCGACACCAAACGAAATAGGTAACATATACCTAATTTATGCATCATCCTAATTTTGAGTCGTAAATCCCAATAATGTCATTATCCTTCATAACTATGTTTTATTTTGTATGGAAGATGCTAAGGAGACTTTTAAAAGTGAGACTTCTCATGGACTCTCGCCATCTTATATTTTTTGCACAATATTTTATAATATTAGCACATAAATTGACGTTAAACTGTGAGGTGATATAAAATCCATGGAGAGTCTCACTTTGAGAGAATCTCGTTAGCATTTCTTGTACCAAGAAATATCTGACTATAAATACTTGATTATCCAACTATTTGTGAAAATTATTATCTTCTACAAATCCGTCTAAGACCTTTATTTATTAACATTTCATTTACTATTATATCAAGCCCATCTTTATTAGAATTAGGTTTTTGAGGTAAATTTTCATTTTCAATGTTCTTTAGAACTACTAGCTAGTTAACGTCTCATTAACTAGGTGCACCTCATGAACCTTGTTCATTTCTCTCTCGTTGAAAAAACATCTCTAAGTTTTTTTTTTTTTTTTTTAAAAAGTGTCTAACCTTGAATTTGTATCTCAACCATCCAAATCTTTGTAATATAATTGGATTTTACTTTTTTTTATTTTTTATAAATCACTTTATAATATTCGCTTCTTACCGTTTAGGGGTTAAAATTAAACTGTTATATCCATATTCTTGAAGTCTAGTTATACTTAAACTTTAATCCAACATATATATATATATATATATATATATCAAAAGACATCCTAATATCCAAAAATGAAAAATGCTAGCAAGATTACACTTTTATATCACATGATGTGGCAAGTAATCTGTACATGACACGTCAATTAATGGTTTTATCCCATTAACTAATGATTACATGAATCATTTACCACATCATGTAATGTGGTATAAATATATGGTCTACTAGCATTACTCTATTCAAATAACATGCAAAACTTTTGCGATTGATATCCTTTATTTTTTTAATTACAAAAGGTGTTGTTATTGACACTAAAAAAAAAATCATCCTACACTTCTTATAAGTATATATATATTTTTTTTATAAATATAAAAAGTTAATTTGACTCTCACAATGACCTTTGTCAATAATATATAAAAATAAACATTTTTTCTCAATAACCTTTTGGAGATATTTTTATAATGCAGTTCATGATTGAAGTGGAAATTGACTACCGCTTATATTTGAATATTTCTATCATGCAGTTCGTAATTCATGATTGATGTCAATAATTTTTTTTTATATTTGTATGGCTTTTTTAATTTATTATTAGTAAGGAGAGAGAGAGTATTCGAAACTATTATAATAATTTAGGAGATGGAGAATTTTGAACCGGCTATAATGCATGTGTGAAAATCCAATATCATGCCTACTAAAATATTAGATTACGTGCATATTTGTATGACTTTGAGTATTCGTCCAAATTATTGAAATGGACTACTGCTTTGTTAATTAATGCAGTTCATGATTACTTGAAATTGTTGGTTTCATGGTTTGTATGACTTTTGAGTATTCGTCCAAATTATTGAAATGGACTACCGCTTTGTTAATTAATGCAGTTCATACTGGCTTGAAATTGTTGGTTTCATGGTTTGTATGACTTTGAGTATTCGTCCAAATTATTCAAATGGACTACCGCTTTGTTAAATTAATGCAGTTCAAGATGGCTTGAAAGTGTGTGGCTTGATGGTTTGTATGCTCTCGATTTTAAATTAAATTTTAGGATAAATTATACAAAATTACTTCAATTATAGGTCAAATCACAATATCATATCCCATGTTTAAAAACTACAATGTCATACCTTATCTTACAAATTTGTTGCAATGTCAGACCTCTGTCACTTTTTTCTGTCAATTTATCTATTAAATGATGATGTTGCTTGAGACGGAGCCCACTTTCTTGTCCAACTAGATAAAAATATTAATTAAACATTTAAAAAAATTAAAGATAAAATTAATTAATATTTGATTAAAAAATGGAACCCACCCCTTACCATCACCGTCATGCCTCACCTTTCTTCTTTCCCAGTTCATTCGTCCCCCCTCCCCAAGATTAAATGTAATGACCCATTCCCAAATATTTTGGATTTTATAATTTTAAAGCATGAATTTAAGAAAATGCCCTTCGGGGCAAAAACGTTGACTTTTGTTGCCACCTTGTCATGTCATATGAGATTCATTTCCTTGGCGTATCCTAATAGTACTCATCGCTACGAACACGCGGGCGCAAAAGGAGTTGAAATTGGATCTAAAACGTGATTTTGTGGTTAGGTGTGTCGATTGGAAGTGGCCTCGTCCTCCCTAGTTCAAGCGGTTCCCCGGTAACAAAATAACTGTGAGTAGACCCCTTCTTAAATTGCATGTTGTTATAAAATATTAAGCTAGCATTCACGAGAAGCATGATTTTACATTTTATAAAATAACAGGTTATGGGTCAACTCGTTAATGAGTCGGATCATTATCAGGTCACCCATTAAGAACCCCTTCACAAGTCGGGTCATTACCGGGTCATCCGTTAAGAACTCGATAAGATATCGTTTGTGAGATCTAGACATAACATGTTCGTTTATTGCATGACCCATTAACCTAATACAAAACGACACGATCAATTAACAAATCTGGTCATTATTGGGTCACCTATTAAGAACACAATAAGATAACGAGTTTGATACAATATAACTCATTAAGATAACGGTCTACGAGATACCATAAAACTAATTAATACTAACTAAGGACTTTGGACCCTTCTACTCAAACATCAACTTCGTCCCTTTTCATCTTGTTAGATACGGCCCCACTCCAATAAGGACTTTGGCCTTTTCCTTCATATTAGGTGGAGTCCTAATTTAACAAGGTCTTGGATGGATTTAACTAGACCATAAGGCTGTGGACGTGCTCATCCCTAGTCAGCCATAGTTGTATTTAGTGTTTTATTTATTCTACTTGGTTGTTGGTGTCAAAACTCAGACAGAATCTGAATTAGATTTAACACGCATTTGCTTCGAATATTGTTTTCGATCTCAGTGCCATGAGATGGTTCAAGAGAAAAAGAGAACAAGCATGCCACTGTTGTAGGCAGTTAACAGACAATGTTTGCATTTAAGTGTGTAAAAAATGCACGTTAATCTAACTTCATAGCCAAATGATTGTAACCAAAGTAAGACCCTAGTTTGGTAAAGTTATTTTCTGTGTCTTGAGTGAAAGAGGGCTTAAAATTCAATGTAACTTCATGTATACTTGCCTAAAATGTAAATGAAAATAGAAACTAAATTGAGAAACAAAATGTAATCATTTCATGATAAAGTCAAGATTAAAAACATTCACAAAAGTTAAATTTAAGTTGATGGGCTAAGTTAAATGTCTTGAAACGTAGACTGACGAGAAATGTAATGCTAGAGAAGTCCATCGAGATCACTGGTGTCAAATTGAACTTATTTTAAAATATGCACCTTAGAGAGGAAATCAGGGTGAAAAGGATTGCACATCAACTAAATCATACCACAAGGTGGCCAAGCTGTAAAAGTTTTAGATCTCATGGATCATATGCAATGTTTGATTTGAAGAAGGATTTGAGATTGTAACTCAAGAGCTAAGAAAGTTCTTGTTAAAGGGAAATTCAACTCATGCTAAAAAGCAGTTAGGTTGATTGAAGAATCACAAAAGCTTTTGTTTAATCGTTGGGATTGAATTTGACGAAGGTCCTGATGGCGTTAGTGACATCAGCATATCGGATGACTCATACGTGTGCATTTAATGGAGCAAAATACTTTTGGTCTTTGGTTGTCTACGTGGCAGATGTCAAGCCTCGATCTCGGGATACGTCCAGGATTGGCACATGACGCCACAACGTACTTGTTTAACTATCTTGCCTTACTTCTGAGATATGACCAAAACTAAACCAACGTTTCAACAACGTAATACCATTTCCTCTTACTTTGTGTTTGCATTTAACGTTTATGTTAGACTTCCTACGTACAATAAGACAGGATCAAGCCATTCATAGGTCACCATTTTATTTAGCTCCAAAATTTATCATGGCATTAACTGGCCGAAAACATAGAGTTCTCCTAATGTGAGTGATGCTCCAATATATCATTTAATTTTCCACATATATCATATTTTTTTACCAACAATAATTCACATTTTAATGAACCAAAGATGCACAATATTAATGTTTAACCACATTAATGAATAATAAGATCAAATATCATTTCACGAAAGTTAAATAAAGCCAACCTCTGTATTTCTCTATGTAGATTCCAAGAAATATTACGGTAACTTCAAGTTACAAATACAAGAGAACACCTTTGAGAAACTCTTATTCATTAATTCATACAAAGGAGGGTTTTCTAACATTGCAACGAATTCATAAGTTGATGTATGACATTGCAATGTTTAAAACATGAGGTATGAGATTGTGGTTCGACCCAAAGTTGAAATAGTTTGGTGTAATTTACCTAAAAACTTTTGACATTGTTCTGTGCAATGTATTTTTTACAATTTAACTACTTTACACTAGTAAAAAAAAAATACACTTTGCGCGACGTCGGTAGCTTCGTCACACAAAGTCAAAAATCGTTGCCTAAGGGTTTGCGCGACGCAACCTCTTCGCACGCTAATCGTCATGCCAAGGCAGTGATGGTAGGGTTTGCACGACGCACGTCCTACCATGCAAAGTGGCTTTGCGCAACGAACGACGCGCAAAGTGAGGGCGTAGTTTTGGCCATTTTTTTTTATTTTTTGATAAATATTGTAATTAAATTCTTAAGAATAATTAATTAACCAAGCAAAAGTATTTAATTGTAAAATATATGAAAATGTACATACAAGATGTTCGAACAAAAAAGAAAAAACTACAAGTGAACTAGGCTTAATACATTAGGCTACTAGGTAACGGCAGGGTAAGGTGGCTCTGAGGTCGAAGGTGGAGCAAGATGAGATGTTGGTAGCGAGATTTGGAGGCCGGACATCTGTATGGCTTGTACAAGGTCTTTCACCATCCCGGCATAGGTCCTCATCTCCTCACCCTGGGCCATCAGCTGCACCCTCATTTGCTCTTCCGAAATTGATGATGTCGATGAGACGGGCACCTAGGACGCCATAGAAGTAGCCTCAACAAGGGGTGTAGGCTCCCTAATCAATGGAGCACTCACTGCTGGAGCAGTAGATGCTGATAATGAGGGAGGCGCATTGGTCACACTCTGACGACGAGTGATCAACTGCGACATCTATACACTTTTTGAACTATAAAAATATAACATTAGAAACTAATCATTTCTTGCATTTGAAACTAGAAGAAAAAAGCAAAGAAAATTGAACAAATAAGCCATGTGTGAAAAAAGCAAAGAAAACTGAACAAACATTAACCAAAGATTAAAAAGTGTAATGAATCCAAGGCAGCATGATTGATTAAAAAGAGTCAAACCTAAAAAGAGTTAACTTGTGACACCTTGATGCTTCACTGTTACATATACCCCACATAATATATGCATCAAAACTCTAAGTGACAGAAGCACATTTTTACCCCCACAAGTGATAAGGACTCCCCACCAAATTCCAGAAGAATTTGCAAATTATGACCCGGATTTAGAGTCCATGAAATGGAAAATGGAAAATGCAAAAACCAAAGAGATAAAGTAATGAACAGTTCTTTTGCATAAAACAAATGAAAAAGAAAATGTAAAGTCAATTAAAAAAACTGAGAGATAAAGTAATCAAAACCAATATATAGCACATCCCAGATACATGGTTTGCAAGAAAATGCACTATGTTCTGTTAAGGTTGAATCAAGCCTGAACAACCAGAAAATTGAGCAAACATACAACATATTTTGTGATTTGTAGACTAAGAGAAAATAAAAGTGATACTTACAAGAAAACAAATGTGATACTTACAAGAAAACAAATGTGATACTTACACGCCTCATCTAACCCAACATTTGAGTTCTTTCGATGGGTGAAATGCATCACTCTTTGAGGAAACACCCCCGCCCCTCCCCACCATGCATAAATAGTAAAACATTACCATTTTAAGAATCCCACAAAACCCACAACCAACTCAACTCTGCATTCAAATAACACATCTATCTTTTTCTTTTGGCACATTAATATATCATCTTTTACATGGTCTTTTAAAGTGGTGATTAAAGATCAGTAAACTTCAATTGCAAGAGCATTAAGTCGAGCAGATGGTGGACCTGAATAGAGGAGTAGTAGTTTCGTATAATTACCCAATAATCCAACTCAATCAAAGTTGTTGAGGCATTTCGTCAAACAGGTTAGGGACAACAATTCAGCATAGACAAGTCCATGGAGGATTATGTAAATGACCATATGAGTACATATCCAGAACACAGAAAAATACTCAAAAACACGTAAAATGTAGATGAAAGCATATAATTATTTAATTACTACTTATGAAGTTTAGCAGTTGAAAGCAAAAACCAACACAAATCATACATCCTAGGCGTTATTCTTGAAGAAACTGATTGGTCTGAGATAGGTGAGAGAATATGCCAAAGAGGGAGATGACGGTAGATTGTAATCCTAAGGATTAGGGTTTCTCTTCGTCCACTCGACTTTTTGAAATACTCCAGTAGCTGGAAGTAAATCCAAGAACAGGACCTTGAAGCATATCCCCTTCGAGAGTATGAACCAAAGCAAAAGATGGAATCCAATTCTGGATGCAATTAGATTTCAACCCCTAAATTTCAAGCCCTAAATTAAATTTCAACCTCTAAACCCTCAGTATACAGTATACTTTATCTTCCAAGTACTAAATTTCACAAACCCTAATCTAGAATTCCATCCCTAAATTAAATTTACCTGATTTGGGGGAGAATCGGTGCACAGTGAGGTGAGGGATGATAGGTGAGTCACTTGTCTGATGTGGGAGGATGAGAGAAATCGGCGAGGAGGGTGATGTTGAGAGAGAGAGTGACTGAGTGAGGGCGAGGAGGGTGAGGTGAGGGTCTAAGATTAACGAGAGCGAGAGTGCCTTAGTGAGGGTCCAAACTTGGGAAGGTAGAGAGAGAGTCTAAGATTAACGAGAGGAAGAAAGAGTTGGGCCAAACTTGGAAATTTGAAAAAAAAAAAAACGAATTTTTTACTATTGTCCCGCCAAAATTATCACAACTGACGCGATATAGGTATACAATTTCACGTTTGCACGACAACCACATTAAGGCGTCATGTAAGGTATTTTTTTTTTTAAATTATTATAAAAATTACTGAAAATGTGACTTTCTTCCTTTCAAATTCGATTTTTTTTTTACATAAATCCCACAATAATTTTTTTTACATACATACATATATATATATATATATATATTATTCAATTTCTTAAGTGTTATAAGTACAAAATAAATAAATTAAAATATAGTTAGTAAATATATGTACCATTAAACTTGATGGGAAACGCATTGTACGAAACTAGTTTCAAAGATCCAACCATCAAACTTGTTTGTATATGCTTCGAGATCGCATACGCCAAAAATCGCAAAAAAACAAATGTAGAGATCAAGTAACTGGACAAAACTTTTCGACAGTTATAAACGAAAAATCCCAATTTAACGGTTATTTTAACTCCGATTTTGATGATTTTTTTACAGCTACACTCCTTGACCCTATATGAATACAACGAATTGATTCGATCGTCAATTTAAAATATTTACACAAGTGAATACCACAAAAGAAAAATGTTATACTTAATGAAAGTATAAATAAACTCCAAGTGTTAGTAAATATACTGTTTTGATGGGATACACATTGTACGAAACTAGTTTCAACGATCAAACCGTCAAACTTGTTTGTATATACATTGAGATCGTATACGCCAAAAATCGCAATAAACAAACATGCAGAGATTAAGTAACGGCACAAAACTTTTCGACGATTATAAACGAAAAATCCTGATTTAACAGTTATTTTAACTCTGATTTTGATGTTTTTTTACGACTACACTCCTTGACCCTATATGAATACAACGAACTGATTCGATCGTCAATTTAAAATATTTACACAAGTGGATACCACAAAAGAAAAATGTTATACTTAATGAGTATAAATAAACTCCAAGTGTTAGTAAATATATTGTTTTGATGGGATACGCATTGTACGAAACTAGTTTCAACGATCCAACCGTCAAACTTGTTTGTATATACGTCGAGATCACATACGCCAAAAATTGCAATAAACAAATATGCAGAGATCAAGTAACGGCACAAAACTTTTCGGCTGTTATAAACGAAAAATCCCGATTTAACGGTTATTCTAACTCCGATTTTGATGTTTTTTTACAGCTACACTCCTTGACCCTATATGAATACAATGAACTGATTCGATCGTCAATTTAAAATATTTACACAAGTGGATACCACAAAAGAAAAATGTTATACTTAATGAAAGTATAAATAAGGGTAAATTACATAGTAGCCCCTCAAATTTGAGATCTATTACAATCGCATACAACAACTTCAAAACATTTCACTTTCATACCTCAATTACTATTTTATTTCAATATAGTACCTCCGTTACATTTTCCATCCATTAATCTGTTAAATGCTGATGTGGCTGCCACATATATGCCACCTGGCTGCCAAATGTTTGCCACGTGGCAAATAAATTTTTTTTTTTAAACCTTAATTTTCTCAACAAAAAAAAAATTGAATCACCCCTCACCCACCCCCCCCAGCGACCTCCCTAGAAACTTGCAACAAGAAGAAGAAGAAGAGAGGATAAAAAAAAGAGAAAAAAAAGCCGAAGAAGAAGAAGAAGGGAAAAAAAAAGGGATACCCATATCCCTCACCCCTCCCTACCCATAATCCATTCCTGAGTCTCTCTCGGATCTCTCACTCTTCTCTCTCACTCTTTCACTCTCTATCTTTCTCTCGGACTCTCTACCCGACAGTGCACCCACGCACGCACCCATTTACATAACCACACACGCACCGACGACACACCACCACCATTGAGCTTCAAAATCCCCGGCGGGAAATCCGACTTGAAGTCGTTGTGGCTGATGTTGAGGATCTTGAGGTTGTAGAGCTTGAAAATGGGGGGCTGGAGAGGGTCGTGGAAGGCGTTGCCGCTCAAATTGAGGTGGATTAGTGAAGAAAGGCGGCGGATTTGTGGTGGGATTTGGCCGAAGAGGTTGCATGGGAGAGGTCGAGGGAAACAGAGGAGGAAAGAGAAGGTACTTTCATGGTTTTTGGGGTGTGGGGAAGGTGCTGGGTGAGAGTGAGAGTGAGAGGAAGAGTGTGTTGGGAAATTTAAGGGAATTGGGGTCTTGATGGCTGCTTCTGGGTTTTCTAAGGGGATAGGGTTTCGGCGACTGGGGGGAAGAGGTGGGATCTAGGTTTTCTAAAGGTTTTTGTTTTTTTTTTTTTTGGAAGATTGAGGTTTTTTTTTTAAATTAAAAATTATTATTTTTGCTACGTGGCAGCCACATCAGCACAAATGTGGCAGCCACGTCAGCATTTAACAGACCAATAGATGACAAATGTAACGGATGTATTGTTTTGAAATAAAATAGTACATGAGGTATGAAAGTAAAATGTTTTAAAGATATTGTATGAAGTTGTAATAAACCTCAAACCTTAGGGGTTATTATGTAATTTACCCTATAAATAAATTCCAAGTGTTAGTGAATATATTGTTTTGATGGGATACACATTGTACGAAACTAGTTTCAATAATCCAATCGTCAAACTTGTTTGTATATACGTCGAGATCGCATATGCCAAAAATAGCAATAAACAAACATGCAAAGATCAAGTAATGGAACAAAACTTTTCGACGGTTATAAACGAAAAATCCCAATTTAACGGTTCTTTTAACTCCGATTTTGATGATTTTTTTACAACTACACTCCTTGACCCTATATGAATACAACGAACTGATTTGATCGTCAATTTAAAATATTTACACAAGTGGATACCACAAATGTCTTTTGCACAAAGCCACCTTCGTCGTGCAAAGTTCCGTTGCGCAAAAGACATTTGAGCGATGTTTTGTGTTTAGCATCGCGTAAACACACTTTTCGTGACGAAATTTGCTCCATTGCACAAATTTCCGTCGCGCAAATAGATTTTTGTACTAGTGTTATTTGTCAAACTGGAAGATATCATGGGTCGTATAACTGATGTGCACATTTGAAGCCCAAACAAGTTAATCAAAGAATCAAACCTAAGTGTGACATAGTGATTCAAAACATTAGGTTATTCCTTCCTTCTTATTGCTTGACAAATTGTTTATTATATTTGTTTTATCTACATTGCAAAATATTAAAACGTTGTCTTTATCAAAGAATTGTTTGATGCTTACATTGTTGGCCAACTCTCTTCCTCATAGCTTTCTTAATACAATTTCTCTCACAAAAAATAAGAGCTGACAGTTACGCTGTGGCCAGATGTTGCTCGAAATTTTGCTTCTTTGTCAATTGAAGCATTGTGTCACAGCCCGTCCCGGAGATATGTATTATTTTATTCTCGAGGACGTGAAAGGACGGTTTTATCCTTAGACGTTGAAATTGTAGTGTATGTGTGTGTGCATATTTTGGTACTTGGATGTCATGTTCTTGGTTGGTTGGTGACCATGTGGGACACACACACACACACACAAACCTCATTCTCTCTCTTCTCTCCCGTGCTTTCTCTCTCTCTCTCTCTCTCTCTCTCTCTCTTTCTCTCTCTCTCTCTCTCTCTCTCTCTCCTCCTTCTTCGTACGGACGACACCCAAAACCCATTGAAACGTGACAGATCGAGGGTGTGAAGCACACCATTGTGTTCATGAGGACCATACGAGTTCAAATGTACCATTTTCAGGTAAGAACACCTTCGAAATCACGTGAAAACTCAAACCTCGAATGAGGTATTGTTTATGCACTAATTGTTGTGAGGTTTTTAGGGGATTTCAAGCTCATAGGGAGCTTTAGAAGGCTGTCACGAAGCTCGGGGTGTATCGTTTGAGTGTTTTGGACGTCGGGATAGTGAGTCTCAACCTTGGCTGGTTTTTCTAGAATTTTCCTGGCGAGATCCCGTGGTTTTTTAGGCTTGAAAGAGGTATAAACTTATTCTATTCTTCATGAACTTCATTTTGGCATAAAGATCGTGAAAAATGGTTCAAAAATGGCCGAGATATCACGGTTTAAAATTTTTCCAGTTTTCTAGTGTCAGCGACGGTCATCGGAGTTCAGAGGTAGGAGACGACGGAATCTTCCGTCAAGTCTAACGAAATATTCCGATGTCATCAGTTAGTTTGGACGGATTCCGTTAGGATTTAACGGAATATTCCCGATATATACCTGACGGCTTTGACTGACGCCGTCAGTATGCCTGTCACGTGGCCGCTTGTGAGGGCGAGTATTGCCGTGCCTTGGCCGGTGCGTGGGTGGTCAAAAAATTATTCTAAGAATATGGGGATGTTCGTGGAGTTGTGTAGATCACGTTGGTATATTCAAACACCCCATTTGAGCATTGTATGAGAAGTTATTAGCTAATTTTGCCTATGTGCTTTAAATAACGTTTTTATAGTTAATTCGCATATAGGTGAGACTTATCTCAAGGACGAGCGCGTTCAAGGGCGACTCGGGGGCTACGACCCTTCGACATACCAATGAGTGGGCTTTTGGTTTTCAATATATATTTATATACTTGATATTTTCCCATAAATATGTGTTTAAATGAAAGTATGCCTTAAATGTCATGCATATGAATTTATATTTCGTATATGAATTGGTATATGATGCATTATATATATAATTGTGGTGTTGTGGATGCTCAGGTAAGCTCAGGTGAGTTATGTTTGGTTATGTGAATTATCAATGGTGCGATATGTGATTGAATAATGTTGAGCTCATAGAACTACACCTAGGGTGATTGTGATTTAGCCAGAGATATGGCAGGCCTATTTATTATGTCACCTCTCGCACCATATGCTCATATTGGATCCAATTTAGGTGCACAGTCCTATCGTATAGACCATCTTAGGTGGTTCTGACTCGTAGGTGACTAGCGATTTATCGCCCAACTATTATGTGTGAGTAGTATTGAGCATGATTATATTACACCCATTATTGTCGTACATACCTTTTCATTTGGTTCCGACTCTTGTGCAGTATAATGCCGTATAGGTCATTGTAGTGACTCCAGCTAGATTGACTTTTGAGCTATGAATTCAGCCGTACAGACTACCATAAGGGTTCTGGCTAACATGTTATATTTATATGAAATTATTCTCACCTGAATTGCTTACTTTGTTATATCTTGGCATAGCATACATATGAATATGATATTGTGAAGCATGATTTGAATTAATATATTTACATATATATTTATGTATATGCTTATCTTCTGATTCTAGGAAAAATTATACATGTTTTATAGCGAGGGGTTAGAAATGTTGATAAATGAAATGGTTTTGTAAAACATTTGTTTTTGCCCACTCACGTTTTCTGTTTTGCGCCCCTCTAGGTTTTAGGTAAGCTTGCTATCGGTGGCCTTGAGGATTTCGGCGGTTCTGACCTATCAAAATAATTGTGGGACATCTTATGGTACTGTATGATTAGTATTTGTCCTACTGGACTGCACCTAAACTTTCTATGCTCTGATTAGGAGTATTTACTTTTGTATCTTACTCCTAACACTTCTCGCTTTCTAGTGCACTCTAGTAGTTTCGATTTTAATTATTCGTATATTTCTTATCCTTAATGCTTCCACACTGTGCACATGTCTACGTCACCCTTAAGTGACGGCCAGCATGCCTTGATCTTGGTCGGGGTGTGTCACATTGTCTCTACCGATTGTCGTGATTTTTACAAGTTTAAAAGTCTAGATGTTCCCAGGTATTTAATTTAAGGGAGACTTTAGATGCGGTCCCTAGTTATGAACAATTTTTGACTGAAACCTTGTTGTTTTTCAATTTTTGATCCAAGTCCCTAAAATTAATTGATAATTTATTTCTATGTACGTTACTATATTTTTTAAATTAAAAATTAAAATTTATAGTTGTTTATAGTAATGAGATTTTAAATAAAAAACCATAATTTGTGGGATTAAAAATATTAAAATATAAATATACTATTGTGTGTGTGTGTGTGACACGTAAACATGGGTACATTCATAAAAAATAACCAAAAAATTATTGTATCAAAACATGGGTACATTCTTCAAAATGGGTACATTTAGCAAAAATAAAAATGGGTACAAATAAATAAAAAAATATGGGTACAATACAAATAAAACTTTAAAAAATATGGGCACAAAAAGAAATTAATATATGGGTACAAATTAAAATTGAAAGGAAAATTGGTACAAATTAAAAAAGGGTTGCAAATTAAAAATGGGTACAAACTAAAAATAAAAATATATAATAAAAAATTTAGCCATAAATATAAATATACTAATTGTAACATTTTTAATATTAAATGAATATATTTAGAAATAAAAAATATTTTATTATTGAAATAATTAATGATATTATTAATACAAAGGACTTTGATCAAAAATTGAAAAGTAATAAGGTTTTAATCAATAGAGTAGTAAAAATAAGGATGAAAACCTAATTACTCCTTAATTTAATTAGAAACTACTCTGTTTACTATTAAAGTTTTTTATTATATTCAAATAATATCTAATACATGCTCTACTAATATTTTCTTAACATGTTGGCCAAATAAATTCACTTGTTTTGATCACTTTTTTACAGCATTTCACAAAAGTAAGTTTAGTTGAATTTGCTTGCCAGCTCGTTTTCTGCATGTATACACACCAATTAAACAATGGTGTTAAGACTATTTCCTATCGCTCTTAGTATATGTTTGAAAATTTCGTAACAGCATTTCATTTAAAGGCAAGCATTTTGCTGAAATTGCATCACAACTCTTCTTCTGTATGTATGCACACAAATAAAACAATGCTTTTCAATTGTTTTATCACTTTCAATATTTATTTTTTTTACAATTTGGTAAACAGAAAATTAGAACATCATTCATTTCGCAGGAAATCAGTGACTTGATTAAAAGCTAATCTGTTTGCTATTGTTTTTTTTTTTTTTTACAGTGTTTTCAATAAATAAGTGTAAGTGTGTTTACAGCTTTTTTATATATAAAAAAAATTGTTATATGCTCTTACAATAAAATAAAGGGAACTTTAACGAAAAGCTTCTGGTACTGTTCACTTTAACGAAAAACCACATTTTTACACTAAAAAGTCAATCCTGGTACTATTCACTTTACCCTTTATTTTGTCCTTATCATTAAAACTCAAAGTTTTCAAGCTCTTTTCATTAGTTTTCCTTAAAATAAAAGCAATTCTCAGAAAATGTATGAACTAATGTACTGTTTTAAACTCTGCAGCTTTTCCAAGTGCACAGAGCCTCTAAAAATACTAGCACCCTCTACAAAACAAGACAGTGAAGCTCAAACCTTACAAACAGCAAAGAAAGTCACAATTGAAGAGCTAGCCCTTTTAGATCCGGATTTATACAAATTTGTTTATCTTATGTTAAAAATATTGATTGCATGTTCACACAATTGGTTAAAAATATTATTTATTAATCTTGCTCATCCAAATCTTTGTTAAATTACTTTAAACAACGAAATATTTCTCTACAAAGCATCTGTCAAGCGATTTGACACATAATACGATTGGTGGTATAATGCTTGCCCAAACTGTGCCAAACAAATGTACAAAAGATCTAACAACTGGGCAACTGATCTGCCAAAAACATGCAAACCAACTACCAACTCCTTGGTAATCTTTAACATCTTATGATTAAATTTTATCACCTGTTGTGCAAAATATTTCTTACATTGTTTTTTCTTTTTTGGTTGTCCCTTATACTACTATTTATTGGCTAAAATTGTTGGTTTGTGATAATTTTTAAAATCTCAATATTATACAATTAAAAATGCATTGCTTCTTATTAGTTAAAATTGTTGCTGTCATAACCTATAATAATGTGACAACCTGTCCTTAAAATTACGTTTTTATTTATTTTAATCGAGGGAATTGACGAAAATGCCCTAGAGGCAAGGATTTTGACTTCTGTTGACCATCGTCTAGAGGAACGTATGACTTATTCTATTGGCGTATTTGTGTAGTGCTCGTTGGTATGAATGCATAAGCGAAGGCTGTTCGCTAGTCCGGATTGTAACGGTATAGTTACAGACATTTGAAAGTGGTTATTTATATTTTAGTTTATAAATTATTTGAACTCCCACCTTGTGGGAAAGAAGCCAATAAGCTTCAAGGATAGATAAAGGAGAAACAATCAGGAAGGGAGAAGGGGAAAAAAATTAAAAAATAAATAAAAATAAACCTTCCCGTCGGGCAATGTACCCCCACACCCAAACCGATCAAACTCCGACGATTTTCGCCATTTTTTTCGTTGAACCACTACCATCCAACACTTGCAAAACACTTAGTGACCTTCCCTCTACCATCTCCACCCATATTTGAGGGTTTTTAGGTCCAAAATCATGAGGAACCCCACCGGAGCACCGGAGGTGCTCGATGGTGATTCCTCCGATCCGGCAAGTTTCACCACCTAAAACTACCCTTAATCAACTTCCCTTGCACCCAGGAACAAGACCCAACAAGTGGTAGAGACGTTAGAACACCGAGGAAGGAGAATCAAAGTTCACCCATTTTAGGGTTCCGGCGGGTTTGAGTGAAATTGGAGCCTTTCCCTGCCAAATTGAACTTGGTCACAGGTATAAAACTTGCTCTACTCTTTGAGATCTTCATTTCTGTAAAATTTGAGAATTTTTGGAGATAGTTAAATTTTTCGGCCAATCAGGGTGGCGGACCGCCGTGTGCGGCGGCGCACGAGCCGAGTCACCCCCTGACCTTTCTAAGCTAAGTTTGACACGTCAATTCCATAGGTGAAGTCCGATTGATGAAATCTCATCATTTGAACATAGTTTTGATAAAGACCGCTACTTGAACATTATGTGAATCGATGATCCGACCGTTGGATCGTCACCAAACTTTAATATTATAGTATGTAATATTTAAGGATATTAGAAACTTACGGATTGGGAATATGATGTACAGATCTTCCCGAATTGGATTTGTAATTTTGTAAAATAAAACGTTGACCGCCACTTGAATTGGCAATTGACGGAGATTCAACTGTTGGATCGTAATGAAACTTTAGTATGATGTTTTAGAAGCATAATGTGGATATTTGGAAGTTACAGATCAGAAATCCAAG
This sequence comes from Malus domestica, assembly GCF_042453785.1. Taxonomy (NCBI): domain Eukaryota; kingdom Viridiplantae; phylum Streptophyta; class Magnoliopsida; order Rosales; family Rosaceae; genus Malus; species Malus domestica. The sequence continues at coordinate 13,335,934 of NC_091669.1, forward strand.
ATGCGGATCTTTTGGATTGAGTTACGTAGGGTTGTGGACCCTACTGTTGATCTTTGATCGACGGTTGACTTTTTATCAATGGGTCTCAAATCATTCTAGAACGTCCTTGGGATGTGTTTTATGTAGGTTATGTGTTCTATTGATAAGAGTTCTGAGACGTGACTGAATAATTGTTCTAGGTGAGGATCGTTCGTGACGTCTCGATGTTCGTGCTAGGGAGTCGTAGCGCGGACCTCAGGTGAGTGGGTCTTTTTTTTTTATCGTATGTATATCATTGATAATTCCACAAACGATTTTAAATTGATTTATGCATTTTATGCCATGTCATATATATATTTGTATATTCTAAAATACTATGATATGGTTGAGTTTTAGATTGCATTATGGTATAACCATATGCATATTACCTACATATAAACGTTGTGAATCCCTTGAAGTGCTAAGGTGAACGCATGATGTACAGGTAAGTTCAGGTGAGTTTATGGTGTTATTTGAAATGATTGATTGATGGCATGACTATATTTATATTTTATGCAACTTCGGCATTGTCATACATGTTGCAATGATAGGCAACTCCGACATTGTCGTACATGTTGCAACAATAGGCAACTCCGACATTGTTGTACATGTTGCAATAATAGGCAACTCCGACACTGTCGTACAGGTTGCCTATAAGTCGTACAGGTTGTATAGACGACACTGTCGTACAGGTTGCCTATGAGTCGTACAGGTTGTATAGACAACTCCGACTCATTTGTTGCCAATATGTAGTGATTTGGAATATCTTGAATTTACTGTTGATTTACATTTGATTTCATACTTATATGTAGTATGATTTCCTGAACCCTATACAGGTATTACAACGATGGGTTATATCTTTTAGAAGGTCTTTATTAAAGCTTTATTTTTAGGCCCACTCACTCTTGTTTTTATCCCTCCAATTTCTAGAAGCAGAGTTTTCGTATCGACGAGGATTCATGGCAAGTCTTGGTATTGAAGATTACCTTCGAATGTATGATTTTCAATGACATTGTTGTACATGTTGCAATAATAGGCAACTCCGACATTGTTGTATAGGTTGCAATAATAGGCAACTCCGACACTGTCGTACAGGTTGCCTATGAGTTATACAGGTTGCATTAGGCGACTCTGACTCATGTGTTATCATAGATTGATTTATGAGTCGTACAGGTTGCGTTAGGCAACTCTTGACTCATGGGTTACCATAGATTGATGAGCACTTGATTTATTATATTGTTGTCGATATGTAGTGATTTGGAATATTCTTGGATTTACTATTGATTTACATTTGATTTCATACTTATATGTAGTATGATTTCCTGAACCCTATACAGGTATTATAGCGAGAGGTTATATCTTTTAGAAGGTATTTATTAAAGTTTTATTGTCAGGCCCACTCACTCTTGTTTTTATCCCTCCAGGTTCTAGAAGCAGAGTTTTTGTATCGACGAAGATTCGTGGCAAGTCTTGGTATTGAAGATTACCTTCGATGGTATGATTTTCAATCCACTCTATTGTACTTTACCTATGCTCTGATGTCACGTGTGAAATGAGTTCATTCCCGCTCACAGCGCACTCTCGTATTTAGGCACTTTTAGGTTTAAATTTAAGGAAAACTAATGAAAAGGGCTTGAAAACTTTGAGTTTTAATGATAAGGACAAAATAAAGGGTAAAGTGAATAGTACTAGGTTTGACTTTTTAGTGTAAAAATATGGTTTTTCGTTAAAGTGAACAGTACCGTGGGCTTTTCGTTAAAACTCCCTTAAATTTATTCACATTTTCCACATCACTACACTTTATGGCTTCGTCACCTTCTAGGTGTCGACCAACACAGTTCGATTCGGAGCCTTAGTGGACAATCTGGATCAGGGTGTGTCAATAATGTGTTTTTCTTACCCAAAGTTTAATTATTGCTCTATAAAAATGAAAAACCTATACATCTCACTTTTAACAATATTAGAAAGTTCTAAGTTCATATTAGTTGACCAAAATATTGGTGTTATGACAGATTTATAAATCTGTGTTGTCCATTTATTTTTCATGCCACAGATTAAATTATCAATCGGTGAAAACAATACTATGAGAAAACTAACTATTTACTAGAAGTATTCAGCATTTGTTATTTACTCAAACAGTTATCCACCATCTGGTATAATTTGTTTAAATTATTTTCTTTCACTAGTTTTCATTATTCTTTTTCACTTACGGTTACCTCATATCAATTGATTTTAAAGCTATGTTAATCAAGAAAACTAAACACTGAACAGTATTTGTCAGTATTTGTCAATATATGAAACAAATTCTTTTCTTCCATCAGTTTTCATTATTATTTTTCACTTACTTCATATCAATTGATTTTAAAGCTATGTTAATCAAGAAAACTAAACAGTGAACAGTATTTGTCAATACATTTTCTTTCGCTTTGCTCAAGAAATATATATCTGATGATCAATCTTATTTAATTTAAACTTTTATCCGTAGGTACAAACTATACTTGGTCCTCGAGGACGAAACCAATGACATGAACGCTTTGATTATTGGTAAATCTGGTGAGAAACTCTTTGGCACAAGTTGTAAAGACTTGGTGATGAGGACACTCAAACAAACAAACAAATACAAGTACAAACTCTGCTCAAGCCAGATTTGCTTTCAACGAAGCTGTAGTCAGCCCAAGCCTTCATCTCTTTCGGGATCAACCTTCACCCAACGCCTTTGTAAAAGCTCTGCTACCTTGTATAAATCTTGTTGTAGTATCGATTTCTTTCTGTAAACACTCTTTCCTATCCTTATTTCTAAGCTCAAGCCCCTCTATAAATCACAAAGATAGGAAGTTGCAAGATGACCAGTCTTGCCCGACAAGGAGAAACCTTGCATGATCCTCTTTGTTTTTTGTCTTTTCATTCATAAGTCTAGTAATATGTTGTATACTTCCATTTGTATCCAAGTTAGTTCCCGCAAGTTGATAATTAAAAGACTCATCAGTGCTTGAATCCGATTGGAATATGTAGTCACAACTTAAATCAGATCTAAGTTTTAAACCCTCGGGCATGTAAGATTGATCATTCAAAAGTCCTTGGTCTCAAGGCATAAAAAAGAACATTATTCCAAGGCCTACACCTAAGGCCCTACAAAGGCACCTATTTGGATGCATTCTGCTCTTCGGGCTCGGGTAATTAGAAGTATAATAGTCATAACACTTCTGCAACCAATGAAATAAACAGTATATGTTCGAGTACTGGGTTAGTTATTGATGGGAAGCCTCAAGGCCTACACCTAAGGCCCCACAAAGGCACATTTCATAACTAAAACAGCCTCTCGGATATATATACAATTAAAACTCAACATCTGTTTTACATCTGCCATGCTAGAGATGGCAGTGGCACGCCTGAACACCTAAAAGTTAATATTGATTGTGAGCCTCAAGGCCTACACCTAGGGCCCTACAAAGGCACCTTTCAAAGTTAACCATGTCCTTCTCTTTCAGCCTTGCCCGACAAGATTTGCCCGACAAGCTTGCCAATAAGCAGAAGCCCGACAGAAAGCATTAGCCGGCACCAACCTCTCGGGGAGCTGTGTGCTCGTCGGCTAGGAAACATCCCCAACGGAAAATCTAGCCACAAACAAATAGGGCAGAAGAAAATTTTTCATTTGTGGTTTGGAACCAGGAAGAACATGTTGAACACGAACGATGTCTTGATTTACAATGTTTCTGAAGATTCAACTATAGAACCAGCAACTCCACAGAACTTGCTAAGAGATATCGCAGTGTCCTCAACCACAGTTTTATCTTCTACTTCTGCGCCTGACACAAGTGCCCAGTCATTCAAAAGAAAGAGAGAATTAGCTAGAAGATGTCTTTTTGCCGTCCTGAACTGTTAGGAATATAATAGAACCTATATGTAATTAAAGGTTTTACTTTACTTAGCTGTTAAGCTAATTGTACCTATTTATATGATATTGTATTCTTTCAGACGGTAAGATCAATTCATTCAATCAATACACTTCTCTTTCTAGAATCCTCTCTCTCTCTCTCTACCTTTATCCTTTCTCTCACAGAATCATAAGCTTCCACATGGTATCTTCGCCGGTGTCTAACGACCTAGATCCACCACTTCCGTCTTCTTGAATTTTCTCACCCTTTCTCTTCTCCCAAACAGATCTTATCTGCCTGAACTTCTTCAATTTCTTAAAATTTCTTCTCCAATCTTGCTTCTCTGATGGCGACTGGTGTGAATTATGCGGATCCTTCTTCTCTGGCTGGTTCTTCTGGTTCTAATGTCGCGCCCAATGCGTCCAATCCGTCTCTTTCTTCGATCATTGTTCAGAATATCACTGGCATGGTTGCAACGAAGCTCACTCGCCACAACTACATCACTTGGCGTAGTCTCTTTCTTCCTGTTCTAAAACGATTCAAGCTTTTAGGGCTTGTCAATGGAACTGATGTGTGTCCTCCTCCATTTGTGACTGATTCGTCTGGATCTCAAGTTTCTAATCCCGCATTTGAGACTTGGTGCGATCGTGATCAAATCCTGATGATTTGGATTAATTCAACATTATCTGAAGATCTCCTTCCATTGACGGTTGGCATGGACGATTCCAGATCTCTCTGGCACTCTCTCGAACGTCGGTTTTCTGGTGCATCTCGTACTCACATTCACAGCCTTCGTTCGAAGATTCAGACTATCCAAAAATGAGACTCTTCAATGACTGATTACCTCAACTCTCTTAAGGAAATCTCTGATAAACTTGCCGCGGCTGGCGAACCGATTTCTGACTCAGATCTTGTGGCCTACATTCTTTCTGGTCTCTCCACTGAGTATGAATCATTTATTGATTCTATTGAAACACGATCTGACTTTGTCAATCCTGATGAGCTGCATGGATTACTCCTGAGTAAAGAGATTTCTCTTCAAAAACGCAAAACCAGAGAACCGTCTTCTTCTTCAGCACTGTTTCATGCTTATACGGCTCAACCTGGTTTTTCTGGTTCCAACAATTTCAGAGGTAATTCCCGTGGTCGATTTCAAAACAAAAATCGCTACAATTCGAATCGCAATTTTGGAGGCAATCGTCATTACAACAACACTTCTGGCAGTCTTCTTGGTCCTGGTCCTAATTCCAGATCCACATTCTCTGGTCAGCATTTCAACAATTCCTTTTCTGGCCGCTCTCTTCAGTGCCAATTATGTCTCAAATTTGGTCATGAAGCTCTCAACTGTGAGAAGCTCCTTCAGTTTGCATCTCAAAGATCAAATCATGGACCTCCTGTTGGCATGACGGCTACGCCTTCTCCTCCACCGAGCTATTGGTTGACTGATAGTGGAGCCTCTCATCATGTGACACCTGATCCATCCTCTCTTAATTCTGCAATTCCCTACAATGGCAGTGATCAGCTGTTTGTTGGTAATGGTAAAGGTCTGTATATTTCTCATACTGGATCTGCCTTAATTCGTACTTCCAATGCTACATTTAAGCTCAATGATGTGTTGTTGGTTCCCAAAGCATCCCATAATCTGTTATCAGTTTACAAATTTGTCTATGACAATTGGGCTTCTCTGACTTTTGATCCTTTTGGGTTCTATATCAAGGACCCAAGAACTGGGAAGATGCTTTTCCAGGGCCTCTGTGAAGGCGGCTTATATCCTTTCTACTGGACTACATCCAATAAAACCTCAGGAATTGCTCTCTCGCCTACGGCATTAATGATAGCTAAGGCAGATGTTCATCTCTGGCATAAAAGACTCGGTCACCCATCGAGCTTAGTTTTACATAATGTTGTCCATAAACATCAGCTACCTATTATTGGTTCTGTCAATTCAGGGTCCATTTGTCCTGATTGTAAGATGGGGAAGGCATCTAGATTACCATTTTCTACTTTGCCTTGTACTTCCACTAGGCCTTTTCACTTACTGCATACAGATGTTTGGGGTCCTTCTCCCACTCTTTCATGTACTGGTTTCAAGTATTACCTCATTTTGGTAGATGACTACACTAAATACAGCTGGCTTTATCCTATGGTTTATAAGTCTAATGTTTACTCCACTTTCAAGACTTTTGTTCTCAAAGTTACAAATTTCTTTTCTTGCAAGATCCAATGTCTCAGGTCAGATTCAGGGGGTGAGTTCTTAAGCAAGAATTTTCAGACTTTTCTCAATGAACAGGGTATTACACATCAGTTAAGTTGTCCGCATACACCTGAACAAAACGGCTGCGCAGAAAGGAAGCACAGGCATATTGTTGAAATGGGTCGGACTCTTCTCTTCAGAGTGGAATGGCACCAAAATTCTGGGTTGAGGCTTTTCAGACTGCTGTCTACATTATAAATAGACTGCCTCCTCAAGCATCTTCTACTAGCCCTTGGGAAAAACTTTTCAATGCTGTCCCTCAGTATCACACTCTCAAAGCCTTTGGCTGTGCGTGCTACCCATGGCTGCAGATCGTTCCTCAGTTAATAATTTTTTTTTTTTTTTTTGGCAATGTGCAAACTTTAAACTATCTTATACTCATGTCTGCCAACTTTTGTCACAAATTTAAGACAGTGATGTAGAAGAGATCTCAGAAGAAAATGCGCAAGACTTTGATGAAGTTCCTATAAAGTTGTTGCAAAATATATCATCTCCGGCTGCTGCAAAAACATATTCAAGTCCCTCCAAAAAAGACTAGGTAACTACCCTTAATGCTTACTTGTTCTGCAAGTGTTAATTTGTTTGTATACAAATCAAACACATCTATTTTCACTTTCCAATTATTTAAGGATCTTTCCATCCAACTCACTCCAGTCGAAATTTAGCGTTCTTAGCATAATACTTTATTTCGAATTGATATAATATTGTTTGTTTAATTTTCCTCCAGAGCATTTTATTTGTTTCTATCTTATACAAAAAAAATACATACCACGTACTTTTATCTCATTGTCTTTCCCTATTTTCTTACTTGAAACAACACTTGGTTTTATTGTATTTTTCAGATCATGCAAAATGCGGTTATCAACTTTTTTCCTGTCCATTTGCCGCAGAAAGAACACTGAATCTTCCTTTTGAATTGATGTTATTTTGCTCCTTTAATCAAATATGCATCAAACAGTGTTTTTCTTATTTTTAGGTTTGTAAATAACTCTCTCTGATCTAGCGTAGACAATATTTTTTGCATGTACATAGCACAGCATTTTGTAATATTTTGTATGCAAATGCTGGTCCCAATCTGTTATCTAGGTTGATCAATATTTTGGGGCATGTACATAGGCGGTAGGCCAGCATTTTCCAATGCTTTCTGTCTAAATGTTGTCCAGAATGTCTATTTTAGGTTGGTCAATAATTTTTGCATGTACATAGTCCAGCATTTTCTGATCTTTTTTGTATACAAATGCTGGTCCCAATTTGGAATTGGGTGAAAACAATGAAGTATAGTAAATGGTCCCAATCTTTTGTTTATCTAAATTTATCTTGCTGTTTTCTTGCACTCTCTCCGTTTTTCAAGCATGGTAACCAACATACTTTTTAATTCCTCTTTAAAAAGATGATTGCACACAAACATGTAGTTGGATATTTTCTATTGGCTAACATGCATCTAGTCGTTGCCTAATAGACTAATTGGTTGGTAAGTCACATAGTACTATTACTTGGTAGAGAAATGCTAATTAAGAAGACTCTTTTCAAATAAGGACTTTCTATGGGTTCTCTGTCACCTTATTTTTTCGGCACAATGTTTTATAACGTTGACACGAGAATTGTGTCAAAAGCATGAGATGACAGAGAGTCTATGAAGAGTCTCACTTTTGAGAGAGTCTCCTTAACATTTCCCTACTCGGTATATAAACGTTTCTTGTGTGTATAATACAGATAAAATAATGATGAGAAGTTAAAATGCATGCATCCCTCTCCCACCGCACCTTCCATAAAAAGTGTTTGTTAGAATATTTTTAATCCAACATATACCAAAAATATCCTAATATCCAAATGATAAAGGTTAGGGAAATCATATTTTGTATCACATTGATGTAATTTCTAATGTAGCAACTGCTGTGTACTTGACATGTTAGTTAATAAATTCATTTCATTGGCTAATGATTGTATGAAACATTTGCTAGATCATGTGACATGGTATAAATATGTGATCCCCTAGCATCACTCTATTCAAATAACCGACAAAACTTTTGCAAATGATATCCTTTACTTTTAACGATAATACTTGGGTACTCATAAGCGTGTACTCAACTTTTAATTTTGTCCAATATTTTTTTACACGTGTTATTGCTCTAGTCAAGAATTGACATGTTATTAATTTTTCTTGTGCTTTAAAAACCAAAGAACATGTGACATTTTTTTTTATTAGGCCAAATCAGAAAGTGAGTATTATGTCGTTATCGGGTCAATTTTTAAGAACACGTTAAGATAACAAGTTTGACACGACATGACCTGTTAATAACGTATATGAAACAAAAACGAAAAACACAACTTGTTTACCAGATCTCCAAAATACCCTAAAATTAAATATACTAATTAATTTTGCAGTGGGCTAGGTGGTTTTTAACTAGGTCGGGACAATTCTAGTTCCTAGGCCATCTAGAAGTGGCCCCGACTCAACCTTAAGGTCTCTTGCAAGCATAGTGTGGCTAAACTCATCCTCTTCTTTTAATGTAAATAATATCATTTGTTAAAAAAAATAAAAATAAAAAATTCTCGTTTTCCTCGCGAAGGATTGGACCATTTTTCGCTTTGCTAGGCCGAGTTAGGCCCAAACAAGACTTTGATCCCTTTGCCTCTTTGCTGGGCTGGGTCCCACTCAAAGAAAGATTTGGACCCTTCTACTCAAACAATGACTTTGTCCCAGTTCATCTTGTTAGATACGGCCCACTCTAATAAGGACGCGTGCCCTTTTACGGGTTGTTAGGCCGATCCTTCACTGGTTTAGCAACTTTTTGGAGCGTTATTTATTTAGAGCATATTGTCTTGCTTAAAATTGTAGCATTGGCCAAACCGCATGTGAACCATGTATGAAGCCCTCGCCAAAGACAAACCATTTTAGCCACCACTCATGTGCCAAGGACTTGGACCAATGAATTCTATACAGTGTTTTTTTAGTTTTTTATTTTTTAATTTTACTCTTAAAGAAATAATTTTTTTAGTCATGTTTGTGCCCTTGGTAGTTAGAGTTTTGCTCCAATAGAAAGTGAAATCAAATTTCAGAGCTTGAAGATAAAGAATTTTAGAATGCTAGTTATTACGTCATAAATGACCTAGGTGTATTCAAATAATAAATTTTATTTATTTATTTGTATATCTATACATCGGGTCTTTTAAATTTCCAGAATCTTTTTATTTTAGAAAGATTATCTTCGTCTTTGTTTATGTCTCGGTTAGAACAAATTACTATAATTTTACTTGAAAACCTTCTAGGTCTACCAGTATATGTTTGACAAAATGTTTTCCTCTATTCAGCCTAGGAAGCCGCCAAGAAGGAATTTGATCATTCTTTGGGATTGGTGTACGGATGACAGATGCAACGTACCGACCAAGCTAAGCGATTGAGCGACCAAGGAATCACGTCTTGGTCTAGGTCTGATCAATACATTGGGGGCATTGGATTTTATGTTTTTTGTGTTTTTGAGTTCATATGAAAGACGATAATTGATTGAAGATGCAACAGTGAAGAATATAACGCAAATACAGAAATGCAGACGGAGATAGCCATTAAACTAATAAGAATAATTTAAATAATAAAATAACTTTTGTGATTCGGAAGGTTAGTGCACCCTGTGCCCTCCCCCTCCCCGGCAAGGTTAATTAATGAGTTCAAATTTTTCAATCAAATTTTATAAATTAAAATGTGTGATTGTTGATAATTAGATTATTATTTAAGTATTGTTAATATACTTATTTCTTATTATTGATACATTATTTAGTTTGTAAATTTGATTTAAAATTTTGGTCTACCTACTACCTAGCGTTACTCTAATTTGAATCCTCTTCCGGGTTGGTTGAAGTTGCCCTAGTCTCCTTTCATTTGTAAATACTGTCATGTGCAAGCTACCTTAATTATCCTCCATGCATATTGAATCCGAGCTTGTAAGCTTTTATTCGGTTCGGATCGCAAGTTCACCTTACATGGATTTAGGGTTGAGAAGGATCTTAACAGTGTCAGAAGCATCATCACATGTCCGAAATGCTAGGTCAGAAAGATTGATTGCGGGTCTAAGATGTCACTAGGACAAGAAACTCGTCATTCATTTTAAACCACTAGGCCTTTATTTTTTTTACTTATTTTCTTGGTGCAAAATACTAGGTCTGTCAATTTTTTGCATGATTGTTAACATGGCACGAACGATATGAAAATAATAGGTTACGGGTTACCCGTTAAGAACCGCTTCACAAGTCGGGTCATTAGCAAGTCACTCATTAAGAACCCGATAAGATATTGTTTGCAAGATGTAGACATACATGATCGTTTATTGCATGACCCGTTAACCTGATACAAAATGACATGATCTATTAATAAATTTGGTCATTATTAGGTCACCTATTAAGAACACGATAAGATAATGAGTTTAATACGACATGACTCATTAAAATAGCGAATACAACATGAAAGTAACAAATACGACTCGTTTACCAGGTCTACAAGATACCATAAAACTAATTAATACTAACTAAGGACTTTGGACCCTTCTACTCAAACAATGACTTTGTCCCTTTTCATCTTGTTAGATACGGACCCTCTCTAATAAGGACTTTGGCCCTTTCCTCCATGTTAGGTGGAGTCGTAATTTAACAAGGTCTTGGATGGATTTTACAAGACCATAAGGCCGTGGACATGCTCATCCTTGGTCGGCCATAATTGTATTTAGTGTTTTATTTATTCTACTTGATTGTTGGTGTCAAAACTCGGACAAAGTCCGGATTGGATTCAACACGTATTTGCTTCGAATATTGTTTTTTATCTCAGTGCCACGAGATGTGATAAACCCCACCCTAAATTAATTGTATTTTCATATTTACTGGAATTATGAATTTACATTTTTGCCCCTTATCCTCTACCCAATCCGGATCCCCTTTTGGATTTTCTCTTGACCCTCACTCTCTCTGACTGCCAAATGGCAGCTCCCCCACTTTCCTCTCTTCTCCCCCGAGTACTCTTTCTTCGGTCACACTCTCTCCCTCTCGTAGATCCCTCCCCCTCTCCCCGAACCTACGCATAAACACACACCAAAGTTGACAACGACAGCGAGACGGCACCACCATCACCCCCAGTGTCGACTCTCTCTCGCTCCCTCATCCTCTGTGAAGCACAGAAAGCTCAGGAAGTGAGTCGGCGAGCCCGTGACTTTCGAGCCAAAAATTCGGCCAACTCCGGCCACCACACGGTGTGTTGCAAGTACGAACCTCTTCCCTTCTCTCGTACCTTTAATTCTAAAGGTAGATCGTAAGGTAAGGTGGTGATTCAACGTCGACCGAAGCACAGGAGGCTTCGACCTTCTTCCTCGGCGAGAAACGGGCTGGCTTGAACCAAACCCACAAGCCTGAGTCCTTTAGCCCAAAGCCTTGGGCCGGGCATTCAAGCCCATTAGAACCCTAAACCCAACCCTTTTCACTACTACAATATTAGCTTTAGGTGTCGGACGATCATGGCAGTTAATAAGTCATCATGACGGATAAAAGATATCCGACACATAATTTATTTACTGTCGGATTAAAGTTACTTTATGTCGGATATATCCAACATAAATTCCTGGCGGATTTTTCCTAACGGATATAGCCACCATAAAATTATTATAACCCTCAGTATTTTTGAATTCTTTGTTTTTAATATTTTTAACATATTTTGGCAGTTTCTAAGTTAATGGTGGCGGTTATAACCGACAGAAATTGACTATTTTATTATTTTAAAATGTTACATTGATTAAAAATAAATAAATAAATAAACAAATGGTTTAAATTTTTTTTTCACTCACGGTCCCGTTACCTAATCTCTTAATGTTTTGTTTTTTTTTTTTTTTACAATTTTTTACACATGCTATCTCGGAGTATATACAAACATATTTGATGGTTGGATCGTTGAAACTAGTTTCGTAGAATGCATATCCTATCAAATTGATAGATTTAACAAACACTTAAGAGTTAATGTTATACTTCCATTAAGTATAAAACATTATCCACTAGTGTAAATATTTTAAATCGAAGATCGAATTCGTTCAATGCATTCTTATAGGGTCGAGGAGTGTAGCTGTAAAAAATCATCAAAATCAAAGTTAAAATAACTGTTAAATTGTGATTTTTTGTTTACAACCATCGAAAATTTTTGTTTCGTTACCTAATCTCTGAATGTTTGTTTTTTACGTATACAATCTCGGAGTGTGTAAAAATAAGTTTGACGGTTGGATCGTTGAAAAAAGTTTCATAGAATGCATATTGCATCAAAATTGTAGATTAAACAAACACTTAGAGTTAATATTATACTTCTATAAAGTATAAAATAAGATTTTTTGGTATCCACTAGTGTAAATATTTTAAATTGAAGATCAAATTTATTCATTACATTTTTATAGGGTTGAGGAATGTAGCTGTAAAAAATCATCAAAATCGGAGCTAAAATAACCGTTAAATTGTGATTTTTCTTTTATAACCGTCGAAAACTTTTGTTCCGTTACCTAATCTTTGAATGTTTGTTTTTTTTACGATTTTTTACGTATGCAATCTCAGAGTGTGTACAAATAAGTTTGACTGTTGGATCGTTGAAAAACGTTTCATAGAATGCATATTGCGTCAAAACGGTAGATTAAACAAACACTTAGAGTTAATATTATACTTCTATTAAGTATAAAATAAGATTTTGTGGAATCCACCAGTGTAAATATTTAAATTAAAGATCGAATTTATTCATTACATTCTTATAAGGTCGAGAAGTGTAGCAGTAAAAAATCATCAAAATCGGAGCTAAAATAACCGTTAAATTGTGATTTTTCATTTATAACCGTCGAAATTTTTTGTTCCGTTACGTAATCTCTGAATGTTTGGTTTTTACGATTTTTTACGTATGCAATCTCGGAGTGTGTAAAAATAAGTTTGACGGTTGGATCGTTGAAAAAAGTTTCGTAGAATGCATGTTGCATCAAAACGGTAGATTAAACAAACACTTGAGTTAATATTATACTTCAATTAAGTATAAAATAAGATTTTGTGGTATCTACTAGTGTAAATATTTTAAATTGAAGATCAAATTTATTCATTACATTCTTATAGGGTTGAGGAGTGTAGCTGTAAAAAAATCATCAAATCGGAGCTAAAATAACCGTTAAATTGTGATTTTTCTTTTATAACCGTCGAAAACTTTTGTTCCATTACCTAATCTCTGAATGTTTGTTTTTTACGAAAGCAATCTCGGAGTGTGTACAAATAAGTTTGACGGTTGGATTGTTGAAAAAAGTTTCGTAGAATGCATATTGCGTCAAAACGGTAGATTAAACAAACACTTAGAGTTAATATTATACTTCTATTAAGTATAAAATAAGATTTTGTGGAATCCACTAGTGTAAATATTTTAAATTAAAGATCGAATTTATTCATTACATTCTTGTAGGGTCGAGGAGTGTAGTTGAAAAAAATCATCAAAATCGGAGCTAAAATAACCGTTAAATTGTGATTGTTCGTTTATAACCGTCGAAATTTTTTGTTCCGTTACGTAATTTCTGAACGTTTGTTTTTTACGAATTTTTACGTATGCAATCTCGGAGTGTGTACAAATAAGTTTGACGATTGGATCGTTGAAAAAGTTTCGTAGAATGCATGTTGCGTCAAAACGGTAGATTAAACCACTTGAGTTAATATTATACTTCAATTAAGTATAAAATAAGATTTTGTGGTATCCACTAGTGTAAATATTTTAAATTGAAGATCAAATTTATTTATTACATTCTTATAGGGTTGAGGAGTGTAGCTGCAAAAAATCATCAAAATCGGAGCTAAAATAACCGTTAAATTATGATTTTTCTGTTACAACCGTCGAAAACTTTTTTTTCCGTTATCTAATCTTTGAATGTTTGTTTTTTACGATTTTGTATGTAAGCAATCTTGGAATGTGTACAAATAAGTTTGACGGTTGGATCGTTGAAAAAAGTTTCGTAACAAAATTTTGGTGGGGAATTTAAAATTTTTGGAGGGAATTTAAAATTTTGGGGGGATTTTTGCCGCCATTTTTTTTTCTGTGCAACTTTCACGCACACACTTGAACACAAACATTACCTATTGGTAGCCTCTAAGAGTGCCACGTCTATCTCTCTTCTCTCAAGGCATCTTCTGGCATTGAGACCGAAAGCAAAACTTGTGGCAAAATACTTGTTGAACCTAGTCCAGACTCTATGTGAGTTTTGACTCAACAAATACAAGTGGATGAACATTTGAAAAAAAAACTTCTTCTTATTATATTATGACATTTAATATACCAAACCGTTTTTGTTATACACTAAAAAATCTCTCCTCCTTCACATGCATAAAATGCAGGAAATATATATACAAATATATTCCTACCTCCCAAGCTCCAAGTTAAGGTGAATAAGTATTGTATTCTCTATTCCTCAACAGTTAATAATTAAATTGATATTTTTCCATTACCATATGTGTGCCTTGGTAATCAACCAACCAATAAATTATTCTAAGGAATGTGTTTATACAATAATTGTACAATAATCGTACATCAAATATTCTTCATTACCAGCCGAATAACTTAAGTCATGGATAGGTCTATTGGTAGGGAATTTAAAATCGTAACAAAATTTGGTTGGGGGGGGGGGGGGGGGAAATAATTTTGGGAAGGAATTTTGGGGGGAATTTTGCCATCATTTTTTTTTCTGTCAGTTATAACCGACAGTAATGAAAATTTTCTGTCGGTTTATATTTTAAAAAAATGTTTCTGTCGGTTTTAACCGACAATAATGAAAAATTTCCAAAATAAAACTCCTCAATCTCTTCATTGTGCCGGTGTTTCTCCCTTCACCCTTTTCTTCTCCTTCTCTTCTCCCCTTCTCCTTCTCGCTTCAATCACCATGGATGAACAAGGCAGAAGCTATGCAAGCCCTTGAGCACAGAGACAAGCAAAGCGTTGTAAGTCTTTCCAAAATAAAATCCCTCCATCACCATGGATGAACAAGGCAGAAGCTATGCAAGCCCTTGAGCACAGAGACAAGCAAAGCGTTGTAAGTCTTTCCAAAATAAAATCCCTCCATCTCTTCCTTGGAGCTCTCACACCAGAACCAGAAAATGGTGAGCTATCTCTTCTCCTCCACTCTAATCCACACACCCATTGGGTTTCCTTCTCTGTATACTCTTTTAATACGACTTCGTTTCGTTCTTCTTGTTTGATCTCACCTTGTTTTGTTTTGTTCTTGTTTCGACAGCCTTTCAAGAGGTATGTCGAGATCGGAAGGGTGGCTCTTGTCAACCACGGAGAGGACCACGGGAAGCTCGTCGTCATCGTCAATGTCCTTGACTAGAACAGGGTACCCTTCTCCTTCATTTTTCCATTTTTTTATTTTTTTTATTTTTTAACTTCATTGAATTTTATTCTTTGGTTGTAAAGTTCGAATTTTCTGCTGCATTCTATTTTTAGCTTAGAAAAATTGAGGGGAAATAGAAGGACATTTTTTTGGGACTTCATTTGGGTAGAGTTGGAAGTTCAGTGCTACATATTTATGCTTTTTCAAGTATTTTGGAGCTAGTAAGCAGATTTTGATCTCTATGAACTGCGTTGTTATTATTGTTTTCGGAATCTCGGATTAGAGATTTACGACCAACTCAACCATTCCCTAAACAATAAGGTCACTTACTGTGTTGTTTGGAGAACTTGATATGGAAAATGCAGTGGATGCCCTCCAGGCGAACTTGAATACCGAAAGAAATGATTCAGAGAGTGATTTATATTTTTTTTATTAATATATTTTATGTCGGTTTTATCTGACAAGAATGCTTTTATTTATTCATTATTAATAAATTCTCTGTCGGTTGTATCTGACACAAGTTTTGTTGGTTTTAGTAGTTTCTGTCGGTTTTAGCCGACAGAGAATGCTCTTATTTATTCATTATTAATATATTCTCTGTCGGTTATATCCGACACAATTTCTGTCGGTTTTAGAGTATTTTCTGTCGGAAAATTCATTTCCTAACGCTGGCAGATCTGTCGGTTATTATATCCGCCACTGCATCAATTTTCTGTCAGATTTAGCTTAATATCTGACAATAATATGTGCTTTTTGTCGGTTATCATAGCGACACTAATACATGGTTTCTTAGTAGTGTTTGAACCTTACCAAAAACGAAGCCTTCGAGCCAAGTTGACATGGGCCTTCAGCCCAATAAACCTAGGCTCAACCTTGTGGCCCAGTTTCTTTAAGCCCAGGCCTCTGGGTCTTAGAATCCGACCCAGTTGTGAAGGCCAGGCCTAATTAGCCCAAGTTCAGGACTCGAGCCCAAATCGGACCCGGATTCGGCCCAACCCGGTCGGATCCTAAAACCTTGGCTGCGATTGGTTAGTGTGTAGGCCTGTGTGTCGAAGCGTGTGAGGGCAAGCAATGGCCGGCACGTGGTGCATACACGTCTACGCCTACGGCGGCCCCATCGACCTATTTCGGTGCATGGCCGTTGGAGCCGCCACCATGCGACGACGTGTGGGAGAAACCAAGGTTCCCCCTTATATTTTTCGACGTCCTGAGTCCGTTTATGACATCCGTTTCCTGAAATTCAATCATTTGAATAAAGTTTTATAAATTGGACCCTTTATGTGCTTAGGTGCATTTCGTTAGCTGTGTTTCCGTCTTCGCTAGTTTGCATGGCTCTTCGACGGTGAAGTATCTGTTAGTTGATCCCTTCTAAATGCATATTTTATTATTAGAAATGCATACATGAAAAGCATGATTTAATGGTTACGTTTTATGAAATGTTTATGAGTAATTTGAGATATTATGCTTTACTGAGAATATTTTGGAACATCATACCTTATCGTTTTTACCGTTCTTTGTAGTATAAATGATTGATGACTATATATTATTTAAAACATGTTTTATGATATGTTGTTTGAGCTATTGAGCTCCTTAAGATATATGTACTTATGTTGGAAAGTATATATTTAATGTTTTTTTGCTTATCTAGTGGTCACTGTCCTGCTTACGGGCGATGTTCTACCTATGAGCGTATGTTCTGCCTACGGGCGTATGTTCTACTTATAGGCATATGTCCTGCCTTGCCTACGAGCGTATGTTCTGCCTACGGGTGTATGTTCTGCCTATAGGCGTATCTCCTGGCTTCGGGCGATATTGATACCACTATTTAGTACATCATATATAATATATGTTTTATGAAAGGTTTTATGGCATGTTAGGGTTTTTGGAAAACCTATCACTTAATATGCTACTAGTTTTCATAAACTTTGGGGGGTTAGTACATTGTGGAATATTTATGTTCATACTACTTATATATCAACTTGGTCCACTCATGTTTGTTTTGCACCCCCTCAGGACATAGAAACGAGGCTTACGGACCGAGCTACGAGGACTTCTCTTACCAGTGATCCTTGTGTCATCTCCTCTATGTTTGACATCACTTGTAATGGCACTTCTGTACTACCTTTTGCTTGTAATTTGTTTTAGTAGTATGCTCTGAACATGTCATGCATTGTCACTAGTTCATTGTTGGCAGTTGAATATTCTTATATTTCGGAAAGGTTGTATTTTGAATATTATATGCATAGTTGCGCGAAATTTATATGCATGTTTCATATGTTCTTGGCATATGCATTCATTAAATGGCTTGCGTCACCCTCGGGTGTTGGCCAGCACGTGGCCATCTCGCTATCCCCTGGACATCGGAATCGGGGAGTGTCAAGATGGTTCAAGAGAAAAAGAGAACAAGCATGCCACTGTTGTAGGCAGTTAACAGACAGTGTTTGCATTTGAGTGTGTGTAAAAATTGCACATTAATCTAACTTCATAGCCACACGATTGTAAACAAAGTGGGAAGCTGGTTTGGTATCTTTTCTGTGTCTTGAGCAAAATAGGGCTTAAAAGTCAATGTAACTTCATGTATGCTTGCCTAAAATGTAAATGAAAATAAAAACTAAAATGAGAAACAAAATGTAATCATTTCATGATAAAGTCAAGATTAAAAACATTCATAAAAGTTAAATTTAAGTTGATGGGCCGAGTTACATGTCTTGAAACGTAGATTGAGGAGAAATATAATGCTAGATAAGTCCACCTAGATCACTGGTGTCAAATTGGACTTATTTTAAAATATGCACCTTATAGAGGAAATCAAGGTGAAAAGGATTGCACATCAACTTAATCATACCACAAGGTGACCAAGCTGTAAAATTTTTAGATCTCAGGGATCATATGCAAACAATTTCATCATAAACTACAAAATAGAATGACATATATATTATGAAGTATTGGAACATAATGAAAACATGGGGAACAAGCCTATCATTTAAGTATTCAACAAGTCTCTTACAATTTATTGAAAAAAATAAAATTCAAAATGAAAGTTATCTATTTTCTGTCTAAGTGAGTTGCAACCTAGGTGGGTCTAGGTGGGTACTTATGCGGTCTAGGTGGGTGCCTTAGCAGGTTTAGGCGCCCTTTCTTAATTTTCAAACGCCTAGGTATTAATCGGAGCGGTGACCAGCCACGTAGCATTGCCTTTAGAACAATGAGTTCTATTGTAGGCAACGAAGAATGAGCAACCTCGATCATATCGTTGTGTTAGAGCAGGGTTAGATATGTCATTTGGTGTTGACAATGATCGTAATTCGTAGTTGGTGGCCTTCAATTATGTCTTGAGCCAGTTTACACAATGGCGTTAGTGACATCAAAATATCAGATGACTCATACATGTGCATTTAAGAGAGCAAAATATATTCGGGCTTTGGTTGTCTGCGTGGCAGATGTCAAGCCTCGATCTCGAGATACATCAAGGATTGGCACGTGACGCCACAACGTACTTGTTTAACTATCTTGCCTTACTTCAGAGATATGACCAAAACTAAACCAACGTTTCAACAACATAATACCAATTCCCCTTACTTTGTGATTGCATTTAACCTTTGTGTTAAACTTCTTATGTACCATAAGACGGGATCAAGCCATTCACAGGTCACCATTTTGTTTGGCTCCGAAATTTATCATGGCATTAACTAGCTGAAAACATAGAGTTCCAGACAACTCCTAATGTGAGTGATGCTCCAATATATCATTTAATTTTCCGCATATATCATAATTTTTTCAAACAATAATTCACATTTTAGTGAACCAAAGATGCACAATATTAACGTTTAACCACATTAATGAATAATAAGATCAAATATCATTTCACGAAAGTTAAATGAAGCCAACCTCTGTATTTCTCTACATAGATTCCAAGATATATTATGGTAACTTCAAGTTACAAATACAAGAGTACACCTTGAGAAACTCTTATTCATGAATCCAGACAGATGAGGGTTTCAGACCAACTTCAAATAATCGAATAAAAATGGAATTCCAGACTAACTCAAATAAATCCAAACAGAGGAAGGTTTTGGACCAACACAATGCAACCGAATAAGAAGTGGTTCTTTAGACCAACTCAACGTAATCTAGACAGTGGTGGGTTCCTGATCCACTTAACGAAACAATCCCTAGGATTCGTATAACCTTCCAATGCAAATTAACCAAGCGGGACCATAGGCAAGCATCCAATAGTGTGGTCCCCTAATACGGATTAACTAGGCATAACTACCTATAGAACGATGTAACTAAGTAGGTAGTGACCCCCAATGCGTAACAATTCAGAGTCATGCATATATGAATATGGGTATCTTAATGAGGATTAACCAGGCATAACCATCCATGATATAATAGTATGGTTCCCCAATGTGATTAACTAAATAGGACTATTCCTATAATGCTTATGGTCCTTCAATGTGGATTAACTAAGCAGTTCCATAGACATGCATCTAACAGTATAGTCCCCCAATGCAGATTAACCATGCATGACCACCTATGGAAACCACGCAATCAAGTAGACAGTTACCTATCAATGTAGATTAACTAGGTAGAGTCATCCATAGAATTCATATGGTCTTCTAATACGGTTTAACAGGTACGATCATCCATATACCACACTACTATTTGGCGCAGTCACACAATCACACATCACACATACATACCTCATACAAACCACTTCTTACATCAATCCATATGAATCGCAAGTGTAAGCACACACACACTATTGGTTCAACGTAACAATAGATATCTAGTCGCATAGACATACAAGTTCTACAGGATAATTCTAACATGATTCCCAACCCATCTCCTCCTATTGGCATTCGCACATGTCATTAACTCATCTAGTAGCCCAATAAGCACGTAAATCTCGGTAAGGCATCATTTACAGTTAAACCGAGGTGCACATGCCCTAGGATGAATTGTTAACCAAGATAGGCCCACTGGGCTCTACCAAGTCTCAAGTAATGCTAATTCTAGCATTTCAGAACGATTCGGGATATGTTAACCAAAATTCAACCCTCGATCAGCATGGTCATGACCGGTTGGTCAACAAGCCTACGTAATCCAATCAGGAAGATCCCCACAACGGATTTCATATTCGTGAATTCCTAAGAGACTCACATTAGTCACACGTCAACATACTATAATTTCATGACGATCCAACGATCGAATCTTTGCCTACCACAAAGATCAAGTGGATGCCCTTTGTGAAATTAGATTCAAACAATGAAATCTCATTGAATGGACCTAAAAATGAATTCAGGGCATCAATTTTATTCTAGGGAAACAAAGTCGGGTCACTGGTTGCGCGCTGCAGCACCAACATTCCAGCTCTAGCTAATTTGATTATGTCACACGTTTTATGTACAAAACGTTCTTGTTTAACTAAGTCTTCAATATCCCAGCTCCACCAACAATAAAATGATAAAAATCATTGCAAAAATAAATAAAGGAAGCAGAATCAGACGGATAAATCCCATCAATGAGAAGTACTCCAGATCCAGCACACCATCCTTGACTTCAAAGGTTCTTCTGCAATATCCAAGTAAACAGATATTTGTGGCACTAATCTAAGTATAGTGATTAGCATAGTTATATATGTGGCCTCAAGACAACTTTATTTGCATTTTGGGAAAGTTGCCGAGGGATGAGAAATTTGATGTGTTTCTTTGATTGTTTGCCTTATGCTTGAGGGACTTTCAAAGTTTGTGGGCCTTTTATTCTAAATTATGAAAAATGAACTACAAGAACATTATCAATAAATTACTTCCTCATCTGATTGATACACTTTTTGTATATTTTCTGTTTGAAGAAGTATAATTTCTCTGATTTCCAAATAGGTAAATCTTACTTCCTCATCTGATTGATACACTTTTGGTATAATACATAATTTCAACAACTGGCTTTTATGCGTATTAATATATGCTGCATGTAAGAGCTACACGATACAGAGAGCCTAATCACGCTTTGGAAGGCAATGGAACCCACTTGCGGTATTCTGCAAGAGCCCACAGGGGGTAGATGTTTCTATAAGCTGCATAATGTAGCATACAATTCTTCATGAACACTCCAGTGATTTCCTGCCATACATGATTAGTGAATGGATGTTATAAAACGTTGCAAGTAAAATTTTGAGCATACGTATACGCAACCGATATGTTATTTTGTGTTTCATCCGTTTTACTAGTCAAGCTTGCAATGCAAGTAAGGTTGGGGAAATATTTTTATTTTGTTTGGAATGGATGTTAAGGATAGGGTAAGCAAGATACCTGCTGAGGAAAATCACCATTTTCCATCTGAGAGTTGATTATCAACTTTGCTGCACGATGAAGAGGTGCGGGGTCTCTTTCGGCCTGTCCTGCATAAATCAAACCCATCATAGCCCAAGCTGTGTGTACTAAATTTGATCGGTTTCCTTCAAGAGGAACGTACTCCTGTATCACCCACCACAGAGTGAAATATTTTTAGTCTAAGACAATGAGATTTAACTAAGAAACTTGGAGCTAGCTTCAAACATAATCCACCTCCCATATTTTACCTTTTTTGGACATGAAAGGTAGCTCTCTCCCCAACCACCGTTCTCTTTCTGGATTGCGAGTAGAAAATTAATAGCTTTGCGTATAACTGCACAGTTGTTGAAAGTCTTGCCAGCAGCTGTTAACCCTCCAAGAGCAAACCAGGTACCATATGTGAAGCAAACTCCCCAATTCCCGTACCTGTGCAAATGTTTCTTAACTAAGTTGTTTCTCAGCTATAGTTGTTAATCAAAGAAATCAAATTTTTGATTTAATAATATGATATTACCATGAACCATCTTCCATTTGTATATTTTCAAGGTACTGTGCAGCATTGGTAATAAATTGATCTATCTCTTTCTTCCTGTGGCCAGGGTACAACTTCTTAAACAAAACTAAAGCCTGAATTGCTGATGAAGTGCATTCAACATATTCATGCTCAACAACAATGTCCGCGAAGAATTCCGTGGGATTCAACATCTGGGGAGAAAAAAAGTAGTGAGAATATCCAGTAAGTATATACTAATTAAGAATGCCTTAAAAGACTTTAGTTTCTTACACACCTAACTAAGTTCAACAACATTACTCCAATTCTTTAAAATTCTTACTTCTAACCATTCTGCTGCTCCAGCTGGTTCCCAGGCTGCTAAACCACCATTTTTACTCTACAATGAGCCATAAAATGAGATTTGTAATGAGTAGAGAGACCTGATAGACCTTGCAGTGAAGAACAAATGTCTTCAAACGCTACAAGTTTTTTAAGGTTTTTAAACTAAGGCAGCCATGCATTAGATCCAAAATTTGATTACGGCAGGGAAACAAAATGCAACTCGTACTCATATATATGACTGACTGACATAATAGTTGTACCTGCAGGGAAATTAGGACATTGACAGCATCGTATAACCGCTCAGGTTCCATTTTTTCACCAACCAGCTCCGGTGGCATCATCGATAAAAGCAGGCAACACTGTACAGGGGATTATGGTGAGAAAAATGGAAATAGCATTTAAGGTGGATAACTAAGTTGAAGTATTTGTTACCTTTAAACCCTCTGCAGTGCAATCAGAAACTTGCCATCCATGGTCTTGATCAGAGAAAGTCCACGATCCTTTGGAAATGTGGCGGTGCATGCTTTTGAAGTCACCCGATGGATTGTCCTTAACCTTTACAATTCGATTCCAAAACAGTCACTAGTTAGAACAAATTAATCGATGCACATATACATTTTACCAAAAATGAAAGTTCAGTTGACTATATAAAAAACGAACCTGGGATTTCTTGACGAAGTCATGTCCTCTAGCAAGTGTGGGTGCTATTTCATCGGTTAGATTGGAAGCAAGCAAAGCTTGAATGGCAAAACCAGTATCCCACTGTTGACTGCCAAAACTCTGCACGTATTCAGAAAATGTATCAACTTATAATGTTTTCCAATAATTTAGAAGAGTAAACTTTTGCAACAGAGAAAAGGGTAAAGAACAAATCATCGTATCATATACTGTATTAACAAAATGTGTACTAACTTGCATCTTCATCCCATCCTCAGCAACCCATAAATAATCTGGTATCCTGGCAAGATGCTTTTTAAAATAATCACCATTTGGGTCTTCAGCCCAACAAGCCAGCATGCATAACACCTTTTCGACACATCCAATGGTAATGTATCTGCTGTTTTCATCTTCATAATGAATGTGCTTCATTGTTACTTCGAGAGCCCTTTTCCTGATCATCTTGTTAAATGGCCAGCGAGTAAGAAGAGGCTCCGTACATATGTACAGACTATCCCATAGAAAGTCCTGTATCCAAGGATGAGGGTAGTAGATGTCCTCCTGCATTCAAATTACCGCAATCAGTTTATGTACCTAAACAAGAAAAAAATTGACTAAGTAGCCATCTTGTTCAAGTTCAACCTACTTTAGCACAGTGATGACGCACTCCCTTCCAGTTAATTTCGTCATAAGGCTGAGCATAGAGTTCTTCCCTTAATTGTAGTATGAGAGGTGTGATTGGACCAACAAATCTTTTCCCATATAAGTATGACATAGGCATGTAAACCATCCTACAGTAGCACCACATTTTTGCTGCATTTGCATGATGTAGAAGAGATTAAAAAAGAAGACTATAGGTAAAGAGAGACTAATTAAACCTATCAACATGTGAAAGACTGAATTATTTGTACTAGTGGAGTCCGGAATTGTGCTAACCTGGATGCATGGGAAGAAATGAAGGCAGAATCCAAAACTCTGGGGGCATTGGGTTGCTTCCGGACCACTCAAACACACCAAGTATCTGCAAGAATCAACTGAGCAAGATTAATTAAAAGGGGAAACCCTCTTAAATAATAGTAGTGTTCTCAATGCCAAATATGACTCAATCACTCTTTAATAAACCGAAATAGTTAAGGTTATATAAGATTTTGGTCTGCCATATGTAAAATCATATTTGATTTAATCTAGTTAAAAGGTGGGACTCCACCTTTAGAAGATATAAAGTAATAGTTAATTCTAAATTTCACTTCATCTTTCTCTACTGAACAAAAGCTAAAAGTTTAAATAATTATTTGATTATGTATGCATTGGATATATATGGTATAACTTACATTACTAGTTTGGAGTCAAATATGAATTTATAGCATTTTTCTTTTTCTTTTAGATTGCACACTAACAGAGGTAAATTTTAGTAGGGGGTCACCACTATTATAGAGTGTATCAACAATAAGGTTAATTTTGTTAATATTGATCCGCTATCATTAACAGCTATACATCTTTATATATTGTCGATATTGACCTGTTATCAATAACGAATAATCTCAAATAATTCGGTTATATATGGCATGTGTAAATTACCAATATGTTAGACAATTTGCTATAGTGATAGTGCTATTTAAGAACAACAGTTAACCAGGAGCCTAAGCAGTTTGTCTTAGTGCTGCAGATAGGCATACCGAAAGCCAAGTTTTACCCCATGAGGGGATGTGGGTAACACTGCCATGATCAAGAATCCACTTTCTAGCTCTTGCACAAGCATTGTCTTGGCCACCATCAGGTCCTTCTCCAAGAATACGCATACAAATGTAGCTGAGAGCTGTGCAGAACATGGTGCTGTGTCCTTCAATGTGTAATCCCCAACCACCATCTTGGTTCTGAATTACCCAAAACATTAATGCATATTAATTAGCATTATTTATTCAGTATTTTTATTTATACAAGCGGGATTTTGGATGCAGAAATGAAAACTGTTGGCCAACTTAACTGCAACCCTTGTTAGTAGTTTAAGACAAATAAGCACATTGTGAAATTTTTTTAATTTTATCCAAATTGTGTGAAAAAATAACAAAATGTATATATATGTACCTGATGATAGTATATGTAACGCAGAATTTCTTTACGGTGTTCTGCATGAAATACAGTGTTAAGATGCCCTGTAATGTAAACACACATGACCTGCAAATTTTGGGTAAAAAATTGGAAGAAGCAATTAATAAAAACCCCAAATATTTGGAGTTAGGTAAAAACTCGAGAAAATATGTTATTTTTAAGCCCCAAAATGGGAACATGGGATTGCAAGTAAAATATTTTCATAGTCGGTTGCACATTTTTTTAAAGTTGACATTAGGTGTAAACTGTGTAGTCATAGAGAAACTTAGTAATTCCTCTCAAATTTTGAAAGTTGAAAGACTATATATTTAGAGTAATGCTAGGGATATTAAATTCGTAGATAAAATTTTGTAAATTAAATAACATGAAAATTGATCATTGGATTATGTTGATAAACGTCCTCATTTCTACTGGTGACACATCATTTAGTTTGCAAATTTTGTCTAGAAATTTAATCTCCCATATACATTGGGGTGATGCTAGAGAGATTATCTATTTAAACCATAAGACATAGTCGTTAAAGATTGGATTAGTACTGCTTATTTTCTTTTAGTAACACATAACATGATTTACAAATAGGTCTTAAAAGTTAATCTACCTAGCATTACTCATATACATTGGGTTCAAAACGTGACCTCGTAAACTTTAAGAAGCTGGTGTCAATTTATCCATTAATATAAGTAGGGCATTGCGTGGGTATATAACATGATAGTAAATGGTGACAATGTTAAATACTGACCAAAGGAGGAAGGAAAAACAACGGGCCGGCATTTTCGGCAGGCCAATGGCCATCGCTAGCCTGCAACGCTGAAAAGAAGTGGACAGACCTTCTCAATGAAGCTGTGGCCTTTTCATGTGTGATTTCCTCTCCATCCTCAACTTTAACTGGGGGAATTGTTTGTTTGAAGTTATTCTCCCTTAGGAACTGCCGATAAGTGAACAGATAATTAAGTGCGATACTAATGAGAGGATTGAAGTTATGATTAAACAAATTTATGATGACGATATTATAATTAATAAATTTAAATAAACCATAAAGATTTATTGGTGATGCCCATCATATAGGAAAATGAAAACTTTGCACAAGAAACAAGACAGACAAAAAATCTGATTTTTTATATCTCTACTAATTAATAAAACACTCATTGTCAACCAAAATCTTATGAAATTACCAATTTAACCATCTAATTAAAACATAACATGAATAAGAAATATGGGGTAAAAATTTAATTTCACACAACCAAATTTTGCTGTTTTTTTTTTTCAAAACCTCACCTACATGTAATCCTAATATATCTCTAATTAAAAAATAAATAAAAATATAAAGATATAAATAAAATAAAAAAACTTCTCGTTCCCACATTCTCTATCACTCTCTTTCTCTCTCCTTCTATTTCAAAAAAATAAAAAATAAAAAATTTTCTCACACACTTTGTGTGTATCCATATCACAAGAGTCAATTTTAAGTGAATAAGAATATTACTAATCCTAGTATTAAGTGGCAAGAGGAAAATCAATTAAAATAAAGATGTTATTCGTACTTCACAAATATCAATCGCACTCCTTCATAAAACCAAGGAAGAAAATATACATCGGTAAGTGCTAGATAACATATGTAGAATGCTAATATGTTTATACAAAAAAAAAAAATTAAGGTGGAAAAATTAAACTAATTAAAAGTTCGAATGCCATGATGGATACCATTAATCAACTGAGTAACAAATGAGTAAACCTTTTGCAACAACTCCCAAAATAATAAGTCTAACGGTGACTACTCTTTCTTAAGTAATATTTTCTCTCCTCCTCAAATTATTTCACTTTAAAAATAAAAATAAAAGTCCAATACAAACAGATTATGAGAAATGAAATTACTCCCCATAGATCAAAAGTTAAAACTTATAAGGGTCCAACGCTATTCACATTGTCTCCTCTCTATGCATTTTTAAGTGAAGGATATTGTTTGGGTCTTTGGGTGGTTAGAGTATGTTATGGTGCATTCAAGGAACACGCGAGCATCATGCTAGCTTGTTATGGAACTTGTGGATTTTATATACACACGTCATACGCTATATTGGGCTTCCTCATTTTATCTTCTTAGCTTCATTGCATGTCATTCATGATAGAGAATATTTTATGGGTGTACTTGTTCACTTGTAGTTAACGCATTTTTTACATACAAACTTCATTATTAGAATTACGTTTATTCACTTTATATTCTAAAAATCAATTAAGTTAGAGAACATTTAGTCGCTCATACGCATCAAATGAATGGATGATTGATAAATTATTACCAAGATCGTTGATTATGTTTGATATATATATATATATAAATAACTAAATAATCTCCAAATTGATTGATTTTCTATAAATATGATCTTTAAATAATGTGGAAAAGTAAAATAATGTCTTTGATTATTGTATGGTGCGTTAATAATAAGTGGGTGGATAATAGGCAAGTGGACACAAGTATTAATTGCTTCTAATAAATAACTACATCGGTGAAACCAAGTAACTAGAACTCACATTCATTAGAAAAATGGTTTACCGTTTACGTTGCGTAAACTAATTGACGACATAAGTTTGGACGAACTAAAGCATACCTGCATTCGCCATACGAAGTCACCACTGGGCTTAACCTGATAGCGGTTATTGTAGAAATGAAGACGAGCTTCTTCCACCTCAGCTCGCTCTTCAGTAGTTCCTGCTTCAGGATCAAACTCAAATATCTGCCTTCCCACGAAGTTGTTTGTGCTGTAGATGTATGGATCATTGCCACCATCTGCAATCTTAAGCTTCCACATTCTTCAATATTCTTTATTTCTTTCTTCTTATAAAGCACCTGTTGCATGCATGCAATCTATAAGTCACAATATATATATTTATATCATCACTTTAAGGGGAGAGAGAGAGACAGAGAGACCTGTGTATAGAAACTTAACTATGTTTTTAATGGACGAATATATAAATGATCACCTTCCCTTGTGTATATATAGTATATAGATCGGAACCTTAAAAAATATATACCCAGCAATTTTTATTAATGTTTTACCTAGGTATACAAGGTAAGTCAATGAGTGAGTTCAATGCAACACGGCAACCGGAAATTATTGAGCATACAGTCATTGAAGGCTGCGGATCTGTTTCTTGCCAATTTGGTCCTTCCTTTCTTTTTGCTTGATCTGTCATTAATAACCATGTCAACTGGCATTTTGTCGATATTCAGTCGAGTTTAAGTCGCATAAAAGGCTGCAACACCTCGATCCACACTCATATAGATAAGAATGCATGCGGTAGAACTTTATTACTATCAATCATGCCAATTAACAGCCATACCCAGGGACGGCCGCCCAGGCCCAGTGCTGTCAGGGCGACCGTTCGGGATTCAAAATAATTAGGAGCATCAAAATTATTAGAATGATATATTTATATATGTTTTCATAAGATTATAAATCTATAAAATTTGGTTCAATGACAAAGAAATTGAACTAGAATTGGTGGTTTTGTTGTTTGAAATTAATGAAGAGGTATTGGGTTCAAAACGCATGTGTGCTTATTTATTTTTCAATTTTTACAAATTTCTTTTCATCATAAGAGTATAAATATATAAAATTTGACTAAATGATCAAGAAGTTTAATTAAAAGCAACGATTTTTGTTATTTAAAATTAACGAGAGGTCCTATGTTCGAAATGCTAAGTGCATGTTTATTATTTTCAATTTTTACGAATTTTTGTTTGGTTGTTAATTTATTTTTAATTAGTAGCTAGTAGCTATGTAGATTGTTATTTTTAAACATTTGTTCCAATTCAAGTCTAATCTTCAACAAAAAATCATGTGTTGACCAAATTTGCAAATAATATGACGTGTCATTAAAAAAATTAATTTAGTACCCATTTATTACTTATACATATTAATTAAAGACTCAAAAACATCATTATTTTTTTAGTCTCATATTGACAAGGTTCCGTGTTTATAAATTATTAAGTTTGAAGTACTTTTCTAATTATAATTTTATCAATGTCTTACGTGTGAAAACAAATAATTTTCTTATATAAAGTGAGGGCACATTTTTTTGCATCACCCTAGGCCTCAAAAATCTCTAGACTGGCCCTGGCCATACCTCAAAGCTTCCGAGAGATTTTTCAATGTGTCCAGAGAGCAGCAAGGTGTATGTCATTACACAATTAGGGGGAAGTTTTAGTTTTTTAATTTTTCCAAGCGCCCCTCCACTTGTATGATGACATATGAAGTATGTATTCGTATTTCGGATACACTAAAAAATCTCTCCAAAACTTCAACCTCCACTATGCGTTTCAAGGAGAAATTTTTTATTGTGACCGGAACACGAGAGGTACATCACATGTTTTTATATAAGTGGTGAGAAATTTTATTTTTTAAGCTATTAACATTTTAAAACACATATCTCACCATTTATATAGTGACACGTGATGTACCACCCCGTGTACCGGTCACACTGAAAAATTTCTCTGTTACAAGTACCAACCATTATTATCTTGGAAGAAAATGCTGAGTGCTTTCATTCTACCAACCATTATTATCTTGGAAGAAGAAAATGATAAGTGCTTTCATTCTACTAACCATTATTATCTTGGAAGAAAATGATAAGTGCTTTCATTAATTCTATGAAAATCACTTAGTGCTTGTAATCATGTTCATATTATGTACACATTATTGCTCATTGCATTTGGGGCTTAATGATGTTACACATTATTTTCTCAGAGACCACTAGTCATCGGGCTCCTGAACCCTCATAAAACAGTTCTCCACGGTGGGTCTTTTATGTTGGATGAGTTACACAATACAGTCAGTGAAATTCGGGGTTTGGGTGGCAATGGAAGCCGATTGCGGTATTCTGCAAGGGAAAAGGAATCCGCAACCCTTGCCGGATCCTTTTCCTAGGGATTTCATGATCGTAATCGTTCATCGTGCATCGTGTGGTCAGAAATCATTTCAAAATTTAAAATATAAATAGTACCTAACGAAAACTGACCACGCGATGTACAATGAACGATTACAATCACGGAATCCCTAGGATCTCTAAAAAAAAGGATCCGACGAGAATCATTTTCCTTCTGAGCCCACAGTGGGTAGATATTTTTGGGCAGCGAGCAAAGCAGGGGCATCAGAGGAAGGATGGAGACGCAGTCTGTGCCTCATAGGTGAGGAGCCGGCTAACGCAGATCAGCAAAAGGTGGGTGTTGTTCTAGGATAGCACCAAACCAATTGAAAGCCAACTCAAACTAACCCACATGATATATATTAAATAAAGGAAAAATTAGTATCCGGTCCCTAGTTCTTACTGTTCATTGACTAAAACCTTATTAGTTTTCAAATTTTGATTCAAGTCCCTAGTATTAATGTGATAATGAATTTACATGTTTATTATATAATTTTTTAATATAAAAATTAGTAATTAATTTAGGGTTTAATACTCACACCTCTATTAAACTTCTAATTAATTTTCAATTCAAACATTTCCAAAATAATAAAAAATTAAATTAAATTAAGTTTGTACCTATTAGTTTTTTTATATATAAAAAGATTCTCAATTTTTTAATCTTAAATGTACCCATTCATATAATTTTTCAATTTTTTTAATCTTAAATGTACCCATTCTCAAATATATCAATTTGTTATATGTAAAATGTACCCTTTTTTAATATAAAATCCATTCAATTTTTTTAATCCATGTTTAAACTTATATGGGTACATTCTTTTTGGTTGATTTGAGAATGTATCCATGTTTTGGTACAATAACTTTTTTTGTTAATTTTGGTTAATGTACCCATACATATATGTACACACTCACACACACACAATATAATAAAGAGTATAATTTATATTTTATTATTTTTAATCCCATAAATTATGGGTTTTATTTAAAATCTCATTAATATAAACAATTACAAATTTCAATTTTTAATTTTTAATTTAAAAAAAATATAGTAACTTACATTATTACATTAATGTCAGGGACCTCAATCAAAAACTAAAAATTAATAAGGTTTCAATTAAAGAATATTGATAGATAGGGACCGCATCTAAAGTATCCCTTAAATAAAATACAAGAACAAAAATAGAAAAGACACCAAGATTTAAATAGATTCTTCGACAATCAGTGTAACTAGAGTAAGTCCTCGAAGCAGTAAAAGCTCACCCAATAATCCACTATCAATCAAATAAGAGTGTTTAAAAAGTGTTGGTATAGTGTCAATAATATATCAAAAGAAACATTTTTCTCAATAACCTTTTGGACATATTTTTATAATGCAGTTCATGGTTGAAGTGACAACCGCTTATATTTCTATCATGCAGCTCATAATTCATGATTGATGTCAATAATATTTTGTTATATTTGTATGGACATATTTTTATAATGCAGTTCACGATTGAAGTGGAAATTGACTACCGCTTATATTTCTATCATCCAGCTCATAATTCATGATTGATGTTAATAATATTTTGTTATATTTGTAAGACTTTTTTTAATTTATTATTAGTAAAGGGAGAGAGTGGATTCGAAATTATTACAATAATTTAAGAGATGAAGAATTTTGAACCAACTATAATGCATGTGTAAAAATTCAACATCCTAACCATTAAAATATCAAATTACATGCATATTTGTATGACTTTGAGTATCCGTCCAAATTATTGAAATGGACTACCACTTTGTTAATTAATGCAGTTCATGATGGCTTGAAAAGTGTTGGTTTCGTGATTTGTATGCTCTCTATTTTAAATTAAATTTTATCAGAAAATGCTACAACTTCTGTTAAGAGCTCCTTATTTCTGTTACGCGTTACGATCCAGGTCTAAAATATCGATATTATTTTGATATTTTCATCGAAATTTTCGTGTTTTTAGACTACCAATATTTCCGATATGATCGATATTTTAGACCTTGATAGGAACTCTATGTGGTACTAAGTCACTCATGTATCTTACCATGCAATGTATAAAGTGTAAAATATTGTACTAATTCATTATATATAAATGATTATGGTGTGTTTAAATTTCTTTCATTAATTACTACATATTTTCTACACTCACAATATTTGCCAGCTCGCTATATAATCAACTTAAATTAGTTAAATCCAGCATGCAATGCATTTCCTTCTAATTTTTTTGTGATAAACTAATAGATAATTGACTAAATAAACATCCTGCAAAGTTTCAATAAAAATTTCCATGTTTTTCTTACAATTTCCGTGGTTTTTATTCAATTTTTATCGATATCGATAATATCCTGATATTTCCATCGAAATTTTCGTGTTTTTGGACTACCGATATTTCTGATATCATCAATATTTTAGACATTGGTTACGACCATATGTAAGCTCGTGTAGCGAGTGATAAATGTTTTAATTATTATTTTAAATTCAACTAGCAGAGAGCACATATTTTGTGTGTGTAAACAATTTCTCTTAATAAGTGCATATTTTTTTTTAATATTACATAATTAGTGTTTTGTCCTCTTTATGTAAATATTGTGTATCAAAATTAAGGGTAAAATTAGGAAAAATAAGGATATGATTGTCATATTGTCAAAAGGTACAAAATTACTATTTTGCCCTCCTTTTGTCAATAGTGTGTATCAAACAAAAGTGAGGGCAAAATAAGAAACAAAGGGTGACAAGGAGTGTTCTCTTAATGGTATAGAATAGATATAGATATTAATGTTTATAGCCAAATAAATTTCTAGAGCTGGCTCTTACGTTTAATCTTTTACGTTGGATGAGCTACACAGAACATTTCACGCGATTTACACTCGGGAAGGCAACGGAAACCGCTTGCAATATTGTGCAAGATCGCATAGGGATGCCAGAAAGTTTTCTAATTTTTCTGTTGGAGTGACCGACTCCAATACATTTTAGGTCTGATGCCAAAGGCGGCTTGAATGAGTACGGATATCTACGGATGATTCTGTTATTCCCATCGTCTCCCATGACGGTGGAAAATGAAACAACAGGTGTACAGGGAGAGATGGTCTGACTGGGAACTAGCCTTCTTGCTTCTATCTTTGACCTTGGTGGCTTGATATCACTGTCCAATTTATGCCGTGTTCAGATTTTAAGCTGATGGCCAACAAGTAAAAGCTGTTATAGTTTGACCAAAGCAACCATCTCAGCACTCGCATCGAAAATGGGAAACCAAATTCGCATCTAAAATGTAAAAGATGGATTTCATTAACTTGAAAAAATTATAGATGGTTGATCCAAAATAAATAAATATATATATATATATATATTTATTATAGATGGAAACCCATTACCATGAGATACAAACTCATATGTAAAAGGTGAAGCATATTGTTACAACCAACTTGACTACTGATATATTAGAATATCATAAAAAAAATTAAAAATTAAAAATTAAAAATACTACATTATTTAACTTTAAGTAACTAATGTTTAACTGCACTGGGGAAGGAAACATATCCCCAGATATCATCCAACGTTGAAGTCCACAAAATTCATTATAAAGCAATGAAAGGACGGTTTCCAAAAAAACAAGCAATTAAAGGACGGTTTCCAAAAAAAAAGCAATGAAAGGAAGGACATGCCAAAAGGATTCCCCACGAATGAGCTGTAAGTTCCAAGTCCAGAACGCCATTCTTGACATCAAAGGTTGTAGAATTTTTTAGGTCGACGGGTCAAGGGTCCACTCTAACAGCACCGATACGTGTTAGTTAGAATAGGATAATCCTATGTAAATTGCTTTCCTCCTCTCCCTTTGGCTGATGTGGGATGGCTAGCTTTCAACACGCCCCCGCATGTGAGACCCTATTTTTGTGGGTCACATGTGGAGATCCACACATCGGCAACCACTGGAGCCAAATCGGGGCGCACCCAACACGCGGGGCCAAACGAGGACCCACCCAATCACATGACAGTATGAACCCATCCCCTAGCTCTGATACCATGTAAAAAATTTCAAGTCGATGTCGACAGGCCGAGAGCTCGCTCCAACAACATCGATATTATCCCACCTTTACCACCTACTCAATCCGTCAGGTGTGAAGTTTTATCACAAAAAATCTCAATGTTAATTAGAATGAGGTAATCCTATTTAAATTATTTTTCTCCTCTCTCTCTTGCCGATGTGGGATGGCTGGCTTCCAACAAAGGTCGTCTGCAGTACGATTCCAAAATAAACAGAGATTTGTAGCACCAAACCAAAATAGAGTAATTTTCAGTTTGTTAAGTGCATTTCATTGATTGCTCAATAAATAAAACTTACTTCCTAATATACTGATTCGCACAGCGAGGAAAGCATGGGCAGCAGATGAAGCATGGAGACGCGTAGCCTGTGCCGCATAGGTGAGGAGCCGCTGACGCAGATGAACAAAGGTGGGTATTGTGCTAGGATAACACCAAACCAATTGGAAGCCAACTCAAACTAACCCACATGAAATATATCAAATAAAATATAAGAACAAAAATAGAAAAGACATAAGGATTTAACCAGGTTTTTCAACAGTCAGTGTATTTGGAGTAAGTCATCGGAAGCAGTAAAAGCTCACCCAATAATCCACTATCAATCAAATGGGAGTGTTTACAAAGTGTTGGCAATCTCACAACCCAAAGCCTCAATATTCCCAATAACTCTCACTCACCAAAGAAACAAATAAAGAAGGAAATATAGTCAATAATTTTCTCCCTATACAAAACTCAAAGCTAATACATAAATACAACTTTGATTGAGTAAGTGCTAACCAAATAAGAGGAGCACCCTTTCTTCTTCTCTCCAAAATAGGGCTGCAGCACCCCTTATCAAAAGGCAACAAATAGCAACGGCCAATTAAAACCCTAGCCACCTCCCGTGGCTTTTCAAATGGGCTAAATAAAAGGCCCATTGATTGGGCTGGTGATATCAATTAAATCCCAATAGAACTTGGACACATATCCAACAGTTGGCAACGCAGGCATATTAAGAATAGAGACCACAAACATAAGATAATCATTGCCCAGCCCACGAAGAGTAGAGGGAAGTAGAAATGTTGCCCGTCCGTTACTGCAGGAATATAAATTGTATGAAATATTATGTTTTAAAGATATAAATTGTATGAAGACTTTCACATACAAAAATATTTAATCGATAGAGTCCAATTGAAAATTGTAAAATTTTGGCTATCTATGTACAAAAGGGATTAGATCAACACATTCCACCTAAGTAGTTTCTTCAAAATGGACTTTCCTATGAAACTAATAAATTAGAATTAACCAAACTGATGTCATGGATCCCTTTTTAACATATACCAAAATAGCCATATATTTATGCTGACAATAGGTAATCCACGACATAGATAAATTATACTACGACATAGCTTCAATAATGAGAACATAATCACGACATTGATAAATTTCTCGCCCTCCCTTTTTCGGTCTCATTTCGTACTTTCGCATGCAGGCTGCACTACTAAACCCCTTGGTCTTTATTTACAATAGTCAGAGTCGGCAAAATTCTATAGATAGTGGACTAAAAGCCTTTTATTGATATGTGGTTTGTGTGTTGGTTTTCGTCTCCAAAACACCAAGAGATCAAAAATCGAAACAAATTGGAATATAAATCTTAAAACTTTTGAGCCGAAAACACTCTCTCTATAAATTTGAACGAAAATTTCATACAATTATAATTACAAAAACTAAATCATAGTGAAAACGAAGACGACTCTTGCAGGCCGGCCTATACATTAGGCTTGTTCGGACCCTTGCAGCCTTCTTGCTCGAGCCATTGCTTTTGCTCTTCAACCTATCAAAATCAGAAACCAACACAAACACGCAAATAAAGATGGGACACGTGGATAATATCCAACTTCTGTTTGATGGTGACATTTTCTACATGCCGTGCTTGCAGAGAAGGTTAATACGACCACCGTCCAGTTTACCAATAATATTGCATGACATACGCTGGCTGAAATATCGGAAAAAATAGTCAAAATTCTGCTTATGTGGTATGCATGCGGGCAACCACGTCATCAAAGACGGTATGTTAACACGAATGAAAGTTGTTACCGACTTTTGGGTGGTTGCTTTTAGTCTTATGAGTTATGAATAGAGCGAGTCCTTTTTCGCAGATCAAGGAGGAGGAAACGTCATGACCAGCGTCAGCTAGGGTTGGGCAAAATACTGTCTATTTAAAGTTAATGTTTACGGTTATGAGTGACTGTTTAGACAAATAAATGGTTATGGGTATAACCGTTTATTAATGAAATTTAAATGGACGGTTATGGATATTATCTGCAGTTATAATGGGTATCCATCGGTTATGGGTAGTACCCGTGGTTATAACGGATATCCATTTATCCATTTAATTTAATATATGTAAAATTAAAAATAAAATTAAAAATTAAAAACCCTCAGAGAACTCACAACTCAGTCACTCTCTCTTTGTCTCTCAACTTCGACTCGACCTCACCTCAGCGACCTCATATAAAAATGTTTACCAGTGCTTCAGTTATAACGGGTATCTATCGGTTATGTGATGCTTACCACTACATTGGTATATAAAGATGTATTTCCTCGTTTAAAGCAGTGTGAGCCTTCATATAAAAATGTTCCAAGTGAAGAAGATTGGGCGAAGACTAACATGATTGCTGAAAAGTTGGAGATCTGTCACCAAGTGACTGAGTTATTTTCTCGGATCAAGTATCCCACATCAAAAGTTTATTTTCCAAATGTGTGTCAGATTGGGATTGCAATCTGTAAGCGGCTTGAGTCTGACCATGTTGAAGTTAAGTTAATGGCAACAAAGATGTCAATCAAGTTTGGAAAGTATTGGCATAAACTTCATGGTGCTATGGCAATTGCAGCTATCCTTGATCCAAGGTTCAAGATGATACTTTGTGATTGAATGTATTTGAAAGTGTTTAGTTTCATAATATTTTGGAGCTTTGAATTCTAGTATTCAAGATAATGACTACTTTTTGTTCTTAGAAGCTTTACTTTTTAGTCATATGGATTATAATTAAAGACTTGCTTGGGTGTAGCAGAAAAATATTATTTGTAAACCATTATTTCAATTATTGGAATTATATGAGGACTTAAATGATTAAAATAAGGAAAGTGTTGATGGAGACAATCGTAATTAGCCTTAACTGTTGCCCATCCCTAGCGTCAGCCACGGAGACTTAAGAAAAGTGTTGATGGAGACAATCGTAATTAGCCTTAGCAGAATCAAAGCCAGCCACCAATGAGAGAAATGGACTCAGAGAGAGTAGAAACAAGGTGGATGCACACCAGTTGATCAATTTTATACCACGAAACATATTCAGGATTAGGCTTGACGGAAGCATTATCAGTAGCAGGAAGCTGTTGTGCTAGGATAGTACCAAACCAAGTGAAACCAACTCAAGCTAACCTACAAATGATATATCAAATGAAATGCAAGAACAAAATATAAAAGACCCCAAGATTTTAACGAGGTTCCTCAACAGTCAGTATAACTAGAGTACGTCGTCGGAGCAGTAGAAGCTCACCCAATAATCTACTATCAACCAAATGGGAGTTTACAAGGTGTTGACAATCTTACAACTCAAAACCCCAATACACCTAATAGCTCTCACACACCAAAGAAACAAATAGATAATGAAATATAATGAATAATTTTCTCTTTATACAAAGCTCAAAACTATTACAACAACTACTTTGATGGATGATTGCTAACCAAAGAGAGAGCATTTTTTTCTTCTCTCCAAAAACTGGGCATGCGGCACCCTTTTTTCTTTTCCTCAGCTGCTCTCTATTTTCTGCTCAAACAAAAGGCAGCAGATGCTGCCAATTAAAACCCTAGGCCACCTCACGTGGCTCCCACATGGGTTAAATAAAAGGGCCCATTCAATTGGGCTGCAGGAAAACATAAAGGCCCACTGAAATTTGGCCACATGTTCAACAGAAGCTTGGTGTTAGGTGCAGAGGAGGAGCCATCAATATGAGAGAAAAGATCATGAGCAATCAAGAAGGGACGTATCTGACACGTCCAGTTGAGAAAATTAGTCTCTGTAAGCTTGAAGAAGTGAGTCACATTAGGTCCATAAGGAAGAGAGGGAGCGGAAGAGGATGAGGAAGGGGCTGCCATGATGGAAGTAGACGGTAAAAAAATTTAGGTCCCCGGGAGGAGGGGGGGGGGGGCTGCGGCACAAGTTGCAACCTTAACTCGTTCATACCATAAAGAAATTATAAACTTGGTAATTATATTCATAGCACAAAGGCCTATATATACAATCACGTATACTTAACATACAAGTAAGGATATGTACAAATTATGAATACATTCAGAATTAGATGACAATATTAATTCCTAACCTTAGGCGAGACGGTTTCCTTGAACAAGACTCTTCCTCTAAAACAAAATTCTTAAATCACACCCCAAACATGTTTTACTTTCCCGAATTTCCCATTGTACTTCTCCGCCGTGATCAATTTCCAGTAACCTTTTTTTTTCGTTCTCAAATCTGCTTCTCCTAAAATGAACAAGCTAGAATGCCTCCGAGAACTTTTAGGGCCCAGAATTCATGAGAATACTTTTGAAGTAAGTCTGTTTAAAAATATTGGGCAGCTAGAGCAGACAGAGAAAAACATTTAAAAGAAATGACTCAATCTGTCTCTTTTAGGCTTACATGATATTGATCAAAATGAAAACCATTCCCGATCGTCGTTACCATCATCA
The DNA here is from genome assembly GCF_042453785.1 of Malus domestica. NCBI lineage: Eukaryota > Viridiplantae > Streptophyta > Magnoliopsida > Rosales > Rosaceae > Malus > Malus domestica. Next base: position 13,375,064 of record NC_091669.1, read on the forward strand.
AAAGTCAGTCAAGCGACGAGAAGCTGCAAGATCTTCTCTCTTGCTGCTCACGGCACTAGAGTTACGAGACCCGATACCAAAATCCTCCCTCATGTTCGCAGTAGAGCTCTGCACTAACCGCACCAACTGTTGCACCACCTCTGACATTGGTGGCCGAAATTCTGGCTCCCGCTGAAAGATGCAAAGGAATAAAAGTTAGTTATGAACAAATCCCAAATGGAAAAGAGTAAAAGCATAGGTGAATCACTATTGAAAAAGCAGTTTATTTTTTCCAAGAGAATTGTTCATGTACAGTTCGAATAATGTTATCTGTACTACATTTACTAACTACTTGCGACCCACCTCTATTAGAGAAATGTTCAAGATGGTAATGATCCGTAAATGTGGTACAAATCGCACTACTATATGCCAAAATTACAGTTAAGCCTAGCCAGTCGCTTTAAGGCATCTAAGTCACTAGTAATTACCTGAACACAGATTGCAACGATATCAGCAAACCGCGAGACTGACTTGGGAGGGTAGAGTCCACGCAGTGCAGGGTCAACCATTTGTGACAGTGCATCGAGATCATGAAGCTGGGGAGTTGCCCAACGCACAAGGCACTGCTCCGCTGGTCGTTTTGAACTAAAGAGAGGAACAAAACCAGTTTAATTGCATGACATTGACAATGTTAGCGAATGGAAGGGAGAGTGAGAAGCAAATCTAACGTACCTGTCAACAGGCATTCGACCTGTCAATAGTTCCAACATGACTACACCAAAACTGTAAACATCACTCTTTGCCGTATATGCTGATGGCTTTATGCATTCTGGAGCATTGTATCCCATCCCAAGGTTTTGGCTAGTACGCTGAAAAAAACAGAAGGAGAAATCATCATCAGTACATAAAAATGATCGTATTCTCTATAGACAGCAAAGCCTGAATATCTTATCTATGAAAGATTGCATTTAGTTTTAAGAGTGACGGGAATTAACCTGGTGAAATGTTGCCAAGCCATGATCGCAAAGACGGGGATTGAGTTCAATGTCAAGCAAAATATTGGATGATTTGATGTTCTTGTGAACTGTGGATGGAGAGCAACCATCATGGAGGTACCTGGAAACAATTTACAAAGAGTTTATCAAATTATTACAAGAAATCCTGGTAAATGAAAATAGCAAAATTGCTAGATATACAAGTATATATATTCACTTACTCAACAGCCCGGGCAGTGCCTAAAGCGATTCTGACTCTTGTGTTCCAAGTTAGGGGATTACTGTAGTCATCCGACATGTGTAAGAATTCGTGAAGCGAGCCATTCCTGAAGTACTCATAAATCAACATGTTGTGACCGTGTTCTGAACAATAGCCAACAAGTTCGGCGATGTTGGCATGACGAATCTTGGAGATGTTTACGACAATGTTAGAAAATTCTTGCGGTGGTGAGCCTTGAAAAAGTGAGGAATCAATCTTTTTAACGGCTAAAACCTGATACACATATGTGGCATAGAATTATTAGAAACAAAATTATAACATGAACATATACGTATAGCTAGAGAAATAGCAATCATATAATGATAGTAAAATATACCTTCCCATCATCATACTTAGCCCTGTAGACACGTCCAATGGAGCCCTGCCCGAGAAGGCGAGCTGGTGAAAAGTTAGCAGTAGCAACCTGCAAATCTGCCAAAGCGTAAGTGGTAGCTTTTACAGAGGTGCTTCTTCTGGCAAAGGATTGCAAACGGCCAGACAGTGACATGAAACCAATTGATGGAGATTTTGAAACAGGCTTTATGTCAATTGAAACGGCTGCAGAATCTATCAACAGCATATCTTCTAGTCAGTCGAGAGTGATCCCACGTTACAACGTAACAAGAAAACTATAGTAGAAAGTTAATTAAATCCATGTAAGAATAGAGAAATGATTTACGCACGCTCTTCTTGTCCCCTTCTGCACTCGTCCCTTTTTTCTAGCCTTTGGGTTGAATAAATCAAAGGACACTCAAGGGACAGAAAAAAGGGGAGAAAGACAGTCTGAAGACCATACTGGTTATATTATCCACCAAAAAAAAATTTCTTAACAAACAAATTACCCTTGTAGTCAGAAGTCAATTCTTTAGATAAATCCTTAGATGAATAGGTGCGAAACGACTTGCGCTGGCTAAGCCTGTCATCATCGAGGAGATGCGAAGAAGAACGTTTTCTTCTTGAAAACAGCGCAATTATAATTGCAAGCAGCAACAATACGCCAAGAGCTATCCCAGCTATGGTTACTCCAGTGACTACAGAAGAGTTGCTGCTGCCACTCTTTTTGCCTGACCCTCTATTGCGGTGTGCACCAGGAGGAGAAGGCGGAGATGGTCCAGAAGACCAGGAGTTTCCTCCAGACCTTCGATTAGATAAAGTCAGAAAAAAAAAAAAAAATTCTTAAGCACTGCATACCTACATTGATCTTTGAAAGAGATACTCACCTTATGTTTATACCCTTCAAATCGTTGGGGATCCAGCCAGAAAAGTGGTTATTTTCGATATTCCTGCCAGCACAATAATGAATTCATTGTGTGAAAAAAAGTTACTAAGAAGTGTTTAAGAAGTGTTTAAGAATCAAAGCATGTTATAAGATGTTTTGCTAAATGAATTTCATTTGTATAACAAAAATCTAGATCAAAGACACTTACAATTCCTCAACGGGAGTGTACACAAGCACATTGATTTGACCGGTAAGTTGATTGTTCTGCAGATATCTGCACAAAGACATAAAGGGCTTGCCAACCAGGAACCTAGAAAACGTATAAATATAAATTTAGAGGATTTAATGCTTCTTACAATTTTTTGAGGCTTGAAAGCTTTCCAAAACTCTGAGGCAAGTTGCCAGTTATTGAGTTGTAAGATAGATCCCTGCACATGATTTTGTGATATACGAGTTAGTCACTAACCCTTAAAATATAGCAGCAAATATCTGTCAGAACTAAAAAGAGTATACCGGAGGGAAAAATCAACTGTCGAATACGAAAGTAGAACTACTACTGATTACATTCTGAATAAATTTCAAGTAATCAGGTTAAAATATGAAAGTGGGACCTTTGATGCAAAGTTTAGAAGAACTTACAGCTCTTTGAGTTTCGTAAGTTTGCCAAACATATCACTCAACTGTCCGTTAAGCTTGTTACGACCAAGATTTCTGCATTAACCGAAAAAATGTTTAGAAATGGAAGTGACTTCGTTAGAACATTATGTGAACTCAGAGCATGTTCTACTTACAGAGTTTCAAGGCCAGACATCTGGGACACTGAATATGGTACTGTGTTCGAAAAACCATTTTGAGAAAGATCTCTGAACATGAAGGTCATGAGATTAGTATTGACAACGATGGAAATACTCTACACAAGTGCGCGCACAAGCTATAACACAGTGTAATACAATATGAAATGTTTGTCTGCGGACTTACATGTACTTTGCACTAGGAGGCAGTTGATAGGGTATATCACCGTTGAGGTTGTTCTTGCTTAAATCACTGTACTATGACGAAGAATGCACATCTGTCAGCTTATGCGCTTTGAAAAGAAAACCGAACAAAAAGAAAAATGCCTATTCTAATGAGCTAAGCCTTACAATTTAGTGACAGATGTTAAGCTTGCAAGCTGGTATCCCATTGATCCGCTGAGCCCTAGGTCAGACAAGTCTCTGCAAAAAATTTCAATGGAAAATAGGTTGAACTTGTGAACTCGAGACATGTAATGGAAGTCTTAATGTGCGTGAGAAATGAGAAGTACATTTCGGTTACAGATGAGCCTGAGCATGTTATCCCTTTCCATGACTCGCCGCAAGGGTCACCGCCACTTGATTTCCAACCTTTTAGTTTAGAACGAGATTGAAAGCTGTTATACATCACATTAAGGGCAGATACTGCAAGATACACAAAAACATCAGAATGTCGATATAGGAAAATACGTAAGTACCTATCTTCATTAGATCTTTTAACGGAATGTAAGCCTATAAGAGGTAAAAGCCACCCCAAAAATTGCAGTAATCGACTAGTAATGCCCAATTAGCGTATGTTTCTAAAAAAAAAAATCTCAATACGACAAAGAAATTCTCATCATTGTAAGATTGAGCCTAAATTTTAGGATCTAAACACAAAAAACTACGCACTAACATAAATCAGACCAAAACAAATTTGAGACTTACCATCTTGAGAATTGGTCTTGGAATAAACACCGGTTGCAAAGAACCCTAATAAAACAACCCACAACACCAGAATGTTGTGGAAGTGGATCATCCTTTCCGACCCGAAAAATCGAAGCAAAACCCAGAAACAAAAAAAAAATTAAAAAAAAAATCACAAAAAAATGATGGGTTATGTTGACTCAACATTGATCGATTAAGAAGCAACAAGGATAAAAAAGACAACCCTAAATAACATTAAATTTGTTTAATTGTTTTGGTGAATATTGTTGGAATATCTGGGGTGGTTTTTTAATTTTTAAGAGGGATTGAGTTTTGTTTTAAACGAGAGACAAAGAGGAAAAGGAGCAGAAGACATTAACCAATGAACAGTTAAAATTGATCGAGAAAGACAGCATTTGCAACAGGCCCCAGCGAAACGTGAGGACACAATCCGCCCTTTTCAACTGTTTTTCAAAATGTCCAGCTGAATTTCCCATCTTGCCCTTTTGGGATATATAAATATATATATGCATTTCATTTTGTAAATATGCTATTTACCATGCAACCAATATATCCAAATGTTTTTTCTGGACAAAGTAAATCATGTATACACTCGTATGCAAGACAATTATCATCTCGCACCCAACTGACAAGTGTTTAGTTGTTTACATGACTAAAACATGCGCAAACACCTAAATCTAAAAGACTTAGGTATTAAGTTTTTAAATATCTTTTTACCCCATTTCAGGGTCTTGGACTTGAGTTTATTTTCCCCTTCCCTTCTTTCTAATTGTTTGAAATTCGACCATTCGAGTCCATTCGAGTAGAATTTATCCCAAATGGAGAAAATTGGGCCAACCTAAAAAAATTGACATTAGTAATTTTAGCATTAATTAAGGAAAAAAAATCACTTATCAACGTCTAATGTCGGGTGCAATAACATTCAAGGGTTAATTATACTAACACCCTTTGAGATTTATTGTGTTTTCACAAAAACTTTTTACGTTTGAAACATTACACTAACACCCCCCTAATATTCTAAATAACTTTCACAAAACTCCTTTAGGGCTGACATCATTTTAAAATATTTTCTTAAAGACAAATTTATCCTCACTATTAATTACTTTCAAAAACAAAAAAATAAAAAAGCCCTTTAAAACTAAATATAATAAAACTGGCTCTTTCTGAAATGGCATTTCTTAGACTCGCGGTAACGTTTCTTCTTTGGAGTATGAGTATCATCCTCAAGTTGGGATCCACTCAAAGAGCTTTCAACAGCTTTTCTTTCTTTCTTCTCATCTGTGTTTGTTTGCGGATCAAAAAGTACACATAAATTAATTAATACTAGATATACTTACTTAGGTAATTAACCAGTCAAATTAAAGGAGCAGGGTACAAGCCACTCGGTACTACGGTCTTATGGTATTCCTCTTCACTTGGAAGTGAGAGGCTTTAGGTTTGAATCTCGTAGATGGCGAATTCGATACCAAATTAGGTTGCGCATTGTATGACTTAGCCGAACTTTTTCTCCCTTTAGTGTAAAAATATCTATGTAATTATCTAAAGGGTAACTCTCGCACAGTGACCAAAAACAGCAATTTTTGTTATAATATGTTTCCTCAAACTCGAAATCTTTGGGTTTAACTGCAGTTAAGCTTCAACAGTTTTGGTTAGTATGCAGAATTACAAATAATTTATCCTCCTTGACACAAACCTTAAAACAAGAACCAAACGCATATACGCCAAGAAAAATCCGGATCTCACCTTGGAGCTTCGGTGGTTGGGGTGGATTCTTCCCCAGCCTTGGTGATCCTGCGAGCCAATTGGCCATGGCTCTGACTCTGATCTCTGGGTTAGCGGAGCATGGTTTAGGTTACACTTTTGAGTTTTGACAAAGGGAAATTTTATTTAAATCTATTTAACCTATTTCTACATCCAACTTACTCTTTGCACCGATTTAATTTTTAACTAAACTATTAATATCTCTTTAAACCTAAATTTAATACCTAATATACCCCATAAACCTAATTCAATATGTAGATTTATTTTTACACCCATTTGATTTTTAAAAGCTAAATTTGATGGGATGAAGCTCAGCGTAAAATTCGGTTGGGTTGAGATCCCCGGTACGGTGGACTGAAGAGTACGGTGAGGACAACTTAATCACACAAAGCGAAGCCTTTCTCAATGAAGTAGTTCTTCGAAATTGGAAGGACTCTCTAAAGGCACTTCAAACTTGTGATGACATTCTCCCTTATGCTGAAGAACTCAACATTCCAAAAAGGCGCATGGAGTCACTTGCCACAAAAGCATCCACTGATCCTAATTCGTTTGGGTGGCCTGTCAAGGAGCATGGCGGCCTCATGCAAAGTCCTGGTGGGAGTGTCCTGTGGAATGGAATAAGTACGGGGGCCAGACCAAAGAAATCAAGTTCAGATTGGTGGTACGAGGATGCATCAACCTTAAGCTTGCCTCTCTACCAGAGGCTGATTTCGGTCATGGAATCTCGTGGCATCAAACAGGAGATCATTGCAGCCTCAATCACTTTTTATGCAAAAAAGTACCTTCCCGGGCTCAATCGGCGTCAAGGCAATGATTATAGTACTAATCTTAAACCAGTGTCCTTGGGGTCCCCAATGATTGTAGTACTAAATTTTTGTTTGGTCGATTCGTTCTCGTTGCCACTGCTGATGTCGGAACCTGTGATCAATGGCTTCATGTCATCACCACCGCTACTTCCTCCTCCTTCAGACCTCGGCAACCAACTCAAATGTTTTAGCCCCACCAGGAATATCAGGGAATGTTATGACACGTCATTCTTCTCCTTCAAATGTTTTAACCCCACTTTTTGAGAGCAAAGGAAACTGCATCGAAAGGCCATTCAAAGGTGAGCGTAGCTTTCAAATTTTAAGCATAGACCATTTGATTTTTAGCTGCTGTTTGTGTCATGGCGATTAAGCCAAGGGCTATCAACAAAATCTAAGGAGTAAAACATATTCTGTCGTTGTTGCTTCTTTTAGCCGGAAGGTAGGATGCTTTCGTTGTATTTGTTGAAAAAAATTACAATAAAGTAACTTCTACACTCTAAAAAATTGAAATCAAACGAACAAAAAATTCATAAATTGAGTCATACCTTGGTTTGAGGATTCAAAACTTCAAAATCACCATCCATCAATAAAAAAACTTATTTTTCTCTATGAGAGCTATTAGAGTTTTAGTCAGAATGAACGAGTGATCATAGGATTTAATTATAGTGTTTAAGTTTATTGATAAATATGAGTTTTATTATTAACTTCATTTGTACTTAATAGTAATTATGCAATAGGGTAAAATAGACAATTAACATTCAAAATTTAAGTTAGGTGTAAAAAGAGGTTAAATAGGTTTAAATAAAATTTCCCTTTGACAAAACAATAGAATAAAAAAGTTTGGAGTTTTTATTATATTTATTTTTGAAAGCTTCTTACTCTTAAGTAATTAATAACGAGGGTAAATTTGTCTTTAAAAAAATATTTTAAGGTGATTTCAGCCCTAAGGGTTTATATGAAAATGAATCAGAACCTCAGAGGATGTTAGTGCAATGTTTCAAATGTGAAGAGAATTTATAAAAACATGATAAACCTCAAGAGGTGTTAGTGTAATTAACCCTAACGCTCGATCAACAGGTCCTTCACTTAGAAGACAATGAGTGTTTTTACTGTGAAATATAGTTTCGCGTTGGCGGCTTAGTTGTGAAGATCCCTTGCATTATTATTTCCAAAGATAAATTTTCCACAATAGATGTATAAATGCGTAAAAGAAATTGGGGTGGATGAGCGTAATACACCAAGAAGCCAACACATATCCTCAGGGTCATAACTGATACGGAAAATGAAGGATGTAAGTATAACACTCCCATACAAATTTAATCATCAAAGCACAAACACCTTAACCTTTCCAACGGTTCCGAGAACTTCAAAAGCAGCTTGAGTTTATTTATTGCAGATAGATCTGAGTTATCATACAAGAGCAGTGACATCTTCTGCCCGACTGCAGCCACACAACGTTATACTCTGTATCCCGCAAGAGGTCATAGAATGACCAGTTGCTGGGACGACAACGAAAAAGTTGCATCGGAGATTCAGAACCAATAGGCCTTTCCCATTGATCATTGTGCAATCCAATTGCTAGCCATCAGGATATAAATATGGTAAAAGGGTAGGCAGATATTTATACGATATGGAAGGCATGATGAACAATTAAGGAACTACCCTCCACCCTTCTTCCGTTTCTCATTTTTGCACAAGTAGAGCGTAGTAGTTGGTTTCCATGGTAGATGGCCCATCAATGGTCTAGATAAGAAAACTGTACTCCGCCGTCCAAAATTATTTGTGATGCCAACAAGGTCATGCACCAGAAATTTCACTTCTTTGACTTGATGAAGCGCCACGCTTACTCCACTTCGTTAAGATGTAAGCCATGGCAACCTTAGCGCCCAGGCTAGAGTGACCACGAGACAGGCAGACCACTCCCCCAAGAAGCAGCAGGCCATTGGCCAACAATTTCGTTGAAGGTGTTCTTGACAATTCCCTTCCCTCGCCCGTGGTTGGTCTGCAAACAGACGTTGCTACTGAGGTTGCTTGAGAGGTCATTTCATCCGTGGCTTCTAATCCAGGGGGAACCTGTGTGGAGGAGAATTACAATCAGTACCAACAGCATGCAGATTACAAATATGTAGAAAGATAAGATATTTTGCATCTCTAAAATTAAAAGAAACGAGCATGAATAGTAAACTATAGACATCCTTCAGAGACTTCCTTAGACTCCTAGTTACTGATAGGGGAAGGAAAAGCCCAGTACGGTGACTAATTGTTTCACCACTATAAAGCACCAGAGACAAGCATGAGCGGAGTAGTTGAGTAAAGGCAAACATTCAAATTTTCATCTAGGCTGCACAATGCTACAAACATGTAGCAATATAAGCTCCGGATGTAAAATAACCTTGTCTAGGTGAACAAACCAATTATTATCAGCATTCAATGTTGGTCAGAACCTTTAAGCCAAAAAACACGAAACCCTTACCAAGCAGCACAATACCGACAAGATATACAAAACATGAATCCCAACATGAATCCCAGACAAAGCCCAAGTTACTTGAGACAGACCGATGCTTAGACAACTAAGCATCGAGTGGAGGTTTACTAAATAAGACCAAGAGAATTCAATCTACCTCAACTAACTCTCTAAAGAAATTAATACATGAGAAACCAGCCAAATACCCTGATAAGTTGGATAAAGCTCCATCAAGAAATGCCTTAAATGTAGCATGAGTCCAAGACAACCAATGTATATTAAAATCTAGGAGACTAAAATTTAAACAATACAACTCCATCGAAGAAAGTTGTCCTGACCCTTTTAATTAACGTGACAGCAGAAGCAGCAGAACTTGATTGATGAGAGCTGATTGTCGAATATCTGTTAAGTGCGCTGCCCATCTTGCACACATAGCTCCATATGCCCCTAGAAAAGGCCAATTTTGCCATCTCCACATTTAAACCAGCATCTTCTTGGTGAAACATCTTGATCTCACAAGCATTAGTACTAGGCACTGTAACAGATGATTAAAATCAGAAAATTATAAACAGTTTCTGTTTCATAAAATTCAGTCTGCCAGAATTTCAGCCAAAGAAATCTTTGAAGTGTAAGTGGTGCTTTTGTGTTTTGCCTGATATGTGCAACTAGTGCCTAAGAAGAAGAAAACTCATTTCTTTATCCACCACAAGTACATTAAAGAAAAGTGGAAAACTATAGATCCTTATCAGAAATTACTGTGTCATGTTCAGCAGTATAGAGCTTAGTTAAGCATATGTGCTATTTGAAATAGGCCTTATAGTTCACGGTACTAGTTTCTGAATAAATATGAAAGCAGCTCAACGTGGGATAAAATGATTAATTGAAATTAAACATAAAGACAAAGGAAATTTCCTTTTATTGAAATGGTAGATACAAAATAAACAACAAAGTTGGACTCATTGGCATCTTGCCTTTTCGGATTCGCCAACCAGATCTGAAGGTAAGAACACGCACATACTTCTTCTGGCGTGGTGCCAAAGGATGTTCACATTCCTGTCATCACCCATTATTGGAAAGCATATCAGGTAATTTATGAAGAGAGGCAGATAAGTGCTAAAAGGAAGAAGAGAACCAAAAGAAAAAACTTAATGGTAAAAAAATAAAAGGGAATTATGCTAGAGAAAGCAAGAGATAGAGAAAGAAATGCAAAAGATATTACGTGCATCACTGCATATATGATATATCAACTCATTAGATAACATTTGGACCACCAGCACATGGAAAATCTAAACTTCACACAACTCAAAACTGCCTAGAAGTAATTTACATATGAATAATTTTCAGGTAGCAGTTACCTTGATAAAACAATAAAAGGTTTTATCTTTTCCCTCCCACAATCTCCAAGCTAATACATATTCTCTAGCTGTCAACAGTGGAAACTTTTTTATTGTCCAACCAACTTCAACCCCATTGTTTTTGTCCATCTGTAACTGCTCATGCTGAATCAGCATCTTGTCCCATTGTTTTCTGTAATCATTGTCCATGTAGAAGTCTCTCAGCTTCTCAGGAGAGCAATTCTCAAATATCGTCACACTCAAGTATGTCAAAGGACCATCCTGAATGCAAGAAAATAGATACATAAACTCAATTCCATAGCCTTTATTTGCTAAAACCAGTTGAGTTAAACAAGGAATCAAGTATTTCATGTGACCAACGGATTCTAGAACAAGAATAAACGCCACTGGTAATTTTGGGGTACAGAAAGGATAAGTTAGCATATCATAATCAATTCAAAGACTAAGACAAGATGAATGACCTTAGGCTTGCAGCACTTAGCATAGTAAGATAGAATATCATTTCTTTTGTCTATGACATTTTCCCATTTCACATTTTCGCCTGTCTTCTCCTCCAAGTTATCAATCAGAAACTTCAAATCTGCATCTGTCACCGGTTCTGAGGTGCTGCAGAAGTAAACAGAACGAACACTTAAGTAACACAATCATAACTTGATCCCACAAAATTTGATTTCTAAAATCTCAATTACCAATCACCCCAAAGTTCTACTAGTTTTTAAACAAAATTGAAGAACAAGAAACCCAATGAAATTTGACATTTACACATTGAGAAAATGAAGAAAAACCATCCATTTGATCAAAACCCAATTATCATATAACTTAAATGGATCGAATAGAAAAATTAATCGAAACCCAATTGAATAGAGATAAAACCCAACTCAAAAACCAAGAGAACAAAACCCAATCCGCAAAATCTTAGATTTAAAACCAAAAATCACCAAATCAGAAAAAAAAAAAACAAGACAAGACGATCCCTACTGAACACAAGGCAAACCCCAGGACGAAAATCACCTGAGCTGCGGACTTCGAGAGCCAGAAGTGGGGGGATCAGAATCCGATAGAACCGGAGAAGCACTGGAGGCAGAGGATTTCCGAAAGAAAAACCTCTTGGCACAGTGGCAAGCCAAGACGAATAGCACAGCAACGAGAGTGGCGAAACCGCCATGAATGTTTTCGCGCCAAAATTCCTCCGACGAACCAAGGAATAGGCCGTGAAATCTACCGGAATCCGCGAATTTCACCATCTCCGTCGATTTGCGATTGATTTCCGGTTCGCTAATCGCATAGTGATACAGTCACAAGGAGCTTCGGGGTTGTGGCGCTTCTCTGTTTCTGAGTCATACTATGCACGCCCTGGTTCGTTGTGCTTTGCGAACAACTCAAGCCTCAAGGCATCGAAGTCACCGAAGGAGGGGGGGGGATAATATCGTCTTTTGGAGAAATTTTCCATTATGGCGGAACATGGTAGTACTCCACATATTTTTACGTAAATGGTAAGAAATTGTATTTTTTTTAAGCTATTAATTTTTTAACACATATTTCATCATTAATATAATGACACGTAATGTATTATTTAGTGTTCCAATCACATGGAAGAATCTCTTGATCATTTCATGATGGACTTTGGGTTCAGTATTGTTTGACACGTGGCACTCTTTGTTGACCAAACAATGGTAGTGTACTGAAATGAATGGACCCGGCTTCTCTGCCCTCCCACTTCCCATACACTCTCATCTCCTACTATTTTGTGCGGTCACGGTTAAGCCACGTCAACATTTTATATTGATTTTTTTATAGAGATAATAAGACAAAAAGTAATAGTAATATAAAATGTTGACGTGGCTTAATCATGATTGCATAAATAGGAGGGAATGAGAATGTATGAGAAATGAGAAGCTAGATCCGAAATAAATGGTCTATCCTTTCCTCACATCTCAATTCCATTCCCATTACCATCCTTTGTTTTCTTTTTTCTTTTTTTTTTTTTTGTCAAATCCTTTGTTTTCTTTTTTATTAGGGAAATCATGAATGAATGGTAAATTGGGAAGAGTGGTATGATCCACATACTTATTTTTACCTTTTACATATATTTAATAATTTCATGTCGTCAGGTCGAATGAATTGAATAAGATTATAGATAAAAATTAGCAAAAGTATGTAAGAGGTAAAAAGAGATGGATAAATAGCACCACCCAATTCGAAATGATACTGGTTGTTCAGGTATGAGAGTGATATGATATTGAATGAGCAATTCGATACCGGTTGTTTAGGTATGAGATTAATCTAATACATAATTGTTCCAATATGAAATAATTGATTGTAATGCAAATTTTAATGCATAGTCCTTAACTTAAGAGATGTGAACAAAGAGAATAATACTTAACATTATATGTCACTTTCTTGACAGTGCCCTTGAAAGATTATTGACATTCAACATTCAAGATAATCTTTCTTTCTTAGCAAGTTAAAGTTTGAGCTCTTATGAAGTATTTAGGTAATTCACAAGAGATTGGTGTTCAACCACAAAGGACCCCAAAGCTTGATGTGACAACCCAAATTTAGACCTCTTTTCAGAGGAAGATGATCTTCTCCTGATTCACTTTGTAGGGATTTTAGGAATCCTTACATCCTAACCGTTCATCGACATCGTGTGGTTAGTTTTCATCAGATACTATTCGTGTTTAATTTTAAATAAAAAAAGTCAAATAATTTATAACCACACAATGCACGATAAATTATTAAGATATGAGAATTCCTAGGATCCTCACAATTTGAATATGGATGGGATCCAAACCCCTTTTTGGAAGCCACAAATGTAGATGGGATTCCATGTCATCGCTCTCATGGATAAGATAGGAAGATAAACATGGATTTTAAAAGATAAAGTTAAATATTTACACAAAAGAACAAAAGTTTGGAATATAAACTTCTCTTCAAAGAAGGCGTTGTTAAGGCCCTCATTTAAAAAATTTATGAGGTCTTTTTACATATGAGCTTTCAAATTATTCTTATATAGATTAATCTATCAGCTTAAATAATCTATGTTACACTTAAATATAATAATTATGCAAAATGATTAAATTAAAAAAAAATCCCACATGAAACCTTCTGTCTTCATCCTCTACTATCTTTCTCCTCTAAATCCCCTTCATCTCTCTATCTTTCTTCCTATCGTTCACTCCCCTTCTCTCCTCTTAAATTTTTTATTTTTTTCTTTTCGCGTATGAAAAAGGAAGAGGGACTTGGTTCAAAATCTATGTCTATAAAGCAACAAGCGGTTGTGGAGACACATATATCTTGCAAATAAGGAAACATAAAATTCATTGATGCACATGCATTAAAAAAAATTGCAAGTCGAGCATAGCAGACTTGATTAAAGGCTGGTTTGGTATTGCTGTACTTTGAAAAAAAGATGTTGTGAGAATAAGCGGCTGTGCTGTGAGAATAAGTGGTTGTGAAATAAATCAGCAGAGTGTTTGGTAAACTTTTTTTGTAAAAGTGCTTTTGGAAACAAAAAAAGCAGTCTGATAGTGGGTCTTTTCATTAAAGGAGCATTGTAGCTCTGTGTGCTTTGAAAAAAAAGCCAGTTTTCCAAAGCTGCAAATAGCAGCTTCATCTTTTTCCTTTGATTTCAGCTTATTCTCACAGCAGCTTCCAAAATAAGCCTTTTTTTTCAGTTTACCAAACACCTAAAACCCTTACAGCTTTTTTTCATGGGTGCTTTTTTTTTTTAAGCACTTCACTCCCAAACCACCCCTAAAAAGGCCTTCGTGATGGAGATACCGAGATAGCATGCAAGAAGGGTAATTATATATTAATTCACATTGTGATTTAGTAATACAGTCTAGTGGAATTCATTCTCACTTATAAGTGAAAGGTTTTAAGTTCGAATCTTAAGAATAGCGAGTTCGCAGCCAATTTATTTATTTTTGATCAATTCACATCGGCTATAACACTCATTTATTTAATACAATTCACATCGGCTATAACACTTATCTCTACTAATTAATAAAACACTCAGTCAACCAAAATTCTATGAAATTACCAGTTTAACCCTCTAATTAAAACAGAACATGAATAAGAAATATAGGGCAGAAATGTAATTTCACACAACCAAATTTTATTGTTTGTTTTTTTCAAAGCATCACCTACATGTAATCCTAACTTGTCTCTAATTAAATATAAAAATAAAAAAAATTTCTACTCCCCCATTCTCTATCACTCTTTTCATCTCTCCTTCTATTTCAAAAACAAAAATAAAAAAATTTCTCACACACTTTGTGTGTGCCCATATGCTAGTATTTATTTAATACAATCATCATCTCTATAGTCAGATGATGATTGTATGAGATATATATATTCACATGTATTCGCTAGCACAAGAAGACTAGCTATATATTAGTTCACTTTGTCAATCTAGTAATACTATCTAGTGGAATTTCTCCTCACTTTTAAGTGAAATGTATTATGTTCGAATCTTATAAATCACAAGTTGGCAACCAATTTATTTATTTATAATCAATAATTGATCAAAAAACTTAAAAAGCTGAAAAGAAAAGAATCTCATTCTTACAAAAGTGAGCACAAGTGCGTGAGTAACTTTCAACCGGTGATGGATAATTAACTAACAAAATATCAACGATTAACATCCACCTACGGAGACTCACTAGCACAGATCTCAAACAAAAAGCATGATCACGAAACGCATCATGTTATCTATTTTGGGAACCGATATTATGCTCAAGGGCTCACTTCAAGGAACAAAAGCTGTGACATTGCTTGTTAGTCAAGGGTTTTCTAAGGTAAAACAGTGTATGGAATGATGCACCCGTGTTTGAACAGTTAAAATCTGGCCATGCAAATCCAGCCGTCTAATACACCACGCACACCGGGTGCATCATAGAATTTCTTGTTAGTCAAGTATTTAGAAGGGTGCTAGTGATGAAAATAATCAAAGAATCAAATTGTGAATAAACATATAATATAGGAGGTTTTTCCCTCAAGGTCTTTTTGCTGCATACTTTTTATTGAACTGTCTGCGAAACTGGGAAACAATACAAAGGCAAAAAACACGAACCAATATCTTCAAGAGAACTACTCTCACCCAAAACCTTATGAAACTACTGACTACAATCGGAAAGCAGCACCCAGGACGCATATGATACATGAAGCCCGTCATCAGCTTCGTAGAACTGGTAAAAACAAAAGCCTTTTTTCATTCAGATACTGATGCGCTCTTTATGAATACATCGAGACATCAGGCAACCTAATCACAAGTTAATAAAAAAACTGAAAGTAGCATTGAAGTTTCTGTCACATACAAACCGAGAGCATCAATGTCATCCTAACCGGTCTGAACAGAAGGCACGGAAGCTGGCATCGCATCTTCAAGTTTTACTCTGGCACCAATGGAGCCGTCAGAAGCAGGACTAGCTCTTTCAGAAAGGGTATTAGCTTCTTTACTGCCCTCATCCAAGCGGACAACTTGAGCAAAACTCTTGGACATGTGCTTGATGTAATCACTGGGAATTTGAACAGTATTTTTGTGCTCATTTTCTCCAGCCACACCGACAGCAATCAGGCTGGCTTGCTGTCTGGCCTTCCGCTCTTGCATTGCTTTCTGCCGGTCTTCATAAAATTCAAAGTCATCTAGAATCGACATCTCTGTTTCATAATTCTTGAAGATATTCAACATCTCAATTCCCTGCTCCAATTTCACCTGCACACATGGGAGCAAAACCAGGGCTTGTAAGCATAAGTACAAAGACTAGCCAAAATACAACGTGCTTCACGATTTCTAATCTATATCTTAAAATTTTGTTTTCCATCAAACTCAAATGAATAACATAGATCACATGCTAAGCACTCGAATAACTTCCGTATGGTCATCTCCTTAACATAGAACAAGTAAAACTGAACAAAAGGGGAAACAGGAGGACAAAGCCTACAAATGATTCATATTAAGTAAGGAAAATAAGAGGAAACAAGATGAAAATTCAGACTCAACACCATGAAATTACACAAAAAGCATCGGTGGTGCATCTAACAGTATTTTAGGAGGCATTATGAGCATCAGAAAAAACAAAGACCTTCCGCACTAAAGATCACATCTACCTAATTAGTTATAGTCCATAAGCAGGCAATGACAGAAAGACCAATAACAGACAGAAGCTCAGTCAAGCTACTATAAGTATTCTAACAAAAACTAAATATTTAGCTTTCCCCTGGTAATGGATATTGTTTTTACGAACTGGATGCAATATATTTCCTATATTATAAAAAGTCTTGTTCCCAAATTGTCACCTCTTGAGTATCTCGGCTGTTAGTTACAGGCTTGTTGTCATTATTTTCAAGAATGATGTGACGAAACTGACTATTGGGGACATCTTTAATCATATGCCACTTCACAGGGAACTGGCCACTCCATTTGTCTTGCTGCCAGTAATCCAGACTCTTGTCAAAATCAACAGGTCCAATCATTTCAGCCACCCCACAGAACTGAGCACTAGCATTCACCTGGTATTATGAAGTACAGCAATGTAAGGGAAAACTGGGCATCAAGGATGAAACAGAAAGAATAAGAAACGGAAAAGGAAGAAATCATGTAGCATATGTTACTTATCTTGTGAACATCACCAAAAAGATCTTATTTGAAGAAAAGATTGTATAATTACCGAAAAGAAGAGAAAAATTGGGCAGCTATCATGCATCTCCTTAGCTTCACGATATGCAGCATCCAACTTTTTGTTACCGTTTGGTGTGCTGGCCCAGACACCATATTTGATGCTCTTGTGAACATTATCTTCACTGTATGACTTGATAATGAAGAACTTAGCATCTTTGTACTCTGTTACAAAATCAGGCCTGTTGAATGATTCATCAAGGACCTTGTTTGTAGAAGCATTATGTTTGGTGTTCTCCACAGAGCTATCAGCCATGATTTGACTCTTTGGCTTTGAGGCCCTCGGGCCCCGATTCTGCTCACAAAGAATATCAAGGGGGGCATTGCAACTGCATATAGGACCGCTGCCCCTCACATGCCGCTTGCTATTTTCTAATGATAGAAAGCCACGATTGTTAGCTCCAAAGCTAGAAAACGATGCACTTCCAAGGCCAGATCCCTGATTATAACCACTGGGCATGTAGCCTCTGTTATAAGAGTTTGAACCAGATCCAAACCCATACATAGACCTTTGTTGTTGAGAAGCCTGTCGAAAAACGACTATTCATTAATACTAGAATCCATGAGTCTAATTAAATTCAGCAAGTTCCAGATGATGGTGTAAATGACAATCAACTCACGTCCCACGATATATAGGCTGGCATCATTTCCAAGATAGTGATTCATAAAAGATAAGCCAAAGTTGCATTACACCAAAAATGGAAGATGACAGTAACCTAATGATCTACACCTGAACTCCAATATTGGTAGATACCCATGGTTACTAAACCCAATGATTCCTCAATATAGATATTTAACCAGCTCAACAAACTATACAGCATTCTTCGTTGCCATTGAAATAAATTAAAATGTCTTGATTTGGATAACATTGAATCCTATGATGGACTTTGAGTCATTGTGTCCAGTATTTTACTAATAAACATTGCGCTGCTGCAATCAGTTTTCCTTGCAATACATAGAAATACCAACGGCAAAGATTCTAATTATGGTGCATTGCAAAGACTAATATTTAATAAACATGATTTACAAAAATACAAAATCTTGATGCAAGGAGAAGCAGAGAGTAAACAACTTAAGAACAGGGGTGAACAAGGTAGCACATGTGACAGTACGAGTCAAAAGCAGCTTGAAGAAACTGTTAAAAGGAAAGCGGGAGGTGAGAGAGGGAAGGAGAGAGTAGAATATATATTTCCTGAACTTTGACTTCCATATGACAAAGTGGAAATAATATTTTGAGCAAAAGTACATAATATAACATTTTCTGCAAAATATATGCAAGTTCCTTCCTCCAAGATTTGATGGAAGAGAAGAAACCAGAAATCAGTTTCAAAAACATTGTTGAAACAGGATTGAAGAGAAAAAATAACCAATGAGATTTCAAAAGATCATAATTAAAGACATGCACAGGTACGAGAACATACCATGCCAACATTCTGCCCATATGAGCCCAGTGGGCCAATTGGCTGTGGAGACACTGATGGCGATAAGGGAGACCTGTGCCTGTCTGAGGGTTTTGGCCAGTCTGACAAAAGACCTCCAGATCTAAATCCATCAAATCCTTGCTGCAAGTCATGAAAACCATGACTACCAGGATTTCCAGGAAAATTGCCTCTACCAAAAGATCCCACTGGAGGATGATAACCAGGCCTTGGTCCAAAAAGCATATTGTCACCTTGTTGGTCGATATTAACTAAGGTGGTGAGCTCTGGTTGTGAAACTGTAGTAGGTGAGGTAATATATTGCATGCTAGGAGGACCAAGCTGCTGATAATAAGGCGGTCCCGAAAATGGGTATTGCTGGGGGGAATATAACTGGGCATCTCCACCTACGGATGGCATTGGTGTTGTAACCGGGGAGTAAGGCCCATACGGCATTTGTGGATTGTAGCCATATCCAGAATGAAAGACTAAAGAAGGATTCTCATTGTAGACACCCTAATCAAGATTGAAAATACACGAAAATTACAATTAGTTAACCTGAAAGAAAGAAACGTATATACATGAATGACGATGCATAAAGATACACTCACAGGAGAATTAATCTCCAATCCTTCGGTGTTGATGTATGGAGAATATTCGTCCCACTCACCAGTTCCATTTTCATAACCTACATCACAGATGATAACATTGTATCTATACTTACATTCTATGAGAGCAACAAAAAACATAACTAAAGACTACAAAGGACTACTTTACAATTTATTTTTCCTTATATGACATGTCAAAAACTATCCCTCTCTAGAACTATAGTTAAAAATCCATTTATGAATACAAGCCTCCAAGACAGTATCGAGTACCGACCAAAGAAAAAGAATACTAGGTCAGCTACAAATGTATAAAATTTGGAATTTATATTCCAACCTCACAGCTGAAGCCACATTTTGATTGGATTACTAAACACAAAAAAGGGAAAAAAAATTCCTTCCTGATGGAGGTATTCCACTGTAATGTTGAAAAGGCCAACAAACAGTGAAGCGTATTTTCAGACTCAACCCAGCTGTGAACAGCTCATTTCCATGGCAGCGCATCCCGACCCAGATGAATAAAAGACTAACCTCTATAGTAGAAGGGCTGGGCCTGAGGGGCATAAACATTAGGTGGGAAAACAGTATGATCTCCACCTGAACCAAAAGGACCTGATTGACCTGCTGCCTCCCTTGGAAGACCTATGGTGGCAGCATCTGGAGAAGGATTAGGAGAAACTGACCTCTCATTTTTTGAGACATGGGGCTGATAACAGATAAACAAACGAAAGTTGTCATGCACGAGGGAGTAAAGAGAAAGAATTGAATTTAAATTACAAAGAACTGGCAATGGATCAGAAGAGTATCGTGTTGGACTCACAACTACCTGCTCCTTCATGCTATCTGGTTCAGCAGGTTTCTCTTCTGCATCCATGATCAGTATGCTCAGTGACTTAGTAGAGTCTTAGAAACATAGGGAGTACAAATTATTGACCAACCAAAGCAAAATTCGGGGATAGGAAAACTTGAAGCTATGAATATGTGCGCGCATATCCACGCGTGCACACCTACCCACACATGATAAATAGAAGTACATGAATATATTTCATAATCATGTCCACATCATTAGGTTCAAATAAAAAACACGAAATTTTGAGCTACCCACTCGTATTGAAAAAAGTCAAAAACAAAAACAGAGATAAAGATCCCAACTTCACAAAAGCTGCCATAGATATGATCCTAACTGCTCAAACTATAAACAATGAAATTCATGGAACAGGAAATGTTTTTGGATACACAATGAAGCACGATGTCCAGCTGTAATTATTTCAAGAGAGCTTCTAGCGATAACCCAAATTGCAAAAAGAACTAAAAATAAAATTTTCATGAATTTTATAATGAAAAGAAAAATAAACAAAAACTTTGGACTAAAAGGACTCATTTTCTTTCATCTTATAAAAATCTTGAACTTTAAAAATTCATCCACCTCCTACTATTAGGAACAACGGCTTTTCTTTTCAATCTGCCTCACCGCAGTCCCCAGTAAACCAGACCATGGCGATACACATATAAAGACTACAATGACGAGAAATGAAACCACACGGTAGGATTAGCAGAAGCGTGAAGCCCTATTACCTATATAACTTTTGTTCAGAAAAGGTACATTTTTGCCATATCAAAGAGAGGCTTCTTCACAAAACCCGAGTCTGAAAGTAGTTTATACTTTATACACATGATATATAAATTTGATTGCACAACCACTGTACAGTCCCTAGTATACTTTTTGTTGACAGCAACTTCAGAAATGAATATCAAAATGATTCCTATAACCCAAAAATGATCACTAAAACTGTATCTTCACTGCATACATGCATGAATAAATTGATCCGTAATTCCGTATAGTATTCGGACTAAACTATGACTGAACTCGATGCAACACATTCACACGATCCAACACATCATCAATAAATGACCTCAAACACAAAAATCGAAACACGAAAACAGAATATGAACAATCAATGCTTACAACAATTCTGTCATGACAATACACAGATACTACTAGATCTCCAATCCCAGACACTCCTCAGCCTACCAGCAAAGCCAGATCAGGACACAGTTCTACAAACCAAGCCAATCACAGATGCCAAAATTCCCACGGCAAAAATCACTAAAACTCGAAATCCCCAACAGAAATACCAAAAAACTCACCAATTCATTGACTTTACATACAAATCAAAGAAAAACAAACAAACCCATCTGAGGAAATGATCAACAAAAACAACCCAGATTTAAAAAAAAAAAAAAAAACAATAACATGATCGAAATTCAAGAGGCAGAATTAAGCAAAGAGAATAAAAAGGTAGATTATTTATGATATGGGATTGTTGGGATTGACGTACCGGAAGTACGATCTGGAGCCTGCGGTTGGTTTGCCGCCATGAATCTCAAGCAAAGATCTTCAATTTTCAAGGAGACAGCACCACGCACGAGAATCCAAGCAGGAGGTACAGTATCTACCTATATACATCTATATATGTATATATTTTTTACCTCTCTCTCATCTAGTTACAAGACATAATAACAATATTATGATTATTTTATTTTATTAAAAAGTAAAATTATATTTGTTTTATAACGTACGCCATGTTTATCCTGCAGATACAAGAAGTTTCTCGCTATGGTTTTTTGCTTTTTTATTGGATTTTAGTTTTATTTATTTATTGGTAAAATTGGAGAAAAAAAAAAGAAGGAAAATGCGGGCGTGGAAGTCACTGAAATGGTAAAATTGTGGGGAAAGCCAAAGGAAGAGTGAGGTGCCCAGAAAGAGAAATGTGCACATGTAATCCTGCACACTGTGAGGACTGACTCACTTTACTTCTCTAGGGCTGTTTGGTCATTCAAAAATATGTTCAAATATAGTTTTAGGACATTAATTGAAGCGAATACTTTTCAATTCTCAATTATTGAAATGATGAAGTCGATTGTGTCAAATTTTTATTGGTATGTCGTCGATGTTTTTATTTTTATATTTTTTTTGTGTCGAGAATTAAATATTATTAAAGATGAATTTGAATGTTTATTGGTATGTCGTCAATGAGTAATCAAAATATAGTTTTAATCAATTGAGCTATTGTTATTATTTTTTTTATCTAATCATTCCATTTTTCAAGAAAAAGTTGGTCAAAATGATCAGTTCTTCAATATATGGTTGATAATGGATTATCATGTCGTAAGTATTTAATTATTAAGACATTGTTATTTGATTTCGATGAGTTCAACAATTGAGTTACGTAAAAGGAAAAAAAACAAAAAAACCATATGAGGCATTCTTCCAAATGTATTGATTGTTCCCAAGCGGCCCTTGTGATTTGGTAGCAGTGTAGCAAGTACACATGAGATCCCACAAAGCTGTGTTAACCATGTTCCTGTAAAAGGATTAGGATTCTTTTCCCTTCTCTTTTCATCCCCTCCTCTCACATTCTCTTGTTTTGTCTTTCTCTTGCTATAAAAAATTAATATAAGATATTGATATGACTTAATCGTGACCGTTCAAATAAGAGGGAAGGGAAGGGAAGGAAATAAAAGAGGGGAGAGAATCCTACTCCCCTGTAAAATGCTCTATTTCCCTTCTCTTACTCACAATCCTTCAATTGATGCAACCAAAGACAAAAACTGGGTACTCCTGCAGGTCTCTCTTTCTCTCTTGAAACCGATATTTAGTCCATATGGCGTTATTGTTGAAGAGTTGCTCGCTAAGTGTTTATAACGTACATCGTTTGTTAGAGAGGATTTGGCTTGAGTAAGACTATTCACTATATTGAAGACATTTTAAAGGAGTAAATAGATGACAACTTTCTTATTGGGTAGGTTTCTTCATGAGTAACCTTCCACCGGACAAAATCATACAATTGTCATCTATTTCCTCCTTTAAAATGTCTTCAATGTAGTGAATAGTTCTACCCAAGCAAATCCTCTCTATCAAACGAGGTCTCACTATCCAATAATGACTAACACAAGGTGAAATGGAGGACATGAGAGAATCTCCTCTCGAGGAGATTCTTGAACACAACCGGATATATGAGAGAGAGAGAGAGAGAGAGAGAGAGAGAGAGAGAGAGAGAGAGAGAGAGAGAGAGAGAGAGAGAGAGAGAGAGAGAGAGAGAGAGAGAGAGAGAAAGATGATACATGCCCCGGTTGTGTGGTAAAATCTCTCATGATTTCAACTTCTTGAGTCTGTAAAACTAATTCTCCATCAAATTGTGGGGCATTGAAGATTGTTGTGATATTTCGAAAGTGATTCAGATATCAAAAGTTGTGAGAAAAATGCCTCAATAGACAGACTTAAGCCTTCTCAGAATCTCATATGACAAGTTGACTTGCCTACACCCTCTAGATGCCATGGTAGTGTCCCGATCCAATCATACAATCTCATTTATTTTTACTTCCGCACATGGCATTGTATCATTGGTCCAAGAGTTCGACATTTTCTGCCCAACCTTTCAGTTTTTAAATTAGAAATGCAATATACTCACTTTAAGATGTTTAAGGAACACAGTTTGCTTCAAGGAAAGAAAAAGTTACAACTGCTGCTGCTAAATTATTCACAAGCTGCATTTGGGAATGAAAGAATCCTTGCCTAATTTCTTCTTTCGTGTCTATCAAATCGACACTGTAAAACATCTACTGTATGCGGTATGTTCTTACAAATGCATTTACTGCCTTTGAGTCTTTGAATCCGATATAGTATCGCTCAATTCAAGGCCCTTGGTTTCAAACGGGAAGAGCAACACGCATATCCCCGAAAGAAAAATTATAATCTCAAACAGCAGAATGGAAGCTGTTTGATGGCATCCATGCACCAAACCTACTGCCACAAGAGGGCATAACATTCCACCTATTCTTCCCATTGCACTTGCGATTCCAACACCAGTTGTTCGGACTGAGGTTGGGTATATCTAGAGTTCAAACCAAATAAATAAAGATCAAAACCCCGGCATAAGTTCTAAATGATTTTCATGGACAAAAATTCATACAACCAGAAGACTCAGAATGTGAATATTCAAACAAGGTTCTTCACAAAATGATTTCTTAGACGCGGAGTTCTTTCATATGATAAACAATGAGATCATTTTGTATTAACATTTATGAATGTGATGAAGAATATAGAGGTTCCGTGTATGTGCTGGATGTCAAACAAAATCCAAGTTCATTTGAATAATAAAAATCCCAGACAATATGCATTGAACGAAAGCATGGACTAGTTGCGGGCTTAAGAATCAATTTTCGTGTTTGTGTCCTCTTGAAATGATGAATGCATTAACAAATTACCTCTGGGGCATATATGTAGATTATCGTGAAGGACCCTGTGATGCATATGCGAGCTCCAAACAGAAGGATAGTGGTCAAGCCCTGAGACTGATGGACTACCAAGGGGAGTAGAAAAATGCAGCATAGGAAGAACATGGATGACATTGAAAGCTTACGACCCAGTTTATCGACCGTAGCAGCAGATATGAGGAGCCCAGGGAACTCTTCATTTCCAAACAAAGTTAAATGTGAGTCAACCAATTTCTAGAACTACAAAAACACTTTCAATTATTAAACAAAAAATACTGAAATATGCAGATAAATGTACCTGCAATACTAGTGATGAAAACATCTCTATAGCTAGTATCCATCGCTTTATCCGACTGTATTGGACCCGGTGTACATGTACTGTGTCTGCTGCTCAACTCAGTTGTCAGAAGCACCAGGCCGTAATATGAAAAAGCATTCCCAAAGAATACTACCCATAAGAGCAGGGTTGATCTGATTAATTTTGGGGAAAGAAGCGTTAACAGTGAAGAGATGCCCCCCACGTTAGAATCCATCTCCTTAGGAGTTGGATCTTCTTTATCTGTCGGTGAGATCAAACGTGTAGCTTCTGATGGAGTACTATTTTCAGGTAACTCAATTTTCAAATCAGAAACAAGATTCCCCGAAGGGAGTTTCGTTCCATTCATTCTTGCTACTTTCTCCAAAATATTGATTGCCTCAGTTGTTCTACCTTTTAAGCACAAATATCTCGGTGATTCAGGTGCAACCCAATAGAATATGAGGAGAAGCGATGAAGGGAGTGAAGACAAGGCAAGTAGCCACCTCCAACCAAAGTTTGGCATGACAAGCTGCAAAGAACACAACATAAGTATATGAAGGTACCAACCTTATATTCTCATTACACATGCAGCACTGCAAACGCAAAACAAGGAAAAATTAAAATTATCTGCAGTCGAATATGTAAGGTGAATAAGGAAGTGACTCCTAATGTTTTTTGTGTTCATCGTATCCAGTTGACACGACTGCTAAAAATTAGGCAGTATTGATGCCAAAATTCCATGACTTCCAATATGTAGGGATGAAACACTGACAAAATAATGAAATATACAAAAACGAAAAACCGAAAGGGGCGGATTCAAATCTAGAAAACTTAAACGATTACGAAGAAAGTACTCAAAAACATACCCACGCAAGTGAAGCCTCAAGAATTGTTCCAACAGTCCAAAAAGCTGAAAAAATAACCATCCAGGTACCTCTGTTAGGAGCAGGAATGAACTCCAGAAACCAGGATGAGAGTACAGGGCCACCTCCCAAACCAACACCAACTATGCAACGAAGGACGAGCAAGGATGTATAATTGGGGGAAAGAGCACTCAGAAAACCAGCTCCAGAAGTAACTATGGCTGTAATGAGGAATCCTTTCCTGGAGGAATAGAAGTTTAACAAAAAGATAAAAAAAAGAACCAGTACAATTGTTAAACTTGGAAATTAGGTGCATTCAAACATTGGAAAGGCAAAAAGAGCCAAATCTGCATCAATGAAGATAGAGAAAGAAAACTACAGTTGATAAAATGTGCAGGTACCAGAGAAATAGCATTGCTTTCACTACTAAAAGATGCAGGTTGTGCGTGCGCAGTACAAGGCATCTCAATGATGTACATCCGTCAGAATATTTAGAGGAAAGAATCATAAGAAAAGATTGTACAAAAGTCCGAATTACAAAAAAAAAAATTTGTCATCATTCTTGTACAATGTATTTATACATGATCCAGACTATCTGAATTAGCCAAAGAGAAGACAAAAAAAGGAAACAAGAAAGTGCCCACCTACGTCCATATTTGTCAGAAACTATGCCCCACGAGTAAGCTCCGACTAGCGTTCCAACAAAAACCACACTGGTTATTAAACTTTCTTGTTCAGACGAAAGACCCCAAGCAGACTGAACCGCTGGTCCAACAAAAGAGAGTAGCATCATCTCCATGGCTTCTGAGACCCAACCCATGCCGGCATATGCAAGCACAAGAATTTGGAACTTTCCAAACCCCATGGCCACAAGAGCCTCGTCAACAGTGTACTTCGGGCTTCCATCTGCCATCTACAGGTTTGAGACGACAAAACTATTTCACCTGGTCAGATTACACACATAATTCCTAGTGCCATGTGGTCATATAAGAACGATATTTTTCTACGAACGACTACCAGAAATTTTACAACTTCGAAGTAACTTATTCATAAACCATAAATAGTTGCAGGCACTACTCATAAACAATGTTCACATGGAAAAACCGACTGTGAAGGAGAAGAACTTATATGCCACTAGGAAGCTAAAGTCGATATCCCAAACCAATCATGGGATGGGATGACGTGTGAGAATGTTAGAATACATGACGACACATGATAGGTTTGAGATACAGCCAACTTGACATCCCGGATGCATGTTAGTCTCTCTCATTGCGAATATAACCACTTATCTGGGAACACAGAAAATATAACCACTTATAAGGAATTAAAATTATCCAATTGAAGTTTTTATCTTAGACAAGTTTCTGCAGGTCCGCTCTAACTCTTAACTTTCTCCAAATAATCCCAAAAAAAATGGAAACAATATTAAACAAAAGCATATGTAAAGGAAAACTTGGAAAATTAAAAACTAACCTGCAATGTTGAAAGAAAGATCTTCCAGTTCTGTTCTGAATAATCAGCTCAAATTCTAGATTCCCTCAAGTTTTCATTTTTGTGTGAAATTCTGAGAACTTAATGAATTGGGAAATTGTGCAGAACGAAAAATAGAGAGGAAGAATGACAAAAGGATATTGATTTTCTGGTGTTGTGGGAGTTTGGTGACTTGTTCGGCTTCCCGCTTCCATCTAACATTCTAACTCACCTCTCTCTCTCTCCGACCTATGATATGACCCTTTTTGTCTTTTTCATTATTTTAATGTTAAACTGTTAAACACTCGATTAAATTCTTATTTATAATAAAGTAATACAAAATGCTGATGTGGAAATAAGTGAAAGGACTTTAATAAAAACTTTGGAAGACACAAGGTTTCAGTCAAGAAAATGTCGTCATCAAGGATTGAAACCTAATTTTTCTTTCTTTTAATCACTTGTTTGTTACAGTTAAAGGCTAAAAGAGAATGATTAGGCCAACAATTCAAAAACAAAATCTAATTGACTGGTTTAATTCACATATGCAAATTTTTTATTAAGTTTTGTTTGTGTAAAATGTGATGATCCATACATACAGCTAATGCTTATGCATAAAAAAATAAAAATAAAATTCGATTCGTGTTTTAATTTTAATGACATCATTGCCTTGGAGACTTTCGGTTTTCTTAGCTGAACTGTCAAGCTTTGTTATCCTCCATATGGGTAAAGATTTATCAAATTTTTAAGGAGAGTACTGAAGTGTTCACTATTTGGCTTGTTATTGTGTCGTTCACCTTGGGGTTCATTAGGGGATATGCCCTTCTTGTGTTTCTTGTAGGAAATCACAGTATCTCGAGGATTGAACTGTAATGTCGTTAGACAATTGATGACTGCGGTAGTGCCAAAGAGAAATAGCACCAAAGGGAATAAGAGAATTGATTTTACGTTGGAAGATTTGTCTAGAGAAATGAATCCTCCTTTTATAGACTTCATCATACCCTTCTAGAGAGTTGTGAGACTTTTCTGAATTGTCTTATCATTTCATGACAAGACACGTCACTTATGGAAAGATTATAACCATATGTTAAAGCATTACCTCTTATCACACCCTTGATTATGTGTATATTAGTACACACCAATCTTGTGGTGCACTTTTATACATCAAATACAAACGTATGGTAAAGCCAACATCTATGCCTGCAGTATTATCTTGACGACTAATATGTGTTTGATATGCCTGCAATATTATTGTTCAGTTTGGTTTTAACTCTTCTGAACTAATTGAAATCGCAGCTCACTCTCCACTTGGACAATTTCTGTTACACTTCCCATCCTTCCTTTTCTCCAATGATCAAATTTGGAAGCGCAACTCAACAAATAGTGATTTTATTTGAGCACTTATAGGTACTTATTGCTTACACATATTTGACCGTTATTTTTTATTTAATGGCCCCCAGTAACTTAAGCATAAGCGTTGAATTAAATTCAACAATCTAATACATGTTGGCTTGAGTGCCTATAGGTACTCAAGAAAAATTGAATCTGTGTTGGTTTTGGATAGTTGTTCTGTAAATTATTTCAACAAAAAATATCATGTTTGCTTCTTAAATCAGTAATCAACTTTGTGCCCCATCTAGGCCCAAAGATATTTGGTCTGCCTAAACGTAGGTCTATGAACCCAGGAAGCAAAGCAATACCAGAAAAAAGTTATAGCCAAAGAACCATCAGAGTGACCACACATCCAACCACAGAAAAAGTTAGGAGAAAAGGACCTACTGGTCCTATTTATGAAGAAGTTTTAACGAAACACATCTGATACTGTTTATTTTTAACAAAAATGATATTTTTACTCTAAAAATTCACTCATGGTACTATTCACTTACAACATTTTTTTGTCATTTTGATTAAAACTCAAAGTTTTCAAACTCTTTTAATTAGTTTTCCTTATTTATAAAGGAAAACTAACGAAAAGTCTAAAAAAACTTCATTTTTAATGAAAAGCTCTTTTTGAAGGTATAGTGAATAGTATCAGGGAAAGTTATAAATGTGATTTTTCGTTAAAAGTGAACAGTACCGGGAGTGTTTTGTTAAAACTCCCTATTTATAATTGAGATGAATGGCCAATCCTAAGCTCCATGAGGCAACACTGTTCTCAAGCTATACGAATTTCCTCATCCCCCTAACCTTTTGTTCTTTCACTTTTCACAAATCTAGTGGATGTAGTAGCTCTCTCAATTTACAATCTATACCGCTAGTACCACCGAGTGCAGCACGGACTTGGATTCTCTGCCCTCCCAATTCGGTGCCCTCCCCTTGCCCTCCTATTTGTATGGTCACGGTTAAGCCACGTCAATATTTTATATTACTATTTTTTTTTGTCTTATTATTTTTATAAAAAACAATATAAAATGTTAGCATGGATTAACCGTGACCACACAAAACAGGAGGGCACGGGAAGGGTACCGAAATGGGAGGGCAGAGAATCCAAGTCCGTGCAGCACATAGTGGGACTGTCAGTGACGTAAACTAAAATAATTGCAACAGCCAAAATCTCATGTCTATTCATGCATTTGGTTATTAGACCACTAATTACAGAATGTTGGGAGGGAGCCAATCATCTGAAAGTGGAATCTAAATCAACCAGTAATCATGTAACTTGTGTAACTATTTGGTGGTTTTTTATTGGTTGGCAGGTTGACAGTGAGTAGCTTGTCACTTGCCACTCTTCTTATAGAACCATCATACACATTGAATCAAATTATGAAGAGGTTTTTCAGTGTGTTTGAAACACGAGCATATATGCTTTTTGTTATAATAACATATGCTGTATTGTCTCGTATTCCTGACACATTGGACAATCTTCAAGTGATGGATTAGGCATTAATCTTCCGTAAATGGTTATGACAAACAGTAATTTTGGAGAAATTGATGTGAATTGTCTCCTTCGGTGTTAGAAAACTCTTTGAACGATCTACACATCTTTTTTTTTTCATTATTATTATTGAAACTGAATCATTTTATGAAAATACAGACATTACACCAGATAAGATTGGTTTAAACTTAAAACATGATTATGTTTTGTCTCTTAAAATAAAAATCAAATTGTACTCATATTATAGTAGATAAAGTCTTAAAGAGAAAGGGACTAATTGTTGTTTAAAAATATGGCACTTGTTGAGAATAGAGATTTTGGCCATTAATTGTTGAAGTGGTAGAGTGTAATCTGTATCTTGATTAAATTAGGGATTAGATTGGATCAGATTAGATTACTTGATGGTATAGGAATTAATGTCTGCAATAACAAACCAAACTATAAAAGATCAAGCATTATGCAACTTGCGTAGAGAACATGCATGTTGATTGATGGCGAAAAACCAAAGCTTCCTTCGAACCATTCGATCATTTGTGCTTATAATTAATCAACCAAGTATTAACGATTATTCAAGAGTTATTAAATAAATAGGGGGTGCTACACACTAAATCTGTGTATTTGATTTGTGCACTAAATGATCTGACACATTCTACACCATATAAATTTTTAGGATTTTTATCACAAATGGTTCCTGGATTGACCTAACTCCTCATTTTAGTCCCTCAATTTCATGCCGCCTCCTGAAATTGGTCGTCGCAAATCAATTGGATCCTTCTGTGCAACATTAATGGAATAATTGACGGAATAGTAACATAAGGACTAAATTGATTTGCGATAACTTATTTTAGGGATGACATTTATTGACTTTGAAATTGAGGGATCAAAATGAAAACTTAAGTCAATTCTAAGAATCATTTGTGATAAAAACTCTAAATTTTTATACAATTATTAATCAAATTTCAAATTTAAGTAAAGTATAAAATTAATTGGTATCACATTATTTGATGCACGAATTTATTATATGCAGCACCACATATTTAAATAAGAAACACTAAATACAAAAATTAGCACTGATGCATGTTTTTGTACTGCTCATAGCCTCATATCATATGCCAGAAACCCTAAATACAAAATGTTTTGCTTTTACTTCTACACAAATTAATTATATTAAGAATGAATATAACTTTCAAACACAAGATCTCGGGTGTAGATATTTTCCGAACATGAAATTAACGTTATTTTGATAAGGATCAGAAGCACAGCTAATTACAATAAAATATGTTTACATAAGCAAGGGTCATTAGAATCCATGGTATAAAATAAAAACTAGTTGCAGAACAAAAATCTTAAAGTACTATGTATGAATTTAATCATTAACAACAAATCAATTAACGTTGGCTACGTCAGGTAGAAGATACAGTCTCTGTTTTTTGGTCAAGGGTAGAAGATACTGCCAAAAACATATGTGGAATCTTACGCTTTTGTGTGCGCTTATTTTTATTAGTCAGAAACATAGAGCTAATAGTAAATTACACATTGATTGGGTCACACAATATCAAATTTGGCATTTGAACAAACACAAAGTAATGATCATTTGGTATATTTTAACCTCCCTATACTTTTATTTAAAAATTTCCTGATGCTAAAAGTAATACGTGAAGTACAAAAATTATGCACTTTGTTCGGTTACGCAGGCATGATACAAAAGAACCAATTCATAAGAGATAGAGTGGCTAAATAGGAGAAATTTTTTATTGTGACCGGAACACGGATGGTACAACATGTGGTTTTATATAAGTGCTGAGAAATATTATTTTTTATGTTATTAACTTTTTAACACACATATCTCACTATTCATGTAATGACACGTGAAGTACTATTCGATGTTCCAATCACATTGAAAAATCTCTTGCTAAATAGGACTTTGTTGACGCTATTACTACATAGTCAACTTGAAAAATTATAACTTGCCTCGATTTTCGGTGTGATTCTTTTGTGGCTATACATATATTTTCTCAAATAAACCGTCTGAGGCTAGTGCATATATATGCATATTAAAGACAATAAAATCCTAAAAAAAAAAAAAGCAGTTGCAGATTGTGAGTGAGCACGTGGTTGATTCTCCTGATATTTAGGGCGTATTTATTTAATTCACTGCATTTTAAGCCATTTCTTTCTGTTTTCTTTAGCGTAGTTTAAGATAAAATATCACTTTTAAACCGAAATAAAAACTAACGGACACCATTTTTTGATGATAATATAAAAGGTGAGAGAATGATTGAAATAGCTAGTAGACCAAGGTGCGTATGAGAAGCCCCACTTCCTAATCTTTAATTGTATCACTGATTAATTAATTGATCTTCTTGTTAAGTTCAAACTACAATTATTTCTAAGAGTAAACTGTCGGTTTACCCCCTGAACTTTCACCTCACTTTCGATTTCCCCCCTGAACTTTTCCATTGGAAAATTAAGGACTCAAACTAATTTTTTTAGCCAATTTGCCCCCTACCGTTAGTTTTTCATATATTCCATCCATATTTCCGTTAAGTGAGACCATGTGCACAACATGTGAGGGTAGTTAAGTTATTTCACTCTTAAAAATGATTAAAAAACTGAAAATAATAAAAAAAGCAAAATTTTCCCTCTATTTTTTCCCGCTAATTCCTATCCTCGATTTTATTTTTCCCTCTCATTCCTATGCATGAGAAATGACATATGGTGTTATTGTCTACCATTTTTATTTTCTCTAACAAATTAATAATTTGACAAATGCTAATGGTGCTATTGTCTCCAAAGCAGTGCATTAATATAAGAAACCCTAGTCTTTTTTATGGACATGTTTCTTATATTAATGCACTGCTTTGGAGACAATAACACTATGAGCATTTGTCAAATTATTAATTTGTTAGAGAAAATAAAAATGGTAGTACATGCTTCAAAAAAAAGATTAACTTAGCTACTTATGAAGACAATAACACCATATGTTATTTCTCATGCATAGGAATGAGAGGGAAAATTAAAATTGAGGATAGGAATTAGCGGGAAAAAATAGAGGGAAAATTATTATTATTATTTATTTTCAGTTTTTAATCATTTTTAAATTGAAATGACTTAACTATCCTCACATGTTATGCACATGGTCTCACTTAACGGAAATATGGATGTAATATATGAAAAACTAACGGTAGGGGGCAAATTGGCTAAAAAAATTAGTTTGAGTCCTTAATTTTCCAATAGAAAAGTTCAGGGGGGAAATCGAAAGTGAGGTGAAAGTTCAGGGGGTAAACCGACAGTTTACCCTTATTTCTAAATTTGCCGTCTAATTGGCTTAGAGGATCTAGTGGGTAACATTTTTATGGAATCTTTAGGTGAAGGTTTCTTTTAGATGCTAATAGAAATGGAATGAGAGATCGACAGGGGTATTTTCAAGCTCGATCACACAAGTATTTCTTTTCGTTTTCCAGGTTATATTTTATTCTTCATGAACCAAACGGAAGAGTTATATAATTTATCTTTTTTTCTTATTTTTAGCTTATTTTAGTGATCTTCAACACAAATGTACACTAAAGGGTGAGGAAAATTTAATCTCGAAACGTAGATAAGATCATATAACCACCAGAACAATCCATTGTTTATGATAATTTTATGGAATGTGACTCTTATTTCCTTTTCTTTTGTTTTTTGTTTTTAATTATTTAGATTGTAATAATCCTTGGTTTTACTTACAGATTTGTTTCTTTGAAATGTAGTCCTGTTCTGAATTTTGTTAAGAGATACTTTTGTTAAACGAGGGCAGTTTTAAGTTGTTTGAAAATCTATCCACAAGGGGTAAGATGAATTCATCCCTATTAAAGCACTTCCACCCCATTAAGGCAATAATTACTCCGTCAATTGGGCAAAGACAATTATAAACTTAGTAAATAATAATTGTCAGAATGCATCTCTACCCGTAAATAAATTGCTCAAGTGTACAAAATTTTTGACTCACACAAATATATTATTAATCCCAATTACGCACCCCAGAATAATACCTATACTAACTAACTTATGTGTCAAAATTCCATTGCCCCGCCTAGAAAAAGTAGGCTGATCTAATTATGTTGAAAGTGTTACATGTGCAAACCCCTTTTTATTGTAAGCTGATAAGAGCAAAGGAATGTTGAAGTCTTTGGCCAGCTTTGGACTCAAACAACTACCCCCGATCACCTCAACTCAACTCATCTATATTCGTAGATATTTCTTTTGCATGATTTGAGAACCAAAAACTAATGCATGCATACACACGTACACAACAGCAGACGCATCCACCAATTTCAAATTTGAATTATCTTTCGACATATATATATATATATATATATATTAAGTGTTTCAATAGTTTTCCCAAAGAAATTATATATAGGATATATGTGAAATCTTGAGTTTGATTTCTCCGCAATGTCTTTGATTTAAAAAAGATCAATTTTTCTTGAATAGTCCCAAACTAGCTATTCAGTAGTTCGAACAAGTTAACGGTGAAAATTAGCTCTAAAAATTGAATGATGAATATTATTTAAAAAGTAGAAGTGTCGATCTACTTGGTAGGCTAAAATACTGAAGACAAACACCAAACAATGACAGGATATGTCGGAGAGAAGTCTGGTGTGCATTGCCAATAAGATAGGACTAATTTAAAGGAGTTTATGTAAAGCAGGTTGCAAAAATTTGTCAAAGAAAGGAAAGAGTTTTAAAAAGTTGATGGAAATGATTAATCATGTCTTCCATTAGGACTATGATTGTCGTATTAAATTTACGAATATGCTATTTATATACTTATTTTTACTTTGTATAGAAATTTTGTTAATTTATATCTTTTTTATTTTCTTCAACTTATTTGATCGGACAAAAATTAAAAAAGATACCCAAAAAGTTAAAAAAAAAGTGCTCGAATATCACATATTTAGATTTATTAGTGCTGCTGTGATAATTACAAAAATGGAATAAATCAAAGGTGACGACATCAAATTGCAACAAGGAACAGACAACCACTTGTTAATTGTGAGAAACTAATTTGTAAATTTGTACGACCTCCAATTGGCGCGTGGACTGCCCTCCCCCTCAAAAAGCGCGTGACCAAGTTCACCATCTTGTCCTCACATGGTCGAACTCAATCATTTACGCAGCCGAACCCAAACAGCAAACAGCAATTGAGGACATTATTTTTTTCAGCCAACTGCAAGCTTAAAGCTTTCATCTTTTAATTTAGAGAGAGAGAGAGAGAGAGAGAGAAAGATTTCAAAACCCAAGTTTCTTTACAAGTTAACGTTGTTGGTTTTACATTGTGAGACATTTATATGTGTGTCTCTCTGAGCCAGCATTTCATTTGCTCTGTTTCAGAAACTTTGGAAGTACAAAGATCTCTCCCCTCCCGCAGGTCCGTATATATTCTTATCCAATCAATCTCTCTCTCTCTTGGTTGTGCTACAACTTTATCTCTTTTCTGTTTCCTATGTCTATGTATGTATCTGTTTGTTTATATCTGTATTTATCTGCTCTTTTTTTTTTTTATATTTTCTGTAAGATTTTCTTTGTGTGAATCTTTTCTAAGTTGGGTTTTTGTAAATTTGGAAAATTTTCATCAAGTTGCTCGCTTTTCTCCGAATCAGTGACTGTTCTTCTTTTTCTCTGGTGAGTCATATGGCTTTCTGTTTAATTAGTATATGAGAGAATATTTTCAAATTACTGACAGCCTATTGCCATGCTATAATGTTTTAATTTCTTCTGATTTTTGAAAATTTTTTCATAGTTTATTTTTTTTTCATGATGAAAACTCAGTTTTAAGATCTTCAAAAAAGTATGAATTAGAGCGAAAACTTTCGCATTCTGACTTGATAGTTGGGTAAATCTGAATCATCCTATGGATTGTGGATAGGCTGTTGAGTTCAATCTTTAATGGTTGATCCTATTCGTTTAGGGAAAAAGGGTATTCATCCTATTTGACAGTTTTAACCTTCTACAAGTGACCAAGGCTAAACATTTTTTCATAAGATATTAGTGATCCCCGGTCGAGGATTCCATGTGCTGTTTTGAATTTTTGCTGGTTTAAGTCGTTGTTTGAATCTTCGGCCAAGGTTAGAGAAATTCTAACTGAGGCTTAAATGAACTCTACGGCATAATTTTTTAATTGAAGTAACGAAATGAATGCAATTTTTTTGTCCTTATGGTATTGCAACAAAAGTTTTTGGTTAAATTCTGCAAATAAGGAGGGAACAACATAAGGGTTTGATATGGCAGAGGGCCATTAGTAAGAGGCACAAAGTTATTTTATTTGATAGTTGTGTGCCCTTAAGAATCATGTGGAGGGATGGCACGAATATTTTGAAATGTTTAAATTGCGAGTGAGAAATGGGGGATATAATCTTTAAGAACTATTTGAATCAAGGAACATTGTAAACGGGAGTCTTTAACTGGTATTTTAGGAAAATTTAACTCAGATGTGGTGATCAATACGCAATTAGTTTTCTGCTCTATACTTGGTGCATTACCTATCAGATGCTATAAAAACAAAAA
The DNA here is from genome assembly GCF_042453785.1 of Malus domestica. Classification (NCBI taxonomy): domain Eukaryota; kingdom Viridiplantae; phylum Streptophyta; class Magnoliopsida; order Rosales; family Rosaceae; genus Malus; species Malus domestica. Next base: position 13,411,651 of record NC_091669.1, read on the forward strand.
AATTGCATTTGCAAGGGTGTTCGTGAACGGTTTTCTGATTTTGTTAGGTTAGTGTGCCATCAGTGACCAAAATGATTGTATGTTTTTGTCATCTTTTTCGTCTTGTTATTAGATGCCATGCCATAATGCTGATCACCTGTTTTGGTGATCTTTCCTGCAGATCTTCTACCTTAGAAGATGGTCTTCCAACTGAGAAGACCATGCTCTATTTATACAACTTACTGGTGCTTTAGATTTGAGTTAGTTCCTTTCGTGTCCGTGTTGGTGGTCTAGTTTCTCCATACAATTAAATGTACCCCAATCACTCGTTCGTGATCCTTTTATTAGTGAAACTAGCATCTGGTGTGGGAGTACTTTATTACCCTGTAGATTGAGTTGAAGAAAACTTCTTATTTGTGGAAATGTAGATTCTTGGTTCTGCTGGCTCCTAGGGTGGAATTTGAACTTAAAACCCTTTGCTTACCATATCTCAACCTTGCTAATCAAGTTGAAGCTTTAATTCTAATTCAGTGTATCTATTCTCAATCTAGATATAGAGATTTCCACCAATAGAAGTCGGCATATTGCACCGCATATTTGATAGATTGATGAAGGTTGGGCTTCCATCTGCAATCATGAGTCACCATGGTGTCATCTCTGTACCACAAAGTGAGACTACCAAAGGAGTCACATCATCATACTGTACTTCTCCTTCCCCGATACATGATTTTTTGGGTAGTGAATCAGAAGGCAGGAGTTTCACGGCCAGTAAATGTTCATCTCCACGAGTGTCTCCTTTCAAACGGGCAGAATCTCTTGGCCCTCCTACTAATATGCGAGGATCTCCTGTTCAACATTCCAAGAGCCCATTTTCACGTTCTTCTGTTTTCTGTACCAGTTTGTATCAGTCTTCTTCATCGAGCTCTGAAACCTCTCGGCAGCTTGGGAAATTTCCATTTCTTCCACATCCTCCAACATACGGCCAGTCCAATTCTGCTGTTGATTCAAAATCACCATTGCTTTTTAGTGAGGATACGAGCAATCAATATGATGACGAACAATCCGAGGATCTCATGAAAGACTTTCTTAATTTGCATGGAGATGCCTCTCATGGAAGCTTCCATGATATTAGTTGTGGAACTGACGCTCTAGCACTTACAGAACAATTAGAGTTACAATTTTTGTCAGATCAACTTGACATAGCTATCACGGACAATGGAGAAAATCCCGGGCTTGATGTAAGTAAAATGTAGTCATCTTTAGTTACATTTTGATCAAACAGGATTTGCTAAAAACTTAGAGATATTACTGGCTTCTAGTTTTAATCACATAAGTTTTGGATATGGATGAACTATAAATGGCTTGTTTTTTAATCAGTTTCGAATTTCTTGGTGATATTTAATATTTATCTTGTCATATATTTACTAGTACTTTTGCCTTCCATTATGTTGTTTTTATAGGAAATATATGAGATTCCTCAAGCCTCACCAAACACAGCTATAGGACTGACATGTAGTAAGGGTTCTTGCGTGACAGCACCACTCGTTGATGCTCTTTCAAGTCACCCCTCTCCTGGGCCAGCCTCTGCACATAGGCCAAGAATGCGATGGACACCTGAGCTCCATGAGCGTTTTATAGAGGCTGTTAACAGGCTTGATGGGGCTGAAAGTAAGTACTGCACCATCTATTCTACTTTCAACTCGGGTTTCGTTCCATTTCAATGGGAGCCCTAGTTGTATATGTTACTCTATTAATCAAATTACAAATTTCTCGGTTACAGAAGTTACCAACATTATTTCGATTTTTATGGAGCACTCACTAGTGTAATTTAAAATGCAGAGGCCACTCCGAAAGGTGTATTAAAGGCTATGAATGTTGAGGGCTTAACCATTTATCATGTGAAAAGTCACTTACAGGTACTCGTCTTTAAGTTTTTGGTGATGTAAGAGTAAAATGTTGTACTTATTTTAGCTATTTGACAGTATATTGTTAATTTCTAATTATCTGCAGAAATACCGGCTTGCCAGGTACATGCCAGAGAAAAAGGAAGGTAAGGAACAGATTTCAAAAGTAAATCATAGCTTTTGTCAAGTCGTAATCTCAGCAATTGAGCTGTGTTTTAGAAGTAAAATTTATTTGCTAGTTGGCTGCAACATGAGAACTGAACTAACCGGGCCCCAATATGATTATGCAGTAGTTGGTTTGAAATCTTTGTTTCTCGAAGGGCTTAGTTTTAGGTTTACCTTGGCTTCAGCGAGTTAGAATGTGATATTGGTTGGTAGTTTCAGTTTGGGGTGTCGATTGATCATGTTTATCAAATGTCACTAGATAGTTTGACAGGATGGTTTTTCAGCTAAATAGAAGATCAGATCTGATTTCCGATAATGCATGTAGCTGAATGTTCATACAAATTGTTGACCTGCACTTTTCTCTTCACTCCTTAGATAAGAAGGCCTCTAACTCTGAAGAAAAGAAAGCTACTTCAACCATTAACGAAAGTGATGGACGTAGAAAAGGGTCAGTATTGCTTCTCATATATATCTAGTTTTCTCAACAGATGTTTGGATATTATTTTGTTCTGTGAAACTTCATCTTTCTTGTCTCAGGAGCATTCCCATCACGGAGGCTCTGCGCCTGCAAATGGAAGTTCAAAAGCAACTGCATGAGCAGCTTGAGGTGAGAGTTCATTTGAAGTTGATCACAGTTGATGTATCCTTTTTTTCTTCTGGCTGCATATCTGTTTCATGGTATACGTAGGTCAGACCTTGAGTCATTTAAAAAAGTTTCGGTTTCGATCTTGTATATCCTGCATCGTAAACATAGGTTCAGAGGGCCCTTCAGCTACGCATAGAGGATCACGCAAAATACTTGCAGAAGATCTTGGAGAATCAACAGAAAGCCGGCAGTGCTTTACTTTCTCCGCAAGTTTTGTCATCTCTCACAACAAATTCCATTCAAGTGTCCGAGCAACAGCCTTCTTCATCATCCTGTGTATCACCCCCACAACTGGCTGAGTCTGACTCATCATCGCATCTATCACTGAAGCATAAAGCTACTGACTGTAGTGACTCTGAGCTGTCGGCGGGCACCAAAAGGCCCCGTCTTGAAGAGAAACCAGATGAGGGTGCAGTCGAAAATCCTCAGTTATAACTGCTTCATCAACACCATTCCTCTAGTCTCAATTCCATTGTTTGTATCATGTATAGAACTTCTGAACTTTTTGTAGCTAAAATTAGCAATTGAATTAATATTGCCTGATTTGTCTCTTGACAGAAAGTAGTAATAAGAGGAAGAGAAAATCAACTTTTTAGTTCAATCATTCTGACAATCAGCTATTTGATTAAAAATCCATTTGTTGCATAAAATGTTGAGACCCTGCTCACGAATTTGCTTTGGAGTGTTGGAGAAATAGGTGTGGGTGCTCCTTAAGAATAGGATGTCTTCCTATGCAGGTGATTTGGATAAAAGGAAGTCTACTGCAGGCTATGTGTTTACTATGGCTAAAGGGCCAGTTTGTTGGAGGTCCATTTTGCAGTCATCTATTGCCTTGTCTACCACAAAGCCTGAATATATGGCAGTTGCTAAAGCTATAAAGGAGGACATTTGGATACATGGACTGATTAGAGATTTAGAGGTTGATCAGAAGCAAGTGGAGTTGCATTGTGATAGTCAGAGTGCCATTTATTTAGATAAGTATCAGGTTCATCATGCGAGGACTAAGCACATAGATGTGCGTTATCACTTTGTTTGTGAAGTTGTTGGTGAAGGGGATATCATTCTCCAGAAGATTCCAACTAAAGACAACCTCGCTTATATGTTTACGAAAGTTGTTGGTGTAGCCAGGTTTGTTCATTGCTTGAACTTGGCTCACATTTTGCCTATATAAAGAAGACGTTGAACAGTAGGAGCTTTGGAGCATTTTGGCTCGGCATGAGTTGTTCTCTTGCTACTTTCGGGAGTGGTTTGTGTTGATTGTTGATTATGTTTGTTTGGCTAATCATTACGCTTTCGGAATTTGGCCAAGGTGAAGATTGTTGAATTGGTGGCCAAATTGTAGTGGGCCACTTCTTGACCCAATAGCCCATTAAGTGGGCCTTTTAATTAACCCATGCGGAAGCCATGTGATGTGGCTAGTAGGGTTTTTAATTGGCAGCAACTGCTGCCCATTTTGTCTGAGTTGCAGCAGAAAACAGAGAGCAGCACAGAGAAGAAAAAGAGCCACTGCCGCAGCCCCATTTCAGAGAAGGAGGAGTTGTTGCTCCTTTCATTGGTTAGCTATCACTCCATCAAAGTTGTATTTGTTGTATTAGTTTTGAGCTTTGTATAAAGAGGAAATTATTCACAATATTTCCTTCTCAATTTTTTTCTTTGGTGAGTGAGAGTTATTGGGTGTATTGGGGTTTTGGGTTGTGAGATTGCCAACACTTTGTAAACTCCCATTTGGTTGATAGTGGATTATTGGGTGAGCTCCTATTGCTCCGAGAACGTACTCCAGTTACACTGACTGTTGAGGAACCTCGTTAAAATCTTGGTGTCTTTTATATTTTGTTCTTGCATTCCATTTGATATATTTCCTGTGAGTTAGATTGAGTTGGTTCGAATTGGTTTGGTGGCACAACAGAGGGGAGTTCATTCCTCCTCGTTAATGCATGAGAGCAAAAAATAAACATGATCACGAAAAAACATACATGATCACGAGAAATACTTGCAGAAGATCTTGAAGGATCAATAGAAGGCCGGCAGTATCTTACTTTCTCCACAAGCCTTGTCATCTCCGAGGACCAATTACATTCATGAGTCGGAACAATAGCCTTCATTATCAGCAGGTGGCCTGATGCATCACCCACACAACCGGGTGAGTCTGACTCAACAGCACCTCGTCACTGAAGCATAAAGCTACTGATTGCAGTGACTCTGACTCATCAGCACCTCATCACTGCAGCATAAAGGCTACTGATTGTAGTGACTCTGAGAAGCCGGCGTGCACCAAAAAGCCCCTCCTTGAAGAAAAACCAGATGACGGGGCGGTGGAGAATCCTCAAGCAATAACTACAGTCACAACACCCACTACCATAAACTTCTTAAGTCTCGTGCATTATTTGTATTGTAGAATCTAAGGATACACAGTTTCTGAATATACCTCTTTCATTTCATTCAATGTTCATAAAATTACAATGGTGCTTCAGTATATACATAGGCAATATACTACTCTCACAATTACAATTATGCCTTGACTAATCTACCAATTTACAAAAGAATTACAACAAACATTTAACTAACTTGATGACTCAATACTTGACTCTTTACAAGCTGAACTTGGATGCATCCAAAGGTGTAAGAGAAAGCTTGGATTGCAAGTACAAGAACCTGGATTTAGACAAGGATTTAGTATGAATATCTGCTAATTGGTCCTGAGTGCACACATATTGGACTTTGAGTAGATTAGCCAGCACCAACTTTCAAATATAATGATAATCAAGTTCAACATGCTTGGTTGAGCATGGAAAACTGGATTGGAGGTGATGAGTCCATATTATACCATATATTTTACCATAATCTTAGTTATAGTTTATTGGTTATTTTGGTAGAATTTTGATACTTTGTTATGTATTTCCAATGTAGGACATTCGATTTTCTCTGGAGCAAAAAGTGATCAAACGGATTAATTTTAGAGTGATTCCAATTGGAGGATGTTCGTGAGTCTTTCAAAATGATTTTACCAAAGTTTCAGATTTTTTTACCAAGCCGTTTGACCGTGGTGATGAAATAAAGACCCAGCGTGCGCACACTTTAGAGAGCTTTGAAGTTTATTTTTAAGGTGTTTTCTATCCTTGTTTTTAATAATATTTTGTTTATGATTGTTAATAACTAATTTCCGTTTGCTAGGGTGAGGCCACAAGCCTTAGCAAGAATATGTAGTTTCTTTTCAATTTGCTTATGATATAATGCATGTAGATTTTGAATTATTAATCATCGGTTTAAACTATCTAATTTTCTTAATGCTTAGCTACCATTAGGATCCTTAGAAAAGTAATTTGATGCAATTTTGGTCGGAGGCCAGTCCCTGAAATTGATGAAGGCTTCTTGTGGTTAATATGTGCAAGTTCACTTAGGATGAATACTACGTCTTAAGGATTGTATGGTTTTTCAAAAGGTTACACAAAGCTTAATGAGTCATGCATGTTTAGATTTGATCTGAATACCACAAACGGGTTGCATGTTTGATATACGCTCTATGTTGGCGGTCCAAGTAGGCATATATTAGGAAAACCTAACCTTCAAAATATGCATGTGTAATTCATAAGTAATTGGAAGAACTACATAGGATTATTAAAGTGACTGCAGAACCCTAGGCTTTTACAATTTAATTTTAAAAAACTATTTTCTTTTAGTTTATTTTATTTTATCACTTTATTTAATCATTTCTATTAAATTCGTTTTTATTATTTGAAATAAAAAAATCAACTTTTTCTTGAACTTTGTTTTAAGTAATTAATTAAGATTTGATTTAATACAAATTATTCATTCAATCCCTGTGGAGAACGACCTTACTAGAGCATCTATACTATAACTACCTTGTACTCTTGCAAGTATTTTAGTGTTTTTATCTCTACTTTTGCAGGTGGTAAAATCCTTAGCAGGAGGCAAGTGAAATTGCAAAAATATTATCAAACCAGATAAGAGGAACCTGAGGAAGATGAAGACCAATATTCGTGAACACTTTACAGATCCATGTGATTTTGGTTGCTGTGTGAGCTAACGATTTGTACTCTACTTCAGTGGAGGAGCGAGCAACAGTTAGTTGCTTCTTAGCACTCTAGCTAATAAGTTTGGACCCCAAAACACTAGTAAATCTTTTATCAAATATGCAGCCAGCCCAATCAGTGTCAAAGTAAGCACTGAGATGAATATCACCTTTCTTGAACCACAAACCATGACTCACTATGCCTTTAAGAAACCTGAGAATGCGTTTGACTGCTTGGAGATGTGATTCTCTTGGAGCATGCATAAATTAACAGACTTGATTTACAGCAAAAGACAAATCAGGTCGTGTCCAAGTTAAGTATTGCAACGCTCCTACAATTGACCGATACACGGTTGGATTTGTTAACAAAGGATGAGTGTGATCAAGCTTGAGTGAACCAAGATGGGTGATACACGGTTTAGCACCTTCCATATGTGTCTTTTGTAGAAGTCAAAGAGGTACTTGCTTTGATGTAAAATGATGCCTTTAGAAGATCTTTGAACCTCAAGGCCCAAGAAATAATGCAAGGGTCCTAAATATTTCACATGAAAGACAATACCTAATTTCTGAATAAATTGTTGACAAGTTGCAGTATTAGGACCTGTGACAAGTATGTCATCAACATACACCAATACAATAACAAGAACAGGTGCTTTGATCACAAACAGAGAAGCATCCGATTGTGACTGGTGGAATCCCAAGGACTAAAGAACTGCAAATAGTTTGTCAAACCAAGCCCTAGGGGCTTGTTTCAAGCCATACAAGATTTTTTCGAAGTTTGCAGACATGATTGGGGTAGTTGGGATCATTGAAACTTGGTGGTTGTTGCATATAGACATTTGCTTGAAGATCCCCGTGTAAAAAAGCATTACTGATATCCAATTAGTTGAAGAACCAACTGTATTGAGCTGCTAGAGAGAGAAGAATTCGAATTGTCACTAGCTTTGCTACAGGACTAAATGTTTCCTTGTAGTCCAAACCAGCTTGTTGATGAAAGCCTTTGGCAACAAGCTGAGCTTTATATCGATCAATAGTCCCATCTGGATGCTTTTTAACTAAAAAAACCCACTTATAATCGACAATATTCTGATGAGGGTGAAAAGGTACTAGAGACCAGGGACTTATGGACTGCAAGGCATTGTAATCATCATTTATAGCAGACCTCCAATGAGCATGTTTCGAAGCCTAGAGATAAATGGTTGAGACAAAATCAACAGTTTCAGGCAAATGATGTTTGGTAGTTGAGTAGGCTTTGGGTTTAGTTATTCCAGTCTTGAATCGTGTGATCATAAAATGAATATTAGTTGCTGCAAATAATGGAGATATTATAGGTTGAGATACTATAGGTGGTGCAGGGGTAATATTAACATCCAAAGTGGCAGGTGGTGAAACTGAAGATGGAGAGAGAACAGACTGGGTAACATACTATGTAATGGGACATTAATTGCAGCACATACATTAGAGGGCAACATATTGTGCAACTGGAGCATTGGGAGCAGCAGGTATATTAAATTGCAGAGTAACATTGGGGTTTACTTGTGAAGTGTCATTAGAAGAACTTGATGTAATAGTAGAGGGAGTGGATAAAGAATGAAATGAAAAATGAGTCTCATCAAATAACACATGCCTTGAAATGTAAATTCTCTATGTAACTGGATCAAGACACTGATACCCCTTGTGTTGAAGGCTATACCCTAAAAATACACAGTGCTTACTCTTACTGTCCAACTTAGATGTAGTATAAGGTTTGAGCCAAGGAAAACCTCCACAACCAAAAATTTTGAGTTGAGAAGTAATATGGAGGTGTACGAAAAAGAAGTTCCCAAGGTGATTGCAATAAGCACCAATGGAAAGCCTATTAATCAAATAAGTAGTAGTGGAAAATGCTTTAACCCAAAACACATGAGGAACTTTAGATGCAACCAAGAGTGTTCGTGCGGTTTCAACCAAGTGACGATGATTCCTTTCAACATATCCATTCTGCTCAAGAGTATGCGGGCAAGTAAATTGTTGTAAAATGCCATAAAGTTTAAGAAAATTCTGAAACTAGTGACTAGTAAACTCACCCCCTGAATCAGAGCGAACAACTTTTATTTTATTACCAAAAGTGTTCTCTACATAAGTCTTGTACTCTACAAATGTTGAAAATATAGAAGATTTAGACTTTAAAGGAAAATATCAGCTATACTTACTGTAATCATCAACAATAAGCAAGTAATACCTATAGCCATTCATTAAAACAACAGGAGATGGCCCTCCCCCAGACATCACAATGCAACAATTCAAGACTTCTAGTAGACATAGAATAAGGAGTAGCAAATGGAAACTTGTGATTCTTTGCGAGAGCACAGTCATTGCAGAAGAAGTCCAAATAGGGTTTCCTTGGACAACAACCTTATTTGTAGATAGAACTTTACGAAAAATAACAGAAAAGGGATTACCAAGCCTGTTGTGCCAGATTTTGACATTAGCATGAGTACTTACTGGTGCAACATGAGTGGAATGAGTAGTTTTGTAGAGGGAAGATGAACTTTGAAGAGGAAAGAATCCATCTTTAACTTGTCCCCGCAAAAGCGTCTTCCTCGTAAAATGATCTTTGACAGAGGATCCATGAATGTCAAGAGTTAATAAGCAATCATTACTTTGATAAATTGATAGGCAGAAAGTATACTATGTTGCATTTGAGGCACATGAAGAACATTTTGCAATTTAAAGGAATATGAAGGAGTATGCAAAATAGAAGTGCCATCATGATCTATAGACAGACCTTTACCATCTCCAATGTACACCTAGTCTTCACCATGATAGGGAGTAGGAGATTGTATATTAGATATATCATTGGTAATATGGGAGGTAGCACCCAAGTCAATGAGCCAAGAAGTTGATGGCTTGGCAGTGTAATGGGCACACATAACAACAAGTTTAGTAGGAGGAACCTTGTTTGAGATCTCTGGATTCATTCGATCGAAGCAATGAATAACTTCATGGCTGGTAGACCCACATATTTGACAAGGAGTTTTGTGGCCAGAAGAAGAAGAACCACGATTGAATCTAGAGTTCTAATTGCCACGATTGAAACAAGAGTTGTAGGTGCCACGATTATGTCCCCAAAAACCTCGATTATTACCACGGTTGTGCCTGCCTCTATTAGAATTATACTGAAATGAGTTGTGAAGTGGCTGAGTGCCATGATTCTAAGCAGTAAGAGCTTATGGTGGTGTGGGAAGTAGTGGTGGTTAAGCTTGCACAGAGAATGCCTGAAAAGGCTAAGAAGAAGAAGTTTTCTTATGACGCTGCATGGATAACTCCTTAGTAAGTAACAAGCCATGTAATTCATCCAAAGAAGTGGATAAAAGACGAAGCAAGATCAGTGAAGGATTCAAATTCATCAAGGAGGCCTACAAGAGTCGCTGCAATGAGATCACGATCAGTAATAAAAGCTCTAGCAGCAGTGAGAGAATCAAAGATCTCCTTGATTTGCTGGAGGTAATCGGACATTGACTGAGAGCCTTTCTGAATATTTTGAAGCCGTGAATGCAATTGATGAATATGCGCATCTGAGACACCACCAAATCGTTGCTTAAGTTTGAGCCAGAGATCACAAGCAGACGAGACACAAACGATGAACGAAATAACCTTCTTAGAGAGAGTTGAATTGAACTAAATGAGCAGATTTTGGTCTTTCTCATACTAGTGCTCAAAGGTAGGATTAAGCGAATGATTCAGCAGAAAGGATGATGAACAGGGCTCAGTGCCATTGACGATACCAAGGAGCTTGTAACGATGAAGGATCGGTGCAAATAAAGCACTCCATGGCAAATAATTGGATCGCCAGAGCTTGATCGGAACCATACTACCGATATTTTGGATCGTGAGAGAAACACAGGGTTGGGAGAAATTAGGGTTTGGAGCAGGCAATAATGCAACCAGAGAAGAGGATTCGGATGGAGACGCCATCCAGATTCAAGATTAACAAGTCAAAAATCTGAATCGGAGTAGAATGATTACTCAATCAACACACCGGAGAAGAAGATAAGAAAAGAGTGGAAGATTAGAGAAGAAGAATTCAGCAAGATCGAAGAAGCCGTGAGGCGGTTGGCGATGGTACCATGTAGAATATAAGAATACACAGTTTCTGAATATAGCTCTTTCATTTCATTCAATGTTCATAAAATTACAATGGTGCTTCAGTGTATATATATATAGGCAATATACTACTCTCACAATTACAGTTATGCCCTTGACTAATCTACCAATTTACAAAATAATTATAACAAACATTTAACTAACTTGATGACTCAATACTTGACTCTTTATGTATCATGTACAGAGCTTCCCAGGTTTGTAGCTAACACAAGCAATTGAGCTGATATTGCTCGATTTGTATCTCTTAACAACAAAGTAGTAATTTAATTAAGATAAAATCAGCTATTATAATTCAATCGTTCTATTACTTAAAAAAATTGCTTCGGAGTTTGGAAAAATAGTAAGTGATGGATGTAGGTTGAGTCGTAGAATTCATATGGTGCACAAATCTAGCATGTTGGGGAAAAACTTAGAGCACACAACTCTAACACAAGTGTTGGAGAGGCAACACAAGTAAACAAATTACTTGTATTACACATACAAAATATTACAACACAGAAACTCTTAAGGACACTCTCTGAAACTATGACGCTCGCTCTTTCTAAAGACATACTCTAGACTACTCACATTCCTACAAGACTACTCTTGCTTCTCACTCTCACTTGGTTGCCTACTTGCTTGATTACTTGATTCTTACTTCGGTTACATTACAACACACATACATACATATTTATAGGCCTGTTTGCCGACTTCACTAGCGCTTTCTAGTGCATGTTCATGCACACAGTGCACCAACATATGGCTTTGCATAATAGCCTTGCCGACTGAAATGATGCTAGAATTTGATGCTAGAATTTTCTAGCATATTATGCATGTCCGCCGACTTAACATGCAGATTTGAACTAGAATGGTCTAGTTCATTTGCAGCTGGACAAAGTCCTCTAGAAGCCTTTGCCTTCCAAGCTTGCTGCCTGTATTTGCTAGACTTTTCTAGAATCCAAACACCAATTGGGCCAGTGTTGATCTTCAACATAGTATAACATATTCGGTAATAATAGCACCATAAATCAAATCTATTTATTTAACAAAAAAAGAAAAAGAAAAAGTGTAGCCACTAACACATTTCAATGTACAAGTTTTGCAGTGTAAATTAACTTATATAAATAGACATGCTCCAATTATCATTACATCACAAGACTTGCAATGGAATATAACTTGAAAGAATGGCTTTCATCAGCTTTTGTTTGTCGAGCAAGACTCCTTCTACTAGGGCTTTTTTGCACTGCTTTGCTTCTTCTGAGAATGGTGTAGTGTGGACGCAGAACAACATTCCACGAATAAGTTAATCCTTATTAAAGACTATGCATGAACCAGAACTCAGGATGAACGGAATTAGTACTAAATATTAACTTGAACCAGACCTTATATATGATGAGCATACAATGTGGTTATTAAATGAGACCATTTTACAACATGAAATATTGAAATAATTCCTACGACATGAAATATTGAACCCTGCTCATTAGTTTGCACTGCTATGAATAACTTCTTGGGCGACGAAGGGGAAACTTTCGTGCAAATGAAAAAACCGTCGCTGGAAACATTAGGCGGCGAAGACTCTGTCTCGCAAAGCTCGTGACGTCAGGCATTGCACGACGGAGGAAATGTCTTCGTCACTCAAAATGAAGATTGCGAGACAGAAGTCGTGGTCATTGTGCGTACCGAGCGACGAAACTGAGTTTCGACCCCCAAACTCTTGCGCGACGTGACGCGGGTTCAACCCTCAAAGTCTTGCACAACGGACATTCAAGTTCGACCACAAACTGTTACGCGACGGACATGTAGGTTCGACCCACAAACTCTTGCGCGAAGGATATAGAGGCCGTCGTAGTAAGATTTTTAAATTAGTTTTTTAAATAATCTATTATTTATTTGTAAATTAGTTTTATAAATCATATTTTTATTTTGTTTATGTAAAAATGAATTTAATGAAAATAAAAATAGAAAATGTATAGAAGAATATTGAATTGAAAAATTATTGTAAATGTACATACAATGGAAAAAAGTATATTTAAATTCGAAAACAATTTAAGACAAACTTAAAAAAGAAGTCTGTGACATCACAATCGCTGGCTGGTGGTGTTATTGCTGTGTCAAGGGGCTGGGAGGTCGTAGCTATTGCAGCAGGGGGCTGGGAGGTCGTTTCTGGAGGTAGTTCAATATGCTCCTTCATGTAAGATTCCACATCAACCAACGAAGAGGGAGTGATGTGCCTTATATGTACATGCCCACGTCCTATAGTACGAGGCCTTTTGGGAGCTCACTGGCTTTGGATTCCATCGGAACTCCGAAGTTAAGCGAGTTTGGACTAGAGCAATCCCAGGATGAGTGACCCACTGGGAAGTTCTCGTCTGAGTTCCCAAAAATAAAACCGTGAGGGAATGGTAAGCCTAAAGCAAACAATATCATGATGCGGCAGAGTCGAGACTGGAATGTGTCAGAATGGTATCAGAGCCACTATGCCGTTTGGTGTGGATGTGCCGGCGAGGACGCCGGGTCCTCCTTAAGTAGGGTGGATTGTAAGATCCCACATTGACCAATGGAGAGGGGGTGATGTACCTTATATGTACATGCCCACCTTCTATAGCACGAGGCTTTTTGAGAGTTCACTGGCTTTGGATTCCATTGGAACTTCGAAGTTAAGCAAGTTTGGGCTAGAGCAATCCCAAGATGGGTGACCCACTGGGAAGTTCTTGTCTGAGTTCCCAGAAACAAAACCGTGAGGGAATGGTAAGCCCAAAACGGACAATATCGTGCTACGGTAGAGTCGAGATTGGGATGTGTCACTTCAAGCCTGCCATTTCAGATGTCAGCGTTTTGACCTATTCAATTCTCTACTCGGAGGATGAGGCAAATGGGTCCCGTATGCGGGTTTTCCCAAGCCCCCGATGAACATTCCCATGCCGACGATTGAGGGTCTGATCAAGTGTGTTGGTAATGATCTGAAACCCAGCATCCTCAGGACCCAGCATCCTCAGGGGGATACACCTCCTCAGTTGGGGTCTCTAGGGGAAGCTGGGAAGTCACCTCCTCCGTACTGTCTGGCCCTTCTCCACCATGGTGGACTAGAAAAATGAAAAAACAAATTAATTTGAATATACATGTAATTAATATTAATACAAATTGAATATTATAAATTTGAAAGAACTTACATGAAGCTGCTCCGTCAGCTCATCCCCGGGCCGAACGTACACCTCCTTGAACATGTCAATTTCAGGAAACTTTGACCCCCTTGAAAAAATTTAAAAAGTGTTAACATAGATTACCAATTGTGTAATAAAGAGTAAAAAGATTGAAAACTTAAAATAAATATACGGTTACTTTACATTGCTCCTCCAACCTATAAGAGAAGCGCCGTGACTCGGATCGGTGAATAAGTTTCTTCTTCAATTGATTGATCGAGTTTGCCTTCATGTTTTTTTGTTGAATTAAAAAAGCGTATTAGTTTAGATATTTATAACAAATGAATGAAAAAAATGAAATGTTTTTTTAAAGTGTAAATTTTTTTATTAATTATATTATTGAAATATAAATTATACGTACCAAGTATTTCTCGTCTTGAAAATGGCCGCAAAGCCACTCCCATTCATCCTGATGGTCCATCAATTCTATAGGGCACCCAACTTCTAGAGCGACCTCCAGACCGTCATATAGCTCATAATGCTTGTGGAGGTCGCTCTTCCATTGAGTGAACCTACTGGAGCAAAGGTTGTTGATGTACTCCATTTGGTTGGAATCGAGGTTGGAGAGCTCATAGTGATGCTGCAAAACTCAACAAATAAATAGTAGTTAAAATTTATACTCTTTGTATACTTTAATAAAAATTTAGTATTTGAGGTTGAAAATACTTACCGACAATTCATAAAGCACGATGTCCTTGGTTTCTTATCGCACAGCTCTCCATGACTCCCACCTAAGGGGGCAATGGTTCCTAATAACACAACCAACGTCAGTGGCCAACACACTGTGCTGCTCCCTTGTTGTAGCCGCACGATGTCTAGGATCCCACATAATGGTGATCTTCTAGGTCATGGTGCAAGTGGTTTGAGAAGTCTTTTGTAGTCTACAAGGGCCTCTGGTTTTTTTTTTTTTTTTTGACCTACCAAATAAACAAAGTAAACATTAGACGAATTCTATTTTCTACTGAAAATTCGGCAGAACCTCCCCTAAAACTATAACATTTCCAAAAACCTGCACACAATATAACAACAAAAACAACATATCCACCCAACAATTCAAACAGTTTATACCAACTGGGGACGTTAAACAAAATTTACAACTTGTTGATATGACTTCTCAGTGCTACTTAACAATCATTAATATAGGTCAAAATCACAATTCAAAATAACCAGCTAGCATGCATGTTATTCTCTGTATAAATTAAAAGATCAGCTTAAGCATCAAATATTTTTTACTTTGTTGCTCAATTATTAGAGAGGATAAGATTCCTTAATTATATTATGGTTCACATTTTAATTACACAAGATAAGTTCACATTCTATACTTTAAGGGAAATGATGGGATTTTGAATATCCATCTTTTATGTGGAAGTTTGATTATCTGCAACTAATAATGCAGTAAATTTACACTTTATGCCTCTAGTTGCTAAGTCATTCTCTAACACGTACATGTTATAGGATTAAAAGCACACCACAAAGTAGCACACAAATGTCATATTGATTTTCCTTATTAACACTAAGATTTGTCAATTGTAGCATATGAAAATAAGGGCCTTTTCCGTTGAAGATTGTTTTATCTAACTACTTAAAATGTCACAAAAACTGGGTTGTTGTTCCTACTGACCAGCCACCAAAACATAATTATTAGACTGACTTACACTTATCTAAAGTCAACGAAATTTTATATGCAAACACTAGACACACAGAGCTACACTCACACAAATATTTGGGATTTTTGGAGTTGATTTTCTTTTTAAATTAAATTGAATAAAAACAGGACAGAAACATATTTTTAAGTAGTTCACAAATTAAGAAAAACGAGTTGGGGGAATTGCTATCCACCACCAAATAATCATGCAAACATGTTATGTTTCATTCAAATTCCTTTTATTTCCGGATGAAGATGCTCAAGTTGGCTCAATGTTAGAACTTAACCTATTACTCTTTCTTATGTAGTATGTTAAGAGAATGACGTTTTCAACTTAACTTAGTCCCTAACATGCAATCTAGAATGGCGTGTTCATAGATTTAACAAGTAGAAATCATTAAGAATGAAAAGAGTTTGAGTCATCACAAGGCATCGTAAGTACTAGCGTTGTCTTACTTATCTTAAAAATTGGTTCACATGTTAATCGCAATTAACAAGTACTATTCTAGAACATATGTAGGTCCTCATTCGACAATGGTAGCATACATATATTCATAGCATTAGAATCCTAGATATGCTTATTAAGTATGCATCCTTAGAAAACACATACAAGTAGTGAACCAATTTTCATCCTTTCATAAAAGTAATTCAAACGAAGTGTCATAACAAACTTGCAATCATAATTCTTGAATTAAACGAAAATAAAGACATGAATTTGAATTAAACGAAAATAAAGACATGAATTTGAGAAGATAAAACCGAAAGAAGAGAATGCCAAGCTTTCCTCCTTCCTCCTCTATTGCTTCCCCAACGCTGCTGCCTTGCTTTTTTTTTTCTTCCTTTCCGCTGCAACCTGCAACCTTTTTTTTTTTTTTTTTCAAAATTATTCTGTAAAACTCTCCTTTATTCCCTCCCCCAACATTCCTTTAAACCAATTATTGCTGCATCAGTTTTGGCTGCTAGATTTATTGGGTTTATTGCTTTCATTGCAGTTACAAACTGCTTAGTCTCTTGTGAACCTTTCAGTGTTAAAATAGCCATAACTTCTTCTAGAAAAATGACATTAACTATCTATGAAATGCTCCAGAAAATAGACATCTATAGATTTCTAAGAATATAAGGCTCATTCTCTAATTCATACTGAGCTTTTGCACCTTGCTTCCAAAGTCAGTTGATCTGCATAGGCAGTTTTGATGAATTTGTTACTTAAAATCCCACTTGTGCTATTTTGTCTTTTCTTTGCTTGACAAATCCTACAAAAAAAAAAAAAGAGAAGTAAATAGCTCAAAAATATAAAGAACTAACTAAGAAAAGACAAGTGAATTTGATGTAAAATATATATAAATATGAGCTTAATATGCTCTTTACATATATATTTTTATAATTTTTGTGCGTAAGGCGGCTGCTAAATAAGAGGCATTTTGTATAAACATATTCTACAATAAATGAGAGATTTGTGCTTAAAGGGAGGGAGGGAAGGAGCAAGCTTAGCTATATGGGACCCCTCTCCATGGACAGAGGAAGTGTCACCAGACGGCTAAGCCTCCTTATAAGTCCGGGACCGTCGATGAGTCCGTCGGGCGCTTAGGACATGATGCGTCACCGAAGAAGTCGATGAAGCAGCAGCCGTAGACATTGTTGGCCCCAAAGGTGCAACCGGAGGAACACCTGTTGTGGCCATATCAGGTGTGGAGGTGGCAGCAACATTACCTCCTTGAGAAGGTGTCTGACGACCCCTACTAGCTGCCCGCCGGTTTGATATTAAGTTCGACATTTACAAAAACAATCATGAATCTGTTTAGATATCATCTTATTATATGCATTTCATTTAACATATATAAGGTGAATGAAAACAACACAAGAAAACCCGAAAAACCACAAACCATGATTTATTCAACGCTTGAAGCCACTACTTATAAGTTTTTCGATCTTTCAAGCACACAAACATCACACTAGATGCTTTATGTATCAAAAGAGTGATAAAAGCTTAATTTTATTTTCTGACTTGTACAAATACCAAAGCATTTCACATATTAGGTTCCAATATGAAGGCTTACTTTGTAATGTATCTTAATTACAGCCATCCATTCGTAAAGATACTATGAAATCCCCAAAAAACTTTATAACACGTGGAATATCTAGAAGACGTCATTGTAATTTTTAAAAACCTCATCTCAAGAGGGTGGAGAATGTCACATATCATAAAAAAAAATAAAGCTTACAACCAAGTTACATTGGGTCCAAGATTCCTATGAATGATAAAACTCATTCTCCAACCGCCTCAAATAGCTGCCTACTCCTTATTTCTTCACCCCCAAAAGGAAAAAATCATGCATTTCTTCTTGGTCGAAGAAGAATGACACACAGATCATCACAATACAAAACAGTCCTCATACAGTAGAGGTGTTCATATTATATTTCCCAGCTCTTCAAATCCAGGATTTGGGGGTCCTCCATCTATACTAAGAACAAAAAGTATTATTCATTCAACTAAAACTGCACACATGCAATATATTCCTTTGTGTACTTTTACCCATACATGCATGTAGGGGAAGAATGAGATAAACATTCCAGGCTAAGGGAGAAGTAAGAACTGGATATAATAATATTCAAGCAATTAGCTCCATAAATAGATATAGAGTTTAGGTTTTTTTGAATCTCAAATCCATAAAAATGATGAGAAAATCATATAAAACAAACATAAACAATACACAGACAATAGTTTACAAGGAAAAAAAGAAGAAGAAATAAAATAGAAGTGTAGATACCGCTTTTAATTTCAACACAGGGCTATTTCAACAATGATTGGACATCTAAATTCCCTTCCCTATTAATTTCTCATAATTAAAATCCTAAATAAAAAAAATTCCCCAACTTGTAAATATGTAATTCAAACCCTAATTCAAAAACCCTACATCGTGAGCAACTACGATTCCTAATCCCAACCCTAAATCCCTAACCCAGGATTCCTAATTCCAACCCTAAATCCCTAAATGTTGTAACTAAAACAATTGAAGATCAAAATTCAGAAAATTGCACTTACAAATAATTGAATTAAGGGAGATGAATTAAAGGAGACTGGGTCCTTACCTAGTAAATTTGTGTGCAGTGTGGCGTCGGAGTGCTGTGGATTCGAAACGGAGAGTGACAGAGAGACAGAGAAACCGAGGGAGTGCGAGAGAGGGAGAGAGGGAGACACTGTGATTGAGTCTGAGATAGAGAGAGATAGAGTGAAGAGGTTGACTGAATGGAGAGAGAGAGAGAGAGAGAGAGAGAGAGAGAGATAGTGGAGCTTGGGTCTGAGAGGAGTTTGAGTCTAAGATAGACAGAGAGAGTGAAATGAATTGAAGGTGCCGAAATACATACCAATTTTGGGAAAGAAAAAAAAAATCAAATTTTTACATTTTTGCGTGACGAAGATGTTTAAACTTTTGTCCCGCAACCAGTTTAAAAAAATGAATTTTTAATATTTGTGCCACAAATATTTATAAAACGTCATTGCCCATTTAATTTATTTTTTGGTTTAAATAAATAAATATTTTTTTAATTTAATTTTATTACAAATTTTAAATGAAACGTTTTTTGTATACAACATTTTTAAATACCATTCAATACATTTAATTAATATACATCACAATTTTTCATTAATCCTTGTCTGAACTAGAATACAGATCATCATTATCGTCAGATTCAGACTCCCATTCCATCTCGTCTGTAGGCACATCAACATCGTCGTTCGCGCGCTCAGGTGCATTGAATAGCGGCAGATCCTCGAGGTCAATCGTAATGGAATCGATTGGTATTTCAATTTTAGGGTCTTTAGCTACTTGATACTGATCTTGTACAATAGTTATATCCTGCAGTGTATTTGCACCAAGTGCTGTTGAAGTCTCCAATTGTTGGTTAGAATACAGATCATCACTATCGTTAGATTCAGACTCTCATTCTTCCTCATCTGTAGGAGCATCAACATCATCGTTCGCGCGCTCAGGTGCATTGTATAGAGGCAGATCCCCAAGGTCAATCGTAATGGAATCAATCGGTATTTCAATTTCAGGGCCTTTAGCTACTTGATACGGTTCTTGTACAATAGTTATATCCTGCAGTGTATCTGCACCAAGTGTTGTTGAAGTGTCCAATTGTTGGTTAGCAATGTCACCATAATCGTCATCGGCAGCAGGATCTCGGTCCACAATATCATACACCCCTCTATGCTCAATCTTCTGAACTACTTTCCATCCCCTCTCGGCCTTAGGGTCATCTATATAGAAAATTTGTTTAGCCATCGTTGCCAAAATGTAAGGGTCGTCGTTATACCAACATTTGTTAGTGTTGACCGATAGCAAACCATTGTCTCGCTTAACACCTCCAACTCGACGTGAGTTTGTATCAAACCAACGACACTTACAAAGGATAACTTGACACCGGTCTTTGTAAAGCAATTGCACAACACTTGTCAGTTTTCCATAAAATGCTTGTCATCGCGATCAGCTGCCAAACACTTGATGCCATTTACATGACAACCGAAGTACAATTCTGCGCTTAGGGGCCCAATCGCCAAGTTGTACAATTCTTCATTGTAAGTGGGTGAATTAATTTCCTTCAATTTCATCACCTAAATAAAAGAGAAAATGATGTCGTGTTAGTTTAACATTTACAATTATGCAAAAAAACCAAACACGAACAACATACAGTTTCACGAAACCATCGAGGAAACAATTCACGATGCCTTTTGGCATATAAATGTGAAGGATGTTCCCGCTTCATCAACTCTTCATGCTCATCTAGGTGCATAATTGTCTCATTACAATTGTTAAGTACAAACCAATGTGATACCTCCATGTCCTTTTTGTCAAACTCTTCCCCTTTGATTGGTTCGCCAAATGGTCGTGCAATTTGGGCAAAAACATAATTTTTTCACTTCTCACACCACCGTCATTATTGTGTTGTTGTCCGTTGAACGTAGTCTCATCGTCTTGTAGGTACATTGCAAAAAATGTAAGCGACTCAAAGCCAACCCTTGCCTCCACGATTGATCATTCGGGCTTTACCTTGTTCCGTACACTATTTTTTAATTCACTCAGTAATCTGCATCAATAAACAAATTATCGTATAAAATTAGTGTAATTGTACATACATGACAAACTCAAGTATTTATGGCGTTTATATACTTCAATCGGTTACATCCATCGATAGTTGATGGGGTCGGCTAGAAGTGCCTCATCCGACAAGTGAATCATTACGTGAATCATGCTTGTGAAGAAAGCTGGAGGAAATATTTGTTCAAACTTGCATAGCACTTCAATAATATCGTCTCATAATTGTTTAACATCGGACTTCCGAAAAGTTTTTGTAGTTAATTGAGAAAAATATCTCGCTAACAATATAATCGGCTTCACCATGTCTTCAGGTAAGAGGTGTCGAATTCCCACTGGGAGAAGGCGTTGAAGTATGACATGATAATCATGACTCTTGAGGTCGAAAAATTTTCCTCCATCCACGTTTGTGCAACGGCCGATGTTTGAAGCATACCCTTATGCAAACTTTACAAAAGATAGAAACTGCATAACTATTTCCTCTTTTTCGGTTTCACCGAAAACGATGCGAGCTTCTTTCTGGCTATGTCTCCATCCCTTGTCATCCATAAGCCTAACCTAATGCCCATTTTTTCCAGATTGATCCGAGCTTTTATTGTGTCCTTTGTTTTTCCCTCGATGTCTAGTATAGTTCTGACCAGTGTATCAAACACATTTTTCTCAACATGCATTATATCGATGTTGTGTCTCAATTTTAATTTGGACTAGTAAAGGAGCTCGAACAACCTCGTCTTAAGTGTCTAGTTTAGATATGTGTCTGGTCTTGTCCTATTTATGGATTTGCCCAACGGAGCAAAATCCAATTGATTCACCTGAGCCAAAATTTCATCGCCAAACGATTGTCTGGGTCTTGGTCGAAGCTCTGTGCCGTTGAAGAATGCTGTCTCGTTCTAACGCTACTCGTGATCCCATAGTAACCACCTACGATGCCCTAGGTAACAAACCTTTCCCGCGTGCCAACTAGACATCGTGTCCTCTTTACAAACTGGGCATGCGTAATAGCCCTTAGTGCTCTACCCAGACATCATAGCGTATGCAGGAAATCATTTATAGTCCACATCATGGCTATTCTCAAAGTGAACATCTTCCGGTAGATTCATCGTGCGTGGGAATACCGTTTTCCCATAATTCTTTTAGTTCATTAAGCAATGGTTGTAAATGCACACCAATACACATGCTCGAATCTTTGGTTATTAACAATGTCATCATCATAAATTTATTTTTCATGCACTTCTAAGGTGGCAAATTATACGGAATTGCGAAGATTGGCCAAGTGCTATGATTTTGGTTTAAAACCCCGAATGGATTAAACCCTTCCATCGCAAGTCCCAATCTAACGTTCCGAGGCTCACGTGCAAATTCGGGGTACAACCGATCAAACTCTTTACAGGCCTTTCCATCTACAAGATGTCTCATAACATCGTCATCCACTAGTCTGTCCTTATGCCACCTCATGTCGCTTGTAATGTACGTCGACATATACAATCGCTGCAACCTGAGCTTTAATGGGAGATAACACATAACTTTTTGTGGAATCTTCGTTCTTCTATTCTGAGATGTCATTTTAAATTGTGACTCATTACATATAGGGCATTTATCCAACGCTTTATTCTCTTTGTAGAACAAAATGCAATTATTTTTACACGTGTGAATGTTTTCATATCCCAATCCAAGACCACTCAGCACCTTCTTTACACTTTTATGATCTTTAGGAAGACAATTGTCCTTTGGAAGCATCCTCTTGGAAACTCCCAAAAAGTAATTAAAACACTAGTTCGACATACGAAACTTTGTTTTTCCATGCGTAAACTCAACAATGGCCATGAGCATCGAAAATCCTTCGCAACCGGGGTATAATTCTTGCTTGGCATTTTTTAATAGTTTTTCATATTTTTCAAATGCTTCACTGTCCATGGTGGGAGGGATGCCATCTTCTACTTCCACATTTGTATTTGAACTAGGGTTGGAAAAACATCATTGATAATGTCCATAATTTGATCATTTGGCTCCACAACAGAGTCAACTGTATCTCCTGCTCGGGTAATGTGGGAGGATGAAGCATATTGTATTTGTTCTCCATGATGATTCCACGTAGTATATGTTTCCATCATCCCATTTCTCACTAAATGGTATCGAATAGTTTCAAAATATTCAATCATTAGGTTGTTACACTTTCTAAAAGGACACCGAATTTGAGTTGAATCGTGTTTGTTTGCAATTACAAAATTGATAAACTGATTTATTCCATCCAAATATTCATCAGCACATCTGTTAGGATTATGTATCCACTGTTTGTCCATTTCACCTGCAAAAAAAAAAAAAAAAATACAAGCGTTACAACAACTTCAATTATGACATGCCACCTTATGCCTCCGTTATAGGTCCTATCTCATTTGAGAATGCACAGTTATATGCTGTAATATACGGTTCCAACACATTAGAGTTCGAGCGTGGGAAAAATTCGGCAACATCTCCCTGCAGTTCTTGAAGTGCGACGACATAGATACAAAAAACTATGAAGCTCCTGAAGAACACAAAGAGATGCTACCACATTTCCCACGTTCAAACTCTAATGCGTGAACCACAAAATACATGTAAATCTGCAATCTCAAACTATCCAAAATTTTGGGACAATTCAAGAATTAATTGGACCGCAGTCATGCTTTCGCATCCATTCACGAAATCCAATTAATTCTCAAACCAGAAACTAAGCTCATATGAACATTGCAAACCATTTTTTGTACATCCATACAAAAATGATTGCATACAAATAATGAACATTAAGTACATATTTAATAAAAAAAATTCATACTAAAAAAACTTAAAATTCATATCTAATTATTAAATAATCAATAAAATTAAAATAAGAAATCCTATTCTACTCATCCGTCGGTAGTTCTGATTCTTGATGTAGTGGTGCAATGCGTTCATTATCAAACTTCCACAACCGGAATCTCGACTTGAACACATTGTCCATAGCCTTCATCAGATTTAGGTCAGTTTTGTCAATGTGCCAATTGGTCTGTCATGGAAAAATTAATAAATTAAAATCTCACTATTATATTATATTTAACAAACATAATTATTATTTAACTAATGAAATTAACACATGCAGCTAACTCATCAATCATGTGCATCTTTAGCTCCTCGGGGATGGCTCTCCAAGACTCCCAACCCGCAGCACATTTGGTACGCACCATTGCTCCTATGTCGGGCGAAAAGCTGGTGGGCTTATCTGATTTCACAACCCCTATTATTTCATCCGCAATGATTCAGTAACGGCTCCCCCCATAAGTGTGTCGGACCCATACTGCAACTCTTTTCTTTTTGTCTATCAACAAAAAATATTTTCATAATACCAAAGCTAAATAAAAACTTTATACAAAATGCAAAAATTTCAACGCAAACCTTTTCCAGAACCTTCTCCATCTGTTGCCTTTGATGAACGTGCACTTTTGTCGGCCATCGTACCAACACTCAAAGAATGAACTGATTATAATCATTAGATTGCAAAACGTTTTCGAAACGCAGTG
The DNA here is from genome assembly GCF_042453785.1 of Malus domestica. Classification (NCBI taxonomy): domain Eukaryota; kingdom Viridiplantae; phylum Streptophyta; class Magnoliopsida; order Rosales; family Rosaceae; genus Malus; species Malus domestica. The sequence goes on from NC_091669.1 coordinate 13,435,977, forward strand.
TGAAGAATAAGGACAATAGAAGTGCATATTTATAGGAAGGTTAGGGACTTTGAGCGACGAAGACTTTGTCGCGCAAACACATGCATTAAATACGGTATTTATTTCTCTGATTCAGATGCACTAAATACGTTGACCTAAAACCGAATGCCACTTGCGCGACGAAACTTTTGTCGCGCAAGGGTTTGCACAACGACATCTTTGTCGCGCAAAGGTTTTAGCGACAAAGTTATTATAATTATAAAGTTTACGTAAACTTTATAATTACCAACAAATTTTCAGTTATAATATGTGTTGATGCACAAAATCAGTGAGGACTTTGGTACAACAGAAAATGTTAAGTTTGTGACCTTCGCTAGATTGCTTCGGTCACTAGTGTGGATAAGTATGTAAATGGATAGAGACAGGGAAGCAAACACAAGATGTACGAGGTTCACCCAAATTGGCTACGTCCACGGAGTATAGGAGTTCTCATTAATCGTGAAGGGTTTATACAAGTACATAGGTTCAAGCTCTCCTTTAGTAAGTACTAGTGAATGATTTAGTACAAATGACATTAGGCAATATTGTGGGAGAATGATCTCCTTTTATAGAAGAGAGTTTCTAGCTTTGTTCTGACATTGACACATGTCGTGTTGTGATTGGCTTCCAATGTTGACACGTGTCGCACTATGATTCGTTTCTGATGTCGACACGTGTCGCGCTGTGATTAGCCTCCTGGTTAGAGGGAAACTCTTCTGAGTCCTTGATGGTATAACGTTGACCGGTGCTCGGTAGTTTTGGGATTTGTCAAGTATGGTATAAACAGTGCTCCTCTAAGTTCCCGAGTGAAGAAAGCTCCTCGGTTGGGGACTTGCAAGATCTAAGCCGCTGAGTAATCACGAAACTTCTAAGTACCGAAGTATGGTATCATCTTCACTTGCCTTATCTGTCTCATAGGTAGATGTGGCATCTTCTCTGGAAGTACTTTTCCTCCATCCAGGGGTGGTATCTTTAACCGGCGAAGATGTACAAGGTAATGTATCAATTTGACTTGAAGCTTACTTGTAGTTTCAGGCTTGGTCAAACACGATACAAACCATATAGTAGGAGTCCCCCAAGTCGCCAAGCTAGGAGATTTGCCGAAAGAGGTGATAGACAAGGTAAGCAATCAGAGTTCCAAGCAATCAGTCCCAGATCAGAAGTTTGATTTCGAGTTCCGGCTGATTGTTCTCATTCTCCCTATTTTGCAGGCAGCAAGAAGGATAAAGAGAAGAAAAATGAGAAGAGATGGTATGAGATACTTTTGTTTTTGAAGAAGTAACTTTCCACAAGCTTATTCTTGAACTGGGCTGGAGGGTTTTCTAGTTTCCTCCAGAGTATAAGGTCGACACAAGAATTTGAGGGTCAAAACAAGTCCATCAAATCTAGAATACTTTTGACCCTAATGATATGAGATACTTTTGCTGTTGACAAAGTAGTGTATGTATCGGCACATGTTCTGTTACGCTTGTCTCCACATGCTTCCTTGTATCCTTCTCACTTGCCATATCTGTTCCTCAGGCAAATGTGGTATATTTTCTAGAAGCATAAGATGTTGAAGATGAGTAATCGAGATCAATGCCAGGTAAGTAATCAGGCAAGGGGTTCCAGGCAGTCAGTTCTTGACTGGAAGCTTGATTCCAAGTGCTGACTGATTGCTCTCTTTCTCTTTATCTTGCAGGTAAGAACAAGGGCAAAGGAAAAGACAGGGAAAAAGCATGATATGGGATACTCTTGCTTTTGACCCTGATGATATAAGATACTCTTATTTTGGTGTGGTTGGTTTGCATAAGTATTATTGGGGGGAGAGAAAGCTGAGTATTTCGATAGGCTTCATTGGGAGTGCCCTCTCAGTTATGAGGAAGGGTTGAGCATTTTTGCAGTTTGCCTGTCCGTGGAAGATGAAGGTCGACATATATATGAGTCTCCCTAACAACAAGTAGTAATGTTATTCCTTTACCCTTCTTGGTTATATCAATGTAGTGGGAGCTGTAAGTTTCACGTGTTTGAACTTTGTCAAGCACTTTGAAAAAGTGGTCTGTGGTATCTGGAAAGCTGATGTTGCGTGTGAAGATTGTAGATAAATTTTATCCAAAGAAATCTTGCTCTCGAAGTTCGGAGAGCAGTGCCTCTTTGGTTTTCAAACAAGCAATCCTATTGGGGATCTGGCTCTCGAGATTCGGATAGCGTTGCCTCTTCGATTTTTGAACAAGCAATCCTATTAGGGATCTGGCTCTCGAGATTTGGAGAGTGGTGCCTCTTCAATTTTTTAGAAAGCGATCCTGGTAAGAGTCTGGCTCTCGAGATTCGGATAGCGGTGCCTCTTCGATTTTTAAGAAAGCAATTATGGTGAGAGTCTGGCTCTCAAGATTCGAATAGCAGTGCCTCTTCGATTTTTGAGAAAGCAATCCTAGTGAGAGTTTGGCTTTCTAGATTCGGGGAGCGGTGCATCTTCGATTTTTGAGAAAGTAATCTTGTTGGGAGTGTTTTCTTGATGTGAGTAAAGGTTGGGCATTTTTGCCAATCTGCCTTGCCACGGAGCACAGAGGTTGACACACATAGGGACTTTCCAGTTATCAAGTAGTGGTGTTTTTCCTTTACCCTTGTAGGTAATGGTAGGGTAGCTGGACCTTCAAAATTTATGTGTCTAAACTTTGTCAGAGATCTTTGGCAAAGTTATATGTGGTACCCGAGGAGCTGATGTTGCGTGTGGGGATTGTCGACATATTTTACTCAAGAAAATCTGCTTCTTGAAATCCGGATAGTGGTGCCTCTTCGATTTTTGAACAAACGGCCATGCTGCATTTTCTTTTATAGGGGCACCAATTGTGTGCAAGAAGTACGTTCAAAGAGTTATTGCTTGTAGGAATTTTCCCCTTATTTTCGTACTTTAGAGATTTATTGGACCTTATTTCTCCTTCATCATTTTTGAAAATGTCTGACCCATCCGACCGTCGTTTTGACTTGAACTTTGGTGAAGAGGCAGCCATGCCTCTTCAATACAATATATGGCGCCCATCATTCTTATCCCCTACTGGTCTTCTTACCGTTGGGGACTCTGTGATGAAGAATGATATGACCGCTGCGGTGGTGGCCAGGAACTTTCTCACTTCCAAAGATAACAGACTACTTTCCAAATGGTCTGGTGAGTTGGCTGTTAAGGATTCTCTGGCTTTCAGTGTTCAGTGTGCAGGTTCTGTGTCTAATATGGACAACGCCTATTTGCTCGAACCCGCCAAGTTGAATCATTGACGACTAAAGTGATAAGTCTCAAACAGTAGATTAGAAGGCTCAAGCATGAGAATAAACAGTTGCACAAGCTCGCACATGACTATGCTACAAACATGAAGAAGAAGCTTGACCAGCTGCATGAATCTGCTGGTCAGATTTTACTTGATCATCAGAGGTTTGTGGGTTTGTTCCAAAGGCATTTATTGCCTTCGTCTTCTCGGGCTGTACCGTGTAATAAAGCTTCAAATGATCAACCTTTGATGCCTCCTCCTTCTAGGGTTTTGTCCAGTACTGAGGCTCCGAATGATCACCCTTCGGTGCCTTCTCTTTATGGGGCTCTGCCGATTGCTGAGACTTCTCCTGAGCAACTTTTGTGAATGCTCCCTCTTGTTTGTTTATTTTGATTCATGTATATGTACATATTTGCAACTTATCGGAGATATCAATAAATAAGCTTTGCTTCATTTCAACGTATTGTGTTAGATACACCAAAGCCTTTTTCACTAAGTTTTTTGAATTTTTTCTTTTGTTGAAATTTTGTGAGTGAAGCATGTATGTTGAGGTAGTGTTCCCTTAATTTCCCGAGTGAGGAAAACTTCTTGGTTGGAGACTTGAAAAATCCAAGTCAGTGAGTGGTTGTGAGACTTCCGAGTATTAAGGTGCAGTAGCATATGGTAGGAGTCCCCCAAGTCTCCAGTCGAGGGAGTTGACGAATGAGGCATTTCCTTTCTAAGTGGTAGCCCAAAACTCCTCCTTCATATATATTTGTTATGAAAGTTGTTAGACCCAAAGAAAAGGAGGCCTAGGCAATTTTTTTTTTCAATTTTTAGAATTTTCGAATATATATTTTAAGCTTTGTAGGTAAAGCTTTGGTGTTGAAGCTTTGAGGTTGAAGCTTTGTTGGGTACCATGAATTGATTTTGCTTCACATTATCGTGATCAAGAGTATGTGAAGCTTTTGTAGGTGAAGCGTTTGTGTTGAAGCTTTGTAGGTGAAGCTTTTATGGGTGAAGCTTTTGTGGGTGAAACTTTTGTAGGTGAAGCTTTTGCGATGGGTGTAGCTTTTGTGATGGGTGAAGCTATGGTGTTGAAGCTTTGTAGGTGAAGCTTTGGTGTTGAAGCTTTTGTAGGTGAAGCTTTGGTGTTGAAGCTTTTGTAGGTGAAGCTTTGAAGTTGAAGCTTTTGAAGTTGAAGCTTTGTAGGTGAAGCTTTGGTGTTGAAGCTTTTGTAGGTGAAGCTTTGAAGTTGAAGCTTTGTAGGTGAAACTTTGGAGTTGAAGCTTTTGTTGGGTACCATGAACTGATTTTGCTTCACACTATCTTGATCAATAGTGTGTGAAGCTTTTGAGAATTGTAGTTGCCCTCCATTTGTTGAAGTTGTTGAATTTCCCAATTTCCTTTTTTTTATTTTTTATTTTTTATTTTTTTGGGAAAACTAGAAATTTGTTGAATTTCCCAATTTTTTTTTTGGGGAAAATTAGAAATTTGAAAATGTGGGAGAGACAACATATACAAATTTTGCTTCCACACTGTTGAGCAAGAGATTGTGATGCAAGCCACACCTTGTAGTAGTCGAAGGTTTGGATGAACCATATAAATTGAATTTGCTTTGAATAGTCTTGATCAAGAGTGTGTGAAGCTTTCTACGAGTTGTAGTTGCCCTTCATTGATGAAGCTTTTGTTGGCACCATAAATTGGTTTTGCTTCACCCTGTCTTGATCAAGAGTGTGTGAAGCTTTTAAGAATTGTGGTTGACCTCCATTGATGAAGCTCTTGTTGGCACCATAAATTGGTTTTGCTTTGCACTGTCTTGATCAAGAGTGTGTGAAGCTTTTGAGAATTGTGGTTGAACTCCTTTGATGAAGCTCTTGTTGGCTCCATAAATTGGTTTTGCTTCACACTGTCTTGATCAAGAGTGTGTGAAGCTTTTGAGAATTGTGGTTGACCTTCATTGTTGAAGCTCTTGTTGGCACCATAAATTGATTTTAATTCACACTGTCTTGATCAAGAGTGTGTGAAGCTTTTGAGAATTGTGGTTGCCCTCCATTGATGAAGCTCTTGTTGGCACCATAAATTGGTTTTGCTTCACCCTGTCTTGATCAAGAGTGTGAAGCTTTTGAGAATTGTGGTTGAACCCCTTTGATGAAGCTCTTGTTGGCTCCATAAATTGGTTTTGCTTCACACTGTCTTGATCAAGAGTGTGTGAAGCTTTTGAGAATTGTGGTTGCCCTCAATTGATGAAGCTCTTGTTGGCACCATAAATTGATTTTGTTTCACACTGTTTTGATTAATAGTGTGTGAATCTTTTGAGAATTGTGGTTGACCTCCATTGATGAAACTCTTGTTGGCACCATAAATTGGCCTTGCTTCACACTGTCTTGATCAATAGTGTGTGAATCTTTTGAGAATTGTGGTTGAACTCCTTTGATGAAGCTCTTGTTGGCACCATAAATTGGTTTTGCTTCACACTATCTTGATTAAGAGTGTGTGAAGCTTTTGAGAATTGTGGTTGACCTCCATTGATGAAGCTCTTGTTGACACCATAAATTGGTTTTGCTTCACACTATCTTAATCAAGAGTGTGTGAAACTTTTGAGAATTGTGGTTGAACTCCTTTGATGAAGCTCTTGTTGGCACCATAAATTGGTTTTGCTTCACACTGTCTTGATCAAGAGTGTGTGAAGCTTTTGAGAATTATGGTTGCCCTTCATTGATGAAGCTCTTGTTGGCACCATAAATTGATTTTGCTTCACACTGTCTTGATCAAGAGTGTGTGAAGCTTTTGAGAATTGTGGTTGACCTCCATTGATGAAGCTCTTGTTAGCTTCATAAATTGGTTTTGCTTCACAATGTCTTGATCAAGAGTGTGTGAATCTTTTGAGAATTATGGTTGAACTCCTTTGATGAAGCTCTTGTTGGCACCATAAATTAGTTTTGCTTCACACTGTCTTGATCAAGAGTGTGTGAAGCTTTTGAGAATTGTGGTTGCCCTCAATTGATGAAGCTCTTGTTGGCACCATAAATTGATTTTGATTCACACTATCTTGATCAAGAGTGTGTGAAGTTTTCTACGAGTTGTAGTGTTTGCATTGTTATAGAGGAGAAATGTCTGAAGCAGATGCAAGAGGGCTGACTAACTTGATCTTCGTATGCCAGGCACTGAAGTTGTTGTTGGCTTAAAATAAGACTTTGTTGGTGACTATAACTCTTATTGGGCATAAGTGCTCCCCTAGTTGAGTTGTCAAGCTTGAGGGTTTTTGATTATTTGTGAATGCTAGGAGTTCACATGTATAAGTTGCACCACTCATCTTTTGGTAGGTGGAATGAATGGTGAGTTACTTTCATCACTTGGTTGGTGGTACCAAGGTGAGTTCCTTCATCAGCTTTCATCACATTTCATCACCTGGTTGGTGGCACGAAGATGAGTTCCTTCTTCACCTGGTTGGTGGCATGAATGGCAAGTTACCAAATGATATTAGAGTACGGGTTGTACATTTCATCACCTGGTTGGTGGTATGAAGCAGAGTACGGGTTGTACATTTCATCACCTGGTTGAGGGCATGAAGATGAGTTCCTTCTTCACCTGGTTGATGGTATGAGTGGCAAGTTGCCAAATGATATTAGAGTATGGGTTGTACATTTCATCACCTGGTGGCATGAAGAAGAGTACCGGTTGTACATTTCATCACATGGTTGGTAGTATGAAGATGAGTTCTTTCTTCACATTTCATCACCTGGTTGGTGAGAATAAGGGCAAGGTGTCGAGGCACATTGTAGCAAGTGTCGAATGACACAAAGAATGTTGAACCCTTTCAAAGCACAGTTGGCTTATGTATGAATATGTTGGAATGTATGATTGAACGAATATACTGTGAAGCTGTTAGTTTATTTGTATAGTCTTGTTGACATATACTTAGACTTTGTTTCATGTTGGAAGCATTCATGTTGAAGCTTTGAACCCGAGTGTTTCATTGCTAGGAATGTAAGAGGATTAGGACTGAGTTGTCTAAATCACCTCTTTATTGAATTCATGCCAACTAGTCTTCGTTACATAGGATGCCGAACGGCTGAAGCTTAATTAATACTTGTACAATGTGAGTTTACTTGTAATAGTACTTCAAGTGATCAGCGTTCCATGGATGGCCAATGGTCTTGCCATCGGAGCTTCTAAGCTTGTAAAAGCCAGGGCGACTGATGCCAACAACTTCAAATGGTCCATCCTAGTTTGGACTAAGTGTTCATTCACTCGGGACTCTGTCGCAGAGTAATCTTTTCTTCAATACCCAGTCCCCCACATTGCAAGAACGAGGTTTGACCCTTGAGTCATAGTAGTTAGTGATGCGCTGCTTGTAGGCGACATTCCTCAAGTAAGTTGTTTATCATTTTTGCTTTGCACATAGTTCTGGACTCGGAACGTTGCTTGCTCAAGCTCAACTGGGATAACTAACTCTGTATCAAAGGCAAGTGAGAATGTGGTTTCTCCTGTTGATGTCCGATACGAAATGCAGTATGACCAAAGAACTTGGGGTACAAATTCTAGCCAACAACCTTTAGCTTTGTCCAAGCTGATTTTCAAAGTTCGCTTGATTATTTTGTTGATGGCTTCGTCTTGTCTATTAGATTGGGGATGAGCTGGGGAGGCAAAACATAAGTTGATGTTGAACTTAGAGTAGAACATCCTAAATTTATTATTGTCGAACTGTCGCCCGTTGTCAGTGACTATCACATTGGGAATGCCGAATCTGCAAAGGATGTTCTTCCATACGAAGTCTTCTATTTTTGCCTCAGTAATGGTTGCCAAGGGTTCTACTTCAGCCCACTTTGTGATAGTCAACTGCAACGATTGCATAGCTGACCTTGCCCTTCCCTGCAAGCATTGGGCCGATCAAATCAAGTCCCTATTGGGCGAAGGGCCAATGGCTGATTATAGGAATGAGCGATTCGAGAGGGGAGTAAGGAATAGTTGCGTAACGTTGACACTTATCACATAAGTGAGATGTTCTGATGGCATATTGGTGGAGTGTTGGCCATAAATATCCTTGGCGAAAAGCCTTGTGTGCTAGGGATCGAGATCCAGCATGATCTCCGCAGACTCCTTCATGTATTTCCCAAAGGACAATTTTCGCCTCCGCGGGTGTAAGGCATCTTACGTATGGTAGGTTAAAATCCCGTTTGTAGAGTTGGTCATTAATGATCAAGTAACAGGTAACCTTGTATCGAATCTGCTTAGCTTGGACTTTATCACTTGGGAGGGTACCATGTGCAAGGAATTTATAAATCGGGGTAATCCAACTATCCCCCTGTTGTAAGTTGCACACTTTCGCGGCCATGGTGCTTGGTGCTACCAACAATTCGACCTGAATTTTTCTCCCAATTTTGTCTTCCACTGATGAGGTGAGGCGAGCCAAAGCGTCCCCATGACTGTTTGCCACTAGAGAAATTTGGGTGATCTGGTAGTGGAAGTGCTTGAGCAACAATTGTGTTGGTGCCAGATATGCTGCCATGGAACTATCTTTAGAGTCAAAGTTGTTGGTGACCTGGTTAACCACCAATTGGGAGTCACTGAAGATATCAATTCGTTTAACCCCAAGGTGTTTGGCCAAACATTAGCCTGCTAGAAGGGCTTCATATTCGGCCTCATTATTCGATGCCTTCAATTTGAAACGAAGAGCATACTCCATTGCCACTTTGTCAGGGGTCATAAGAACTAGTCCTGCTCCACAACCATGTTGGTTGGATGAGCCATCAACATATAGACTCCATACTGGGGCTGTTGGTTCTATTTTCTGAGCTTCCAAGGGTAATGAAACCACTTCTTTAGGCGTAGAAACAATATCAACAGGATATGTGAAGTCGACGATGAAGTCTGCCACTGCTTGACCCTTCTCAGGTGACTTTGGTTGGTAGGAGATGTCAAACTCACCCAATGTTATTGCCCATTTGATCATTCTCCCCGAAGTGTCAGGAATTTGGAGTATCTATCGAAGATGATGATTGGTAAGCACGATGATGGAGTGTGCTTGGAAATAAGGGCGAAGTTTTCGAGCAGACATGACGAATGCTAGAGCCAATTTCTCAATGTTAGAGTATCGTGTCTCCGCATCTTGTAAGGCCTTACTAGCGTAGTAGACAGGCCGTTCGACATTACCATATTTTCGAATGAGAACAAAACTTACCGATACCGATAGATAGATAATGAGAGTGTCACCAACCTCAGGTTTAGAGAGCAGATGGGCTTTACTCATGTAGTCCTTGAGGTTCTTAAATGCCTCAGCATATTCATCAGTCCATGTAATGTACTTCTTACTTCCCTTAAGTGCTTTGAAGAAAGGGGCACATCTGTTTGTGGCCTTAGAGATGAACCTAGTTAAGGCTGCCACCTTGCCAGTAAGGCTCTAGATGTTTTTTGAAGTTACTGGTTCCTTCATGTCGAGGATTACTTTGATCTTCTCGGGATTAGCCTCAATGCCTCGTTGGCTTATCATGAAGCCTAAGAACTTGCCAGAGCCTACGCCGAAGGCACATTTATTGGGGTTCAACCTCATTCGATACCTCTTCAGAATGGTGAAAGTTTCAGATATGTTAATGATGTGTTGGTTAGCATGTTTGCTCTTGACTAGCATATTATCAACGTAAACTTCCATGCTTTTCCCAATCTGTTTGGCGAATATTGAATTGACTAGTCTCTGATAAGGCGCTCCTGCATTCTTTAGGCCGAAGAGCATGACTTTATAGCAATATAGTCCCCTGTAAGTAGTGAAGGCTGTGTGTTCTTGGTCCAGAGGGTTCATAGGGATTTGGTTGTATCCTGAGTAAGCATCCATGAAGCTCAGGAGTTCAAACCCTACTGTAGAGTCTATAAGTCTGGCAATGAGAGGAAGAGAAAAGCTATTTTTCGAGCATCCTTTGTTTGGGTCGGTGTAGTCGACGCACATTCTCCACAAGACTTTTTGGAGCATGAGACTTTCTTTGGTCAGATTTTTCTTAACAAGAACCACATTTGCTACCCATGTTAGGTAATTGACTTCGCAGACGAAGCCTATGCCTTTGAGTTTTTCAACTTCTACCTTTATTGCTTCGTATCGTTCAACGTCATAAGATCTTCGCTTCTGTCTCACCGGCTTGGTCTTGGGGTCAATACTCAAGCGATGACATATGATATCGGGAAAGATGCATGTCATGTCCTCATATGACCAGGCGAAGACCTTAGTGTTCTCTTGCAAAAAAAGAAATCAATGCCAACCGAATGGGTGGTCACAAGGTGGTGCCAATCTTCACCATGCGATATGGATAATCTTTTGAGATAGAAACCTTCTCCAACTCTTCAGCGGGTTATGCTTACTAGGTGAAAGAGTCGCCACCCTGAAGATCTAAGTTGGCTTCATCTGGGCTGGTCTTTATGACTTGGTCATGTATAGAAATGGTTTCCTTGGGCACAAGCAGGTGTTGTTGCTTGACCGAAGTGTTGTAACATGATCGTGTGCTAAGTTGATCTCCTCTGATGTAACCATTGTCATAGGGGGTTGGAAATTTCATCAACAACATATGTGTAGATACCATAGCCTTGAGATCATTGATGCCTGTGCGTCCGAAGATGACATTGTATATCATTGGGCAATCAACCACTAGGAAGTTAGTGGTAATGGTAGCTGTGTAAGGGCCTGTACCAATGGTGAAAGGTAAGTGTATGCTCTCTAAAGGTTGCACGATATCACCGAAGAAGCTTATCAGAGGAGAAATCGAGCGATCGAGCAAGTGTTCAACTACATTAAGTGCCCTGAAAGCTTCAGCAAACATGATATTGACCGAAGCCCCCGTGTCTACCAGGATTTGTCGTACTTCAAAGTTAGCTATGTGAGCTTCCACGATCAGTGGGTCGTTGTGTGGGTAAATGATACCTCTTTCTTCCTCAGGATAGAAACATATCGGATCCCAGCTAGGTTTTTAATACTTGCCTCCCCTGATGTCTTCCACATGAAACACTTGGTGGCCAGGCCTTAAAGCTCGTTTGTTGTTTTTCATAGCCCTGTTGGAAGATTTAGATATGGGTATGCCGCCACTTATGGAATATATCACCTTCACCTGGCGTTGGTTACGGTTACCCCTTGGAGGGTGAAAGAGGAATTGATCAATTTTTCCTTCACGTGCCAAAACTTCAATATGATCACGAAGGGTGATACACTTATCGCCGTCATGGCCATTGTGCTCGTGGTAGCATCAAAACGTGCCTGTGTTCTTCGTGGGCTTGTAATCCGGGTGCCTTGGCTTTAGCTTCGATATCAGGTGTGTTATGTTGGGGTAAATGGCCACGCATGTGGCATTTAAAGGTGTGTATGCCTCATACCTTGGGGTAGGGCCTGTCCTGACACGTGCTTAACCCATTGTGTTGACTACCTGAGGTCGGGGATTATCGTGGCGATACCCTTGGTTATTGTGGTAGTGTCCCTTACTCCTTTTACTAAAATGAGACTGGTGAGGATGTAAATCTTTCCTTTTGCCCTGAGATTGATATGTCTGTTGACTTGGAAAAGTATTAAGTAAGGCAGGGGGAGGCACTGCTGCCGTTTGGAAGGTTGAGGTCTTCTTATTTGAGTGGGTCTGGCTTCCACTTCCCATTTGCTGATAGGGGATGGTTGTTGGGGGTTTCTCTTGGTATGTCTTTGCCTCGACGGCGGCATGGTTATAAGCATGCATCATCACCTCAGAGTAAGTATTCCAAGTGTTGGCATTGATCATGTACTTAAAGAAACAATCATGTAAGCCTACCTTGAAAGCTTTGAGGGCAGTCTTGTTGTCTGCCTCGGCACAACGGGAATACTCATGGCTGAAGCGGCCAGCATACATACGTAATGACTCGTCTAGCTTCTGGCGAATAGTGTACAAGTCATCCGCAGAGTGTAAGCGATCAGTCTGGAAAATGTGTTGAGAAACAAACAGTTTCCTCAATTCCTCAAATGAGTCTACCGTCTTAAGTGGAATACAGCAATACCAGTTTAGAGCTCCGCCAGAGAGGGTGGAGAGGAAGAGAAGTCATCGTTCTTCGTCGGTGTGCATCCGGTATGCCATGGTGGACTCAAAGAGGTTAATGTGTTCAATCGGGTCCTCATTTCTAGTATAGAGTTGCAAGCCAAGCTTCTGCTTTGTCTTTGCTTAGATGGGGCTGTCAAGGATCCTCCTTGTAAGAGGGCCATGCCTAGGTTGGTTCCAATCAGGTATCTCAGCTTGTCGTTCGGCCTTCAACTTGTTTACTTCCTTAAAGAGTTGTATGACAAGAGGGTCTTGAGTGAAGTCATGTACTACTGAAGCTTTCTTTCGTAAATCTCCATCTCCTTTTGGAAGTAGGAAGGTTTGATCAAGATCATGTGATTTTTCCCTGGACTCGCCGTACTAACTTCCAAGGTATGTCCGTCGGAACATCTATGAGTCCCCTATACCTTCGTGTTTCTCTAGGACTTGTTGCCCAAATTGGTAGCTGGCCTAGGACATGGGAGGGGACCGAGTCTTTCAGAGACCCTTGGGTCATTGATCTTCGAGCTTACATGGATGGGATTGTCTCGACGTTGCTTTAGGAAGTCTCGACAGTCGCGAAAGACGACTTTCGATCCTTCCACTCCTTCTGTAAAGAGGTGTCTTCCTCCACTCCTCCTACTTCAGGTCGAAGCAGTTGGGTTAAGAGAAGTCTCATGTTGGTCGCCATTTCGATAAGTAGCTCGCTCCTCAACAGGAATACCCATGTTGAGGGCAAATGACCCTCCGTGTTGGGGGGCACCCAGTTGATGGTTGACTTCCATAAGGGTGATGAGCTCGTGTGTTTTAGTATATCTAGCCTCGTGGAGCATCTCAAAGACCTTCTCATACAGCTCTTGGAGGATCTTATTCTTCATCGTTATCTTGTTGTTCTGAGCCTCCAGCTCATCGACCTTAGCCTGAAGAGCAAACTTCTTTTGTTCCTTCTTTCGTTGCTTCGCACCAGGTGCAAGAGGGGTGTCATTCTGTGTGTTATGGCTTCCTTCGCTCCCCATGGTGGAAAGGGATGCCTGGTCAAAATAGAGTGTACGAATGGTGGAAACCAGCTTAACAAAGCTGAAAAGAGTGGGAATAAGTGTCTTTCCCACAGACGGCGCCAAATGTTGATGCACAAAATCAATGAGGACTTTGGTACAACAGAAAATGTTAAGTTTGTGACCTTCGCTAGATTGCGCTGGTCACTAGTGTGGATAAGTATGTAAATGGATAGAGACAGGGAAGCAAACACAAGATGTACGTGGTTCACCCAAATTGGCTACATCCACGGAGTAGAGGAGTTCTCATTAATCGTGAAGGGTTTACACAAGTACATAGGTTCAAGCTCTCATTTAGTGAGTACTAGTGAATGATTTAGTACAAATGACATTAGGCAATATTGTGGGAGAATGATCTCCTTTTATAGAAGAGAGTTTCTAGCTTTGTTCTGACATTGACACGTGTCGTGTTGTGATTGGCTTACAATGTTAACACGTGTCGCTCTATGATTGGCTTCTGATGTCGACACGTGTCGCACTGTGATTGGCCTCCTGGTTGGAGGGAAACTCTTCTGGTTCCTTGACGGTATAACGTTGACCAGTGCTTGGTAGTTTCGGGATTGGTCAAGTATGGTTCAAACAATATGTATTCTAAAAATAATTACTACCTTAAATAAATTGATATTATATTCCATTCAATTAATACATTAAATAATTAATACCTTAAATAAATTGATATTATATTTCATTCACTTAATACACTAAATAGTTAATACCTTAAATAAATTATATTATATTTCATTCAATTAATACCTTAAATAAATTGGTACTATATTCCATTCAAATAATACCTTAAATAAATTGATATTATACTCCATTCAATTATTTAAATAACCAAACATGAATTAAAACATAATTAAGTCCAAATACATAACTTATAAAAAGTACCTTAAATTTAAATATTGTCATACAAAACATAAATTTAAAACTACTATTTCGATGGTCCTCTATTCCCTGGACTTCATAACGCCACCTATTGTAACCTCCCTCCAACGCATCCTCCATCAACTTCATCAACTGTTCGTTCGTGTCATCATCAAGAGTATACTTACACTGTTACACATATATGCAAATAATTAATTCTAACATATAACAAAAAATTTCACAAAATTAATTATTGATCAGTATACTTACTAATAATTCATCCATCACCGCCTTCTTCGCATTCTCCGGCACATCTTTCCAAGAATGCCACTCAACAGTAGGACAATTGTTCCCCATAGCTACAGCAATCGCATGCGCGAACTGAAAATGCTGCCTCAAATCATTCGGGTCAGCGTCGGTCACGCTATGATCATTGTTTTTATCCTCCATCTCAGAATGAACAGAATTGTGAAGAATAAGGAGAGCAGAATTGTGAAGAAGAAGGAGAGAAGAAGTACATATTTATTGGAAGGCTAGGGCCTTTGTGCGACGAAGGCTTTGTTGCACAATGACCTCACTAAATACATTGCAGATTCTGTTGATTCACATGCACTAAATGCTCCGACTGAAAACTGATTGTAACTTGCGCGACGAAACCTTTGCCGCGCAAGTGTTCCTCGGTTTCCCAAGTGTTGAATGTTCTATCCTAGAAAATGAACAAGCTTTGTGCGACGAAGACTTTGTCGAGGAAAGATACAGCAAGAAAATCTTCGTTGCGCGTTAGTTTTCAAGCCTTCTTGTTGGCTTTGCGCGACGAACATGTTTTTTTCGTCGTGCAAAAGGTTTTTGCGCGACCAAGTTCTCTGACATGCAACGTTCACTACCCTTGCACAATGAAGGTATGTTCATCGTTGCGCGAGGAGTCATTGTGTGACGGAATTTGCTTTGTGGCGCAAGTAGTTTTTCCTACTAGTGTTGGTTGGGAGAAAAAACTGCATCAATCTGACAATCATTATCATACAAGAGCATCGTCACAGCAGTACATGTGCTAATACTTGAACTATGATTTATGTTTTCTAAAATGCTGTCCCTAACATACCAATATATAATATATAATACTGAGAAAATGGAAATAAAATCATTTTTCCTTTCTATTTCTAGAATTAATCTTTTAATTCCTATTTTCCACAAATCATAGAAATGTTACAGAATAATAACTTTTCATTTCGATGAATTAAAATACATTTTATATCTTATTAGAGCGGTTACACTTGAAAATATGTATCTCCTTCTTAAAAACGCATCACTTACCAATACTATCATTGGCCTCATTACTTCTCTAACGGTTAGAATTACAGATAAATATGTAAATAAATCCTCAAATAAATATGTAAATAAATTTTCATCACAAAGATTCCGATCTGATTCAATGTACAATAGGCTTGCAGTGTATATAAACAGACATTCTCCAAGTATCATTCGATCATTCGTTACACAAGACTAGAGCAAACGAAGAACAACATCTTTGAAAGAATGGCTTCCATCAACTTTGTAGGTCTAGCAAGACTCCTTGTCGTGGGACTTTTCTGCACTGCTTTGATTCTTCTGATGAGTTCAGGTATTTTATCCTTTGTTTGAATTGTGTACTTGCCATAATAAATATGTTCTAGTGATGGCATATAAATAAACTTTGCAATACAAATTCTACATGTACCACATTTACTTATCACATAATAGAAATGCTGTGTAAATAATATATATTTCGTATTTGCAGGATATGAGTCTGCACAATTATATCCACACTATTCTATATGGGGACCATGCGCAACCTATAAAGATTGCAATGCGATGTGCATCAATACTGTAGGCCGAAAACAGGGTGGATTTTGTGGCATTGATCCTTCAGATAAGCACTGCGATTGTATATGCAGAGATGACGGACCGCCGACAGAGATCCCACTACCAGCACCTTGTAAACCCTAATGTCTATATAAAACTCACAACTTTTTGTTGAGTTATTCTAAATAAAACTCACGACTTTCTGTTGAGTTAGCTTCAATAAAATATTCGCAATTGATTGTCGTTGCATCTTTTATTTATGAAAGTTATATAAAATGGGTATATTGTTTTTTATTTTTTTTTGCATCATTATTGTCTGGAATGGTAGGAATACAATTTCTTTTGGAATAAAATTCAGAAATCTATCAACGGAACGTTGATGCATGAGGGCGTTTTGCTACGTTGACTCACAGCCACAATACTGACTATGAGCAAACGGACCAAAATGTCCCGTTTTGCTCCTCCAGTAATCGGAATGAGGCCGCCACTTCATGTTAAGCAACGTAATCAGCATTTGCCTTGCCCTTTTCCCTCAACCTTCGGGCCTTGTTTCGTCCCATAGCCTTAGGTAAAGAACTTTCGGACGGAGTCGGATTTTCTACCCTTGTTTGTTGAATGGTAGGAGATCCATCTTCATTCATATCTACAGATGGGGATGCAGCTCCCAAAGGATCCACTCTATGTTGAGGTGGATTTTCAAATAACACCCACCCTTTACAAATTTCCCAACAACCGTGAAACTGAAAGGGTTTTGAGCTACCCTCCATATACAATTCCTCCGCTTGGCGTACCTAGAAAATATAAATACAAAAATTTTAGGAAATTAATTCATGAAATTAAATGTAATTTAATGACATATAATTACAAAAATTAAATGTAATATAATTAAACATTTAAAATAAACTGTGAAAACACTAACTTCGTCATAGTAATTGGCGCCGCTTTCATGTCTACTTGCTGCTGCTAATAGTGCTTGATGCCATTTATTCAAACTTGGATGAAGATGTTTCTTCCATCTTGAAGAACAACTTTCATGGTTTCGGGTATTCGGTGGAATGGTGCCTTCATAGAACTCTAAGTATTTTTTGGACACACGAGTCCAAACACCTTCACTTGTTTGAGAAATCCCCCTCACACTATCTTCTAAGACCCATCTATAAGCCTTGCAAAGAGTTTCATCTTCTTTTCGGGTCCAAGCCCTACCTTTCATTGCAGATGAGGCCTTTTTTTTTTTGAAAAAAATGAAGGAAATATTGAAGGAAATTATTGAAAAAATATTGAAGGAAATTATTGAAAAATTGAAACAAATATTATAGATGAAGGAAATATTGGAAAATATATTGAAGGAAATATTGAGAAATATATTGAAGGAAATATTGAAAAATATTGAAGAAGGAAATATTGAAAAATATTGAAGAAGGAAATATTGCAAATGAAGTGAAGAATTGAAAGAACTTCACCATATTTATAGAAGAAAAGAAATGTTTAAAATTAAAAAAAAAAAAAAAAAACCCAACACCTAGCTGACTCAGCTAGCCGTTATATTAAAAAAAAATTCAAACTATTAGTGTTGGTTATAACCGACACTAAAAGTAAAACTATAAAAAAAAAAAGAATTTCTCTTTAATGCTGTCGGTTATAACCGACAGCAATAGGAAAACTATAAAAAAAAAAATAGTCAGCCAGCCAGCCCTTTGGCCCTTTGAAATTCCATGGGGCCCTCCCAGATTCTCTAGCCTTCTAGCCTAGCCCTCGGTTGGAGACGGTTTTAGGGCTATTTTTAACCCTCTGGCCCTCTGGACCCTTCGGTTAGAGATGGCCTTACCACCTACAAAAGTAGGGATAAAAACACTTAAAAATACTTGTAAGAGTACAAGGTTATCGTAGTATAGCGGCTCAAGCAAGGTCGTTTTCCACATGGATTGAATGAATAATTTGTATTTATACTAATCTTAGAACAAAGTTGTGAAAATGATGATTTTGGAATTTAAAATAATAAAAGTGAATTTAAATTAAAGACAATTAAATAAATTAACTAGAGAACAATTTAAAGAAAATCAATTTGTAAAAGGCTTAGGGTTCAGCCGTCAACGTTACAATCCTATGCAATTCTACTAATTACTTATGAATTCTTGTGATGTTCAGATCAAATATAAACATGCAAGACTCATTAAACTTTGTGAAAACCCTTTGAAAAACCATGCAACCCTTAAGAGCGTGATGTTTGCCTTAAGTGAAGTTACAATTACTGATCACAAGAAGCCCTCCTCAATTTCAGGGTGATATTCCACCAGAAATTGCATCAAATTACTTGTCTAAATATCCTAATAGTCGAGAATCACTAAGACAATTAGATAGTTTAATCACAGTGATTAATAATTCAAAGCAAGCATGCATCCATTCATAAGCAAATTAATAAAATTACATATTTATGTTAAGGCTCATGGCTTCACCCTGCAAAAGAACTTAGTTACGAACAATCATAATAAAATATTATTAAGAACAAGAATAGAAAACACCTAGAAAATAAACTTGAATTATCAAAGGCTTGTGCTTGCGTTCCCTCCTGTCCTTATTTCTTGTGTTCCATAACGGCTAAAAAGTCTTATTTATACTACTACAAAATAAAACACTAAAAAGTCTTTGAATAAAACTAGGAAACATAATAAAATAATAAAACAGAAAATAAAAGGCTTCCTATTTAAACTGAAATTCGGACTTCTCAGAAAATCAGACTTTTGACTGATTAATCAACTCCGATTTGGTGCTAAAAGGTATCTTTTGAAATATGGAGACGTCCCCTACAAATCCTTAGAAGGAATCTTCCTTAAAATATATCGTCTTGACCTCCAAAATAACCAAAATGTTAAGAAACGTCAATCTGTGAAAGCTGCGCGCTGGACCTTTATTTCATACCCACAGTCAAACGGCTTGGTAGAAAAATTTGAAACTTTGATACAATCATCTTGAAAAACTCACAAACATCCTGCAATTGGAATCACTCAATAATTCATCCGTTTGCTTACTTTTTACTCCAAAGGAAGTCGAATATCCTACATTGAAAATACATAACAAAGTATCAAAATTCTTCCAAAATAACTAACAAATTAATACTAAGATAAGGGTAAAAATATATAGTATAATATGGACTCATCACGTACAAAATATTCTTTTGGCGTATTCTTGAAGTACTCAATGATACGAACGCATAGGCGTAAATGGAATCGAAATTGGAGCTACGGTTAAAATTTTACGAAACTACAAATCCGAAAAGTACGTTGGTAAGGACTACTATTTATTATTTTATAATTATATTATTACTATTTTAATAGTAGTTGATAGAAAATTGAGGGAAAGAATAAGAATGAACGGAGGAAAGGGAGGGCTACTGCCCAATCAGGAAGAATGAGAGATCCAGTGACCAATTGTGGGGGAGATTAGGGAAGGAAACGAGAGAGGTGAGTGGCACCCAACCTAGACCTCCATCCCCTTGACCCGTATACCCAAGACCAGACCAACGGTGCCACTGGTTTCGAAGCATTTTCCGGTGGTTCTCTGGCGAATTAAGATTCCTCATCATTTGGAATCATCCTAGGATCCTTCCCTCTACCCTTCTTATACAAAAACCCAAGCCAATTTGGCTCTAATTTGGGGAATTCGAACCGAGAGTTCAAAGGGTGCACGGCGACGATCCATCCAATTCTGAAAGTTTTTCCGTCAACCATCACCATCCTCAGTGTTCCTTGATCCCAGGAACAAACCCTAAACAACCTTGGAGACGGCGGAGCATTGGAGAAGCCGAATCGAAGGCCACCCTTTTTAGGGTTCCCGACTGGTTCATGGAGATTTGAGGCTTTTTCCAACCAAATTGGACTTGTCCATAGGTATAAAACTTGCTCTACTCATTGAGATCTTCAATTCTGTGAAATTTGAGAATTTTTAGAAATAGTTGATTTTTCCGGCGAGTTGGGGGTTACCGACTGCCGTGTGCGGCAGCGTATGGGCCAAGGCACCTCCTAACCTTCCTAGGCTAAGTTTGATACCCCAATTCCATAGGTGAAGTCTGATTAATGAAATCTCATCGTTTGAACATAGTTTTGATAGAGACCCCCACTTGATCCTTATATGTATCGACGATCCGACCGTTGGATCGTCACCAAACTTTAATCATTATAGTACATAATATTTGAGGATATTTGAAACTTACAAATTGGGAATCCGATGTACAGATCTTCTCGAATTGGATTTGTAAGTTCGTAAAATAAAAAATCGGTAGCCATTTAATTTTAGTAATTGGCGGAGATCTAACCGTTGGATCGTTCCGAAACTTTAGGATGTTGTTCTAGAAGCTTATTGAAACTTTGGAAATCTAAGGTGCGGAACTTCCGAATCGAGTTTCGTAGGATTGTGGAACCTATCATCGACCTTTGACCGACGGTTGACTTTTGGTCAATGGGTTTCAAATAATTATAGAACGTCCTTGGGGATGTGTTTTATATAAGTTACGTGTTCTATCGATAAGAATTTTGAGACATTATTTGATATTTGTTCTAGGCGACAATCGTTCGTGATGTCTCGATATTCGTGCTAAGGAGTTGTAGCGCGAACTTCAAGTGAGTGGGTCTTTTATTTTTATAGTGTATGTGTGTGTGTGTGTGTGTGTGTGTGTGTGTGTGTGTGTGTGTGTGTGTGATTGATAGTTTCCAATTATGCATTTGAAAAAGAATTTCTTACGTACGCCTGGATTAGACTAAAGTTTTATAAAAATTAGGGAAATGACGGAATTTATGAAACATGCTACATCTTACGAGATGCACAGGTATGCTTATAATCTTTGATGCCATAATTATATCTACGACTATGAATGTTATTATGTTGATTAGAATTATTGCATCATTATGGTATGCTTATATTCATGTAGTCTGCTCATCATTATTGCACCCCAGTGTTAGTGCTCACCCTGGGCCAGGGCTAGTCCTTCACATGTATGTTCACCTCCCGCACCGCATGCTCGCCTTGGATCTAAGTAGGTGCCAGTCTTGTCGTACAGGTCGCATTAGGCGACTCCGACTCGTAGGTAACCGCGATTATCGCCAGTCTTTACGTGATCGTAGCACTAGAGCATATATTATGATTACACCCAGTCCTGTCGTATAGGTCGCATTCGGCTACTCCGACTTGTGTGTTAGCATAAATTGATGAGCAATAGGTCAGTCGTACATGTCGCAATAGGCAACTCCGACTGGTGTGCTAGCATAGGTTGTTGAACACCTGATTTTACTTATATTACTGTTGAGATTTTGGGATTTTGGGATGTCATGCCTTATTTACGTTTGTAGGCTACGGTAAGTATTTTCATACTATAAGTATTTTTATGGAGTAATTAGGTTTTCATCCTTATTTTTACTACTCTATTGATTAAAACCTTATTACTTTTCAATTTTTGATCAAGGTCCTTTGTATTAATAATATCATTAATTATTTCAATAATAAAATATTTTTTATTTCTAAATATATTCATTTAATATTAAAAATGTTACAATTAGTATATTTATATTTATGGCTAAATTTTTTATCATATATTTTTATTTTTAGTTTGTACCCATTTTTAATTTGCAACCCTTTTTTAATTTGTACCAATTTTCCTTTCAATTTTAATTTGTACCCATATATTAATTTCTTTTTGTGCCCATATTTTTTACAGTTTTATTTGTATTGTACCCATATTTTTTTATTTATTTGTACCCATTTTTATTTTTGCTAAATGTACCCATTTTGAAGAATGTACCCATGTTTTGATACAATCATTTTTTGGTTATTTTTTATGAATGTACCCATGTTTACACACACACACAATAGTATATTTATATTTTAATATTTTTAATCCCACAAATTATGTTTTTCATTTAAAATCTCATTACTATAAACAACTATAAATTTTAATTTTTAATTTAAAAAATATAGTAACGTACATAGAAATAAATTATCAATTAATTTTAGAGACTTGGATCAAAAATTGAAAACCAACAAAGTTTCAGTCAAAGATTGTTCATAACTAGGGACCGCATCCAAAGTCTCCCTATTTTTATTAATTGAATGTAATCTATTTATTTGAATTTTACATGGTTTTCCTTTAGTACTAATATAAATGTAAGGAAACAATGTTAAGAGACCGCATTTTTGTACCTTATTTGTATACTATTTAGGGACACATTCAAGTCAATTGATGGGATATGTTATCCTTTTAAATATTGTGCTGACATGTTTTATAAAATGAATGTTCATATCCACCTGTGTTATTTATACGAGGAGATTGATTTTCTCACTAATAGCTGCTTCATTTATTTAAAAAGAAAAAAGAAAAAAAAGAAAGAAAGTTCGAAATATGGGGGCAAATACATTAACAAAGAGAGAAGGTAAGAAAATTAATTTTAATTCCTAGTTTCCACTTTCTAGAATTGAATATGAAAAAATGATTGTATTCCTATACGTTTTCTGTTAAGGAATTTTCTAAATTGATCTAATTCAATTCTTTTCCCTTTAAAATTTCTTTTCTTACTAATGGCAGCTTCTTCTATAATTTTTTTTTTTTAATTTAACATATGGGGGGGGGGGGTTTGAATGCATTGACTAAGAGAAAGTAAGAAACGCAATTTAATTCTTACCTTTCCACACTTTGTCACTTTCTACAAGTGGAATGAAAAATAATTGAATTCCTATATTTTTTTTAATATTTGTCACTATAGGCAAAAAATATATCAATTAATACAATTTTTTTTTTCATGTAGTTTTTATATTTTAAAAAAAAATATTTATTAATGACATCATCTCCACAAAATACAGATGAAAGATAATATAAATAGACATGCTCTGAGACCATATAATCAAATCATATATCAAGGCTAGCAAAAGGGAAGAACCAACATCAACCAAATATCTTTGGCATGGCTTCCATCAACTTTGGTGGTCTGGCAAGGGTCTTTTTCGTGAGCCTTTTTTCCACTGCTTTGCTTCTTTTGATGATCTCAGGTATTGTAGTCATTTTTTCAAATATATATTACGTAGTACCATATAATTTATTAATTACGTCGATAAAATCTATTTCCGCATACAAGTAATATTTTTGTAAAACACGTGAACTGTACAATATAGTCAATAACCATGGTGGAAATAATGTTAGTGATAGTGTGTATAATTCACACCTTATTTGCACTTGAAAAGAAGGAATTAAGGAATCATTTATTTTTAAATTTTATTATCTTAAATATTTTTATTTTTTTGTGTGTTGAATTTGCAGGGCATGCATCTGCAGAAACTTGAAAGATTTGGGGATATGCTCCTCGTACCCGGACTGCAATGTTTTTTGCATCGAACATGTGGGTCCACTTGGTGGATTTTGTAGAGTGATTCCTCCAACTGAAGGTAACCATTGTTGGTGCAGAACCAATAGCTAGAGCTGTGCGCCTGAGAGAGCTTGGACAATCCAAATTTCAACGATCCACAACAGCTTCAATTCATTAATTGTGTATTAGCCAGATGTATGAATAAAAGTCTCAACTTCAGCTGAGTTTAAATTTAATAAAATTTCCACATCTAATTGTTGTTGCATCTTTCTTTTTTGTTACCATCATTGTTCTAAAAATCCCCGCCGAGCGCCTTGTTGCATCTTTCTTTTTTGTTACTATCACTGTTCTAAAAATCCCCGCCTAGCGTCACCTAGGCGCTAGGCGGCTGATCATCGTCGATTAATGCCTAGGCGTTTGAAAATTAAGAAATGGCGCCTAGACCTGCTGAGGCACCTACCTATACCGTCTAGGCACCCGCCTAGCCGCCCAGACCCTCCTAGGCACCCGCCTAGGTTGCAACTCACTTAGAAGAAAATAAATAACTTTTATTTGCATTTTATTTTATTTTCAATCAATTGTAAGAGACTTGTTAAATACTTAAATAAACACATATTATATGCTTGTTCCCCATGTTTTCATTATGTTCCAATACTTCATCATATATATGTTATTCTATTTTGTTGTTTTTGATGAAATTACATATATTTGGTGGCAGTGGAGCTTTGGCAGCGGCATGTGGAGGAGTTTCAAACTGCTATGGATTTTTCGGGAAGGGGGAGGCTGAGGCTCTGGGAAGTGATATGAGGGATAGGGTATGGGGGGGATGTAGGGCAGTCATCGGGGAGGGAGGGGTGAGGTATGGGGATGTCATCGTGGAGGGGGAGAGGGGGGAAGAGGAAGGGCCAATACAGTGGCAAAAACCGGTGTTTGGAACGTTGAAATTGAATTGTGATGCTGCTTGGAAAAAGGCCACGGGAGAGGGAGGGGTTGGTTGGGTTCTTAGGGACTTTGCAGGTATTCCTTTGCTCGCAGGAGGAGTAGGAGGGGGACGGTTCGGGGACGTCATTATGGCGGAGGATGAGGCAATTAGACATGGCTTGGAGTCGTTGGTGGGGAGTGAGGTTTGGGCGGGAACTACCTGTTTGGTGGTGGAATCGGATTCTAAAGGCTTGATCAACATGTTAAATAAGGAGACAACAGTTGATGTGAATCTGGAGGTCTATATCCAAGATATTTGGAGAATGACTTGTGTTTTTCCGTTGGTAAGGTTTTGTTTTACCCCTCGTCATTGCAATCGTGCAGCCCATTCGATCGCGGCGTACGTCGTTAAGCATGGCGGGAGATTTGGCTGGGATGAATTAGGTCCTGAGTTCCTGTTTAATATTTTAGCAGAAGATGCAAATGTAACGGTTCGGCTTTAATTTTTAATAAAATTTTTATCTTTCGACAAAAAAAAAAAAACTAAGATTTTAAAGGATTTTAAAAGTGATAGATTTGATATGATTTAGGAGGATTTAAGACTCCTACAAAATTCATATGGATTTTAAAGAATTTGAATGGATTTAGTTTGTAGATTGTGGTGGATTTTCATATAATTTTTTTATTGAAAAAAAAAGGAAAAATCTTTCCCCTTGCCTTACTGTACTCGATAGCCACTTTATCCCCTCCCCTTTCGGGTCCCCTTTCACACAAGCACTGCTCCATCTCTTTCTCAATTGATAGATCAACATAACTTTGGTGAGCTTTTGCGCACTACACCACCAACAACCATCACTACCGACTGCCCTTTTGCCACAAACGTACGTTGTGGTACTTTAGTAGTGCTTGTAGTACCATAGACATTAATAAATCAAAATGGCGAGAAAGTAGTATTAACCAAAATCCTAGATCGATCATGTCCTTCGATGATCATACATGCCTAATTAAGGTCGAAGGGTCATAATAAGATATTCCACCAAAGTATAGGTGGTTACCTATGTGTGGCTGAGGTTGGTAGAGATTTGAGGACTACCCACATGGAAAATGATTTGAAATCCTAGGAGGTGAGGTTGAATTCTTTTTAGTCTTGGTTATATATACTTCTTGCTCTCAAATCCCACAAAATCCACAACTTATTGAAATCCTCCAAAATCTTTTTTTTTAATACACTTAGATTTGAATGAATTTTAAAATCCTTTAAAATCTTTTAATTGATTACACCTAGATTTGAATGGATTCTAAAATCCTTTAAAATCTTGTAATTGACTACATTAGGATTTTAAAGTCTTTTAAGATCCTTTCAAATCCGAGTTTGACCACACCCCCGTATAGACATATACTTATTTACATGAAATATAGTAGATTTACTTAATTCCGTCTAGTCCGCCTAACCACCTAGTCGCTGGGTCACAATCTGCTACCAGACTAGAACCTAGCGTCTTTTAGAACTTTGGTTACCAAATGGGAATTACGTACTGTAATTCAGTCTCATATATATGATGATCTTTAAAAATGTTGTGACTTGTGAGGAAGGAATAAGGTAAGTCTACAACAATGTAGAATAATCCATATTCTACAAAATAAATAAATATACTCCCACAATACGCACAAAAGCACACATTATTTCCTGGGACTTGTTATACTCGCCCACTCATCATCAAATTTTAAAAACCAAAAATAATATTTTCCCACCACAACCACCCCTACTAATTAAAAAAAATTAAAGATGTTGGCAATAATATCTACTAATTAATAAAATTCTCTTTGTCAAGTAAAAGAGGATGAAAAGACAAATTAGTTTCTATCACACAAAAAAAAGGGCAATAATGTAATTTCACTAGTCCAAATTTTACTGTTTTTTATTGAAACCTCATATATAGGTGATGTTAAAATACCTTCAATATTTAAAATAAAAAATAAAAAAAATTATATATAATAAAAAGAAAAAAAAAATCTCCCACTCCCCCCACATTCTCTCTCTCCCTCTCTCCTTCTCATTTTCTAAAAAAATGTGTTCATAGGCAAATGCTAGTTTATTTTAAGAAAACTTTTATTTGCACTCTTTGCACACTTCACAAATTGGCTACGTCCACGGAGTATAGGAGTTCTCATTAATCGTGAAGGGTTTATACAAGTACATAGGTTCAAGCTCTCCTTTAGTAAGTACTAGTGAATGATTTAGTACAAATGACATTAGGCAATATTGTGGGAGAATGATCTCCTTTTATAGAAGAGAGTTTCTAGCTTTGTTCTGACATTGACACATGTCGTGTTGTGATTGGCTTCCGATGTTGACACGTGTCGCACTATGATTCGTTTATGATGTCGACACGTGTCGCGCTGTGATTAGCCTCCTGGTTAGAGGGAAACTCTTCTGAGTCCTTGATGGTATAACGTTGACCGGTGCTCGGTAGTTTTGGGATTGGTCAAGTATGGTATAAACAATGCTCCCCTAAGTTCCCGAGTGAAGAAAGCTCCTCGGTTGGGGACTTGCAAGATCTAAGCCGCTGAGTAATCACGAAACTTCTAAGTACCGAAGTGTGGTATCATCTTCACTTGCCTTATCTGTCTCATAGGTAGATGTGACATCTTCTCTGGAAGTACTTTTCCTCCATCCAGGGGTGGTATCTTTAACCGGCAAAGATGTACAAGGTAATGTATCAATTTGACTTGAAGCTTACTTGTAGTTTCAGGCTTGGTCAAACACGATACAAACCATATAGTAGGAGTCCCCCAAGTCGCCAAGCTAGGAGATTTGCCGAAAGAGGTGATAGACAAGGTAAGCAATCAGAGTTCCAAGCAATCAGTCCCAGATCAGAAGTTTGATTTCGAGTTCCGGCTGATTGTTCTCATTCTCCCTATTTTGCAGGCAGCAAGAAGGATAAAGAGAAGAAAAATGAGAAGAGATGGTATGAGATACTTTTGTTTTTGAAGAAGTAACTTTCCACAAGCTTATTCTTGAACTGGGCTGGAGGGTTTTCTAGTTTCCTCTAGAGTATAAGGCCGACACAAGAATTTGAGGGTCAAAACAAGTCCATCAAATCTAGAGTACTTTCGACCCTAATGATATGAGATACTTTTGCTGTTGACAAAGTAGTGGATGTATCGGCACATGTTCTGTTACGCTTGTCTCCACATGCTTCCTTGTATCCTTCTCACTTGCCATATCTGTTCCTCAAGCAGATGTGGTATATTTTCTAGAAGCATAAGATGTTGAAGATGAGTACTCGAGATCAATGCCATGTAAGTAATCAGGCAAGGGGTTCCAGGCAGTCAGTTCTTGACTGGAAGCTTGATTCCAAGTGCTGACTGATTGCTCTCTTTCTCTTTATCTTGCAGGTAAGAACAAGGGCAAAGGAAAAGACAGGGAAAAAGCATGATATGGGATACTCTTGCTTTTGACCCTGATGATATAAGATACTCTTATTCTGGTGTGGTTGGTTTGCATAAGTATTATTGGGGGGAGAGAAAGCTGAGTATTTCGATAGGCTTCATTGGGAGTGCCCTCTCAGATATGAGGAAGGGTTGAGCATTTTTGCAGTTTGCCTGTCCGTGGAAGATGAAGGTCGACATATATATGAGTCTCCCTAACAACAAGTAGTAATGTTATTCCTTTACCCTTCTTGGTTATATCAATGTAGTGGGAGCTGTAAGTTTCACGTGTTTGAACTTTGTCAGAGCACTTTGAAAAAGTGGTATGTGGTATCTGGAAAGTTGATGTTGCGTGTGAAGATTGTAGATAAATTTTATCCAAAGAAATCTTGCTCTCGAAGTTCGGAGAGCAGTGCCTCTTTGGTTTTCAAACAAGCAATCCTATTGGGGATCTGGCTCTCGAGATTCGGTGAGCGTTGCCTCTTCGATTTTTGAACAAGCAATCCTATTAGGGATCTGGCTCTCGAGATTTGGAAAGTGGTGCCTCTTCAATTTTTTAGAAAGCGATCCTGGTAAGAGTCTGGCTCTCGAGATTCGGATAGCGGTGCCTCTTCGATTTTTAAGAAAGCAATTATGGTGAGAGTCTGGCTCTCAAGATTCGAATAGCAGTGCCTCTTCGATTTTTGAGAAAGCAATCCTAGTGAGAGTTTGGCTTTCTAGATTCGGGGAGCGGTGCATCTTCGATTTTTGAGAAAGTAATCTTGTTGGGAGTGTTTTCTTGATGTGAGTAAAGGTTGGGCATTTTTGCCAATCTGCCTTGCCACGGAGCACAGAGGTTGACACACATAGGGACTTTCCAGTTATCAAGTAGTGGTGTGTGGTGTTTTTCCTTTACCCTTGTAGGTAATGGTAGGGTAGCTGGACCTTCAAAATTTATGTGTCTAAACTTTGTCAGAGATCTTTGGCAAAGTTATATGTGGTACCCGAGGAGCTGATGTTGCGTGTGGGGATTGTCGACATATTTTACTCAAGAAAATATGCTTCTTGAAATCCGGATAGTGGTGCCTCTTCGATTTTTGAACAAACGGCCATGCTGCCTTTTCTTTTATAGGGGCACCAATTGTGCGCAAGAAGTACGTTCAAAGAGTTATTGCTTGTAGGAATTTTCCCCTTATTTTCGTACTTTAGAGATTTATTGGACCTTATTTCTCCTTCATCATTTTTGAAAATGTCTGACCCATCCGACCGTCGTTTTGACTTGAACTTTGGTGAAGAGGCAGCCATGCCTCTTCAAGACAATATATGGCGCCCATCATTCTTATCCCCTACTAGTCCTCTTACCGTTGGGGACTCTGTGACGAAGAATGATATGACCGCTGCGATGGTGGCCAGGAACTTTCTCACTTCCAAAGATAACAGACTACTTTCCAAATGGTCTGGTGAGTTGGCTGTTAAGGATTCTCTGGCTTTCAGTGTTCAGTGTGCAGGTTCTGTGTCTAATATGGCCAACGCCTATTTGCTCGAACCCGCCAAGTTGAATCATTGACGACTAAAGTGATAAGTCTCAAACAGTAGATTAGAAGGCTCAAGCATGAGAATAAACAGTTGCACAAGCTCGCACATGACTATGCTACAAACATGAAAAAGAAGCTTGACCAGCTGCATGAATCTGCTGGTCAGATTTTACTTGATCATCAGAGGTTTGTGGGTTTGTTCCAAAGACATTTATTGCCTTCGTCTTCTCGGGCTGTACCGCGTAATAAAGCTTCAAATGATCAACCTTTGATGCCTCCTCCTTCTAGGGTTTTGTCCAGTACTGAGGCTCCGAATGATCACCCTTCGGTGCCTTCTCTTTATGGGGCTCTGCCGATTGCTGAGACTTCTCCTGAGCAACTTTTGTGAATGCTCCATCTGGTTTGTTTATTTTGATTCATGTATATGTACATATTTGCAACTTATCGGAGATATCAATAAATAAGCTTTGCTTCATTTCAACGTATTGTGTTAGATACACCAAAGCCTTCTTCACTAAGTTTTTTGAATTTTTTCTTTTGTTGAAGTTTTGTGAGTGAAGCATGTATGTTGAGGTAGTGTTCCCTTAATTTCCCGAGTGAGGAAAACTTTTTGGTTGGAGACTTGAAAAATCCAAGTCACTGAGTGGTTGTGAGACTTCCAAGTATTAAGGTGCAGTAGCATATGGTAGGAGTCCCCCAAGTCTCCAGTCGAGGGAGTTGACGAATGAGGCATTTCCTTTCTAAGTGGTAGCCTAAAACTCCTCCTTCATATATATTTGTTATGAAAGTTGTTAGACCCAAAGAAAAGGAGGCCTAGGCAATTTTTTTTTTTCGATTTTTAGAATTTTCGAATATATATTTTAAGCTTTGTAGGTAAAGCTTTGGTGTTGAAGCTTTGAGGTTGAAGCTTTGTTGGGTACCATGAATTGATTTTGCTTCACATTATCGTGATCAAGAGTGTGTGAAGCTTTTGTAGGTGAAGCGTTTGTGTTGAAGCTTTGTAAGTGAAACTTTTATGGGTGAAGCTTTTGTGGGTGAAACTTTTGTAGGTGAAGCTTTTGCGATGGGTGTAGCTTTTGTGATGGGTGAAGCTTTGGTGTTGAAGCTTTGTAGGTGAAGCTTTGGTGTTGAAGCTTTTGTAGGTGAAGCTTTGAAGTTGAAGCTTTTGAAGTTGAAGCTTTGTAGGTGAAGCTTTGGTGTTGAAGCTTTTGTAGGTGAAGCTTTGAAGTTGAAGCTTTGTAGGTGAAACTTTGGAGTTGAAGCTTTTGTTGGGTACCATGAACTGATTTTTCTTCACACTATCTTGATCAATAGTGTGTGAAGCTTTTGAGAATTGTAGTTGCCCTCCATTTGTTGAAGTTGTTGAATTTCCCAATTTCCTTTTTTTTATTTTTTATTTTTTATTTTTTTGGGAAAACTAGAAATTTGTTGAATTTCCCAATTTTTTTTTTTTGGGAAAATTAGAAATTTGAAAATGTGGGAGAGACAACATATACAAATTTTGCTTCCACACTGTTGAGCAAGAGATTGTGATGCAAGCCACACCTTGTAGTAGTCGAAGGTTTGGATGAACCATATAAATTGAATTTGCTTTGAATAGTCTTGATCAAGAGTGTGTGAAGCTTTCTACGAGTTGTAGTTGCCCTTCATTGATGAAGCTTTTGTTGGCACCATAAATTGGTTTTGCTTCACCCTGTCTTGATCAAGAGTGTGTGAAGCTTTTGAGAATTGTGGCTGACCTCCATTGATGAAGCTCTTGTTGGCACCATAAATTGGTTTTGCTTTGCACTGTCTTGATCAAGAGTGTGTGAAGCTTTTGAGAATTGTGGTTGAACTCCTTTGATGAAGCTCTTGTTGGCTCCATAAATTGGTTTTGCTTCACACTGTCTTGATCAAGAGTGTGTGAAGCTTTTGAGAATTGTGGTTGACCTTCATTGTTGAAGCTCTTGTTGGCACCATAAATTGATTTTGCTTCACATTGTCTTGATCAAGAGTGTGTGAAGCTTTTGAGAATTGTGGTTGCCCTCCATTGATGAAGCTCTTGTTGGCACCATAAATTGGTTTTGCTTCACACTGTCTTGATCAAGAGTGTGAAGCTTTTGAGAATTGTGGTTGAACCCCTTTGATGAAGCTCTTGTTGGCTCCATAAATTGGTTTTGCTTCACACTGTCTTGATCAAGAGTGTGTGAAGCTTTTGAGAATTGTGGTTGCCCTCAATTGATGAAGCTCTTGTTGGCACCATAAATTGATTTTGTTTCACACTGTTTTGATTAATAGTGTGTGAAGCTTTTGAGAATTGTGGTTGACCTTCATTGATGAAACTCTTGTTGGCACCATAAATTGGCCTTACTTCACACTGTCTTGATCAAGAGTGTGTGAATCTTTTGAGAATTGTGGTTGAACTCCTTTGATGAAGCTCTTGTTGGCACCATAAATTGGTTTTGCTTCACACTATCTTAATTAAGAGTGTGTGAAGCTTTTGAGAATTGTGGTTGACCTCCATTGATGAAGCTCTTGTTGACACCATAAATTGGTTTTGCTTCACACTATCTTAATCAAGAGTGTGTGAAACTTTTGAGAATTGTGGTTGAACTCCTTTGATGAAGCTCTTGTTGGCACCATAAATTGGTTTTGCTTCACACTGTCTTGATCAAGAGTGTGTGAAGCTTTTGAGAATTATGGTTGCCCTTCATTGATGAAGCTCTTGTTGGCACCATAAATTGATTTTGCTTCACACTGTCTTGACCAAGAGTGTGTGAAGCTTTTGAGAATTGTGGTTGACCTCCATTGATGAAGCTCTTGTTAGCTTCATAAATTGGTTTTGCTTCACAATGTCTTGATCAAGAGTGTGTGAATCTTTTGAGAATTATGGTTGAACTCCTTTGATGAAGCTCTTGTTGGCACCATAAATTAGTTTTGCTTCACACTGTCTTGATCAAGAGTGTGTGAAGCTTTTGAGAATTGTGGTTACCCTCCATTGATGAAGCTCTTGTTGGCACCATAAATTGGTTTTGATTCACACTATCTTGATCAAGAGTGTGTGAAGTTTTCTACGAGTTGTAGTGTTTGCATTGTTATAGAGGAGAAATGTCTGAAGCAGATGCAAGAGGGCTGAATAACTTGATCTTCGTATGCCAGGCACTGAAGTTGTTGTTGGCTTAAAATAAGACTTTGTTGGTGACTATAACTCTTATTGGGCATAAGTGCTCCCCTAGTTGAGTTGTCAAGCTTGAGTGTTTTTTATTATTTGTGAATGCTAGGAGTTCACATGTACAAGTTGCACCACTCATCTTTTGGTAGGTGGAATGAATGGTGAGTTACTTTCATCACTTGGTTGGTGGTACCAAGGTGAGTTCCTTCATCAGCTTTCATCACATTTCATCACCTGGTTGGTGGCACGAAGATGAGTTCCTTCTTCACCTGGTTGGTGGCATGAATGGCAAGTTGCCAAATGATATTAGAGTACGGGTTGTACATTTCATCACCTGGTTGGTGGTATGAAGCAGAGTACGGGTTGTACATTTCATCACCTGGTTGAGGGCATGAAGATGAGTTCCTTCTTCACCTGGTTGGTGGTATGAGTGGCAAGTTGCCAAATGATATTAGAGTATGGGTTGTACATTTCATCACCTGGTGGCATGAAGAAGAGTACCGGTTGTACATTTCATCACATGGTTGGTAGTATGAAGATGAGTTCTTTCTTCACATTTCATCACCTGGTTGGTGAGAATAAGGGCAAGGTGTCGAGGCACATTGTAGCAAGTGTCGAATGACACAAAGAATGTTGAACCCTTTCAAAGCACAGTTGGCTTATGTATGAATATGTTGGAATGTATGATTGAACGAATATACTGTGAAGCTGTTAGTTTATTTGTATAGTCTTGTTGACATATACTTAGACTTTGTTTCATGTTGGAAGCATTCATGTTGAAGCTTTGAACCCGAGTGTTTCATTGCTAGGAATGTAAGAAGATTAGGACTGAGTTGTCTAAATCACCTCTTTATTGAATTCATGCCAACTAGTCTTCGTTACATAGGATGCTGAACGGCTGAAGCTTAATTAATACTTGTACAATGTGAGTTTACTTGTAATAAAACTTCATGTGATCAGCGTTCCATGGATGGCCAATGGTCTTGCCATCGGAGCTTCTAAGCTTGTAAAAGCCAGGGCGACTGATGCCAACAACTTCAAATGGTCCATCCCAGTTTGGACTAAGTGTTCATTCACTCGGGACTCTGTCGCAGAGTAATCTTTTCTTCAATACCCAGTCCCCCACATTGTAAGAACGAGGTTTGACCCTTGAGTCATAGTAGTTAGTGATGCGCTGCTTGTAGGCGACATTCCTCAAGTAAGTTGTTTATCATTTTCGCTTTGCACATAGTTCTGGACTCAGAACGTTGCTTGCTCAAGCTCAACTGGGATAACTAACTCTGTATCAAAGGCAAGTGAGAATGTGGTTTCTCCTGTTGATGTCCGATACGAAATGCGGTATGACCAAAGAACTTGGGGTACAAATTCTAGCCAACAACCTTTAGCTTTGTCCAAGCTGGTTTTCAAAGTTCGCTTGATTATTTTGTTGATGGCTTCGTCTTGTCTATTAGATTGGGGATGAGCTGGGGAGGCAAAACATAAGTTGATTTTGAACTTAGAGTAGAACATCCTAAATTTATTATTGTCGAACTGTCGCCCGTTGTCAGTGACTATCACATTGGGAATGCCGAATCTGCAAAGGATGTTCTTCCATACGAAGTCTTCTATTTTTGCCTCAGTAATGGTTGCCAAGGGTTCTACTTCAGCCCACTTTGTGATAGTCAACTGCAACGATAGCATAGCGGACCTTGCCCTTCCCTGCAAGCATTGGGCCGATCAAATCAAGTCCCTATTGGGCGAAGGGCCAATGGCTGATCATAGGAATGAGCGACTCGAGAGGGGAGTAAGGAATAGTTGCGTAACGTTGACACTTATCACATAAGTGAGATATTCTGATGGCATCTTGGTGGAGTGTTGGCCATAAATATCCTTGGCGAAAAGCCTTGTGTGCTAGGGATCGAGATCCAGCATGATCTCTGCAGACTCCTTCATGTATTTCCCAAAGGACAATTTTCGCCTCCGCGGGTGTAAGGTGATGAGTAGATTTTATATTATATATTTTACCCTAATCTTAGTATATTTTGGTTAATATATTGGAAGAATTTTGATACTTTGAATTGTATTTTTAATATAGGACTTCCGACTTCCTCTGGAGCAAAACAGGATCAAATGGACGAATTTTGGAGTAATTTCAGTTGGAGGACGTTCGTGAGTCACTTAGCTTGATCGTATCAAAATTTGGGATTTTTCCACCAAGCGGTTATTTTCTGGCGATGAAATAAAGAAGCAGTGCGCAGTGCTGGAAAATGACGTTTTTGGGCTTAAATTGCGTTTTTGGAGCCCAAGATGACCTCGGGTTCATGGCCTTCTGGAAAAGTGTTCAGAATATTCCAAACATTAAATCCAGCTATATTGGGCCAGTTTTGGAGCAGCTTATGGGCCAAAACGTGGCTGTTCAGATTTTAGACGAATTTTACTATTTTTATTTAGGGTTTTTATTAATTTTAGTTTGCTAGGGTTTGTGTGGTGGCTTAGCAAATATATTGCTTGGCCGTCTACAGTTTGAGGGTACGCTTTATTTTATGCAATATTGGAGAAAGAGAGAAGTGCTAGGGTTTTGAAGATTTTCTACTTGAAGGTGTTTTCAATCATTTTCTTAAGAGATATTTCTATGATTTCAATTATGAATATGCGGAACTAATTTCTATTGCTAGGGCGAAGCCTTGAGCCTTAGCATGAATATGTGATTTTTATTTAATTTCTTATGATTGATTGCATGCGTACTTTGAATTGTTAATCACCGGGATAAAAACTATCTAATTGTTTTAATGCCTGATCACCATTAGGATTTTTAGAAAAGTAATTTGATGCAATTTTGGTCGGAAGGTTCCCTGAAATTGACGCTGGCTTCTTGTGATTAATAATTGTAATTTCACTTAGGATGAATATCACGTCTTAAGGATTGCATGGTTTTTCAAAGGATTTTCATAAAGCATAATGAGTCTTTCATGTTCAGATTTGATCCGAACGTCCGGACGGGTTGCATGTTAGATATACGTTCTATGTTGGAGGTTCCAAGTAGAATATGAATTAGGAAAATCTAACCTTCAAAGTAGCATGTATGGATCATAAGTAATGGGTAAAAATTCATAGGATTGCTAGGTGATGGTGGAACCCTAGTGCTTTCTTAATTTGATTTTCTCATAACTGTTTTCTTCTCTCTAGTCCTAATATTGCAAATTTTTTATTTTAATTCATTAAATTCGTTTTTATTTTAATTAGGTTATCAAATCAATCACTTCAATTTCTACTCTACAATAATTAAATGGAATTTGATTTTTCGAATTATTTAATAATCCCTGTGGAGATGACCTTGCGAAATCCGTTTATACTACAATAACCTTGTGATTCTTGCAAGTAAAATAGGAGATTTAAGCCCGTTCACATGAGTAGTAAAAATTCCTATCAAGAAAATGGCGCCGTTGTCGGGAATTATTTAAAATAATTCCTACTAATCAGATTTTCAGTCAGTTATTGCTGTTTGTACATATAAAAAAAAAAATTAATTTTCGTTTTTATTTTATTTTTCTCAGATTACAGTAACTCTTAGTTAATTATTTTTGTATATATGTCTTTATTTAATTGCTGATTTTGTTTGGTAAGTTACAATTTGTTTCTTTTTGAGCAGTGCAACAATGGAATTTGCAGTTCCCCCTGAATTCAATCTAACACCCGGTGGACCACCTCTTTGGGTGTCATTAGCAGAAAAGGGTTATTATGGATTT
Source organism: Malus domestica (assembly GCF_042453785.1). Taxonomy (NCBI): domain Eukaryota; kingdom Viridiplantae; phylum Streptophyta; class Magnoliopsida; order Rosales; family Rosaceae; genus Malus; species Malus domestica. The sequence goes on from NC_091669.1 coordinate 13,472,074, forward strand.
AAGCCTACAGTTTGTGCTCTTTGCGACTCAAGGACCCATGATATTTTGCAATGTCCTGAGAGGAAATATTTTCCAGATTATGTCCAAGAGTATATATATATGAGAATCGATTCAAAATGGAACTGGAATAATCCCCATTCAGAGTTCTACACTCAAAGTTTGAAAGAGCATCTTGGGCAATAGTTCGAGCAGCTTAATGTACCACAAGAGCTTTCAGTAGAGGACAAGCTCGCTAAATTGTTGGAATTAACTGACTTATACATTGAAATAACCAATGAAGGATTTCAAATTCAAGCAGTAAACCGTGGGAGAAGCTATGATGATCAAGAGGTTGGTGCAGGAACTGAGGAGCTATCTGCCTGTTATTCATGCCCAAAGGAGGAAACAGCCCCTGATGACCTTGAAATTTCCATAGAATCTGCTCCTACAAAAGTCTGTGTGCCACTCATGCACTATCCCGAGACTCTAAGGCAACCCGCTAAGCAGCAAGAATGCATGAAAACTCTGACAAATCTAAATACAGGACAGCTGCTTACTGATCAGAAAATTTTAGCGGCGGTAACGGACAGTGCACCTGCACAGCCCATCAAATTCAAAGAAATGCCAGATAAGTCCTGCAAACAGGCAAAGATCTATATGGAAAAGAGGAAGCTTATTGACAGCCAAGTTCCTCGTAGAGAAATTCTGCCAGTGCAGAGGTTGTGGATGTCAAATACAAGGTTCAAGGCAGCTCGATGGAAACATAAACCTTATTTGATCACAAAGATTCATTCACATAGAAGTGCACTTATGAAGAATTCAACAACTGATAAACAACAACTCATTCCATACCTACTATTGCCGTATGATGCTATCAAGAAGTGGTTAACTTGAAGGGAACAAGTGACGTGATCTTCAATTCTTCCCTCTACGTCTAGCTATAGACGTTAACTAAAGCGCTAATTGGGAGGCAACCCAATTTTTCTAACTCTTTTCTTTTTATTTCGTTTATTTTATTTTCCTGTTTTTATTCCTAATTACAAAAATCACAAAAATAAAAAAATCAGAAAATTGAAGAAAAAAATTGCAGTTTTTAATTCTTGTTATTTTTCTTAACTTATCTAATTAGGTTTTTTATTGCAGGTTGCATTCAGAACTGATTCGGCCTAATCCCAACTAAGGGGGTGCAATCAACATTTATTCCCCCAGCACATTCATCATCAATACATCATAAATTCCTCTACATTCATGAGATTAGACAGTGCGGAGTGCAGAAACAAAGTTGAGGGATCTAAGTGGCACAGAGAATAAGACATGATGAATTTATAGATCTCTTCATGCATGACCAACAAGCCAATTCAACATACTGAGGCACTGAGACCATATACAAATTTTTATTCACAAATTCTTATCAAACATAGTTGCAAGGATATAGATGCATACCTTTTCAATGAGGATTTGTGAGTCTCGATTTTTCCATGGAAACACACATGCATTGGGCAATTTTCATTCATTTTTCCCTAATCTAAGCACTTGAGACAAAAAAATCGAAGGGAGATGGAGATAAAAACTACCTGTGAGTGTGTCAGACTAGAGCAGGATGCGATCTGCGGCTTCATCTGAGCAGGTTGTTGGTCTTGCTACTCGAGGTGCTGGATTTCCGAGACACGACAGTGTGTAGATAGCTGGGCTATTTATTGGTTGCAGCACGGATGCAACGCTTAGCGAGGATGAAGGAGCAGCTGCGGAAAGGAGGGAAAAATGTGGGGGAAAGAGATATTTTTCATTTTACAGAGAAATGGGGTCCGAGAGAACTAAAAAAAATAATGGGAGGAAGACAGACTTGCTGTGAAATGGAGAGAGAAAAGGCATTTTCAGATTTTCTAGAGAGCTAGTGGGCACGTAAGGTTGATCTTAACCATTCCATTCGAATCCTATGGAGCTCCCCTGCCTGATGCTTGACACGTGTGCGCCTCATCTGTTTTTTATGCTTCCCTATGACACGGTTTGAAGAGAGGGGGTGTTGAAATGACTCTGAAATGGAGTCGTTTGGCTCTAGACTAGGTGAAAAGAGAAGAGCCGTTCGGCTCGGTACTCAAGATTTGCAGGAATCCAATGTCTTCAATTAATGGTGCATGCTTTTACGTGGCTTTCCTGACTGATAATTTTTTTTTAAAAAATGCCAGCTGCATGCCATTCTCACGGGACTCCAAGCTGCACGCTTGCTGTACACATGGAATTGGCGTGTTGGCAGGTTCTCACTGCATGGGCTATGCGTGGCCTTTATTTGGCCACTCATTTATCAACCAGCACTTCCTTTTCAAAGCCCAGGTAGTCTTTTTCTTTTTCTTTGGTTTTGTTCCTCATTTTCCCTTTTATAATTCTTATATGTTAGTTTAAGTTTAATTCATTTTTGTCATTTTTCTTTTATTTTCCACACCTTGAGGACAAAGTGTGAAATAAGTTTGGGGGTGGGAAAATAACATTTTAGGTTTTTAATTTTTGTGTCGGTTAAAAGTTTTCATTCTTGTTAAGTTAATATCCATAGATTATTTTAAACGTTAGAACAAATAGACATGATGAAGATTAATCCCACAGTAGAGTTTTTTCTATTTATCGTTGCTTAGACACTAATTCATGAATTATACTTTGAACTTTGCACATCACACCAACATGGTTTGTGGGGAGTGAGATTGAAACACTTTCTTTTAGTCTTAGTTTATTTTTAATTTTTAATTTTTGTTTTAAGTAAAGTTAGTTATTATTGTGAATAAAGTAATAATTGTCTCACCCGAGGTTTTGCCTAGTAACCGGGCCAGTCCTGCCTAATCAGCAGTGATTCTCGCGTCAAACGGTAAAGTTTTGGCATGAGGCAGGGTGGTTAGTTGGTTTCGTAGCCTTTTTCAGCTCGGGTTAATAAGTCCTTAGGGGTGTTCTACACCTAGTGCCCTAAAGCCCTAATGGTTTGGGAGTCATTGACCTAAAGCTCGCTACATGGGTTGGATCGAAAGCTTAAGTGAACCGACATTGCACGACCACTACTGTTACTAAAAAAAAAATAATAATAATAATAAATAAATAAATAAATGTTATACATGAGAAAAAAAAATTGAAAAAGAAAATGAAAAAAAAGTTATATTTAAATTTAGTATGTGTGAAAGTGTGAAATAAAGAATGACGAGAGGTAAGGGTTTTAGTCGAGTCTCCTTAATTATGTTGGTTCACTTTACACCAAAGGAAGTTTGTGAATTCTTTTCTAATTAATTCTAAATGGTTTAGACTCTGTGGTGGGATTAGTTGGAACTTTTGAAAAGATGTTCTAGTTTTTAAAATTTGCTATGGATTGCAACTTTGAAGGTGAAAATTTTTGTCAATTAATTTTAGCTAGTTGTCTAGTTTGTTAAGTTTTTATTTTTGTTTGAGTCTTGTTTTGCTTGAGGACAAGCAAAAAGCTAAGTTTGGGGGTATTTGATGAGTAGATTTTATATTATATATTTTACCCTAATCTTAGTATATTTTGGTTAATATATTGGAAGAATTTTGATACTTTGAATTGTATTTTTAATATAGGACTTTTGACTTCCTCTGGAGCAAAACAGGATCAAATGGACGAATTTTGGAGTAATTCCAGTTGGAGGACGTTTGTGAGTCACTTAGCTTGATCGTATCAAAATTTGGGATTTTTCCACCAAGCGGTTATTTTCTGGCGATGAAATAAAGAAGCAGTGCGCAGTGTTGGAAAATGACGTTTTTGGGCTTAAATTGCGTTTTTGGAGCCCAAGATGACCTCGGGTTCATGGCCTTCTGGAAAAGTGTTCAGAATATTCCAAACATTAAATCCAGCTATATTGGGCCAGTTTTGGAGCAGCTTATGGGCCAAAACGTGGCTGTTCAGATTTTAGACGAATTTTACTATTTTTATTTAGGGTTTTTATTAATTTTAGTTTGCTAGGGTTTGTGTGGTGGCTTAGCAAATATATTGCTTGGCCGTCTACAGTTTGAGGGTACGCTTTATTTTATGCAATATTGGAGAAAGAGAGAAGTGCTAGGGTTTTGAAGATTTTCTACTTGAAGGTGTTTTCAATCATTTTCTTAAGAGATATTTCTATGATTTCAATTATGAATATGCGGAACTAATTTCTATTGCTAGGGCGAAGCCTTGAGCCTTAGCATGAATATGTGATTTTTATTTAATTTCTTATGATTGATTGCATGCGTACTTTGAATTGTTAATCACCGGGATAAAAACTATCTAATTGTTTTAATGCCTGATCACCATTAGGATTTTTAGAAAAGTAATTTGATGCAATTTTGGTCGGAAGGTTCCCTGAAATTGACGCTGGCTTCTTGTGATTAATAATTGTAATTTCACTTAGGATGAATATCACGTCTTAAGGATTGCATGGTTTTTCAAAGGATTTTCATAAAGCATAATGAGTCTTTCATGTTCAGATTTGATCCGAACGTCCGGACGGGTTGCATGTTAGATATACGTTCTATGTTGGAGGTTCCAAGTAGAATATGAATTAGGAAAATCTAACCTTCAAAGTAGCATGTATGGATCATAAGTAATGGGTAAAAATTCATAGGATTGCTAGGTGATGGTGGAACCCTAGTGCTTTCTTAATTTGATTTTCTCATAACTGTTTTCTTCTCTCTAGTCCTAATATTGCAAATTTTTTATTTTAATTCATTAAATTCGTTTTTATTTTAATTAGGTTATCAAATCAATCACTTCAATTTCTACTCTACAATAATTAAATGGAATCTGATTTTTCGAATTATTTAATAATCCCTGTGGAGATGACCTTGCGAAATCCGTTTATACTACAATAACCTTGTGATTCTTGCAAGTAAAATAGGAGATTTAAGCCCGTTCACATGAGTAGTAAAAATCCCTATTATAAGGCATCTTACGTATGGTAGGTTAAAATCCCGTTTGTAGAGTTGGTCATTAATGATCAAGTAACAGGTAACCTTGTATCGAATTTGCTTAGCTTGGACTTTATCACTTGGGAGGGTACCATGTGCAAGGAATTTATAAATCGGGGTAATCCAACTATCCCCCTGTTGTAAGTTGCACACTTCCGCGGCCATGGTGCTTGGTGCTACCAACAATTCGACCTGAATTTTTCTCCCAATTTTGTCTTCCACTGCTGAGGTGAGGCGAGCCAAAGCGTCCCCATGACTGTTTGCCACTCGAGAAATTTGGGTGATCTGGTAGTGGAAGTGCTTGAGCAACAATTGTGTTTGTGCCAGATATGCTGCCATGGAACTATCTTTAGCGTCAAAGTTGTTGGTGACCTGGTTAACCACCAAATGGGAGTCACTGAAGATATCAATTCGTTTAACCCCAAGGTGTTTGGCCAAACATAAGCCTGCTAGAAGGGCTTCATATTCGACCTCATTATTCGATGCCTTCAATTTGAAACGAATAGCATACTCCATTGCCACTTTGTCAGGGGTCATAAGAACTAGTCCTGCTCCACAACCATGTTGGTTGGACGAGCCATCAACATATAGACTCCATACTGGGGCTGTTGGTTCTATTTTCTGAGCTTCCAAGGGTAATGAAACCACTTCTTTAGGCGTAGAAACAATATCAACAGGATATGTGAAGTCGACGATGAAGTCTGCCACTGCTTGTCCCTTCTCAAGTGGCTTTGGTTGGTAGGAGATGTCAAACTCACCCAATGTTATTGCCCATTTGATCATTCTCCCCGAAGTGTCAGGAATTTGGAGTATCTATCGAAGATGATGATTGGTAAGCACGATGATGGAGTGTGCTTGTAAATAAGGGCGAAGTTTTCGAGCAGACATGACGAATGCTAGAGCCAATTTCTCAATGTTGGAGTATCGTGTCTCCGCATTTTGTAAGGCCTTACTAGCGTAGTAGACAGGCCGTTCGACATTACCATATTTTCGAATGAGAACGAAACTTACCGATACCGATAGATAGATAATGAGAGTGTCACCAACCTCAGGTTTAGAGAGCAGATGGGCTTTACTCATGTAGTCCTTGAGGTTCTTAAATGCCTCAGCATATTCATCAGTCCATGTAATGTACTTCTTACTTCCCTTAAGTGCTTTGAAGAAAGGAGCACACATGTTTGTGGCCTTAGAGATGAACCTAGTTAAGGCTGCCACCTTGCCAGTAAGGCTCTAGATGTTTTTTGAAGTTACTGGTTCCTTCATGTCGAGGATTACTTTGATCTTCTCGGGATTAGCCTCAATGCCTCGTTGGCTTATCATGAAGCCTAAGAACTTGCCAGAACCTACGCCGAAGGCACATTTGTTGGGGTTCAACCTCATTCGATACCTCTTCAGAATGGTGAAAGTTTCAGATAGGTTAATGATGTGTTGGTCAGCATGTTTGCTCGTGACTAGCATATTATCAACGTAAACTTCCATGCTTTTCCCAATCTGTTTGGCGAATATTGAATTGACTAGTCTCTGATAAGGCACTCCTGCATTCTTTAGGCCGAAGAGCATGACTTTATAGCAATATAGTCCCCTGTAAGTAGTGAAGGCTGTGTGTTCTTGGTCCAGAGGGTTCATAGGGATTTGGTTGTATCCTGAGTAAGCATCCATGAAGCTCATGAGTTCACACCCTACTGTAGAGTCTATAAGTCTGGCAATGAGAGGAAGAGAAAAGCTATTTTTCGAGCATCCTTTGTTTGGGTCGGTGTAGTCGACGCACATTCTCCACAAGACTTTTTGGAGGAGGAGACTTTCTTTGGTCAGATTTTTCTTAACAAGAACCACATTTGCTACCCATGTTAGGTAATTGACTTCGCGGACGAAGCCTATGCCTTTGAGTTTTTCAACTTCTACCTTTATTGCTTCGTATCGTTCAGCGTCATAAGATCTTCGCTTCTGTCTCACCGGCTTGGTCTTGGGGTCAATACTCAAGCGATGACATATGATATCAGGAAAGATGCATGTCATGTCCTCATATGACCAGGCGAAGACCTTAGTGTTCTCTTGCAAAAAAAGAGATCAATGCCAACCGAATGGGTGGTCACAAGGTGGTGCCAATCTTCACCATGCGATATGGATAATCTTTTGAGATAGAAACCTTCTCCAACTCTTCAGCGGGTTGTGTTTACTAGGTGAAAGAGTCGCCACCGTGAAGATCTAAGTTGGCTTCATCTGGGCTGGTCTTTATGACTTGGTCATGTATAGAAATGGTTTCCTTGGGCACAAGCAGGTGCTGTTGCTTGATCGAAGTGTTGTAACATGATCGTGTGCTAAGTTGATCTCCTCTGATGTAACCATTGTCATAGGGGGTTGGAAATTTCATCAACAACATATGTGTGGATACCATAGCCTTGAGATCATTGATGCCTGTGCGTCCGAAGATGACATTGTATATCATTGGGCAATCAACCACTAGGAAGTTAGTGGTAATGGTAGCTGTGTAAGGGCATGTACCAATGGTGAAAGGCAAGTGTATGCTCTATAAAGGTTGCACGATATCACCGAAGAAGCTTATCAGAGGAGAAATCGAGCGATCGAGCAAGTGTTCAACTACATTAAGTGCCCTGAAAGCTTCAGCAAACATGATATTGACCAAAGCCCACGTGTCTACCAGGATTCGTCGTACTTCAAAGTTAGCTATGTGAGCTTCCACGATCAGTGGGTCGTTGTGTGGGTAAATGATACCTCTTTCTTCCTCAGGATAGAAACATATCAGATCCCAGCTAGGCTTTTAATACTTGCCTCCCCTGATGTCTTCCACATGAAACACTTGGTGGCCAGGCCTTAAAGCTCGTTTGTTGTTTTTCATAGCCCTGTTGGAAGATTTAGATATGGGTATGCCGCCACTTATGGAATATATCACCTTCACCTGGCGTTGGTTACGGTTACCCCTTGGAGGGTGAAAGAGGAATTGATCAATTTTTCCTTCACGTGCCAAAACTTCAATATGATCACGAAGGGTGATACACTTCTCGCCGTCATGGCCATTGTGCTCGTGGTAGCATCAAAACGTGCATGTGTTCTTCGTGGGCTTGTAATCCGGGTGCCTTGGCTTTAGCTTCGATATCAGGTGTGTTATGTTGGGGTAAATGGCCACGCATGTGGCATTTAAAGGTGTGTATGCCTCATACCTTGGGGTAGGGCCTGTCCTGACACGTGCTTAACCCATTGTGTTGACTGCCTGAGGTCGGGGATTATCGTGGCGATACCCTTGGTTATTATGGTAGTGTCCCTTACTCCTTTTACTAAAATGAGACTGGTGAGGATGTAAATCTTTCCTTTTGCCCTGAGATTGATATGTCTGTTGACTTGGAAAAGTATTAAGTAAGGCAGGGGGAGGCACTGCTGCCGTTTGGAAGGTTGAGGTCTTCTTATTTGAGTGGGTCTGGCTTCCACTTCCCATTTGCTGATAGGGGATGGTTGTTGGGGGTTTCTCTTGGTATGTCTTTGCCTCGACGGAGGCATGGTTATAAGCATGTGTCATCACCTCAGAGTAAGTCTTCCAAGTGTTGGCATTGATCATGTACTTAAAGAAACAATCATGTAAGCCTACCTTGAAAGCTTTGAGGGCAGTCTTGTTGTCTGCCTCGGCACAACGGGAATACTCATGGCTGAAGCGGCCAGCATACATACGTAATGACTCGTCTAGCTTCTGGCGAATAGTGTACAAGTCATCCGCAGAGTGTAAGCGATCAGTCTGGAAAATGTGTTGAGAAACAAACAGTTTCCTCAATTCCTCAAATGAGTCTACCGTCTCAAGTGGAATACGGCAATACCAGTTTAGAGCTCCGCCAGAGAGGGTGGAGAGGAAGAGAAGACATCGTTCTTCGTCGGTGTGCATCCGGTATGCCATGGTGGACTCAAAGAGGTTAATGTGTTCAATCGGGTCCTCATTTCTAGTATAGAGTTGCAAGCCAAGCTTCTGCTTTGTCTTTGCTTAGATGGGGCTGTCAAGGATCCTCCTTGTAAGAGGGCCATGCCTAGGTTGGTTCCAATCAGGTATCTCAGCTTGTCGTTCGGCCTTCAACTTGTTTACTTCCTTAAAGAGTTGTATGACAAGAGGGTCTTGAGTGAAGTCATGTACTACTGAAGCTTTCTTTCGTAAATCTCCATCTCCTTTTGGAAGTAGGAAGGTTTGATCAAGATCATGTGATTTTTCCCTGGACTCGCCGTACTAACTTCCAAGGTATGTCCGTCGGAACATCTATGAGTCCCCTATACCTTCGTGTTTCTCTAGGACTTGTTGCCCAAATTGGTAGCTGGCCTAGGACATGGGAGGGGACCGAGTCTTTCAGAGACCCTTGGGTCATTGATCTTCGAGCTTACATGGATGGGATTGTCTCGACGTTGCTTTAGGAAGTCTCGACAGTCGCGAAAGACGACTTTCGATCCTTCCACTCCTTCTGTAAAGAGGTGTCTTCCTCCACTCCTCCTACTTCAGGTCGAAGCAGTTGGGTTAAGAGAAGTCTCATGTTGGTCGCCATTTCGATGAGTAGCTCGCTCCTCAACAGGAATACCCATGTTGAGGGCAAATGACCCTCCGTGTTGGGGGGCACCCAGTTGATGGTTGACTTCCATAAGGGTGATGAGCTCGTGTGTTTTAGTATATCTAGCCTCGTGGAGCATCTCAAAGACCTTCTCATACAGCTCTTGGAGGATCTTATTCTTCATCGTTATCTTGTTGTTCTGAGCCTCCAGCTCATCGACCTTAGCCTGAAGAGCAAACTTCTTTTGTTCCTTCTTTCGTTGCTTCGCACCAGGTGCAAGAGGGGTGTCATTCTGTGTGTTATGGCTTCCTTCGCTCCCCATGGTGGAAAGGGATGCCTGGTCAAAATAGAGTGTACGAATGGTGGAAACCAGCTTAACAAAGCTGAAAAGAGTGGGAATAAGTGTCTTTCCCACAGACGGCGCCAAATGTTGATGCACAAAATCAATGAGGACTTTGGTACAACAGAAAATGTTAAGTTTGTGACCTTCGCTAGATTGCGCTGGTCACTAGTGTGGATAAGTATGTAAATGGATAGAGACAGGGAAGCAAACACAAGATGTACGTGGTTCACCCAAATTGGCTACATCCACGGAGTAGAGGAGTTCTCATTAATCGTGAAGGGTTTACACAAGTACATAGGTTCAAGCTCTCCTTTAGTGAGTACTAGTGAATGATTTAGTACAAATGACATTAGGCAATATTGTGGGAGAATGATCTCCTTTTATAGAAGAGAGTTTCTAGCTTTGTTCTGACATTGACACGTGTCGTGTTGTGATTGGCTTACAATGTTAACACGTGTCGCGCTATGATTGGCTTCTGATGTCGACACGTGTCGCACTGTGATTGGCCTCCTGGTTGGAGGGAAACTCTTCTGGTTCCTTGACGGTATAACGTTGACCAATGCTTGGTAGTTTCGGGATTGGTCAAGTATGGTTCAAACAATATGTATTCTAAAAATAATTACTACCTTAAATAAATTGATATTATATTCCATTCACTTAATACACTAAATAATTAATACCTTAAATAAATTATATTATATTTCATTCAATTAATACCTTAAATAAATTGGTACTATATTCCATTCAAATAATACCTTAAATAAATTGATATTATACTCCATTCAATTATTTAAATAACCAAACATGAATTAAAACATAATTAAGTCCAAATACATAACTTATAAAAAGTACCTTAAATTTAAATATTGTCATACAAAACATAAATTTAAAACTACTATTTCGATGGTCCTCTATTCCCTGGACTTCATAACGCCACCTATTGTAACCTCCCTCCAACGCATCCTCCATCAACTTCATCAACTGTTCGTTCGTGTCATCATCAAGAGTATACTTACACTGTTACACATATATGCAAATAATTAATTCTAACATATAACAAAAAATTTCACAAAATTAATTATTGATCCATCAACAGTATACTTACTAATAATTCATCCATCACCGCCTTCTTCGCATTCTCCGGCACATCTTTCCAAGAATGTCACTCAACAGTAGGACAATTGTTCCCCATAGCTACAGCAATCGCATGCGCGAACTGAAAATGCTGCCTCAAATCATTCGGGTCAGCGTCGGTCACGCTATGATCATTGTTTTTATCCTCCATCTCAGAATGAACAGAATTGTGAAGAATAAGGAGAGCAGAATTGTGAAGAAGAAGGAGAGAAGAAGCACATATTTATTGGAAGGCTAGGGCCTTTGTGCGACGAAGGCTTTGTCGCACAATGACCTCACTAAATACATTGCAGATTCTGTTGATTCACATGCACTAAATGCTCCGACTGAAAACTGATTGTAACTTGCGCGACGAAACCTTTGCCGCGCAAGTGTTCCTCGGTTTCCCAAGTGTTGAATGTTCTATCCTAGAAAATGAACAAGCTTTGTGCGACGAAGACTTTGTCGAGGAAAGATACAGCAAGAAAATCTTCGTTGCGCGTTAGTTTTCAAGCCTTCTTGTTGGCTTTGCGCGACGAACATGTTTTTTTCGTCGTGCAAAAGGTTTTTGCGCGACCAAGTTCTCTGACATGCAACGTTCACTACCCTTGCACAATGAAGGTATGTTCATCGTTGCGCGAGGAGTCATTGTGTGACGGAATTTGCTTTGTGGCGCAAGTAGTTTTTCCTACTAGTGTTGGTTGGGAGAAAAAACTGCATCAATCTGACAATCATTATCATACAAGAGCATCGTCACAGCAGTACATGTGCTAATACTTGAACTATGATTTATGTTTTCTAAAATGCTGTCCCTAACATACCAATATATAATATATAATACTGAGAAAATGGAAATAAAATCATTTTTCCTTTCTATTTCTAGAATTAATCTTTTAATTCCTATTTTCCACAAATCATAGAAATGTTACAGAATAATAACTTTTCATTTCGATGAATTAAAATACATTTTATATCTTATTAGAGCGGTTACACTTGAAAATATGTATCTCCTTCTTAAAAACGCATCACTTACCAATACTATCATTGGCCTCATTACTTCTCTAACGGTTAGAATTACAGATAAATATGTAAATAAATCCTCAAATAAATATGTAAATAAATTTTCATCACAAAGATTCCGATCTGATTCAATGTACAATAGGCTTGCAGTGTATATAAACAGACATTCTCCAAGTATCATTCGATCATTCGTTACACAAGACTAGAGCAAACGAAGAACAACATCTTTGAAAGAATGGCTTCCATCAACTTTGTAGGTCTAGCAAGACTCCTTGTCGTGGGACTTTTCTGCACTGCTTTGATTCTTCTGATGAGTTCAGGTATTTTATCCTTTGTTTGAATTGTGTACTTGCCATAATAAATATGTTCTAGTGATGGCATATAAATAAACTTTGCAATACAAATTCTACATGTACCACATTTACTTATCACATAATAGTAATGCTGTGTAAATAATATATATTTCGTATTTGCAGGATATGAGTCTGCACAATTATATCCACACTATTCTATATGGGGACCATGCGCAACCTATAAAGATTGCAATGCGATGTGCATCAATACTGTTGGCCGAAAACAGGGTGGATTTTGTGGCATTGATCCTTCAGATAAGCACTGCGATTGTATATGCAGAGATGACGGACCGCCGACAGAGATCCCACTACCAGCACCTTGTAAACCCTAATGTCTATATAAAACTCACAACTTTTTGTTGAGTTATTCTAAATAAAACTCACGACTTTCTGTTGAGTTAGCTTCAATAAAATATTCGCAATTGATTGTCGTTGCATCTTTTATTTATGAAAGTTATATAAAATGGGTATATTGTTTTTTATTTTTTTTTGCATCATTATTGTCTGGAATGGTAGGAATACAATTTCTTTTGGAATAAAATACAGAAATCTATCAACGGAACGTTGATGCATGAGGGCGTTTTGCTACGTTGACTCACAGCCACAATACTGACTATGAGCAAACGGACCAAAATGTCCCGTCTTGAAGAAAATTTACTGATTGTAGTGATTCTTAGTCTGACTCGTCATTCCCTCTATATTTCACTGAAACATAAAGCTATTGACTGTAGTGACTCTCAGCTGCCGGCGTGCACCAAAAATCCTTGTCTCAGAGAAAAACCGGATGACGGTACAGTTGGAAATCCTCAATTATAATTGCTTACACAACACCCACCCCTCTAAAGTCTCAAGTCCATTGTTTGTATCATGTATAGAACTTCCCAGCTTTTTGTAGCTGAAACTAGCAATTGAATTAATATTTGCTATTTTGTGTTTCTTGACAGAAAAGTTGTTATTATATGGAGGGTCAACTTTTTAGTTCAATCATTCTCAATCAACTATTTGGTTAATAATCCATACGTTGCATAAAATGTTTAATTAGACCGTGCTCATGAATTTGCTTTAACATGTTGGAGAAATAATAGGTCTCCTTAAGTGTAGGATTTGTCAATCGAAGATGACATCTTGTGTAGCAGTTTATGCAAAAATTCAACCCTTGTAAGACCTAGTTTGGGAGTGAGGTGCTTAAAAAAAAAGCACTCATCAAAAAAAGCTGTGAGGGTTTTAGGTGTTTGGTAAACTGAAAAAAAAGGGCTTATTTTGGAAGCTGCTGTGAGAATAAGCTGAAATCAAAGGAAAAAGCTGAAGCTGCTATTTGCAGCTTTGGAAAACTGGCTTTTTTTCAAAGCACACGGAGCTACAGTGCTTCTTTAATGAAAAGACCCACTATTAGACTGCTTTTTTTTCCAAAAGCACTTTTACAAAAAAATTTACCAAACACTCTGCTGATTTATTTCACAGCCGCTTATTCTCACAGCACAGCCGCTTATTCTCACATCAGCTTTTTTTCAAAGCACAGCAATACCAAACCAGCCTTAAGTCTACCTTCGCAATACTCAATTGCGTCTGACGAAATACGAAACAATTCCTGCAACATAAAATCATGAAATGGCATCTGACCACATTCAGTGTTCAACACTATCGTCATATTGTTTGTGCTAAGAACTACAATGATTGTTTTCCTACTTTCATTATAGCAACAAATTTATCAATTAATCCAATGTAATCTATTTATTTCTAATTTCACATGGTTTCCCATTATTACTAATGAGACAGATGCATAATGAACTAACGAACAAACAAATTACAAATTAGAAATATTATCGAAAATAAAGAAACATTACAAATTCATCGAGATGACTATATAACCTAAAGAGACTACGTTGTGACTGATTTATTTTTCATACTAACTTACAACCTATATTTATAGCGACATAAACCTAAAAACCCTACAAAAAACAACCTAATACAAAATCAAATCTCTAATTAATTCCCTAAACAAACTAATAAATCCCCCTCCCCCCGGGTCAAACTCATGGTGGTATACGACATGAGTTTGCCAAGCAGATGTTGGCCCCGTTAAGCAAACAATCATGCAGGTAGGCTCCGACAAGCGGACAGATAGGTAGACAAATGGCAGATGAATATAACAGAACATCAAATATCTTCAACAACAATCACTTGAGTGGTCACTGGTCCGAACACCCGAGCAATCATTGTGGGCCTAAAACAACAAACTCATTGTGGGCCTAAAACAAAACCATATTTTCTTTTTCTTTTTTTCTTCTTTTTTTTTATTTGCCTTTTTGGGGTGGGGTTTTGTACTTTCAACTGAGGTGTCTAGACAGTGAAGAAAGTTGAGGATCCATCATAAAACCAATTGGTAATATGAGGAGTAGCCAACTATTTATAAGCTTATGCAAGGTCCCTTCTCTCATCAATGTCAGATTTATTCTCAACACGTCTCCTCGCGTGTGACGAATTTTCAAGCCAAAAATGTAGACAACACAAATCGATTGATGTGGAGCACATGTGGCTGTTGGACTTCACACGCGGGACAACCTGTTCTGATATCATGAAGTGGTTCCTATTGATGTTTATTTAAAACTGACGAAGGCCAGTCTAAGTTCAAAACTTGGCCAGCATAAAATAACTTCATCTAAGTATCGTACTAGAGGTATCAAACGGACGAGCCGACACGAGCACGAGAATTGAACTAGCCAGATCTGAATATGAATAGTAGTATTGTTTTGAAACCTTCGTTCTTGAAGGGCACAGTTTTAGGTTTAGCTTGGCTTAAGCGAGTTAGAATTGATCTTGGTTGATAGTTTTAGTTTGGGATGTCAATTGACTATTCATGTATATAAAATGTCAATAGGTAGTTCGACATGATGGGTTTTCAACTAAACAGAAGATTGGATATGTTTTTCGATTGTATACGTAGTTGAATGTTCTGACAAATTGTTTTCCTGCACTTTTCTCTCGCTCTTTAGATAAGAAGGCCTCTAGCTCTGAAGAAAAGGAAGCACCTTCAACCATAAACTAAAGGGGTGGACTAGAAGAAATGGGTCAGTATTGCTTCTTTTGTATCTATTGTTTGTCAACATATGTTGTTTGAATACTGTTTTGTTTTCTGAAAAACTCTATATTTCTCGTCTTACTAGCATTAACATCAACGAGGCTCTGCGCATGCAATTGTAATTAAGTCCAGAAGCAACTGCATGAGCAGCTTGAGGTTAAATTGTGATTAATAGCTCCACATGAACTAGACTCATGGTTCCTAGTTTGTTTTTCTTTTTCTTTCTTTTTTTTTTTCATTTGGCTGCATTTTCGGTTTCATGGTAGTTCAAATTTTGAGTCATTTAAGAAAATAGAATCTTGTATCGATACAAAAGTGCAAAGGGCCAATCAGCTATATGCATATAGAGGATCGCTCGAAATACTTGCAGGAGATCTTGGGGGAACAACCGTTAGCCGGCAGTGCCTTACTTCCTCCACAAACCTTGTCATCTCTAAGTACTAATTACAGTCATGAGTCTTATACAAGAGTCTTCTTCATGAGCCGGTGGTCCGTAAAGAAAGTTGAGGTTCCATTATAAAACCAATTGGTAATATAGGGAATACTAGCCCAACTACTTGAAAGCACATATATGCAAGGTCCTCCTCTCGTCAATGTGGGATTTACTCTCAACACGTTTTCTCACGTGTGGCGAATTTTCAAGCCTAACATGTGGGCAAGTCGGGTGACATAGAGCACATGTGGTCATTGATCTATTCTGATACCATGAAGAAAGTTGAGGATCCATCATAAAACCAATTGAGAATATGGCGACTAACCCAACTACTTTATAAACACATGTTTTTCCATTAAAGAGTAAAACGTTGTCCAGCTATAACTCATGATGCCCTATATATATGCATTGGTCCGTCCCATACGCCTCTCCCTCAAATTGTCCCTAACATGCCAATAATATAATAATGAGAAAATGGGAATAAAATCAATTTTCATTTCTATTTCAAGAATTAATATTTTTAATTCCTATTTTCCACACGGAAAGAGATCATCTTTAGATCTCTCCCTCCAAAGCCCAAGGATCAAGTAATCCGTGCTTTAAAAATTTGATCTAACAGCTAAAAACAGATAAATTAGTAAAAAAAAAATTAAAAGCTATAATAATTTTTTGCTGTTGGATCAAATTTCAAATATCCGAATCACTTGATCTCTGAGCTTTAGAAGGAGAGATCCAGAGAGGATCTCTTTCCTTTCCACACTTCATAGAAATGATGCAGAATAATGACTCTTTTCCTATTTTCTATAACTATTATCACAACAAAATTATCAATTAGTAGAGTTTCTTTATATTCCCTAACCCTTTAAAAATGCCACATTGAAAATATGTATTGATCCGTCCCATACGCCTCTCCCTCAAATTGTCCCTAAAATGCCAATAATATAATACTGAGAAAATGGAAATAAAATCATTTTTCCTTTCTATTTCTAGAATTAATCTTTTAATTCCTATTTTCCACAAATCATAGAAATGTTACAGAATAGTAACTTTTCATTTCGATGAACTAAAATACATTTTATTTCTTATTAGAGTGGTTGCACTTGAAAATATGTATCTCCTACTCAAACAAGCATTACTTACCACTACTATCATTGACCTCATTACTTCTCTAACGGTTAAATACAGAATTACAAATAAATCACATTGAAATCCTCAAATAAATATGTAAATAAATAACATCTTTATTTAGTGGAAACCACCAAATAATTGGTCCGATATGATTCAATGTACAATAGGCTTGCAGTGTGTATAAATATATATTCTCCAATTATCATTTGGTCATTCGTCACACAAGACTAGATCAAACGAAGAACAACATCCTTGAAAGAATGGCTTCCATCAACTTTGTAGGTATGACAAGACTTCTTTTCGTTGGGCTTTTCTGCACTGCTTTGATTCTTCTGATGAGTTCAGGTATTTAGTCCTTTGTTTGAATTGTGCTTGCCATGATATGATAAGTTTGTTCTATTGATGGCATATAAACAACGCAACATTAATTCTTTATTTCTTTATGTATCACATAATAGTATTTTTCGCATAAATAATATATATTTCGTATTTGCAGGCTATGAATCTGCACAATGTCCACGTTATTCTAAATGGGGGCCATGAGCAACCTATAAGGATTGCAATGCGATGTGCATCAATACTGTAGGTCGCAAACAGGGTGGATTTTGTGGAATTGATCCTGCAGACAAGCAGTGCGATTGAATGATGCGAACAATTACATTCAAACCCTTATATGATATATCTATTATCTAGCTGGCATATTGTATATCTTTTCCCAATAGTACGTTGCAGAGCACCAAATCATTGGGGTTTCCATTTCATTCTACTATGGGCTGGTTTGGTATTGTTGTGCTTTGAAAAAAAGCTGCTGTAAGAATAAGCGGCTGTGAAAAAAATCAGTAGAGTGTTTGGTAAACTTTTTTGTAAAAGTGCTTTTGAAAAAAAAAGCAGTCTGATAATGGGTATTTTCATTAAAGGAGCACTGTAGCTCCGTGTGCTTTGGAAAAAAGCCAGTTTTCCAAAACTACAAATAGCAGCTTCAGCTTTTTCCTTTGATTTCAGCTTATTCTCACAACAGCTTCCAAAATAAGCCTTTTTTTTCAGTTTACCAAACACCTAAAACCCTCACAACTTTTTTCATGGGTGCTTTTTTTTAAGCACCTCACTCCCAAACCACCCCTATATCTTTGCAAGGTTGCGCCTCTTTGATGACTACGAGAAATATGACAACACTTTTATCTTTGATTTCCTCATTACATTTACTTCTAGCTTAATTTTCTTGAAAAGATCATACCAATTTGGCACCAGAGCCAGGTTTATGGCAAGAAAAAACCAAGCTCCACCGGTGGAATCGAGTTCTGCGGCGGTAGCCATGGACACCCAAACAAAACATCTCACCACCCAACTCTATGCGATGCAAGAGACAGTAGCGATGCTGTCCACACACCGGGATGAGTTTCAGACCTACATGGCGGAGTTGCAACGATCTATCACGGTGTTGACAAATCAGCAGGCCCAATTTCAGGCAACTCCGCAAAACCAACAATCTGACCTCCGACGAACGATGTTGGAGGAGATTCATCAGATTCAAGTCAAAACGAGGCCTCTGTCGACTAAGAGAACGTCATTGGTCCTGACTTTTAGATTGATTTCTTTGCCACCTCCGTTCACAATGTTGGGAGCGACAGTTATCCCACCACAGAGTCCTATTTTTGCAAATCCCATCTTAGGTTACGTCACAAATTTTTCACCTTCTTCCTGTCAATTGCCGCTACACCCCCAGCGGGACCGACTCCAACCTGCAGAGCATCTCCGTCTACCACTAGATATAGCCCTAATCACACATCCATTCCAAATTCCATACCATACCCCTCACCATACTTAAACGCCACCCTTCCTCCATACCGTCATCAACATTACCAAACTTCCAATTTGATTCCCATGCTAGCCCATATGGTAACCATATGTTCCAATTAGAACCAACACCCCTAGGATTACACAGTTGGATGAAACCCATGAAGTTGGATTTGCCTAAATTTTCTGGTGATGATCCGTTGAGCTGGCTTGCCATAGCTGGGAGATTCTTGACCTATCATGAGGTTCCACAGCATATGAAGGTGGCAGTGGTAGCAATGCACCTAACCGGAGATGCCGCCTTGTGGATGAGCTCTTTTGAATCACGGTTCCAAAGCAACGATTGGGGAAAATTTGAAGAGGAATTGCTCAAGCAATTTGGCTCAGGCAATCATGCGAGTTTCACGGCTCGGTTATCTCACATTCAACAAAATGGATCTCTCAAAGATTATATGACATGGTTTACTCACTTGTCTTGCCGGGTACCTGATTGGACAGATGACCAACTTAAGGGTGTGTTCATTGGTAGGCTGAAGGAAGAACTAAAACATGATGTGTTGGCTCAATTTCCCCATTCACTATCTCAAGCCATGGAATTAGCTCAAATTTACAATGTGAAGACCCAAAATATTCGAACCCTTAATCGTTCCATTAAGCCAGCTCCATCTAATCCCCAGACCTTCAAAAATCGTAAATTTAGCCCATCCACAAGATTCACAAGTTCCTCTTACAAACCCAACAATTCTTCACAGAATTCATCTCTCCCCACCAAGAAACTTACTCAATCAGAATACCAAGAAAAAAGGAGAAAGAACAAGTGTTTTTTTTTTTGTCCAGAAACTTATGCCCTTGATCATAAGTGTGCAAGGTCTCAATCCCAAATACTGATGATTGTGGCTACTCTGGATAGTGGTGAAATTGAAGTCGCACAAGAAGAATTAAAAGATGATGATGATACTTGTGATTTAACAAATACGGAAGAACATGTTTCGATGTATGCCCTCACCAGATTCATGTGCCCACGAACGATAAGACTTGAGGGTAAGATTGGGAATCAGGTTATTCAAGTATTCATTGATTATGGGGCAACTCATAATTTTTTAAATCCGGTTGTGGCAAAGAAAGAGGGACCGAGAATCAATTCTGCCATTAACAAGTACATTATTGTCGCCAATGATGCAACTCTTACAACTAAGGGCCTAGCACATGATGTAATGGTGGAAATGCAAGGCTATACTTTAAAAAAAGATTTTCTGTTGTTAGCAGTTTCAGGCTGTAACTTGGTTCTATAAGCAGAGTGGCTATAATCTCTTGGCATGATAGGTTGGCATTTCCTAAATAAGACCATGGATTTTGATGTTGATGGAGTACATTATCATCTACAGGGACAAATTTCCTTTGATGCCTCTGTAGTTAATTCATCTGTGATGATGAAACTCCTCAACCAAGACAAAATGGGGGTCATTGCTCAGTTGGTATTAGTCCCAGATGTTAAGCCACCTACACCTTCAGTCTCACCTAAAATTAGAGAACTCATTAATCAGTTCAAAGACTTGTTTGAAGCATTAACATGCCTCCCTCTAGAACAGACGTTCGACCATCGGATTCCCTTGATCCCTGGCACTTCCCCGATAAATGTGCACCCATACAGGTATCTGCACTTTCAGAAAATTGAAATTGACAATATTATTAAGGAAATGTTGGATGCAGATATAATTCAAGCTAGCAATAGTCCATACTCTTCCCCAATTCTTTTTGGTTAAGAAGAAAGATGGCTCTTGGCGTCTCTGCATTGATTTTCAAGTATTGAATGCTGCAACTGTATCCAATTCCAGTAATAGATGAATTGTTGGACGAGTTACACGGTTTAACTATCTTCTCAAAACTGGATTTACGATCTAGTTACCACCAAATCAGAATGAATGCGGAACACATTTCGTACTCATGAAGGGCATTACGAGTTTTTCGTGATGCCGTTTGGGCTTACCAACGCCCCATCAACTTTTCAGTCACTGATGAATGATATTTTTCGTCCACTGTTGCCCACATCTGTTCTAGTTTTCTTTGACGATATCCTAATTTATAGTGCCAACATGTCAGATCATCTTCGACATCTTTCCAAGGTTTTCTCTTTGCTGCACACTCATTCATTGAAACTGAAAATGTCGAAGTGTTCCTTTGGGCAAAGTAGTGTGGAATATTTAGGTCACATCATTTCTGCAAGTGGATTTGCAGTTGATCCACAAAAAATACAAACTATTCACAATTGGAGTAAACCCCAGAATGTGAAGGGCCTGAGAGGTTTTTTAGGTTTGGCCGGATATTATCACAAGTTTGTAAGGGATTTTGAAAAAAATTGCTCGCCCACTTACTAATACGTTGAAACTTGACAACTTCAAATGGACTTTAGACTCTGAAGCAGCATTTGAGCATCTTAAGCTAGCCTTTGGTTCCACTCCAGTGCTAGCTTTACCAAATTTTAACAAGTAGTTTACGGTGGAATATGAAGCTTTGGGCGTTGGAATTGGAGCAGTCCTCTCACAGGACAAACATCCCATTGCATTTTTTAGCAAACCACTATCCAGATCCAACTTGAATATGTCGATATATGATAAGGAGATGCTAGCGATTGTGTATGTGGTACCTTATTTGTTGGGACAACAATTCAAAATTTTTACCGATCACCAGACAATTCTACATTTTTTGGATCAACGAATAACTACACCAAATCAACAAAGTGGCTCTCTAAGTTACTTGGCTATAACTATGTGGTTGAATGCAAGGCAGGTGCTCAAAACATTGTTCCTGATGCACTTTCAAGGAAAGAGGAAATTCACATGTTGATGGGATTGTCACAACCAATTTTTGAGGGTCTTGAAGATATACAAAAGGCTTGCACTAATGATCCTGAAGCTTCAGTTATTTTTAGCAACATTCAGAATAACCAACCACACCCAAAAAATTACTCCATTCAAAATGGCATGATGTATTATAAGCATCGACTTTTCGTTCCTCAAACTTTACAGTGGCGCCACACATTGCTCCAACAATTCCATTCCTCTGTCACTGCAGGGCACTTAAGACATTTGGCAACCTACAAACGATTGTCTCTAAATGTTATGTGGTTAGGATTAAGAAAGGATATCAAGGCATTTTTGGCAATTTGCGATAAGTGTCAAAGGCAAAATTATGAAGCTATTAGACCACCAAGTCTCTTGCAGCCTCCACCAATCCCCATTGATGCTTGGCAAGACATATCTTTGGATTTTATTGAAGGTTTGCCTACATCACAACACAAAAATGTGATTCTCGTTGTGGTGGATAGACTTACTAAGTACGGGCACTTCATAGCACTCTCACATCCCTACATGGCAGTCAACGTGGTTGATCTCTTCATCCAAAACATATTTCGTCTCCATGGAATGCCAAGATCCATAGTAAGTGACCGTGATCCCACCTTTCTCAATCAATTTTGGAATGCATTCTTCAAATCACAAGGTTCATCACTTTGTTGAAGCTCTGCCTACCATTCTAAATCTGATGGGCAAACGGAAGTATTGAATAGGATGCTTGAACATTAATTGAGATGCTTTGTGGGTGACAAACCATCATCTTGGACCTAATATTTACCTTGGGCAGAATGGTGGTACAATACGTCTTTCCATTCTAGTATTCAGATGACTCCATTTAAAGCACTTTACAGAAAATAACCCCCCACAGTTCAAGCTTATATCCCTGGCTCCACTGCAGTTCATCAAGTTGACATTGCTTTACAATCACAAGTTGACTTGCTATCTCGTCTTCGCCACAATATGCTCTTGGCTCAAAATAAAATGAAACAGAAAGCTGACAAACACAGGACAGAGCGTGAATTTGAAGTAGGTGATTTGGTTTTTCTAAAGCTACAGCCTTACCGTCAAGCTTATGTTGCTTCTCGCCAAAATCACAAGTTATCTCCAAGGTATTATGGCCATTATAAGATTTTAGCAAGAGTTGGCAAAGTGGCATATCGTCTGCAGCTTCCTCACAATTCCAGAATTCATAATGTGTTTCATGTGTCACTGCTCAAGAAAAGAATAGGTGATTCTATCCCTTTCTCACCCACCCTCGGTGATTCTATCCCTTTCTCACCCACCCTCCCACCTCTGGATTACACTACTGGAGCACTGCAATGGACACCTGCAAAAATTTTGCAAAGAGGAATGTTTAAAGTCAAGAACAAAGCTGTGATTCGTTGGCTAATTCAGTGGCAAGGACTTCCTAAAGAAGATGCAACTTGGGAAAATGCCGACGACATCATTGCTCGCTTTCCTCAGTTTCAGTCCTGAGGGCATGCCTGTTCTCAGCGAGGTGGATTTGATGCGAACAATTACATTTAGACACTTATACGATAAATCTATTATCTAGTTGGCATATTGTATATCTTTTCCCAATAGTTACAGTAGGGTGCAGAGCACCAAATCATTAGGGTTTCCATTTCATTTTACTATATATCTGTAAGGCTGCGCCTCTTTGATGGCTATGAGAAATATGACAGTACTTTTATCTTTGATTTCCTCATTGCATTTACTTCTAGCTTAATTTTCTTGAAAATATCATACCATTGTATCTGTATAGATAACGGACCACCAACAGAGGTCCCACTACCAACACCTTGTAAACCCTAATGTCTAAATAAAACTCACAACTTTTTGTTGAGTTAGCTTCAATAAAATATTCGCAACTGATTGTCGTTGCAGTTATATAAAAATGGGTATATTGCTCATTTTGCATGATTATTTTGTTGAATGATCGGACTAAGATTATTGTGTCATCCGGTGACTTACATTCACAATATTGACTATGAGCAACGGATCAAAAATCCCCTTCTTGCGCGATCGAAAATCTTTCTCAGCTATAAATACCAACATCTACTCCTAGTTAATCCAATTCCTTAAATTTGGTTATTCCATTACGGCTTTTAGGTAATCCATTACACATTTTAATTTCTTTGTATGCAAGTAAACACGAGAAATTTCACAAAGTGAGCTCATTTCCTATTTGTTCATTCTATAAATAAACGCCCTAAAGTCTGAAGTCCATTATATTCATGCTTTCATTGTAATCGAATTGAGAATCCTAGAAAGACTCATTGAGAGAAGTCTTCGATTTGCTTGCTTCTTTCTTCCCCATTCTACTCTCTTAAACGTAGAGATCAAATTCTCTTCGATTTCCAGCAGCTAATCACTATCCAAATGCAAGCTATATAGCTATAAAACACCAACATGGCCTTAGAGCTTAGTTCGAATTGAATCAAGGGGCGTGAATCTGAGTTGTTCTTTGAGCTTCCAACGAAGAACTCAAGTGAATCGAGAATCAAGATGGTTTAATCGGGAGCTAACCTTCGTGTTCCGGTCTCCAATGGTCTCAGCTACGAGTTTTGATGCATTAGAATGAAAACTATGTTCAAATCTCACAATCTGTGGAGTTTTGTTGAAAATGGCTATGAACTTCCTTCGGATGAGAAGCAAACAGACGAGAAGCAACAAATCATTGCTCGAGATGCTAAAGCTCTGGGTTTGATTCAGAGTGCTGTGAGTTATAAGATTTGTCCCAGAACTACAAATTAGAAGACGACTAAGGATGCTTAATTATGATGTACTAAAGCAGGAATACAAGGGCGATTCTCAAGTCAAGTCATGGCGGTGAAACTTCAAGGTATTTTCGTCGTGATTTTGAGTATGCTAGAATGAGAAATGGTGAATCTTTATCTAATTACTAGACTAGATTGTTTGACTTCGTGAATCAAAATGAAAATGTATGGTGAATAATTGTCGAATACGAGGATTGTAGCAACTTTCAAAGGATGTTGGAGTAAAATCCGGTTCTCACAAGGTTTTGTGGTCTCACAATCATTGTACGTTACTTGAGGATCAAGTTATAGGATTAGGGAATTAACTTGGACTTTACCGGTTGCAAAAGGAATGTAATATTAAGTTGTTATTCTTGCTAAAGGGGTTCCTAATCCTGATTGGTTAAGGAGATATAGACATATTCAGTTACCTATTAGGTCTCAATGATGGGCTAAGCCTCTTAGGTTAATATGTCTATATAAGTGAAGGTCCCTGCGTTTGCTGATATACGCAATATTCACAAACTCCCCATACAGTTTGATTGCTAAGGATCAGTACAACGTAGAAGACTCTTTGCACACCAAGGTTTCACGCATGGCGTCTCCAGGTTAGTTACTTATATGTGTTTTAATCTATATAGGCTAATATAGTTTTACATGTGGTATCAGAGCGTAGCTTGTATGATTAAGACCTTAAAAGAAAATTAAATTAGAAAACTCGGTAAAGTTCCTTTTCTGTCGTTCATCATGTTATAGTTTATAGTTTTCTGGTTCAGTTTTTTGCCTTAAAATAATTACGCATGATGGCTGCTATGTTTTTTCAATTATCTGGCATTCAAAGTGGATGATGGGTTTACATTATTATATTGTTGTGCATGGATGCCGTGTTAATTAACGTATTGCCAATATAAGGACTAATTGAAAGACATTGAAACTGGACATATATTTGCATGATGGATTGTTTCCAGGTTCTAGAAAGACATGTCTGATATAAAGATTAATAATCTGACATGCATAAAGTAATATATGATCAAGTTTTTAGGTATCACTTGGTTGATATCGATTAAGCAAGCCGTAGCGGCTTAATTGATTTGAGTGGTCTCTAAATCCAAAGTCCTATTGATCAAATTGTGTTGTTTTAATTATAACGATTATGATAATCTTCTTGCTCGTAAGTGTGGATTATTTTAATTGGTTCAATTAGACAATAGCATGGTATGGAATATATACTGTAAGAATTTGTGGAAGGTTTTCTTCTTGCTCGTAAGTGTGGAAATTTTTTCATGAAAGTAATTCTTATAACTATGTATTTTAGTGCCACATACATATTAACTTTCTTGCCCGTAGGTGTAAGTTGATTATGTTTTGAAGTTTATGGGGATTAAGTATGTATTGTTTGTTTAAATCTTCAACTGTCAATGCTTCTTTGAATTTCAATTCAATCCAAGCTTTAAATGGGACCAACTATAAAAAGTGGAAGCAAGACATAGAGATTATTCTAGGTCTCATGGACTTAGATGTTGCTTTGAGAGAGGAAGAACCAGATGTTCCTGAAGAGGACGACTCGACTAAGATTAAAAACAAGTATGAAAAGTGGCATAAGGCAAATAGGATGGCAATTCTCATTATGAAAAGGGCAATGTCTGACACTGTGAGAGGTGGTATTGCTGATACGGATAGTGCTAAGGAATGTTTGGCATCAATTGAAGCTAAGTTCAAGGAATCCGACAAAGCTGAAACCGGAAACCTTATGAACTTATTGATGACAACCAAGTTTGTCGATGGAAGTGTGAGGGAGCACATATTGGGGCTAATTGATATTGCTACTAAGTTAAATGCTTTGGATGTTGCAATTAGTGATCCATTCCTGGTTCATGTGGCCCTCAACTCTTTGCCTTCGGAGTACTCTCAACTAAAAAGCACCTACAATGCTCAAAAGGAAAAGTGGGATCTCAATGAGCTTATAGCTATTTGTGTTCACGAAGAGCAGAACATAAGACATGACAAGAGCAAGGTCGCTAATTTAGTCCACACCCATGCTAAGAATTCAGTCAATGAGATTTCCAAAAACCCCTCCTACAAACCTAAAGGGTCTAACAACTTCAAGGCAGCAACCAAGCCAAATGGTTTGAAGTGTTTTTTCTGTAAGAAATTTGCTGGACATTTGAAAAAGGATTGCCCAAAGTATAGGCGTTGGTTGGAGAAACAAAAGGCTAAAGGTAAGAACATTGTGTTTGTTTGCTTTGAAACTAGTTTGGTTGATGTTCCTTCTGATACATGGTGGCTTGATAGTGGTGCTTCTGTGCATATTACAAATACCTTGCAGGGGTTCATAAGCAAGAGGGTGCCAAACAAGGATGAAGTAAGTGTGTTCGTAGGCAATGGAGAAAGAGTACCGGTGGAGTTCATTGGAGTAGTTCGACTTGTTTTGGATTCTGGTTTTGTTTTAGATTTAGAAGATGTTATTTATGTACCTTCAATGAGAAGGAATTTGGTTTCCGTTGGCAAACTCATCAAGAATAAAATTTTTCCTAGTTTTAATGAAGATGGCTTCGATATTAATCACAAGTTGAATTTCGTTGGAAGTGGTCTATTTGTTGATGGTTTATTTAAACTAAATTGCAAGGTTCCATTTGTCTCCATGAACACCGTAGGAGTTAAGAGAAGGATTTCAACCAATGAAACTTCATCCAAGTTATGGCACAAACGGTTAGGACATATATCAAAGGAACGAATGCAAACTTTAACAAAAACTGAAATTTTGCCACCACTTGATTATCAAGACATGGATGTTTGTGTTGAATGTATAAAAGGAAAAATGGTTAACACCAAAAAGAAGGGTGCAATTAGAAGCCAAAATCTGCTGGAACTTATTCACACCGACATTTGCGGTCCGTTTCCCACACCAACACATGATGGTTTTAAATATTTCATCACCTTCATTGATGACTATTCAAGGTATGGCTACTTATATCTTTTGGCTGAAAAAATCTGCTGCTTTTGAAGCTTTTAAAATATATAAAGCTGAAGTGGAAAACAAATTGGACTTAAAGATCAAAGTTGTTAGATCCGATAGAGGCGGGAAATACTATGGCAAGTATGATGAAGCTGGCCGTCGTCCTGGACCTTTTGCACTGTTTTTGGAAAAGAATGGCATTGTAGCACAGTACACTAATCCTGGAACACCTGAACAGAACGGAGTTTCGGAAAGACGAAATAGAACTCTTAAAGATATGGTGAGGAGTATGATGTGCTGTACAAAGTTGCCAATGTTTTTGTGGGGTGATGCTATAAAGACAGCAAACTACATCTTAAATAGAGCTCCTAGCAAATCTGTTCCAAGCACTCCATATGAATTATGGTACAAGAAGAAACCGAGTGTATTTCATCTAAAAGTTTGGGGTTGCAAGGCAGAAGCAAGAGCTTATAATCCATTGGAGAAAAAGTTAGACCCAAGAACCATTAGTTGTTTTTTCATTGGATATCCCGAAAGGAGCAAAGGTTATCGGTTTTATTGTCCAAATCACACCACAAGAATTATTGAAACTGGGAGAGCTAAGTTTATAGAAGAGTCGGTTGGTGATTTAGAGGTTGAAAGCTTTAGCTTTGAAGAGGAAAAGGAATTAAATAATGAACAAGGACCTGTTGTACAAGAAGATGTTGTGGTTAACTCTACCATGGCAGCAAGTGATGAAAGTCCATCTCTTAATGCTCACGTGGAAAGTGAGCAGCAAGAAATTGTACATGGTCACCATGATATACCAATCCAAGTGAGTGAGCCCATAGTCCCTGCTAGTAATACCGATGACCAAAACCAAGTCCTTTTAAGAAAATCCCAAAGAATTAGAAGGCATGCAATATCGGATGATTTTATTTGTTATCTACAAGAATCTGAATTTAATCTAGGAGAGGTTGATGATCCAATTACATTCAAGGAGGCCGTGACTAGTTCTCAACATGAAGAGTGGTTGAAAGCCATGAAGTCTGAGCTTGAATCAATGAGTAAGAATGGAGTTTGGGAGCTAGTACAATTACCAAAGGGGTGCAAGGCTATAGGATGTAAGTGGGTATTCAAAACCAAAAGAAATTCTAAGGGAGATATAGAGCGATATAAGGCTAGATTAGTAGCCAAAGGGTTCACTCAAAAGGAAGGAATTGACTACAATGAGACATTTTCTCCCGTTTCTACCAAAGATTCATTTAGGGTCATAATGGCACTTGTAGCTCACTTCGACTTGTTTCTACACCAAATGGATGTAAAAATTGCATTCTTGAATGGTGATTTGGATGAAGAAATTTTCATGAAGCAACCGGAAGGGTTCATTCAAGAAGGGAGAGAGAATTTAGTGTGTAAGCTCAAGAAATCCATTTATGGTTTGAAACAAGCCTCAAGACAATGGTACTTGAAGTTTGATCAAGTTATACAAGATTATGGTTTCATTGAGAACCCGTCTGATGAGTGCATATATCTAAAATTCAGTGGGAGACATTTTGTAATCTTGGTACTTTATGTAGATGATATCTTGCTAGGTAGCACAAATCTTACCCTACTCCATGAGACAAAGCTTTTCTTGTCTAATAGATTTGAGATGAAGGATATGGGAGAGGCTTCTTACGTCTTGGGGATAGAAATTACTAGAGATAGGAAGAATAAAATACTTGGCTTATCTCAAAAGGCTTATGTTGAACGAGTTTTGAAAAGGTTCGAGATGCAGGATTGCAATGGTTGTGACATTCCCATGGCAAAGGCAGATAAGCTAAGTAAATCCCAATGCCCTAAAACTGAAACTGAAAGGGTAGAGATGGCTGGAAGACCTTATGCTTCTCTTATTGGCAGCCTCATGTACGCACAAGTGTGCACTAGACCCGACATCGCTCAAGCAATTGGTGTTTTGTCTAGATATCAATCTAATCCAGGTTTTGCTCATTGGATGGCTGCAAAGAGAGTCATGAGATATTTGAAAAGGACTAAGACTTATAAACTCTACTATAGAAGGACCAATAATCTCGAGTTGATTGGCTACTCGGATTCGGATTTTGCGGGGTGTGCAGATTCTCTCAAGTCTACTTCCAGCTACGTTTTCATGCTCGTTGGGGGAGCAGTGTCTTGGAAAAGTGCAAAACAAGGGGAAGTTGCAACGTCTACAATGCAGGCTGAATATGTAGCTTGTTATGAAGCCACTTCACAAGCTGTGTGGTTGAAGAACTTCATATCTAGCATGAATGTTGTCGAATCAATTGCTAGGCCAATTCAGTTATGGTGCGATAACAAAGCTGCTGTTTTCCATGCTCGGAACAACAAAAGGTCTAATGGAACTAGACATTTGGATCTCAAGTATAAGATGATTCGCAAGGAAGTCAAGAAGCAACAAATTAAAATTGATTACATTGATACTAAGTCAATGTTGGCGGATCCACTCAACAAAGCTCTTCCTAATGCAGCGTTCCATGTGCATGTGAAAAACATGGGCTTAGTTTTCGATTTTGATGCACTGAATTAGTGGGAGATTCATTTATTTTAGTTAGTTCCCTTGCATTGATTCTGGAGTTAAGTCACTAAAACTATTAGTTTTGGTTGGTTCGTGAGTTTGGATTATAAAGTTTGAAGCATTTTCAGTTATTTTTATTATGAACTTGTTGATTGTTTTATATATTTGTGTGGCTGTTTGAATGCAGCTATGAAGTAAAAAGTAAAGTTAATGCTTTAAAGTCACAAGCATTTACAAGATGATATGAAGAATGTTTTCAGATACTGTTTTCATTAAGAGTAGAAAACTAAGGTGTTCTGATACAGTTACACCAATCATCATGCTAGAACTGACTGGGTTTTGGACATAAGGTTTCAGTTGTTATTCTTCATTCTTTTAATAGTTTTGGAGGGCTTCGGTTGAAGCATTAAGCAGACTTTCATGGTCTGATCAAGGAGGACCTTAGAAATTAAAATATCAATATATTACATCAAGTCTGATATTTATATTTCGATTTTCTCACTTATTGATGTTTCATGTGATTAACCATGCTCACATATGTGATTATGAAGACTATGGACGTTGCTCTTGTCCAATAGACTTGTTAGTTCTATGTGATTGTGCTAATTGACAGAAGCTATAAGGAACTTTGAGTTTAAGTGATTTCCATGGCCATTAAAGTAATCCTGATTTGTTTTCTCTTAAGTTAAGTTTCATACAATGCTTGTTTCGACCAAGTGGGAGAATGTTGGAGTAAAATCCGGTTCTCACAAGGTTTTGTGGTCTCATAATCATTGTACGTTACTTGAGGATCAAGTTATAGGATTAGGGAATTAACTTGGACTTTACCGGTTGCAAAAGGAATGTAATATTAAGTTGTTATTCTTGGTAAAGGGGTTCCTAATCCTGATTGGTTAAGGAGATATAGACATATTCAGTTACCTATTAGGTCTCAATGATGGGCTAAGCCTCTTAGGTTAATATGTCTATATAAGTGAAGGTCCCTGCGTTTGCTGATATACGCAATATTCACAAACTCCCCATACAGTTTGATTGCTAAGGATCAGTACAACGTAGAAGACTCTTTGCACACCAAGGTTTCACGCATGGCGTCTCCAGGTTAGTTACTTATATGTGTTTTAATCTATATAGGCTAATATAGTTTTACATCTTTATCTAATTACTAGACTAGATTGTTTGACTTCGTGAATCAAAATGAAAATGTATGGTGAATAATTGTCGAATACGAGGATTGTAGCAACTTTCAAAGGTTTTGAGCAAATATTGATGGGTCATGCTGAAGATGACGAAGCAAATGAGAGGGCATTTAGTAGTCAGCATTCAATCGAAGGGTAGCTCACAGGCTGGTGGTTTCAAAGGCAAGAAGCCTTGGAAGAATATGGAGAAGAAGTCATTTGTGAGATCCAATGCGAAGCCAAATGTAGCTGTGAAGAACAATGGCAGTAAAGAAGGCTGTAAAACTTGTCGAAATTTACATTTTGGTGAATGCTGGTTTAAGGGAAAACAAAAAAATGCCACAAATGTGACAAATTTGGTCACATAGCCAAACATTGCAGAAGTAAAATGGTGCAGCAAATTCATTATGCTAAGGAGGTTGGGGAAAATTCGGTTGAACGGGTGTGGGAATCAAGGGCCAATTCGGCTGAACGGGTGTGGAACCGGTCTGAAGGTTAGAGCGGTTCGAGCTCATGGGCATGAATTTGGGTTCGAACGCAGGTCGACTTGTGCGGCTTGCTGCAGTGCGCGCTGGGCTGGGTGATCTTGGGCCTATTGCGCTTAGGCCAGCTCGCCTTGGGTTCGAGAGTCGAGGAGCTAGGCTGCCACAATTTCAGGTGATGTTGTTGTTGTTTGGGACATGGTAGTGGTAGATGGAGGATTTTAGAGGAGATTGTTCGTCTCGTAGTCCTTGACACAAGAAACGGACTTTTACCCAACCCTTCCTTGTGTCGAATTAATAATGATGGTGGCAGGCGCCCTTACTTCATGGTCTGTCACGTGGAATGGCACAGCGGAGCTGGGTCAAGGCTTTCCCCATGGATTCCATCCTTCGGTCCAAATCAGGCACGTAGGGTGTGTCGTTCATTGTGATTTCAGAATTTAATTATGTTTTCTTTTCTCGGGGCACACGAATCAAGGAATTAAAAACTTCAGAGTTTAGATGCGTTAGAAAGATTCAAAGAGGGTAGAAGTTTAGAAAAGATTCTCGAGAGCTTCTTTGAGAAATGAATCAAGCTCTCAATGAAAACACCAAGTTGTGGTAGCAAAAATTCGCCATCTCCAAAACGTTCAAGCTTGACACGTCATAATATTTATGAAAAATTACATGTCATTAACTCTTGATTAAATTTGTTGTACGAATAATATATATTTTTATTTCTTATCTAATATGTATCTGGAGGCTAAAGTCAAACCAACTATGTTAACAGAACAAGTTGCTGGAACACTAAACATACTGCAAAAAATTATATGTTGATGAATATATTACGCAAGAAGTTTGCTTGAAACGAAAATTATATGTTGAAAGTTTTCTTTGAAGCATTATATAAACGTGTGTATATATATAATGCTTGACAATCTTTTGTTTCACATTTTTAAGACGTATGTCCAACCGTATTCTTTTGCTTCTAAAGAAACTATAAGCGTGACGGTCTGGCCTTTCACATGCTTTTGATCATAAAGAAAAGAAACGTTTACGTTTCTTACCTTAAAGTTGTGTGATTGATAATTTTGTGATGCGTTTTTTATGCTTATGTATTCTATTATTTACATGCACCGCCAAGTTTGCACAACTTTTTACACAATCAAACCAACCATTACAACAAATAGTTCAAAACAGCTTGAACTCAGTATCGGGCTTGAACTTTTTAAGCTTGCTCAATCTTAACTCATAAAAGAAGCAAACCAAGCCTAACTCGAGCTCAAAAAATATTAAACAAACCAAACTTGAACACAATAATATTCCATTTGGCTCAACTCGTTTATAGCCCTAGTTGTAAGTCATCACAAAAAGTTTTCGGCAAAGGAAAACAATTCATACTACAGATTGGTTATGGTTGCCCAACAACTTTGATCAAAATTTCCTTCCCCGCGGCACTAAGCAGTTTGCCCTTCTTTCCCTTAAGTTCTTTCCAAAGCATGTCCTTTATATAAGCAAATGCAGCGGATTTATTTCAGCTTAAGTTAATAGGGAGACCCAAATAACGGCGTTGCACATCCACGCGGGATACACCAAGGAAGGCAGCAAACTGATCCATACAATACACCCTTTGTTTGATCGGAATGTGAAATAGAATACTTTTCATTTCTATTTTATTTTATTTTATTAACTATGCTTTAATTTAGAGATCGCACTTGGTGCGATGGCAAGTGCCTTCGCCCATGAGCGGTAGGTCTCAGGTTCGAGACTTGGGAGCAGCCTCTCCATAAATGGGGGTAAGGTTAGCCGACATTCACCTCTCCCAGACCCTGCTTAAAGCGGGAGCCTTGTGCACTGGGTACGACCTTTTTTAACTATGCTTTAATTTACAATAGCTAAATTTGTTGGCAAATATAAATGGAAGGTAATAGAAAACATTCTCTTGCTTGCTAAATTTGTTGCCAAAAGTAAGCAAGTGGTGGATATAAAGGCATTCCTTTTCAACTTAGTGTTTTCCTATTTCCAAGTCTCCAACTGAGAAGTTTTCCTCACTCGGGAAATTAAGGGAACACTACCCCAACCTACATGCTCCACTCAGAAAGCTTCAACATACAAGCTTCAACAAAAGAAAATTCAAAGAACTTAGCGAAGAAGGCTTTGGTGTATTTAACACAATACGTTGAAATGAAGGAAAGCTTATTTATTGATATCCCCGATAAGCTACAAATATGTACATATACATGAGTCAAAATAAACACACAAGAGGGAGCCTTCACAAAGGTTGCTTAGGAGAAGTCTCAGCAGTCGGTAGAGCCCCAGAAAGAGAAGGCACCGGAGGGGGATCATTTGGAGCCTCAGTACTGGACAGAACCCTAGAAGGAGGAGGCATCAGAGGTTGATCATTTGGAGCTTCATTACGCGGTACAGCCCCAGAAGACGAAGGCAATAAATGCCTTTGGAACAAACCCACAAATCTCTGATGATCAAGTAAAACCTGACCATCAGTTTCCTTCATCTGGTCAAGCTTCCTCTTCATGTTTGTAGTATAGTCATGTGCGAACCGGTGCAACTGTTTATTCTCATGCTTGAGCCCTCTAATCTCCTGTTTGAGACTCATCACTTCAGCCGCCAATGATTCAACTTGGCGGGTTCGAGCAAATAGGCGTTGGGCCATATTAGACACAGAACCTGCACACTGAACACTGAGAGCCAGCGAATCCTTAACAGCTAACTCATCAGACCGTTTGGAAAGTAGTCTGTTATCTTTGGGAGTGAGAAGGTTCCTGGCCACCACCGCAGCGGTCATATCATTCTTCATCACGGAATCCCCAACGGTAAGAGGACCAGTAGGGGAGACGAAGGATAGGCGCCATATGTTGTCTGGAGAAGGCGGGGCTGCCTCTTCAACAAGGTTCAAGTCAAAACGACGGTCGGAGGGGCCAGACATTTTCAAAGGTGTTGAAGAGAGAAGAGGTCGGACAAATCAAGATCTTAGAAGTGCAAGAATGAAGCTTCTACTGGTGGAGATTCAAGTGTGCTTTGGAACTTAATGCCAGCCCCTATAAAAATCTGCACTTGACGGAGCTTCAGAAATCGAAGAGGCGCCTGCTCAGAAATCGAAGAGGCGTTTGCTTTCTCAAAAGCTGAGCTGCTTAGAGATCACGAGGGTTGATCTCAGAAATCGAAGAGGCGTTTGCTTTCTCAAAAGTTGGGCTGCTCAAAGACCACGAAGGCCGATCTCAGAAATCGAAGAGGCGCTCGCTTTCTCAAAAGCTGGGCTCCCGAGAGATCACGAGGGCCGATCTCAAAAATCGAAGAGGCACCTACTTTTCCAGCCTTGTCAGCACCTGTCACACGCACACTCAGCTTTGCGGAAATTATGGGCATTCTGTCGAAGACTTCTGGGGAAGTAGAAAACACATGAATCTTACTGTTCAATCACCCACTTCCCACACGCAACAATAGCTCATGGGTACCACAGATAACTTTGCCAAAGTTCTCTGCCAAGGTTGAGCACGTGAAGCTTGCAGCTCCCACTACATCGCTCTGACCAAGAAGGGTAAAAGAATAGCAAAGAAACAGCACTAACAAAGTTTAGACCCATAAATTTTGAAGGTCTAGCTACCATATTATTACCCACAAGGGTAAAGGAACAGTACCACTGCTGGATAATTGGAAAGTCCCTGTGTGTCAACCTCTGTGCTTCGTGGCAAGGTAGACTAGCAAACATGCCCAACCTTTACTCACATTCGAGAAAACACTCCCAATAAGATTGCTTGCTCCAAAATCGAAGAGGCACCGTCCTCCGAATCTCGAGAGCCAGACTCCCAACATGACTACTTTATTAAAAATCGAAGAGAGGGTAAAGGAACAGTACCATTGCTGGATAATTGGAAAGTCCCTGTGTGTCAACCTCTGTGCTTCGTGGCAAGGTAGACTAGCAAACATGCCCAACCTTTACTCACATTCGAGAAAACACTCCCAACAAGATTGCTTGCTCCAAAATCGAAGAGGCACCGCCTTCCGAATCTCGAGAGCCAGACTCCCAACATGATTACTTTCTCAAAAATCGAAGAGACACTGCTCCCCGAATCTTCGAGAGCCAGACCCCCAGCCTGATTGCTTTCTCAAAAATCGATGAGGCATCGTTCTCCGAATCAATCGAAGAGGCGCTCGCTTTCTCAAAAGCTGGGCTGCTCAGAGACCACGAGGGCCGATCTCAGAAATCGAAGAGGCACCTACTTTTCTAGCCTTGTCAGCACCTGTCACACGCACACTCAGCTTTGCAGAAATTATGGGCATTCTGTCGAAGATTTCTGGTGAAGTAGAAAGCACATGAATCTTACTGTTCAATTACCCACTTCCCACACGCAACAATAGCTCATGGGTACCACAGATAACTTTGCCAAAGTTGAGCACGTGAAGCTTGCAGCTCCCACTAAATCGCTCTGACCAAGAAAGGTAAAAGAATAGCAAAGAAACAGCACTAACAAAGTTTAGACACATAAATTTTGAAGGTCTAGCTACCATATTATTACCCACAAGGGTAAAGGAACAGTACCACTGCTGGATAATTGGAAAGTCTTTGTGTGTCAACCTCTGTGCTTCGTGGCAAGGTAGACTAGCAAACATGCCCAACCTTTACTCACATTCGAGAAAACACTCCCAACAAGATTGCTTGCTCCAAAATCGAAGAGGCACCGTCCTCCGAATCTCGAGAGCCAGACTCCCAACATGACTACTTTCTCAAAATCGAAGAGAGGGTAAAGGAACAGTACCATTGCTGGATAATTGGAAAGTCCCTGTGTGTCAACCTTTGTGTTTCGTGGCAAGGTAGACTAGCAAACATGCCCAACCTTTACCCACATTCGAGACAACACTCCCAACAAGATTGCTTGCTCCAAAATCGAAGAGGCACCGCCCTCCGAATCTCGAGAGCCAGACTCCCAACATGATTACTTCCTCAAAAATCGAAGAGACACTGCTCTCTGAATCTCGAGAGCCAGACCCCCAGCATGATTGCTTTCTCAAAAATCGAAGAGGCATCGTTCTCCGAATCTCGAGAGCCAGATACCACAGACCACTTTTTCAAAGTGCTCTGACAGAGTTAAAACATGTGAAACTGACAGCTCCCACTACCGTGCTATGACCAAGCAGGGTAAAGGAATAGCATTACTACTTGTTGTTAGGGAGACTCATATATATGTCGACCTCCATCCCCAACGGACAGGCAGACCTGCAAAAATGCTCAACCCTTCATCATATCTGAGAGGGCACTCCCAACGAAGCCTTTCGAAATATTCAGCTTTCTTTCCCCCCGATAATACCTCTGCAAACAAGCTATACTAGAGCAAGAATATCTCATATCATCAGGGTTAAAAGCA
Organism: Malus domestica; assembly: GCF_042453785.1. Lineage (NCBI taxonomy): Eukaryota > Viridiplantae > Streptophyta > Magnoliopsida > Rosales > Rosaceae > Malus > Malus domestica. The sequence continues at coordinate 13,508,903 of NC_091669.1, forward strand.
AGAGTATCCCATATCATGCTTTTTCCCTGTCTTTTCCTTTGGCCTTGTTTTTACCTGTAAGACAAGGAGAAAGAGAGCAATCAGTCAGAACTTGGAATCAAGCTTCCAGCCAGGAACTGACTGCCTGGAACCCCTTACCTGATTACTTACCTGGCATTGCTCTCGAGTACTCATCTTCAACATCTTATGTTTCCAGGGAAGATTCCGCATCTGCTTGAGGAACAGATAGGGCAAGTGCGAAGGATACAAGGAAGCATGTGGAGACAAGCGTAACAGCACACGTGCCGATACATCCATTACTCTGTCAAAAGCAAAAGTATCCCATATCAGCAGGGTGGAACGTACTCTAGATTTGATGGACTTGTTTTGACCCTCAAATTCTTCAGTCGGCCTTATACTCTGGAGGAAACCAGAAAACCCTCCAGCTCAGTTCAAGAATAAGCCTGTGGAAAGTTACTTCTTCAAAAGCAAAAGTATCTCATATCATCTCTTCTCATTTTTCTTCTCTTTATCCTTCATGCTGTTGCAAGATGGGGAGAAGGTGAACAATCAGTCGGAGCTCTGATTGCTTACCTTGTCTGTCACCTCTTTCAGCAGACCCCCTAGCTCGGCGACTCGGGGGACTCCTACTACATGGTTTGTATCGCGTTTGACCAAGCCTGAAACTACAAGTAAGTTTCAAGTGAAATTGATACATTACCTTGTGCATCTCCACCAGTTAAAGATACCACCCCTGGATGGAGGAAAAGTACTTCCAGAGAAGATGCCACATCTACCTATGAGACTATTAAGGCAAGTCAAGACGACACCACACTCCGATACTTAGAAGTTTCGTGATTACGAGATCATTCTCCCACAATATTTCCTAATGTCATTTGTACTAAATCATTCACTTGTACTCACTAAAGGAGAGCTTGAACCTATGTACTTGTGTAAACCCTTCACAATTAATGAGAACTCTTCTATTCCGTGGACGTAGCCAATCTGGGTGAACCACGTACATCTTGTGTTTGCTTTCCTATCTCTATCCATTTATATACTTATCCACACTAATGACCGGAGCAATCTAGCGAAGATCACAAAAAGCGACCGTTTTCGCTACCTAGGATCTATCTTGCAAGAGAACGGAGAATTAGATGGAGATCTCAACCATAGAATACGAGCTGGATGGATGAAGTGTAAGAGCGCATCCGGCGTGTTGTGTGACCGTCGTAGGCCACTGAAGCTCAAGGGAAAATTTTATAGGACGGCAATAAGGCCAGCGATGTTGTATGGCACAGAATGTTGGGCGGTGAAGCATCAACACGTACACAAAATGGGTGTAGCGGAGATGAGGATGCTTCGTGGGATGTGTGGGCACACGAGAAAGGATAAGATTGGGAATGAGGATATCCGAGGTAAAGTAGGAGTAGCCGAAATTGTAGGAAAGATGAGAGAAAATCGGCTCCGGTGATTTGGACATGTGCAAAGAAGGCCGACTGACGCTCCGGTTCGAAGATGTGACTACGGGACAGAGGTTCAGGGCCGAAGGGGTAGAGGAAGACCTAGGAAAACTTTGGAAGAGACTCTAAGAAAAGACTTAGAGTACTTGGATCTAACGGAGGACATGACACAAAACCGAGCGCAATGGCGTTCTAGGATTCATATAGCCGACCCCACTTAGTGGGAAAAGGCTTTGTTGTTGTTGTTGTTGTTGTTGTTGTGAATTTTCGAAAATGCCCTAGAGGTGAGGGTATCGACTTTTGTTGACCAACGTATAGTGAGACATACTTATAGAATTTTTAGGCCATCTCTAACCGAGGGCTGGCCAGAGGGTTCGTTTTAGCCCTCTGGCCCTCCAAGATTCCCCAAGATATTAATATTTTAATAAACAGTATAGGGTCATATTTGCCTCCGTCTCCAACCGAGGGCCAGAGGGCTAGAGGGCTCGTTTTAGCCCTGTCACAAAAAACCGTCTCCAACCGAGGGCCATAGGGCCAAACATAATTTATTATTTAAATTTAAAAACTACAACAACTTATATTTAAAAACAACAACTTATATTTAAAAACTACAAATTAAATTTAAAAACAACATTAACTTAAATTTAAAAATTACAACGACTTAAATTTAATATCCATAATCAACATCATCTTCATCATCCGACATTGTAGGAGTATAGTCAGAGGTAAACAATTGCCGCCGAGACATAATTTCTTCTTTTTTCCTATCAAAATAGGCCTTACTCATTGGAGTGTAATTCGAAGTGTTCCTTTCCATATTCTTATCATCCATCTCTTCTTGTATTTGTTTGGCCCGTTCTTCATGTCTACACTTCCTTTCTTCCGCCTCAAGGGCATTTTGCTCCGCCAGTAATCGGAATGAGGCCGCCACTTCATGTTAAGCAGCGTAATCAGCATTTGCCTTGCCCTTTTCCCTCAACCTTCGGGCCTTGTTTCGTCCCATAGCCTTAGGTAAAGAACTTTCGGACGGAGTCGGATTTGCTACCCTTGTTTGTTGAATGGTAGGAGATCCATCTTCATTCATATCTACAGATGGGGATGCAGCTCCCAAAGGATCCACTCTATGTTGAGGTGGATTTTCAAATAACACCCACCCTTTACAAATTTCCCAACAACCGTGAAACTGAAAGGGTTTTGAGCTACCCTCCATATACAATTCCTCCGCTTGGCGTACCTAGAAAATATAATTACAAAAATTTTAGGAAATTAATTCATGAAATTAAATGTAATTTAATGACATATAATTACAAAAATTAAATGTAATATAATTAAACATTTAAAATAAACTGTGAAAACACTAACTTCGTCATAGTAATTGGCGCCGCTTTCATGTCTACTTGCTGCTGCTAATAGTGCTTGATGCCATTTATTCAAACTTGGATGAAGATGTTTCTTCCATCTTGAAGAACAACTTTCATGGTTTCGGGTATTCGGTGGAATGGTGCCTTCATAGAACTCTAAGTATTTTTTGGACACACGAGTCCAAACACCTTCACTTGTTTGAGAAATCCCCCTCACACTATCTTCTAAGACCCATCTATAAGCCTTGCAAAGAGCTTCATCTTCTTTTCGGGTCCAAGCCCTACCTTTCATTGCAGATGAGGCCATTTTTTTTTGAAAAAAATGAAGGAAATATTGAAGGAAATTATTGAAAAATTGAAACAAATATTATAGATGAAGGAAATATTGGAAAATATATTGAAGGAAATATTGAAGGAAATATTGAGAAATATATTGAAGGAAATATTGAAAAATATTGAAGAAGGAAATATTGCAAATGAAGTGAAGAATTGAAAGAACTTCACCATATTTATAGAAGAAAAGAAATGTTTAAAATTTAAAAAAAAAAAAAAAAACCCAACACCTAGCTGACTCAGCTAGCCGTTATATTAAAAAAAATTCAAACTATTAGTGTTGGTTATAACCGACACTAAAAGTAAAACTATAAAAAAAAAAAAATTTCTCTTTAATGCTGTCGGTTATAACCGACAGCAATAGGAAAACTATAAAAAAAAAATAGCCAGCCAGCCAGCCTTTTGGCCCTTTGAAATTCCATGGGGCCCTCCCAGATTCTCTAGCCTTCTAGCCTAGCCCTCGGTTGGAGACGGTTTTAGGGCTATTTTTAACCCTCTGGCCCTCTGGACCCTTCGGTTAGAGATGGCCTTACCACCTACAAAAGTAGGGATAAAAATACTTGTAAGAGTACAAGGTTATCGTAGTATAGCGGCTCAAGCAAGGTCGTTTTCCACAGGGATTGAATGAATAATTTGTATTTATACTAATCCTTAGCTAATTATTTAGAACAAAGTTGTGAAAATGATGATTTTGGAATTTAAAATAATAAAAGTGAATTTAAATTAAAGACAATTAAATAAATTAACTAGAGAACAATTTAAAGAAAATCAATTTGTAAAAGGCCTAGGGTTCAGCCGTCAACGTTACAATCCTATGCAATTCTACTAATTACTTATGAATTCTTGTGATGTTCAGATCAAATATAAACATGCAAGACTCATTAAACTTTGTGAAAACCTTTTGAAAAACCATGCAACCCTTAAGAGCGTGATGTTTGCCTTAAGTGAAGTTACAATTACTGATCACAAGAAGCCCTCCTCAATTTCAGGGTGATATTCCACCAGAAATTGCATCAAATTACTTGTCTATATATCCTAATAGTCGAGAATCACTAAGACAATTAGATAGTTTAATCACAGTGATTAATAATTCAAAGCAAGCATGCATCCATTCATAAGCAAATTAATAAAATTACATATTCATGTTAAGGCTCATGGCTTCACCCTGCAAAAGAACTTAGTTACGAACAATCATAATAAAATATTATTAAGAACAAGAATAGAAAACACCTAGAAAATAAACTTGAATTATCAAAGGCTTGTGTTTGCGTTCCCTCCTCTCCTTATTTCTTGTGTTCCATAACGGCTAAAAAGTCTTATTTATACTACTACAAAATAAAACACTAAAAAGTCTTTGAATAAAACTAGGAAACATAATAAAATAATAAAACAGAAAATAAAAGGCTTCCTATTTAAACTGAAATTCGGACTTCTCAGAAAATCAGACTTTTGACTGATTAATCAACTCCGATTTGGTCCTAAAAGGTATCTTTTGAAATATGGAGACGTCCCCTACAAATCCTTAGAAGGAATCTTCCTTAAAATATATCGTCTTGACCTCCAAAATAACCAAAATGTTAAGAAACGTCAATCTGTGAAAGCTGCGCGCTGGACCTTTATTTCATACCCACAGTCAAACGGCTTGGTAGAAAAATTTGAAACTTTGATACAATCATCTTGAAAAACTCACAAACATCCTGCAATTGGAATCACTCAATAATTCATCCTTTTGCTCACTTTTTACTCCAAAGGAAGTCGAATATCCTACATTGAAAATACATAACAAAGTATCAAAATTCTTCCAAAATAACTAACAAATTAATACTAAGATAAGGGTAAAAATATATAGTATAATATGGACTCATCACGTACAAAATATTCTTTTGGCGTATTCTTGAAGTACTCAATGATACGAATGCGTAGGCGTAAATGGAATCGAAATTGGAGCTACGGTTAAAATTTTACGAAACTACAAATCCGAAAAGTACGTTGGTAAGGACTACTATTTATTATTTTATAATTATATTATTACTATTTTAATAGTAGTTGATAGAAAATTGAGGGAAAGAATAAGAATGAACGGAGGAAAGGGAGGGCTACTGCCCAATCAGGAAGAATGAGAGATCCAGTGACCAATTGTGGGGGAGATTAGGGAAGGAAACGAGAGAGGTGAGTGGCACCCAACCCAGACCTCCATCCCCTTGACCCGTATACCCAAGACCAGACCAGCGGCGCCACTGGTTTCGAAGCATTTTTCGGTGGTTCTCCGGCGAATTAAGATTCCTCATCATTTGGAATCATCCTAGGATCCTTCCCTCTACCCTTCTTATACAAAAACCCAAGCCAATTTGGCTCTAATTTGGGGAATTCGAACCGAGAGTTCAAAGGGTGCACGGCGACGATCCATCCAATTCTGAAAGTTTTTCCGTCAACCATCACCATCCTCAGTGTTCCTTGATCCCAGGAACAAACCCTAAACAACCTTGGAGACGGCGGAGCATTGGAGAAGCCGAATCGAAGGCCACCCTTTTTAGGGTTCCCGACTGGTTCATGGAGATTTGAGGCTTTTTCCAACCAAATTGGACTTGTCCATAGGTATAAAACTTGCTCTACTCATTGAGATCTTCAATTCTGTGAAATTTGAGAATTTTTAGAAATAGTTGATTTTTCCGGCGAGTTGGGGGTTACCGACTGCCGTGTGCGGCAGCGTATGGGCCAAGGCACCTCCTAACCTTCCTAGGCTAAGTTTGATACCCCAATTCCATAGGTGAAGTCTGATTAATGAAATCTCATCGTTTGAACATAGTTTTGAAGGAAGATTTTGTGAAAACATGTTCTTTTAAGCAACATCTATAAGCATGCAATTAACAATTAAAGGCGGAATCATGCTTGCATGCACTTAAAAACAAAACATTAACCATGAAATTCAAAGCATAGTAGATTGGTGAACCATTAATCAACTCAAAACAAAGTGAGTTGAGATTTATACCTTTGTAGATTCCTCTTTGCATAAGCAAAGGCTAATCACCCAAAGAGAGGGCCTTCATTCCTTGCATATTAAATCTATGGATTTGGATGGAAGAATAGGTTTCTCCAAGTTCCCAAAATTGAGAACCTCTAAGTCTCTTCACCAAGGTTAGATTGGAGAAGAAATGAGTGACCTTGGAGTAGTGGGATTGCTAGATGCACCCTCCAAGGGGCCGGCCTCTTTAGAGAGAAATGGAGAGACATGTTCTCTCCAATTTTCTCCAAAACAAACCTTTAATGAATTTTGGCTATAAAGTCATATTTATACCTTAATTCATTGGAGTGGCAAACTTGTAAATAAGTCCAAAACCCACTCCATAACTATATGGCCGGCCATTGGGATATTATTGGGCTATTGGGCCCTTGTGAATCTTTATTCATTAAGTTGTCATACAACTTAAGTCAATGGGCTTGACGTTCGAAGCCCAATGGGCCTTAAGGTCCAAAAACTATCCCGAGGTCTTTAACGAACTTATTCGTTTGATTAATTAACATATTAATTAATCCTTGCCATTAATAAATAATTAAACCATTTAATCATTCTTACTCATCTCCATTGTTTCTTCAATCTTCACCTTACACGGTGTGCGATCCATTAGGTTCCTTTTAGCGAGGCAGTGGGCGATTCAAACTCTTTCAAATCGATTGTGAATTGAAACTTACTTTCAATTCTCCCTTTAGTGATTATACACGTTTAGGGCTTCCACAAACCAAGAGTGACACCTAGCAGCATATCATGGTTACCCAAGCTAATCAGAAGAGGTAAAGAACCTATTCAGTTTAGGATTACAAATGCAATACGGTCTTTCTCTAATACAATACTCCTGACCACATTGTTTGGTTTGATAGTTTATTTATTCATGTCTACTATCCAATGTGATTCGTGTGCTTATATGATTACCTTGAATGTGATTTGGAACGCATTCCTAAATCTCATTCATACTCTGGCCAGAGATTCTAAATCATATCATAGAGTATTCTCCCTCAAACAGTTTGAAGGTTAGAGATCCCTTGTTGCGCATTCACTTGCCTCCATGGCTAAGTGGCTTAACCCCAACGATGCTGTGGACACTCCAATGGAATGACGTTTGACATAATCAAAGATCAAGGACTTAACCACAAGACAAACGTGATGCCTCAGGTCAAAGGACTACTTTGCATTATCCCAACCATGAGTTCTCATGTGACATGAATATGAGAACTCTTCGTTGATCGTGTTCAGTGAACTCATTCTCTATTGAGCACCTACGTACTTGACTTGATGTCACACACACCAATGACTCGAGACTAGTCACTCTCCCTGAGAGAAGACACAGTACGTACTGATCTTAACGGACTGTCAATGCCCAATTGGCAATCCTATGATCAGGAACATTTAGGATGTGTCTACGAAAGAATGGTCTCAGGAATCTAACTTCATTAGATCGCATTCTCCCAATCACATATTCCTTGGACTTTATCGTTTAAGCATATAACATTTATATGAGACGGCTCAAACAATAATCTTTGCCCTTTATAGTTAAACTAGATTAGTTTAACATGTGAAATGTCCATAAAGTATCATCATATGATTGGCTTTAGGGCACATTTCCAACAAGTTTTGATAGAGACCCCCACTTGATCCTTATATGTATCGACGATCCGACCGTTGGATCGTCACCAAACTTTAATCATTATAGTACATAATATTTGAGGATATTTGAAACTTACAAATTGGGAATCCGATATACAGATCTTCTCGAATTGGATTTGTAAGTTCGTAAAATAAAAAATCAGTAGCCATTTAATTTTAGTAATTGGCGGAGATCTGACCGTTGGATCGTTCCGAAACTTTAGGATGTTGTTCTAGAAGCTTATTGAAACTTTGGAAATCTAAGGTGCGGAACTTCCGAATCGAGTTTCGTAGGATTGTGGAACCTATCATCGACCTTTGATCGACGGTTGACTTTTGGTCAATGGGTTTCAAATAATTATAGAATGTCCTTGGGGATGTGTTTTATATAAGTTACGTGTTCTATCGATAAGAATTTTGAGACATTATTTGATATTTGTTCTAGGCGACAATCGTTCGTGATGTCTCGATATTCGTGCTAAGGAGTTGTAGCGCGAACTTCAAGTGAGTGGGTCTTTTATTTTTATAGTGTGTGTGTGTGTGTGTGTGTGTGTGTGTGTGTGTGTGTGTGTGTGTGTGTGTGATTGATAGTTTCCAATTATGCATTTGAAAAAGAATTTCTTACGTACGCCTGGATTAGACTAAAGTTTTATAAAAATTAGGGAAATGACGGAATTTATGAAACATGCTACATCTTACGAGATGCACAGGTATGCTTATAATCTTTGATGCCATAATTATATCTACGACTATGAATGTTATTATGTTGATTAGAATTATTGCATCATTATGGTATGCTTATATTCATGTAGTCTACTCATCATTATTGCACCCCAGTGTTAGTGCTCACCCTGGGCCAGGGCTAGTCCTTCACATGTATGTTCACCCCCCGCATCGCATGCTCGCCTTGGATCTAAGTAGGTGCCAGTCTTGTCGTACAGGTCGCATTAGGCGACTCCGACTTGTAGGTAACCGCAATTATCGCCAGTCTTTACGTGATCGTAGCACTAGAGCGTATATTATGATTACACCCAGTCCTGTCGTATAGGTCGCATTCGGCTACTCCGACTTGTGTGTTAGCATAAATTGATGGAGCAATAGGTCAGTCGTACATGTCGCAATAGGCAACTCCGACGGGTGTGCTAGCATAGGTTGTTGAACACCTGATTTTACTTATATTACTGTTGAGATTTTGTGATTTTGGGATGTCATGCCTTATTTACGTTTGTAGGCTACGGTAAGTATTTTCATACTATATGTAGTATGTATATTTTGGAAACTATACACGTTTTACGGCAAGGGGTTATAACGTTTTCAAAGGTTTTTATTAAAATTTTATTTTCAGGCCCACTCACCCTTGTTTTTTGCCCCTCCAAGTTTAGTAGCTGTGCTCTCGTGTCGACAATGATTCTTGGCAAATCTTGGTGTAGATGATTACCCCCGATGGTATAATTCTCACTCTATCTTATTGTACTGTACTTATGTTCTGACATCACGTGTGAAATGAGTTCATTCCTGCTCACAGCACACTCTTACATTTAGGCACTTTTAGGTTTAAATTTACTCGCATTTTCCACATCACTACACTTTATGGCTTTGTCACCTTCCAGGTGTCGGCCAGCACAGCTTGATTCGGAGTCCTAATGGACATTTCGGGTCCGGATGTGTCAACAAATTTATAGATTAATTGAATGTAATCTATTTATTTGAATTTTACATGGTTTTCCTTTATTACTAATATAAATGTAAGGAAACAATGTTAAGAGACCGCATTTTTGTACCTTATTTGTATACTATTTAGGGACACATTCAAGTCAATTGATGGGATATGTTATCCTTTTAAATATTGTGCTGACATGTTTTATAAAATGAATGTTCATATCCACCTCTGTTATTTATACGAGGAGATTGATTTTCTCACTAATAGCTGCTTCATTTATTTAAAAAGAAAAAAAAGAAAGAAAGTTCGAAATATGGGGGCAAATACATTAACAAAGAGAGAAGGTAAGAAAATTAATTTTAATTCCTAGTTTCCACTTTCTAGAATTGAATATGAAAAAATGATTGTATTCCTATACGTTTTCTGTTAAGGAATTTTCTAAATTGATCTAATTCAATTCTTTTCCCTTTAAAATTTCTTTTCTTACTAATGGCAGCTTCTTCTATAATTTTTTTTTTTAATTTAACATATGGGGGGGGGGGGTTTGAATGCATTGACTAAGAGAAAGTAAGAAACGCAATTTAATTCTTACCTTTCCACACTTTGTCACTTTCTACAAGTGGAATGAAAAATAATTGAATTCCTATATTTTTTTTAATATTTGTTACTATAGGCAAAAAATATATCAATTAATACAATTTTTTTTTTCATGTAGTTTTTATATTTAAAAAAAATATTTATTAATGACATCATCTCCACAAAATACAGATGAAAGATAATATAAATAGACATGCTCTGAGACCATATAATCAAATCATATATCAAGGCTAGCAAAAGGGAAGAACCAACATCAACCAAATATCTTTGGCATGGCTTCCATCAACTTTGGTGGTCTGGCAAGGGTCTTTTTCGTGAGCCTTTTTTCCACTGCTTTGCTTCTTTTGATGATCTCAGGTATTGTAGTCATTTTTTCAAATATATATTACGTAGTACCATATAATTTATTAATTACGTCGATAAAATCTATTTCCGCATACAAGTAATATTTTTGTAAAACACGTGAACTGTACAATATAGTCAATAACCATGGTGGAAATAATGTTAGTGATAGTGTGTATAATTCACACCTTATTTGCACTTGAAAAGAAGGAATTAAGGAATCATTTATTTTTAAATTTTATTATCTTAAATATTTTTATTTTTTTGTGTGTTGAATTTGCAGGGCATGCATCTGCAGAAATTTTGAAAGATTTGGGGATATGCTCCTCGTACCCGGACTGCAATGTTTTTTGCATCGAACATGTGGGTCCACTTGGTGGATTTTGTAGAGTGATTCCTCCAACTGAAGGTAACCATTGTTGGTGCAGAACCAATAGCTAGAGCTGTGAGCCTGAGAGAGCTTGGACAATCCAAATTTCAACGATCCACAACAGCTTCAATTCATTAATTGTGTATTAGCCAGATGTATGAATAAAAGTCTCAACTTCAGCTGAGTTTAAATTTAATAAAATTTCCACATCTAATTGTTGTTGCATCTTTCTTTTTTGTTACCATCATTGTTCTAAAAATCCCCGCCTAGCGCCTTGTTGCATCTTTCTTTTTTGTTACTATCACTGTTCTAAAAATCCCCGCCTAGCATCACCTAGGCGCTAGGCGGCTGATCATCGTCGATTAATGCCTAGGCGTTTGAAAATTAAGAAATGACGCCTAGACCTGCTGAGGCACCTACCTATACCGTGTAGGCACCCGGCTAGCCGCCCAGACCCTCCTAGGCACCCACCTAGGTTGCAACTCACTTAGAAGAAAATAAATAACTTTTATTTGCATTTTATTTTATTTTCAATAAATTGTAAGAGACTTGTTAAATACTTAAATAAACACATATTATATGCTTGTTCCCCATGTTTTCATTATGTTCCAATACTTCATCATATATATGTTATTCTATTTTGTTGTTTTTGATGAAATTACATATATTTGGTGGCAGTGGAGCTTTGGCAGCGGCATGTGGAGGAGTTTCGAACTGTTATGGATTTTTCGAGAAGGGGGAGGCTGAGGCTCTGGGAAGTGATATGAGGGATAGGGTACGGGGGGGATGTAGGGCAGTCATCGGGGAGGGAGGGGTGAGGTATGGGGATGTCATCGTGGAGGGGGAGAGGGGGGAAGAGGAAGGGCCAATACAGTGGCAAAAACCGGTGTTCGGAACGTTGAAATTGAATTGTGATGCTGCTTGGAAAAAGGCCACGGGAGAGGGAGGGGTTGGTTGGGTTCTTAGGGACTTTGCAGGTATTCCTTTGCTCGCAGGAGGAGTAGGAGGGGGACGGTTCGGGGACGTCATTATGGCGGAGGCTGAGGCAATTAGACATGGCTTGGAGTCGTTGGTGGGGAGTGAGGTTTGGGCGGGAACTACCTGTTTGGTGGTGGAATCGGATTCTAAAGGCTTGATCAACATGTTAAATACGGAGACAACAGTTGATGTGAATCTGGAGGTCTATATCCAAGATATTTGGAGAATGACTTGTGTTTTTCCATTGGTAAGGTTTTGCTTTACCCCTCGTCATTGCAATCGTGCAGCCCATTCGATCGCGGCGTACGTCATTAAGCATGGCGGGAGATTTGGCTGGGATGAATTAGGTCCTGAGTTCCTGTTTAATATTTTAGCAGAAGATGCAAATGTAACAGTTCGGCTTTAATTTTTAATAAAATTTTTATCTTTCGACAAAAAAAAAAAACTAAGATTTTAAAGGATTTTAAAAGTGATAGATTTGATATGATTTAGGAGGATTTAAGACTCCTACAAAATTCATATGGATTTTAAAGAATTTGAATGGATTTAGTTTGTAGATTGTGGTGGATTTTCATATAATTTTTTTATTGAAAAAAAAAAAGAAAAATCTTTCCCCTTGCCTTACTGTACTCGATAGCCACTTTATCCCCTCCCCTTTCGGGTCCCCTTTCACACAAGCACTGCTCCATCTCTTTCTCAATTGATAGATCAACATAACTTTGGTGAGCTTTTGAGCACTACACCACCAACAACCATCACTACCGACTGCCCTTTTGCCACAGACGTACGTTGTGGTACTTTAGTAGTGCTTGTAGTACCATAGACATTAATAAATCAAAATGGCGAGAAAGTAGTATTAACCAAAATCCTAGATCGATCATGTCCTTCGATGATCATACATGCCTAATTAAGGTCGAAGGGTCATAATAAGATATTCTACCAAAGTATAGGTGGTTACCTATGTGTGGCTGGGGTTGGTAGAGATTTGAGGACTACCCACATGGAAAATGATTTGAAATCCTAGGAGGTGAGGTTGAATTCTTTTTAGTCTTGGTTATATATACTTCTTGCTCTCAAATCCCACAAAATCCACAACTTATTGAAATCCTCCAAAATCTTTTTTTTTTTAATACACTTAGATTTGAATGAATTTTAAAATCCTTTAAAATCTTTTAATTGATTACACCTAGATTTGAATGGATTCTAAAATCCTTTAAAATCTTGTAATTGACTACACTAGGATTTTAAAGTCTTTTAAGATCCTTTCAAATCCGAGTTTGACCACACCCCGTATAGACATATACTTATTTACATGAAATATAGTAGATTTACTTAATTCCGTCTAGTCCGCCTAACCACCTAGTCGCTGGGTCACAATCCGCTACCAGACTAGAACCTAGCGTCTTTTAAAACTTTGGTTACCAAATGGGAATTACGTACTGTAATTCAGTCTCATATATATGATGATCTTTAAAAATGTTGTGACTTGTGAGGAAGGAATAAGGTAAGTCTACAACAATGTAGAATAATCCATATTCTACAAAATAAATAAATATACTCCCACAATACGCACAAAAGCACACATTATTTCCTGGGACTTGTTATACTCGCCCACTCATCATCAAATTTTAAAAACCAAAAATAATATTTTCCCACCACAACCACCCCTACTAATTAAAAAAAATTAAAGATGTTGGCAATAATATCTACTAATTAATAAAATTCTCTTTGTCAAGTAAAAGACGATGAAAAGACAAATTAGTTTCTATCACACAAAAAAAGGGCAATAATGTAATTTCACTAGTCCAAATTTTACTGTTTTTTATTGAAACCTCATCTATAGGTGATGTTAAAATACTTTCAATATTTAAAATAAAAAATCAAAAAAATTTATATATAATAAAAAGAAAAAAAAAATCTCCCACTCCCCCCACATTCTCTCTCTCCCTCTCTCCTTCTCATTTTCTAAAAAAATGTGTTCATAGGCAAATGCTAGTTTATTTTAAGAAAACTTTTATTTGCACTCTTTGCACACTTCACAAATATATTTTTATTTCTAAATATATAAAATTTAGAATGCAAAATAAAAATTTTAGAATGCCAATAATCTTATTTTAATAACATATTTTTCCTAGCTTCTCTCTCAAAGCAAGATGCACATTAAAAGAAAGTCACTCATATGATACAGTGATTCAAAATATTTCACTCTTTCACTACTTTACAGTAGTGTGCTAGTCATAAGAGATTTTTCAATGTGACCGGAACACGAAGTAGTACACTACGTGTCATTATACAATAGTGAGATATATGTGTCAAAAAACTAATAACTTAAAAAATTAAATTTTCCACCACTTATATAAAAACACATAATGTACCACTCGTGTTCTAATCACAATGAAAATTTTCTCCCTAGTCACCCCGTCTCATAAAAGCCAAACACGCGGTTAAGAAAGAGTAGAAAAGGTACTTTCTGATTGAAATAAATTTGGTCCTATTACGATGTATGAAATGAGATAAGAAAATGAAACTGACTTTTCTCTTGAGCATATTTTTGCAAGAATTAGATGTGGTCCTCACGCTTCATTAGTTTCATTTTTTTTAAAATAAACGATATTATCCAAATTAAAGGGGTGGGAAGTGAGCTAAGTCTTATCAGTGGCGAAGCTAGGAATTGTCGGAAGGAGGGGCGAATTTTCAAAGGTTAATTAAAATGTCCCAATAAAACTTAACGAAAAAGAAAATGTTCTTTACAACAACAGCCACAAGAAATACACAACAAAACCAAAATAAATCATTTTTCCATTTGACTGCCACAGAAAACCAGAAATGCTATTTTTAACAGGCTTCACCGATTAGAAAGTATTGACCAAATGGAGAAGGGCATACAAGTTGAAAGATTGGTTTGCTACTAGACCAAGACTTGAATAACAAATATGTGAATACACTTGAAATAAACACATGAAACACAATGAACCATACGAAGCATTCGACGCTAACTTAAGTTAGTGACTTACGGCAAGACGTCAACTTCAAGACCCTCAGATGTTCAAGTTGTTCTGAAATGTGAGCAGAAATTAGAAAATCATCTCCATATGACCTATTCTAAAAATTGAAAATATTTCATAAATTCTTTCAAATAATCAATCATCAAGGATAACTCTGCAAAATGCATTGTCCATCAACCAAGAGCTGAATAAGTTTCACAGATGGGGAGGTTTTGACATAAATAAAGCCAAATATTCAATGCCAATCTCAACCACCAGTTATAAGATTAAATGAAAGAAAAAAAAAATCTCTTTCATATGTGGGGTGCTTATTTGAACCTTTGAGTTCAAGCGAGAGACTAGGTGAAACAGAGACGGAGACTAGAGAGAGGGTTAACGATGGAGATCTAATATCAGGCCTCAAAACAAAACGCGCGTTTCATTTATTTCTTTTCCATTGGTCTAAAACCACATCGCTTTGGGCTTAGGTGTTTTAATAAAAATTAAAAACACATCAGCTTCATCGCTGTAGCGCAACACCCCAATCAGACGAACCCATATTCCAACAGAGCAGAGGGGCGAAATTCTTACTCTCAACGGCGATTTCCAACGAACAGAGGGGCGGACGCCCCTCCTTGCGCCTCTGTAGCTTCGCCACTGAGTCTCACAATGAGCTAACAATAATGTAGTTCAAATTCGCCTTTGGCGAAAATCGAACCTAAGACCTCTCACTTACAAATGAAAAGAAATAGCAATAAACCGTAGTACATCTTTTAAATTAATAGAATTAACCTTCTAATTTAATTTCAACACAAATTTGATGCCACCTGCCTAAAAATATTACACGCAGCTTACATGCATCATTTATAACCTCAAGTCACGCCTTACTTTCCTAATGGAATCACCCATTCTGATTTTCTTTCAACCCAAATATGATCACCCCTGGAAAATGAAAAGGGTTTATGCCTAACTGTCTCACTTCCGGAATACGTTGACGTTGTAATGGACAATTCTCTATGACAAGTTTATTTGGAGTAAGTGTATACCATTTCATTTATATACAAGTGATACCATACTTCTTCGTGTGTCCTCCAAACAATGTTATCACATTTCACGCAAGGACACCTCATACAATTATGACCATTGACATGGTTGCTTGCAAATTAAATATAATTGTCAATCCCATACAAATATTGGTCACAACTTCTATCTTGCAACTTGATCCACCTTTTGTCCATTGTGCCCATTTTTAGAGAATTTTGTCATCATAATGATTTGGTATACGCTTCATCGCCCCCTTATGCCTCCGATATAATCCTATTTCATTCGAAAGTGCACTTGTGGTTTGTGATTCACGCGATTATTGTCCATCGTAAAAAATTTGACAGCATCTCCCTATGGTCCCCCAAGTGCACAACATAGATATTACAAACAAATATCTAAATGAACTCGAAGAACATTAGGGCAATACAACCGAATCTTCCACGAACGAAACTTAGCCACGATCACTGCAAACCCTAAACACATACTAGTGCACTCCCAAACTATCCAAACTAGACAATTCAAGATTTAGTTAGATTGCATAGCCGCATACTGCGTCTACTAGCGAATCCAACAGAATCTCAAACGAGTCTAAGGTTTTTTTCGAATTTATTATACGAAGTTAATCAACATAGTTAACTGCATATAAATGGTTATGAATTTTTAACAAATTTCATACCACAATTTCCTAGACAAAGCTGCACAGATTAAATTCTTCTAGTTTACATAAATTTCAATAACACGCAAACTCAAAATTTCATTTATTACACAATTTCAACATACATAAATATCCCAATTTAATAAATTCAAGCTTATTATTTATGTTTAAGAGATAATTACGTACCTTTCTTTTGATTTACTTCCAATCCAATCACAAACATACATGAATAAAAAAATAACTAATCACACATTCAAATAAAAAATTGTCCAACAAATAAAAACAAACTAACCTTCATTTAATTGGGAGAGGAAGAAATGAAGGAGAGGGTGCATGAGAGAGTGTGTGTGTGTTACACAAGCAGGGGGAAGAAGAGAAGGAAGAAATGGGGGAGAAAGAAGAAGGTACGGACCTAATTCATGACTTACGGTTTGGCCAACGGAAAAGTTCGGGCAACCACGAGGATGCCGTCGAGTAAAGGCTCTACCGCTAATTTTTTAACACTGTTATTGTGGAGCAAAAAATAATTAC
The DNA here is from genome assembly GCF_042453785.1 of Malus domestica. Lineage (NCBI taxonomy): Eukaryota > Viridiplantae > Streptophyta > Magnoliopsida > Rosales > Rosaceae > Malus > Malus domestica. Next base: position 13,525,839 of record NC_091669.1, read on the forward strand.
AAGGCGACACGTGGATTTTTGGGTAAAAGAGGACAAAAATACCCTTGAGGCATACTGGGATTCCTAAGCAACGAGCAATCATCCATAAACCAAGTCAAAAGTGCCCAAAATAGGTAACAATTTAAAGCCTATTTCATCAAATCCTTTCTATAAGGTAATTCCTAAAACCTAATTTATTCTATATATTTTGTATTCCATTATTTAGCTAATCAATTAGCTAAATGATATTTTCCTTTCATATTCCCTTAAAAATTGATTAATTAAGGAATGAATTACCTAATCAATCCCTTAATTATCAAATAAAACACCCATTTACACCTAAAACTACTAAGAGGCCGGCCACCTCCCTTTTCCTAACATTTTTCACTTTTCTCCATTTTATTACTTCATTTATACAAATAATCAATTTTGTAACTCCTAATTAAACCTAAATTAAACCCAAAAAACCCTAGTCATCTCCTATCCCTATAAATATACTCTCATTCTCACCAAAAAAGCCAATTCCAACACTTTGGCAAAAATCCCAAAATTCTCTAAACACTCTTTCTCTCTAAATTCTAACTTTGGCATCGGAGGTTCTTCGGCCAAAGCCCCCCCCATTCATCGTGGGCGCGTGAGGCTCTTGGCCTTAACCTAAGGTGTTAATTGTTTTGTAGGTGCAAAATTGTCCAAGATCAAGGAGGAAGAAATTTGCATCCATAGTTATCATCGTCCTTTGCCAACAAATTGTAATTATAAGCTGACGAAAGTGAGCGTCGTGCAAAGGTTACTTAGCCCACGAAGCAAGTGTTCGTCCCGCAAACCTGAATGCACTGCGTCATTTTTTTTTTCTCTTGGCGCAAAAATCTTGACCGACAAATATTTTCTTGCCCTACAAATGTTGTCCGTCTCTCAAAGGTTTTTAGTTAACCCTGCTTGTTGACCAGATTAGCCCTTATGCAAAGAATATTTCGTCCAGTAAAGTTGTTTTAGCTGACAAAAACATGTTTGTCGGGCAAGTTTTTGTAGAGCAAGCGCTATTTTCTGGCAATGTGATACCCCTAGCTTGATAAAATAATGTAGACATGTCACTTGATCAAATTTAGTGCGGATGTGATTCGAATCCAATGTAATTCTAGTACAAACAGTTCTGATCTAGATAATTATTAGATCTATATAACATATCATTTGATTTTTATACTATTTCATATTAATTATATGTGTGTGTAATAATAATTTTAGTTTTATGTGCATTCCAGCCAGGTACACTTATATCCTTTTTTTTATATTATATACAACATATATTTTTAATAATTAAAAACATAAATATAAATAGAGAATAAAGCAATCAATAGTATTTTAATATTTTTAGGTCTTAAATTAAATTCGATAAGAATCTGATCCGATTTAAATTCGATGCTAAGAATTATAAGTCAGATTTTGAAGATTCGAATACAATCAGGACCTAATATTACGATTATAAACGAATATTGATATGAATATGGTTCAAGGTTGTTCCAAACCGATCTGTTTATATATCTACTAATATGCGTTAGTTGCGAGCCCTAGACTTTACTGGCTTAATCTTCTTTTGAACTGTGGACTCAAAATTAAAATTTTGGTTAAATCTAAGTTTATTACTTTCAAGTTTCGTAATTTTCAATATTTGATACATGAAGTTTTTTTTGTCCCAAAATCATACTAAAGTGTTAATTTTGGGACAGTTTCATATATCTGTTAATCTTGCTGTTAAATTTCTTGTTAACTGATAGCGTGACGCTTATGTGGATAATGACTAGATGCCAGCTCCATGTGAAAACTAAAAATTCAAAAAAAAAAAAAAAAAAACCGTGTTGTACTTCCCCCTCCCTCCCTGCCTTCTTTCCTCTGCAAACCCCACCCATCCTCCCTCCCTTTTCTCCTCTGCAATCCGTACCCTCCCTTCTCTCCTCTACAACCCCATTCTTCATCTCAGCCCTAATCTCTCTCTCGCCCTACTACTCTCACTCTTTGGCCGCCTCTCTTAACTCTCTCTCTCTCTCTCGCAAATCGCCATGGCCATCACCTTCTCAGATCTCTACACCGATGCCTGTCTCAAAGCCCTCAACGAGTTCCTCGCCGGCAAATCTTACATCTCCGGGTAACAATTTCTTCTTCTTCTTCGTCTTTATTTTTCTGTATATTTCAATGGATTTTACTTTATTTTTGGTTTTTTATTCACTGCTCATCCCAATCTCAGAGACAAGATGACTTTGGATGACATCAAGGTGTACGCCGCCGTGTTGGAGAAGCCCGCTGGTTCCTTTGCCAATGTGAGCAAGTGGTACGACGCCGTTTCGTCCTAACTCGCTTCCACCTTCCCCGACAAGGTTGCCGGAGTGAGAGTCAGCAGCGGCAAGGCTGAGGCTGCTACTCCTGCTCGTGTTGCAGTTCAGAGTAGTCACTCTGCAGCTCTACCATCTTTATCTTTACATTCTCAAGTTCTGCTTTAAGATTTTTAATCTCTACATCTGTTGATGAGTGGTTCCCGTCCTGTTCAGAGTTATCGCCGCTTGGTGATTCCTTCTCTTGCATCACTGTCCTCATCTTGCGTTGACTCTATTTAGAGTTCTTGATTACCAAAAATTTTGAAGCTTTTATTATACTATGAAATCGATATCGAAAAATAGAAGTTGTAGATGTGGAAGGACTAAAATTTTTGGTATGTTTTTGGTTGAACTTGAAGATGGAGAAGGAACAAGAGATTGAGTGGATCAAAGCTCAGAACATTGGAATAAGCGTAGACCTTGTTGCTGCCGCCGCTGGAGGCGATGACGATGACGATTTGGACCTCTTTGGGGATGAAACTGAGGTGGGTCGGGTATAGAGTGTTGGGTGGGCGCAGAGGAAAGAAGGGAGCGGGGGTGAGGTGAGGTGAGGTAGGAGAGGTGGGTGTCGATTGCAGAGGAGATGAGGGAGGGTGGTGCGGGTTGCAGAGGAGAGAAGGGATGGAGGATGGGGTGGGGGTTGCAGAGGGAGGGAGGGAGGGGGGTTGAGGGGAGGCAGAAGGCAGGTGGGTTTTTTTTTTTTTTTTGAATTTTTGAATTTTTGAAATTTTAATTTCAACGTGGGCTTCTTAATGCCAGGTGTCGTTCAATCATTATTCATATTGGTACCATGTCACCAATTAACAGAATACTTAATAATGAGATTAACAGATATATGAGATTGTTTTAAAATTAACATTTTAGCTATAATTTTGGATCATGTTGAAAATCGCGAGGATAGGAAACTGATATTTATCCTAACATTTTAGTTTCAACACAGATCTGACGTCACTCGCCTGACAAAGTCACACACATAACCTCCATGCATTAGCGACAACCCCGCACTCGACTACATTTTCTTTTCCTTTAATTAATGGATTCAACAACCCTGGTCTACTTTCAACAAAAATGTGACGACAATCACTTGACAAAACCATACACGCGGCTTGCATGCGTTGCGGGCCCCGCACTCCACTCGCTCCTGTTTTATAACGTATGAACTCAACAATCTGAGGAGACGGGACACTTGGTCAAATCATTGTCTTGAAGTCGAGTGCTTGAACAAGTTCATTAAGATTGCTATAAGTTGCTTAAATGACAAAGAAATCGAACGACCGTCGTTGAATAATGTTGTGAGGGGCTTGAGTTGGTATTGCAGCTTCATCAAAAGAGCATTGGAAGTGAGGGTGACAATGGGGTTGCCTTTATCAATGACAGATGCGAGGCTTGACTTCAACGTTTAAGCTGACAGCATTGATTTGTTTCAACACAATTTTTTTTTTTCAGAAATTCATTTCTCTTCTAGTCGTATTACCCGCACCTAATGTACAAAAAAACTTGGGTATACTTGGCATGAAAATTTAATTAAAAATGTAGAATAAATGGAAATAATTATATCTACAAAAAGTATAGGAAGAAAATTTATGATTTTTTACTACGAATGATATTATACTTTATAAGACACACTAATAAAAGAGATAATAGTTTAAGACTAAGACGTAGTGAGTTGAAAAGGAAAACGGAATCTGAACAATTTACCACTTGCTAGGGGCAAAACACCACGCCAACATCACTCTTGATAAATTCTCTCCTTGGTAATTAACTAATTCATTGTTCATATAAAAAGGAAAAGGGAAAAAGAAAACAAGTAGAAATCAATGTTTAAAAGCCAAGTTCTCTTTAAAAAAAAAAGCCTAAGTTGTAAAAATTTCCCAATCCTAGGTGGCGCGCGGTGCAGAAAACATGCACAAAGCGACTCCTAGTCCGAGACAGAAGAAACCCAAAGGAAAGTTTAAGCTTTTCACCAAAGGAGCTACTGCTGCAGAGCTCTCTTACATTGTGTGTGTTGTGTACCACTCGTTATCCAAGTTACTTTGATTTTGTCCCATTTCGTTCTCCCTAACCCACCCCTGATCAACCCTCCCCCCCCCCCCCCTCTTTTTCTCTCTCATCAGAGCTCATCCACCTTCAATCTTGCTTGATCAGCTCAAGGTCTGTCTACCATGGTGTTTTTTATTAATTTAATTATTATCTTCCTCTGTGTTTCTGCATTTTTATTTAAATTTTTTGCTTTAAGACAACATATATGTGTTTGCATGTATGTATTTGTGAATGCTATTTTTGGTCCTGCTTAGTTATGGCTTTACCATGATATATACCATTTTACTGGCATTTTAGCTAAAGATATTTAACTTTTTGTTCCTAATCTTTGAGTTTTGGTATGAGAGAACAATTTACAGAGGAGGCTCAAAAGATGGTTGTTTTTTCCCCCTCTTTTTGTAGTACCTAGCAAGATTTAAAATATATTTTCTCTCCACCTTGGGGGCTAAGTGGTGTACATAAAGGAGTTATTTTTCTGTTTTGATCCTTTTATTTTTGTTAGTTTGGTTATTTAAATCGATTGCATGTATATTGGGTTATATGAATTGTCACTATAGTTTATGATTCATTGATGTTTGAGGAACATTAGGGCCTAATTCTTTTAAGTGCAACAAATTGGTCATAAATTAAAGATCTTGAGGTGATTTTGCAGGCCTAGATTTCTGAAATCCTAGGTGTGGGCATTGGACAATTTTTTTGAATAAAATGGATGCTAGGGGTAGTGGAACCATCAATGTTCATGATCATGGAACAGTTTTTTATAGTAAAAATAAATTCCAATGCAACTATTGTGGTAAGGTGGTGAGCGGTTCCACCCGTCTGAAGTACCATATCGGAGGAATCCGTGGCGATGTGTTACCATGTAATAGTGCTCCGGCTGATGTGAGGGAGCTGATGAAAAACAATGTGATTGAAAGAAAAAGAGAAACTTTTGGAAAGGAATTCGGGGAGCTGAATACCTCAGATCTTTCAGGGAAGAGGAATTGTAAGCGTGGAGCTTCTCAAAATGCCGGTTTTCAGAATCAAAGCCAAGAGGTGTTGGAGTTGGAGTGTGAAGATAGTGCAGCAGTACATGTCTCCGTTACTAAACGAGGCAGAGGCGCACAACAAGGCGACAATGGGGAAACAAAAAGGGATATCATTTCAAGGCAAGTGCAAAAATGCATTGGTCGATTCTTCTATGAAACGGGGTTAGAATTTGTTGGCGTGAATTCGTCTTCCTTTGAAAGAATGATACGTTCTGCTCTTGGGACTGGTCAGCTGGGGTACAAAATACCGACCTGTGATGAGCTCAGAGGTTGGATACTTGACGAAGAAGTGAAAGAGATGCAAGAGTATGTGACAAAGATTAGAGATTCATGGGCAACCACTGGATGTAGCATTTTGTTGGACGGATGGACTGATGAGAAGGGTCGAAGCCTTGTTAACTTTTTGGTCAATTGCCCTCAAGGCCCGATTTATCTTTGCACCCATGATATTTCCTCTATCGTTGGTGACATCGATGCCATGTATATGGTACTTGAGGGAGTTATTGAGGATGTCGGGATTGAAAACGTGATTCAGGTTGTGGCGGATACTACAACTGGCTGGGCGGGTACAATGCAGAAGGAGTTTAGCAGTAGGTGCAAAGATGTGTTTTGGACCGTCAGTGCATCTCATTGCATTGCACTGATATTGGAGAACATTGGGATGATTGGCTCTACTAGAGATATATTTGATAAGGCCAAGGTTATGACAAAGTTCATTCATGGACACGAAGCGGTTTTGAAGCTTTTGAAGAAACATACGCTTGGCCACGACCTCATTAAGCCCTCGAAGATAAGGTCAGCAATGCCTTTTATGACTTTGGAGAACATTGTATCAAAAAAGCAAAACTTGAAAGACATGTTTTCCTCACCTGAGTGGAACATGTCAGCCTGGGCTTCACGAGTGGAGGGAAAAAGGGTAGCGGATTTAGTTGAGGGTCGCTCTTTCTGGACTGGAGCTGAGATGGTCCTGAACGCAGCTATGCCTCTCATTGGCATTCTAAACTGGATCTTTGAGGCTGACGAGCCGCTTATTGGGTACATATATGAAACAATGGATCAAGTAAAGGAGACAATTAAGGAAGAGTTCAACAAAAAGAAACCAGATTACATGCCAATCTGGGAAGTTGTTGATGAGATATGGAACAATGTTCTCCACAGTCCTCTCCACGCGGCTGGCTATTATCTTAACCCGAGTCTCTTCTATTCAAGTGACTTTTATCCTGACTTCGAGGTTTCTTCTGGCCTTCTGAGCTGCCTTGGACAACTGGTCCAGAGTCAGCCAATCAAAGACTTAATTATCCGTCAATTGGAGGAGTATGCACACGGCAAAGGTAGTTATCAGGAGGGGAGTTCCAGAACTCGAAGAAGAAACGTTCCACCAGGTAAAATAAGATATCGTTATAAAGTTGTAAACAAATGAATCAAGATTCAAGAACACTATTGAATGTTTTCTTAAATAGCCTATTAATTTTAGGCATTACGTTAGTAGTTTTGAGGTCGGTAAAAAACCAATATTTGAAACTAGTTTATGTTAAATTGATTGCAGCTATGTGGTGGTCTAGTTATGGAGAAAATCATCCTGAACTGCAGAGGTTTGCGGTTCGAATTTTGAGTCAGAACTGCGATGGCGCTTTAAGATATGTGCTCAAACGGACTATGGCGGAGAAACTGCTAACAAATGGAAGGAATCCTGTTGAGCAACAGCGGCTTAAATATCTTACATTTGTTCATTATAATTTGCAGTTACAGCAGTTTCATGCAGGTATGAAGAGCGGAGTTGAGGCTGAGGAGATTGATCCAATGGATGATTGGATCATTGATGAAGCACCAGACGTTGTGCTCCAAAATCTTGAATCGTCGTGGATGAACTTGGACTGTGCTAGAGCTCTCAGCGAGGAAGGTTGTTCCAGGTTTGCTGCAAAGACGGAAACCATTTGAGTTGCTGAAAGAAGAGTAAGATTCAGAGAGGATCCGTTCTGTTTGTCAGAAAAATCAGAACATCTTTTAAGCGACATTTTGTCTTCTGAAGTTTAAACGTTAGAAGTTTGTTTTGAGTTATAACTAGAACAAGATGGTGTTGGTGAATATTTGCTTCATGGTTGTTTAAATTAGGAAATGAACTCTTTGAACTTGGATATCGTTTATGTGTTTTTTTTGTTTTATACAAGTGATGGTAAGAGAATCAAACATAAGATCTCGGGTTTAAGAGTAAATATTTTTAACTAACTAAGATATGCACTTTACACCCAGCTTGTGTTTCTTACCAAAACTGCCTAGTTTCATGTATGGTATTAAGTGGAAAACTTTAACAATGAGGGAATTTTCATGAAAAAGGTTTGGGCTAAATTTATTTTAACAAAAAATTATTTAATGAAAAAAACTTAAAATAAAAAATAAAATAAAAACCCTTAAACTTTAATAAAAAGAACAAAAAAACTTAAATTTTAATGAAAAAGACATCATTTTAATATAAAAAAAAGCTGATGCGCGAGACCCGCACGTCATCACACATGCTGTTTGTGAAACTTGCTACACTGTTTATCACTAGTACAAAAACATGTTTGCGCGACGACAACTTGTGCGCCGGAGCAAATTTTGTTGCGCAGAGTATGTTTGTGCAACGCTAAACAGGTGGCGTCGCGCAAATGGCCTTTGCGAGACGTAGGTGCATCCACGTCGCGCAAAATAGCTTTGCGAGACGAAGACTGGCGTCGCGCAAAGTTAATCAGTTTGGGAGGCAGAAACTGCAAACCAGTTGCAGCAGCTACCTCCCTCCCCTATCTCTCTTAAAAAACTTCTCCAATCCTCTCCCTTCCTCGATCTATTCCTATCCGGTAAGCGATTTGATTTTGTATATGTAACTTTGAATTGAGAATTCAAACTAAAACTACTAAATTTGTTTTGTACATGATTTTTGTATACAAATATCATTGAAGAACGAATTTGAAGGTATTTTCTTCATATTGCATATGGGATTTTTGTATATGTACCTTTGCCTACTTGCTATACCCTTTTTTGGTAATGGTGGAGTTTTGTGAGATTGAATTTTGAAGTAATCTTTATTAATTTTACCTATTAAAAGGAGTGAGACTGTAGATATATTATTGAAGACTTGTTTGGGCTTCATTTGGAATCAGCATTTGAATACTTTATCGGGGTTAACTTATATATTTAGACGAAAAAATTGTAAGAAATTTTGGTTTCCCCTTGAAATTTCCTTGATTTGTGCTATACGGTTGAACTGAGGGTAAATCCAATGCACCGCAGATAATTAAGAATTATATAGAAAACCAACATAAGCCATGATCTTGAAAGCTAATCTTATCCTCACTATTAAATTCTCAATGCTAAGACAATAGGTTTATAACCGTTAAATTGTGATTTTTCGTTTATAACCGTCGAAAAGTTTTATCCCGTTACTTGATCTCTGAATGTTTGTTTTTTGCAATTTTATGCGTATGCGATCTCGAAGCATATACAAACAAATTTGACAGTTGGATCATTGAAACTAGTTTCGTAGAATGCGTATCTCATCAAAACAATAGATTCACTAACACTTAGGAGTTTATTTATACTTTCATTAAGTATAACATAAGATTTTGTGGTATCCACTAGTGTAAATATTTTAAATTGAAGATCGAGTTCATTCATTGTATTCATATAAGGCCAAGGAGTGTAGCTGAAAAAATCATCAAAATCAGAGTTAAAATAACTATTAAATCGTGATTTTTCGTTTATAACCATCAAATTTTTTTGTCTCATTACTTGATCTTTGAATGTTTGTTTTTTGCAATTTTTGGTGTATGCGATCTCGAAGCATATACAAACAAGTTTGATGGTTGGATCTTTGAAACTAGTTTCGTAGAATGCATATCCCATCAAGTTGAATGATATATACTCTCTCTATATATATATATATATATATATATTTATTAAGTAGCTTTAAATTTAGAGTAAATTGTAGCTATGGTCCCTTAACTTTAACTCAATTGGAGCAATGGTCCCTCAACTAAAAATCCATTATCATTGGTTCCTCAACTCATCAAAACGTGCAGTTATGGTTCCTCAACTAAAAATTCATTACCATTGGTCCCTCAACTTTAAATCAACTGGAGAAATTGTCCATTAACTTTAACCCAATTGTAGTAATGGTCATTCCAACACAACTCGTTTTGACAAAATTTTTGACGTAGTTGATGAAAATGACCATAATTACACACTTTGATGAGTTGAGAGACCCTAATTATATAAATGGTTATTCCAACATAACTTATTTTGACAAAATTTTGATGAAATTGATGAAAAGGATTATAGATACACATTTTGATAAGTTGAGAGACCATTGCTTCAATTTGATTAAAGTTGAAGGACCATTGCTACAATTTACTCTTAAATTTATTTAGTTTGTAAGTATAATATTTAAGAAATTGAATGATATATATATATTTATTTATTTATTAAGTAGCTTTAAATTTATTATTGTAGTTCGGATCAGATTTTTGTTACAAAAATATATTATTGTGGAGTAAAGTCAAGTTTTCAATAAATTTTATAATAATTTTTTTTTAAATATAATTGCGTGACGTAATAGTGGGTTTGTTGTACAAAAATACTTTGCGCGACGTCATAATGTATACATGCGATGCGCAAAGTCAACCAAATTATACCAGTACAATTGTGAAAAATAGGCGGTCTTTTTAAACTTTCCCAAACAAATTAGGTCTCTCTTCCCTCTTACTCTCTCGGTCCGTCTCTTCCCTGTCGCTCATCTCTCCTACTCTGTCTCTTCCCTCTCTCGTAGTAACTAGTAATTCCCTCTCTCTCTCTCTCTCTCCCTCTCTCTCTCGCAGGTTAGGTAAAGGTTCGGAAAGAGAGTGAATTCAATTTAGGGTTTTGCGATAATCTAACTAAAAAAGTTTGCATCTTGATAAAGTTAATCGCCTTCTCTACTATTTGGTTCTGAATCTGAGCTTGGTAATTGGTTAATCGATCTTGGGGTCTTCTTCCGATGCAACCCTCTGATCCTTATCCATTCGTCTACATATTTATACATTTGAATTGCCGTAAGTCATATATATTGAAGGAATTAAAGTATACTCAAATACACTTATTTTTTGAACATTTTCTTTCTCAATTACGATTGGTTTCGTATACCATGCAGCAGTATAGGTATTTGTCCCAATTTTGCAGTTCCATTGAGAAGTGTATATATTGAAATACAAAAAACTAAATATACAGAAACTATACATAACATGATACACAGAAAAAGGGCCACTTTGTATTTATTTTCCAATATAATTGGAGAATTCACCCAAGAATGGGTAAAAAAAAAATGGAAATATCAGTGAATAGAACTGATACCAATATGGACTACCCATTTCAATTTTTGTGCTTTCTTAAATTGCATACCAAAGTAGTATTTTATATATTGCATTCAGGAAGTATGGTTTGAGCTTTGTATTTTGTACGAACGCATTGATAGGAACTAACTCAATTTGATGCTTATTTATTGCAAATAAGTTAGGTAAAATGCTTATTTATTGCATTCTTGGTATATGTGAATAAGTGTTTGCTATAGGAACTAACTCAATTTGATGCTGTCATAGATTTACGACTTGTTAACTGTTTGATGTTATCTTTTACAGATTGAAGATGGGGACATCATATGCTTTCAGAAATCTACTCCACTCGGAAGTGAAGAAGAATGCAAATATTCCAATGTCCCTTCATTTCTGGTAGATGGTTATTGTGGTAGTTAATGTTACATACAGCATAAGTTCTGCGTTCAAGTGTCTCTCACTGAGCTTTCATTCTTTGTATTATTTAAGACAAGGTTGAAAAAAGAACAAGAGGAGGAGGACAAAAAGAGATACAAGTAGTGTTGTGACGTGCTCATTGGTGTTCGTCAGAGTTTGGTATAGGTTCCTTATGCATTCCAATCATGACCTTTTGTTTTGCAGGTCAAAAAATTGGAAGGTCTACCAAATAAAAAACACAAAAACTGCAAGCTAAAGTTATTTTTGGAAGTAGATTTTGGGCTGGTAATCCAGTCTCACTCTATCATTGTTATGACCTGTGGTTTTATGCTTAATGCTGCTACACTTGAAGTATGATCTTTTCTTATGATTTTATTGCTCCGATGACATGCTCCAGGATCAACGTCCTATTCCTCTGCCGGACAAAACCATTCGTCTGCCTGACAAAACCAAGGAAGATATCCTGCTTTTCTTTAAGCTTTATGAACCTGAGAAACGAACACTAGGGTATCTCTGGCTCTTTTTGCTGAGCTAAATAGTTTTTCCTTTTGATTTGTTGCTTGCTGATTTAAGTTTAATTTCGTTACCAGTTTTGTTGGTAGGTTTTTTGTGAAGAGTTTAGCAAGCCAGTCGAGATTTTAGCAAAATAAAATCAACTGGCTGGTTTTGCCCCTGATGAAGAAATTGAGCTTTATGAGGTCTACTTCACATTCTTTTAGCAACAGTTCTGTCATAACTAATTGTCATTACACTATTTACATATTTGTATAATTTGCATGCTACGGTTCGGTCTAGCATTCTGGAGTTAAAGTTTTATCTGTCTGTGTACTATCAGGAAATAAAGTTTGATCCTTGTATCATGTGCGAGCACATTCACAAGTGGACGTCATTTCGTCTAAGTCAGGTAACTGTTACAATAGGAATTAACTTTTGTGGCTTCTATGCATATTTTTCATTGGCTGTTATGCTTCGTTTTCCAGATTGACGATGAGGACATTATGGGGGTGTTTGTTTTCCCTCACTAAAATTCACTAGACTGGACTGGACTAAGAGTTAGTCCAGTCCTGTGTTTGTTTCCTACACGGCTTAGATTTAATGAGACTAGCTCTCACTCGCTTCGACTAAACGAGGGACTAGCCGGTCTTAACGAAACCCCCCAAAAACCATGGGATTGCTAATCCCATCTCCAAAGACGATCGTACGCTGCAAGTTTATGAATGCTACAAGTCTGCAAGCATGCTTCTGGGCAACTCTGTTTGCCAACCAATTTCCCAGATCTGAAAACCAGCCTCACCACTGCCTAAATCTCAACACCAAAATTCAAAAAAAAAAAAAAAAAGCAAAACGATAACAACAATCCTAATAGAAAAATTCTTCCTTATTCTCGAAAATTCCCAGAAAGTTTTCCTTTTTCCCAGAAAATTCCGAAGAGAAATGGATAAAGAAGGGGAGAAAGTAGCTTTGGACGAAGAGAAATGGTGAGACGGAGAGGGAGGAGATAGTACTTTTGGGGACGATTTTGCAGAGGAAAAATGATTTTGAAGGTTGCGGTTTTGCAGGACAAAAGATGGAGAAAGGGAGTGTTATGGGGACGAAACTAAAGGAAGAAAAGAAAGAACTCTCCAGAGAGAGTCCAGATAGAGATTGAATAAAAAATTAAAATATTATTGAATTAATAAAGGGGACAGAACTAAAGAGTGTTCTAGACACTTTAGAGACAAAATGAAAAAAGATTGAATAAAATATTATTAGATTAAATAATATAATATTGTAGTTGTTACTTATCCTTCTTTTAGTCCGTCACTGCATCAAACGCTTCACTAAGTCAGTCCAGCTTAGTCTAGTCTAAGCCAATCCAGCTTAGTCCAGGAAGTTAGTCCAGTCCGAGATAGTCCGGTGCAACAAACGCACCCTATATGCTTTCAGAAATCTACTCCACTTGACAGTGAAATAGAATATGAATATGCGGATGTGCCTTCATTTTTGGATTATGTACACAATCGCCAAGTACAGGATGGTCTTTATTCGATTACTGTATCCTAACATTAGGCATAAGGCTGGTTTGGTATTGCTGTGTTTTGAAAAAAAACTGCTGTGAGAATAAGCGGCTGTGCTGTGAGAATAAACGGCTGTGAAATAAATCAGCAGAGCGTTTGGTAAACTTTTTTGTAAAAAAGCTTTTGGAAAAAAAAGTAGCCTGATAGTGGGTCCTTTCATTAAAGGAGCACTGTAGCTCCATGTGCTTTGAAAAAAAAAACAGTTTTCCAAAGCTACAAATAGCAGCTTCAGCTTTTTCCTTTGATTTCAGCTTATTCTCACAGCAGCTTCCAAAATAAGCCTTTTTTTTTCAGTTTTCCAAACACCTAAAACCCTCACAGCTTTTTTTCATAGGTGTTTTTTTTTTAAGCACCTCACCAAACTAGGTCATAGTTTTGTAAACTAACTAGATTGAATGATTTTGATGCTATTTAGATTGATACCGTTAGTTATTTGGAGAACCTAAATGCGGTGGATTCTAGTGCCGTAAATCAGGTAAGTGCCGCTATATTACTCTAGTTCTTAATGGTGTCTAATTTACTCAAAGCTACCCATTATCAAAGTTTTCTTAATAACAAACTCGGCAAAAAGAGGGGTGAGGGGCAAGTTCACTCATCTTATACACTACCTGTAACTTCTGCGTATATAGTTACAGATACACAGTTACACACATATATATAGTTACAGGCCTGGCATGCAACCTATCATCTTTAATTTGACATTTGTTTTCATAGATACACACATATATATTCTTTGAATTGTTATGATATTTGTATCATAATTAAACATGTGGTTGTGTGGTTTTGGTGTAGTGAGATGAGTGATAAGCTACATAAACTGTAGCGAGCTGCATGAAGTAGTGAGATACATGAAGGAGCTATATGTTTGTTTTTATTAATGATAATACAAAATATTCTTTAAACAATGTTCAGTGAAAATTATACCAAAAAGCATATATTTCTTACCTCAATTTCCATTGGTTTATTAATTATTGTTTATAATTTAAATACAGTCGCGCAAAGACACTTTGTGAAACATAGGACCCATGTCGCGCAAAACTACTTTGCGCGACGCAAGTTACTTCTTCGTCGTGCAAACCCTACTGTCACTGCCTTGACGCGACGGTTGGTAAGCGACAAAGGTTTCGTTGGGCTAATTTTTGTGAGACATTTTTTGACTTTGCGCGCCGTTTTGTACTAGTATATGAAACTTAACGGTACTACACTGTTTATGAAACTTAACAGTACTACACTGTTTATGAAACTTAACAGTACTACACTGTTTATGAAACTTAACAGTATTACATTGTTTATGAAATTTACTACACTGTTTATGAAACTTATTACATTATTTATGAAACTTAACGGTACTACACTGTTTATGAAACTTACTACATTTTTTATGAAACTTAGCAGTACTGTTAAGTTTCATAAACAGTGTAGTACTGTTAAGTTAACAGTACTGCATTGTTTATGAAATTTACTACATTATTTATGAAACTTACTCCATTATTTATGAAACTTAACGGTACTACATTGTTTATGAAGCTTAACAGTACTACACTGTTTATAAAACTTAATGGTACTACATTGTTTATGATACTTACTACACTTTTTATGAAACTTAACGGTACTACAATGTTTATAAAACTTAACGCACGCTGGGCACACATGTTTATATTATTTTTTTTTTCTTTTTGTCTTTATTCCAAAGAAGAAGCAATGACTGTATCTGGGGAATAAGCATTGGCTAACTCTATGTCAGCAACCGCAGTAATACAGAGGATGCAAGCTCTTTTTATACATTTTATTTTGCTTATTCGGACGGACCAACTAGACTAGTTACGACATCAAGTTGTTAGCCTCTACTCGTGTCCTACTAAATTTATTAGATAATTTTTTTTATTAAAATATAAAGTTTTGAAACCATTTTCATTTATAATTGCAATGTCAATCGTAGTAAATACGTTCGAATGTCAAATATGAACACTTTTATAACAACTTAACATAATTGCATGCACAACTACTCAAGTTTCCGGCTAGACACTATTGTGTTATAATGCATGGAAGGGCCCTTATTGGAGTAACTATTATGCCATTTTTAGTAGTAGTGAAACATACGAAACATAAGCCGGATACGTAAGTGGTGGATTGCCGAATTTATGATCTTTTTATTTTAATCATTGTGTTTTGAGTTTAAATTCTTTTCTTTATAGTATTGAGTATAGTAATAATATCACTTGTAAAGAAAACATGCATATATAATTGATAAAAATTATATGATGAAGTTGAGGTTCCATCGTAAAATCAATTGCAATATGGAAAGTAGCTCAACTATTTATAAGCACACGCAAGATCCATCATCTCATCAATATAGGATTCAACATGCTTCGTTTTGTGTGGCAATTTTCAAGCCTAACACGTGGACAACACAACTTGAGTGAAATGGAACATGTGCGGTTGTTGGGCTTCACACATTGGACAACCTGCTCTAATATCATGAAGAAATTGATGTTCCACTATAAGACCAATTAGTAATATAGAGATTAGCTCAACTACTTATAAGCATATGCATAAAACCAATTAGTAATATGGAAAGTAGTTCAATTACAAGCCTATAAGACCACAACATATAAGAAAAATGAAAATTCTATTTTATTGAAATTAAAATTCGTTATATCTTTATAAAAAATTTAATGGTAATATATCCCAAAATATAGAATATTTAGAATATTCTAAAAAATCCGGCCAGAGTGTTCATCGTTGTTTGCATTTGAAGACTAGTTAGTCATTATCTCAAGGCTGCAGGTATGTGAAAAGCATTTGAAAGAGAAAGGAGGTAGCACGCGGCAGGTGTAGCTGGAGTTAGCAAGTTCTCAAAATAACCTGGATTGGTGAAAGTTCAGCAAATTGATCTTATTGTAAGTTGTCCTTTCTTAAAGATGAGGTTAAGACGTACAGAACGGACCTGGCTTCTTTGGGCTTTGGCCTATTTTCCTATCACTGGTCTTGATCCAAGTGATTTTCAGAACAAGAAGAAAGAAAAAAGGCTCAATGGAGGAAGGGACTTGTAATATGTTAGGTCCTGTACTAGTCCAAGATTTAAGGGATGATTGTCACGCTTTGAATTCGGGATCGGTGTTCCGACGGTCAAGTTAATAAACAATATTATGAGATTTAAGTAGTAGGCAAAAGAATAAGTATGCGATAATTGTGTTACCAGAAATAAATCCTATAGGAGTATATATACCAGTCGAGATAAAGTCTTTTTAGGATATAGAATCCGTATTAAACCGTGAGAATTCCAGAGAATATTTAGGAGTAGATATTGCATCCTCTCAGAAGTGTGATTCTTGCAGGTCATGCTAATTTCTAGATTGTAGGAACTCTAGGAAACCCGGTTGATTCCATAATGGATCAGGTCTCCGTATTTTACGGAACAAGTATGGTCAATCTCAACGAAGTCGGCAGACTTGGCCCATTGGGCTGGAACATGGTGAAGGTGGCATTACTGATCCGTCTCTGCAGCCTGTGATAGAAGTTGTTAAGTCCATGATATGACTTCTGAAGTATTCGTATTCTGATTTGCCTAACTCTGACCTTGGAAAATCATGGTCCACAAATCACAGTTAGAGAAACTATTGGAGATGTTAAAAAAAGGGATTTCTCAAGACAAATTCTCTGCCCAAAGGCTTCACAGAAGGTGCAATTCAACACAACTTTTGTTTCCTAGAGAGTTATGCAAAAAGAAGATGTGAGAAATAGCAGGGCCCTTCGTAGACACCTTAAGGGTGAGTTTGTTTCACCGGACTATTTTGGATTTGACTAGCTTCAGAGACTAAGCTAGATTGACTTAAAATTGACTAAGCTGGACCAACTTAGTGAAATGTTTAGTGTAGTTTCAGACTAAAAGTAATAATAAAAATTCTTTTTTTTCTTTTTTTTTTTACAAAAACAAAGAACTCTCTCTGTCTCTCCCTTTTCTTGGTCAAACTATCTCTCATCCTTTTTCTCCATCTCTTCCATTTTCCTTTCCCATCCAACTCCTTCTTCCCTACTCTCTCACCCTCTTCACTTCTTCTCACAACTTCATAATCAATTGCATATCTTCAAAATCAAACCACAGAGCAAAAAATAAAGTGAAAATTAAGGAGTTGGGGTCGGGTGCATGTGTAATTGGTTCGAAGGTGAAAGATAGGAAATGTCTACGATTAGAGATTTTTATGTTCTTTGGGTTTGGTTTGCGCTTAACATCAATCCCATCATTGATTCAAGCTCATCCCAAAATTTTTTTTTGGGTTTTCTAAGTTTTTTGGGTTCAATTTTTTCTGGGTTTTCTAGTTAGGGAAAGCGGGGAAGAAGGAGATGGGAGGGGCAAAGCAGAGTAGAGGTAGCAAAAGACCCATCTTTGTCATCGTTCAAGTCGACTTGGATATCAAAAGATCCCAAATCACCAACCCAGATGCCAAAAAGGCATTGGGTTTGCAGGATAATGGAGATCGACGACAACCGTTTCTAGTTTGGTCACCGGAGAAAGGGGACTGATGCTGCTCATGTGGGTTTGCGAGATGCTGCTTGCAGACGAGGGAGACGGGACTAGCAATCCTATTGTTTTTGGGGGCCTCGCTAAGACCTCCTAGTGAGGGATTTAGTTGAGGCGAGTCATCCTTTGTCCCATTAAACTTAGTCCCACCAGTGAACAAACACGGATTGCACTAACTTTTAATCTAAGCCAATCCAGTGAGAGCTAAAGAAGGCAAACAAACACCCCCTAACAAGTATTTACTTTCCACAATTCACAACAACTTGAATCAAAGATGACAATAGTTAAACTAACTTCAGTATTTGTCCACTACATCACTTAAAACTCGTGACATCATCACTTAATGTTGATAACATCATCACTTAACATCAAGATTTTAAAAGACGCTAGGTGCTAGTCGGGAGACGAGTTGGGGCCTAGCGCCTAGGCGGAGCATAGACGGATTTAAGTAAATCAATTTTTTTATTTCGTGTAAATAAGTGTCACGCCCCGATCCCGACATACGTCCATGATCAACACGTGACGTCACCAAATACTCTTATATCTCACATACCCCATCTCCGGGATATGACAAATCACAACTCGAGAATCAAATTACAAAGTAATTTTTCGTTTACTTTATGGCTGCATCTAACCTCCTCGTTAGACTACCTACAAACCCTTAATAAGGATCAAGCCATTCGTAGTTCACTTATCACAAAATCAGATGTTTATTCCACTAAGTTCAAGCAGAAAAGCATAACATTCCTCAATCATTTATTATAACCTGACAACATGTAATTCCTGGACTCAGGCTACATAACCAACCCCCATGAAAACATGATTTCTCTCCCATCCAACATATAAATCATTATGTCTCATCATGATATCGCAATTTACAACATACATCATATTTAAGAACCGACAACAAGTAATAACAATTATTTCCATATCTTCTAAATTCCTACCTTATGAAATCATAATCGAATCGTAGAAAATCCCGAAAGAGTAACTGAGACATCCAACATCTTTTCTAACTCAATTCACAAGATTCTCGAAGCCATTGACACAAATATATATAAAACTAAGGCTAGAGTGACACAGTTAGGCCAAACCTACTTCTCCAAATAATGGGATTTTAGACTACTCCACGAAATTCAACAACCTCAAGTTCCGAACCACTCAACGGAACCAAACTAAATATGATTGCCTATCAAATGTACCAAGTACAACTAATCATCATCACCTCTAGAATGCGTATGGTCCCTCATCACGGATATACCAAGCAGAACCATAGGCATAATCTCATCGTGCAGACAGTGATCACCCATCGCGGATATACCAAGCATGATCACTCCTGAATACATTTGGGCCCCTATCGCAGATATACCAAGCAGGACCACAGCCTAGCTCTAGGTAGTGACCACCCATTGCGGATATACTAAGCGTGATCACTCCTAGCATGCACATGGTTCCCCATCGTGAATATACCAAACATGATCACCCATCACGGATATACCAAGCATGATTACCCATAACAGTTCCCCATCGCGAATATACCAAGCAGAACTGTATCATATAGCTTTAGGTAGTGATCACTCATCGCAGATATACCAAGCATGATCACTCCTAGTATGTGTATGGTCTCCTCTCCCGAATATACCAAGCAGGACCATCCATGTACCACTACTACATGGTGCAATCTCATCATCACAAATTATACATATCACACACATTCCTTATGTCTAGATCCCCAACAAAAGCAATCCAATGTCACCCACATAGCACATAATACATACTAGAGGTATCACTATAATGTCCACATCAACCACTCATTATATCTGTGTCTCCAACAACATTTGTAGTAATAAGTAGATGGACTTATGAGCCTAAGGAATAACATACATTTTTGGGTTGAAAGATAAAAAGAAGTTCAAGAAAAAATCTAGGACCAAAAGTATACAAGGTCAGAATCAATGTATAACCTAACCTATATAAAAAGGTAGAATAATTTGTGCAGTCAACAATGAAGGTCTATCTTTAAATTATCATCCTAAAAATGCTGCTAGTTATGTTTGTATGTAGTGTTTTCTTTGCTGGAAACTTCAATTACTAAGAAAATTTCCAATCATTGTTTAAACATACAAGTGTAAGCTCAACTGTTGGCACTGCGAAATCTTGGCCATCGTTTGGATAGAAATAAACTACAGAGTTTCTCAAGAATAATAAGGATGAGATGGATTTCTTCAGGATATCAACTTCCTAGATGTGTTTATAGATATACTGTCAAAGCAATTCGGAACATGCCCGCGGTTTGGTTTCTCGATGGGTGGGGTTATAATTTTCACTGTAACTGTTCTAAAGTAAGTTAGTTGGACTCCTTTTCTTTTCGATGGACAACTTTTCCTTTCCTTTGAGAAATTCGGAAATTAGCCTTGCTTTACCGAATTTTTCCCAACTCTTAGAAATATAACCCAAACTTAGATGAAAAAGACTTAAATCCCCCAACATAATCCCTCACCAACTTTGCTACTCTATACCTTTTCATCTCCAACATAACCTTGTTTTAATATGGTATCACTTCTAATCCTCTATATCTTTCCACTTATTTCTCCAACTACCATCATATGACTTGAGAGATCTATTATGAGAAAGCCATTTGCCTGTCAAAGTTGAAATCATAGATACACAAATGGTGAAACTAGAAGCATGACCCATGTTCCAAATTCAACTGATCATTCTCCTGCACCAACATGGTATGTGTTCTATTGCTTTCAAACCAAGTGAACTGAAAGCATGAAACTCACATTTCTAGTTATGACTTTACGTACCCAAGTATTACTATAAAATATATAAATATATGGTTGGTTTTGTAATTGCAAGCAATAATCTTGTCATTCAAAGTGTAGACATATTGGGCTAAAAGAATCACTCAGTCAATTTTTCTTAACACCTTAGTCATCCATGCACACATCCAGATCATGTGTATGATTTACAAAAATCTTTAGGCAACAATAACTGAAAGAGGAGCATACCTTGTCAATTGTTACACTTCTTGTGATCCATATCCAATCTTGTCAATAGTTCCATTGCTTGTGATCCATATCCAATCTGGGTCGAAGTGCAATTTGGCCGAGAAAAGCCCCAAATTCACTCAAACCAGCCATAAACCTTAAGATGGGTGTTCTTTGATTCGATTTCCTCGATGTTCCAACGCCCCTACAACTGATTGGATCTTGTTCCTGGATCCAAGGGAAGTTGATTAAGGGTGGTGGTGGGTGGTGAAACTTGCCGGAACGGCCGAATCGCCCTCGAACACCTCTGGTCACCCACACAGGTTTTTACACGGTTTTTGGGCTTAAAAATCACCAAATTTGGGTGGAGATGGTAGAGGGGAGGTTGTGGAAGAGGTTGTAGGTGTTGGATGGTGGTCATTCAACGAAAAAAATGGTGGAATCACTGGTAATATAACCGTGTTAGTGTGCGGGGGTCTCGGCTCGACGGAAAAGCTGGAAGTTTTTTTTTTTTTTTTGGTTGGCCCCCAGAATTTACTCACCTCCCATCGGCCCAATTTCCCACCTAGTGGGGGTTTATCTCATTTAAAAACTATAATTTAGTATAACAACTTCAAATGTCTGTAACTATACCATTATAATCCGGACTCACAAACGGTTTTCGCTTATGCGCTCGTGGCTTTGAGATCTATTCGAAAATATAAATCGTGACCTCGAAAGGTCTACGGATTTTAGATAATTAATTTCCAAACTTCTACCCTTGTTAATGCACAAAACCGGAGAGGTCTTAGAACAACACAAATTCGACCGTGAATCTGCAAGAAAGTATAGAACACAAGATGTATCGTGGTTCACCCCAATGTTTGGGCTACGTCCACACTGATTATTGTATTTCTCTAAGAGGATTGTGAGGGAGAGAGAGCTTCTCTGTGAGGATGAGAGCTCTGAATATAAGTCTTTGGGGATCTCAGGCCTAAGAATTGGCCTCCCCTAATGAGGAGAGTGATGGGTCCTTTCATAGAATAAGGGCTCCTCACTTATTACATATTTGCCCATTCCTTTATTACATAATAACATTTGAGTCCCCTGAGTATTTATACGAGGTCTAAATACAGATGCCTTAAGTATGGTACAAACAGTAGTCCCCCAAGTCTTTAGTCAAGAGAGTTTTTTAGCTGGAGACTTGAAATTCAATTCATGTGTGGACCAAAGTAACTAGATGTTGTCTTGAACTGATGCTCGATATGAGGTGGTGCTCAATATGAAATGATGCTCAATTAGAAGTAGCATATGTTGCGAGGCTGCTCAGTTTGTGGCTTATGTTGCCTTGGTTGGCTCGGCTTGTGGGGTTGAAGGTGAGGGAGTCCCTTTTATAGAATAAGGGCTCGCTCATTAATACATAAATGATAGGCTAGAATTGATACTCGCGGCGAGGCGGTTACTCAGCAGGCGGTAATGCTCTCTAATGATGGTGAGGGAGTCCCTTTTATAGAATAAGGGCTCACTCCTCAATACATAAGTGATGAGCTAGAGTGACGCTCAACTAGATGGTGAGGGAGTCCATTATATAAAATAAGGGATCGCTCTTCAATACATAAAGAATGGGTGCTCTCTAATGAAAGCGAGGGAGTCCATTTTATAGAATAAGGGATCGCTCCTTAATACATAAATAATGGGCTATGTCCCCCAAGTATTTTTCATGAAGCCCAATTAAGGAAGCCCAATATATGGTACATAGTGTGTTCTGATGCACAAAATTGGAGGGGTCTTGGAACAACGTAAATCCGACCGTGAATCTGCAAGAAAGTAAATAACACAATATGTATCGTAGTTCACCCCCAATGTTTGGGCTACGTCGACACTGATATTGTATTTCTTTGAGAGGATTGTGAGGGAGAGAGCCTCTGTAATGAATATGAGAGGCTTTGAGAGGGTGAGAGGCTTTTGGGATCTCAGGCCTAAGAATTGGCCTCCCCTAATGAGTAGGGTGAGAAGTCCTTTTATAGAATAAGGGCTCCTCACTTATTACATATTTGCCCATTCATTTATTACCTAATTACATTTGAGTCCCTTGAGTATTTATACGAGGTCTAAATATGGAGGCCCTAAGTATGGTACAAACAGTAGTCCCCTAAGTCTTCAGTCAAGAGAGTCTTTTGGCTGGAGACTTGAAATTCAGTCCATGTATGGGCCGAAATAACTAGATGTTGTCTTGAACTGATGCTCGATATGAGGCAGTGCTCAATCTGAAATGATGCTCAACTAAAAGTAGCACATGTTGCGAGGCTGCTCGGTTTGTGGCTTATGTTGCCTTTGTTGGCTCAGTTTATGGCGTTGAAGGTGAGGGAGTCCCTTTTATAGAATAAGGGCTCGCTCCTCAATACATAAATGATGGGCTAGAGTTGATGTTCGCGGCGAGGTGGTTGCTCAGCAGGCGGCGATGCTTTCTAATGATGGTGAGAGAGTCCATTTTATAGAATAAATGGTCGCTCCTCAATACATAAGTGATGGGCTAGAGTGATGCTCAACTAGATGGTGAGGGAGTCCCTTTTATAGAATAAGGGCTCGCTCCTCAATACATAAAGAATGGGTGCTCTCTAATGAAAGTGAGGGAGTCCCTTTTATATAATAAGGGATCGCTCTTTGGTACATAAATAATGGGCTAAGTCCCCCAAGTATTTTTTCATGAGGCCCAGTTGAGGAAGCCCAATATATGGTACATAGTGTATGTTGATGCACAAAATCGGAGGGGTCTTGGAACAACGTAAATCCGACCGTGAATCTACAAGAAAGTAAATAACACAAGATGTATCGTAGTTCACCCCAATGTTTGGGCTACATCCACACTGATATTGTATTTCTCTGAGAGGATTGTGAGGGAGATAGCCTCTTTAATGAATATGAGAGGCTTTGAGAGGGTGAGAGGCTTTTGGGATCTCAGGCCTAAGAATTGGCCTCCCCTAATGAGGAGGGTGAGGGGTCATTTTATAGAATAAGGGCTCATCACTTATTACATATTTACCCCATCATTTATTACCTAATTACATTTAAGTCCCTTGAGTATTTATACGAGGTTTAAATACGGAGGCCCTAAGTATGGTACAAACAGTAGTCCCCCAAGTCTTCAGTCAAAAGAGTCTTTTGGTTGGAGACTTGAAATTCAGTCCATGTGTGGGTCGAAGTAACTAGATGTTGTCTTGAACTGATACTCGATATGAGGCGGTGCTCAATCTGAAATGATGCTCAACTAGAAGTAGCACATGTTGAGAGGCTGCTCGGTTTATGGCTTATGTTGCCTTGGTTGGCTCGACTTGTGGCGTTGAAGGTGAGGGAGTCCCTTTTATAGAATAAGGGCTCGCTCTTCAATACATAAATGATGCGCTAGAGTTGATGCTCGCGGCGAGGCGGTTACTCAGCAGGCGACGATACCCTCTAATGATGGTGAGGGAGTCCCTTTTATAGAATAAGGGCTCGCTCCTCAATACATAAGTGATGGGGTAGAGTGATGCTCAACTAGATGGTGAGGGAGTCCCTTTTATAGAATAAGGGCTCGCTCCTCAATACATAAAGAATGGGTGCTCTCTAATGAAAGCGAGGGAGTCCCTTTTATAGAATAAGGGTTCGCTCTTTAGTACATAAATAATGGGCTAAGTCCCTTAAATATTTTTCATGAGGCCCAGTTGAGGAAGCCCAATATATGGTACATAGTGTAGTCCCTCAAGTCTTCGGTCAATAGAGTCTGTTGGCTGGAGACTTCAAATTGAATCCATGTATGAGCCAAAGTGGCAGTTGTTTGGAGGCGGTATTTGTATACCCTGCACTGAAGCTTTGTAGGTGAAGCTTTACAAGTGAGGGCTTTGAAGTTAGAGCTCTGTAAATGAAGCTTTCGAAGCTGGAGCTTTGTAAATGAAGCTTTCGAAGCTAGAGCTTTGTAAATAAAGCTTTTGAAGCTTGATTGACATGAGTGATGCTCATGAATGTTTATGTGGATTGACATGAGTGATGCTCATGGATGTTGACATGAGTGATGTTCATGGATGTTGACATGAGTGATGTTCATGAATGTTGACATGAATGATGGTCATGAATGTTTAAGTATGATTGTCATGAGTGATGCTCATGAATGTTTATGTATGAATGACATGAGTGATGCTCATGAATGTTTATGTATGATTGACATGAGTGATGCTCATGTATAATTTTGGAGTACTGGACATACTTTTGATCACCTGGTTGGTGATAATAGCGGCAGGCTGCCGAATAATTTTTTTGTAGTACTGGGCGTACTTTTGATCACCTGGTTGGTGATAATAGCGGCAGGCTGCCGCATAATTTTGGAGTACTGGGCATACTTTTGATCACCTGGTTGATGTTAATAGCGGCAGGCTGCCAAATAACTTTTTGTAGCACTAGACGTACTTTTGATCACCTGGTTGGTGATAATAGAGGGCTTGGCTCTTTTGGGCATATGGGCCTTCGCCCTCCACATAACATTCCATCCTATTATTTTGGGCTTGCCTTTTTTTTTTTTTAATTTTTTTTAATTTTTTAATTTTTATCATTATTACCTTCTGATGGGGTTATACAGATATCTCCGAAAGATACGAAAAATAAAATTACATCATTCAAAAATAAATCCGACTTTCTGCTCAATGGGTCACACCCATAATTTCCTTTTCTGCATGCCATCACTACCGCAATTATGTCTGCTTCTTTTTATTTTCTTTTGCTTTTACTTTCTTTTTTCCCCCGCACCTTTCTCTGTCTCTCCACTTCTAGACATACTCATCTGCAGACTTGATTTTGCTTTTTCTTTTCACTTTTCTTTTCTGCTTTGCTTTTGTTTCTGTCTCTGCGCTGCTGTGTTGATTCAACAAAAACTTGTTCAAGTGCCCTGAGACAGCTCGCAGTAATGGCGCGCTTCGACGAAGATGTGGCTTGTGAGACGAGCCGAAGCCAGGGCGCTGTGCAATGGCATGCTGCCGAGGGGATTACGAAGCGGAGTGCGAGGGAGGGATGAGACCGACGAAGATGACAGGAATGTTGAAGCTCTTGCGGTTGAGATCAAAGACCTTGACAAAGACGACCCAGATCTCCACGCCATATCTTTGTTGGCTGGAAATTTGGGAATTACGAATGGGGAAATTTGGGCTTGGGTGGAGCCGACGCCGGGGTGAGAGAAGATTTGGGGAACTTTCTTATGCAAATTCAGGATCGTAGGTGGTTGAAGATCCAGGTGGGGGAACCGCAAGCGCCTCCGGTGTATGAAGATCCAGGTGAAGGAGAAGAACGACTTTAGCGGCCCCCTGGTTAATCGAACCACGGTCCGCGTTAGTCACCGAGTTGTTCGATCCGAGTCAGCCACACATCCCTCATATTATGGCACGCCCACCATAACGACATCATCGCCGTCTGCAAGCTCCTTGAGGAGGATCAATCCCTCGTCCATGCCCGCGACTACGACAACCACACTTTTCTTTCGACGCCGTCAAACACCTATCCATTTCTCTTTCATCCCATTGTTCCCTCTGCTTCCAGTCTGTGACTTTCTGGCCAATCAGAGCTCGCAACCACGGGGGCTTACACTTTTCCTATGCGCTAATGGCCCACACGATCCTGGCACCGGCCTAGTACTGCTAGGCGATCTTGGATTTGCAGGCTCTGTACGCGGAGATTAAGGGAGAAGTGGAGGTGTTTTCGCATGAGCTTTTGTAATTTGGATGTTGCTTTTACAAGAACAGAGAGGGAGGGAAGGGCATAGGTGTTGGAATTTGGATCTTTTCTGTTTCTGGGTTTTTGCAGATTCACGGCGGAGGTGAAAAACACAACTTTTCGTATCGCTTCCCACAGACAGCGCCAAATGTTGATGCACAAAACCGGAGGGGTATTGGAACAACGTAAATCCGATCGTGAATCTGCAAGAAAGTAAAGAACACAAGATGTATCGTGGTTCACCCCAATGTTTGGGCTACGTCCACACTGATTATTATATTTCTCTGAGAGGATTGTGCGGGAGAGAGAGCTTCTCTGTGAGGATGAGAGTTCTGAATATGAGAGACTTTGGGGATCTCAGGCCTAAGAATTGACCTTCTCTAATGAGGAGACTGAGGGGTTCTTTTACAGAATAAGGGCTCCTCACTTATTACATATTTGTCCATTCCTTTATTACATAATTACATTTAAGTCCCCCGAGTATTTATACGAGATCTAAATACGGAGGCCTAAGTATGGTACAAACAACCCTCATAACTAGTTTAATTAAAACCTAATTTCAAATAAATTAATATAAATTCCCGAAAAATAATATAAAACCTCAATAATACAAATACGTAGATTATAACAGTGAAATCCAGGAATGAGATTTCACAATAAGTGCCTGTTTATACTTAAAAATATATATGATTTCATCATAAATTAGAAAATAGAATGACATATATATTATGAAGTATTGGAACATAATGAAAACATGGGGAGCAAACATATAATGTATGTTTATTTAAGTGTTCAATAAGTCTCTTACAATTTATTGGAAACAATAAAATGCAAAAGGAAAGTTATCTATTTTCTATCTAAGTGGTTGCAATCTAGGCAGGTGTCTAGGCAGGTCTGGGCAGGGTAGGCAGGCACCTCAACAGGTCTAGGCGTCATTTCTTAATTTTCAAACGCCTAAACATTAATCGGGGTGGTGACCAGCCGTTTAGCGCCTAGGCGGCGTTAGGAGAAGATTTTTAGAACAGTGCTTAACATTAGTGATGTAATAGATGTTGTAATTTTAAAAAATTAGACCATCTCCAACCGAATGATCCAGAGGGCAGAAAATAGCCCGAAAATCGTCTTCAACCGAGGGTTAGGCCAAAGGACTCGTGGACCCCATGGGATAAAAATGGGCCAGAGGGCCAACCGGTTGGCCATCTTCAGCCAGCCAGCCAGCCCGATGGCTAGCCCATTTTGTTTTTTTTTTTTGTTTTTTTTTCTTTTCCACTTGCCTAGCCCAGTTTATTTTCTTTTTTGTTCTTTCAGCCCACTTTAGGGCTTTCAGGCCACTTTAGGTTTAGGGTTTAGGAGCTTTTTTGGTCCCAGCCCACTTTTATTTTGGACTTTTTTATTATTATTTTTATTTCTAATTTTTTCTTGCACCATTTCTCATATATTTTTCACCATTCTATACTGTCTTATCTTATTTTATTTCAATTATTCACATTCCATACTATAACCCTTTGACCCTTGGTTAGATATGGTTTTTTGTGACATGGCTAAAATGAGCCATCTGGCCCTTTGGCTCTCGGTTGGAGATGAAGGCAAATATGACCATGAACTGTTCATTAAAATATTAATATCTTAGAAAGCTAGATGGTTAAAACGAGCATTCTGGCCCTAGTTCGGTTAGAAATGGCCTTAGGTAGTTTGAAATATTTTAAAAAGTTGAGGTCAATTTGAAATCATCACCCCAAAAAGTTAAATATTAGTATTTTGGTTCTGATACCAAACCGAATGCCCTAAACTAACACAAATGCCAAATTGTGAGCAACACAAATTTGAAGCCAGTTTTTTTGACTTTTAGTTAACTGATTTATCGGTTTTTCAAATGTGGGCTAATTCAGTCAGATTAACAGTTTCAAGAAATTGTAAATTAATACGACAAACAATTGGACCGATTCGATTAAAAAGCTAGTTGAAATCTCACAATGAGCTAGCAATAATGTAGTTCAAATTCACTTCAAGAAAATTGAACCCAAGACTTTTTACTTTACAAGTAAAAACAAATATCATTACATCGTCATACTAACTGACAATAAACATACACTTTTTCTAAGCTTTATTTACCGAGCGGTTAATTCATAATTAATAATTTTTTTGGGGTAATTAGTTAAAAGTCAGAATAACCCTAAGTCGAATAAATTCTTATTGTGAATTACCCATAATGCCCATATCTTTCCTTTATTATTATATTCTTGGTGCCGTGGTAACTGTGACTCTGAGTCTTTCACTGCAATAAGTATCAAATAAATGCTTTTACTTCACACATCTCCAGATGCATGGTGGATGCGATTTCACTCAACACAAACAGCTCACATACCCATGTAACATAGTCAGCATGGTTTTCTGGCAGCTGGGTTTCTCCTCGTAATTTCAAATTTCAAAAGCACTTCTGAGAAAAGCAATTTTTCGCAAGATCAAATTAATTTAAACACAGTATCAATCTTTGACCTCACTAAGCTCTGTGCATAAGCAGACAGAAGAACAAGAACGAACAAGAGACAAGAAGCCCATTTTCCCATTTATTTAATTGAAGTATTGTCACTGTTTAGTCAAAGGGCAGGTACTATTTTAGTGTTTTGCTGTTTGGAAGTATTGTTCCGTGTTCTCCAAACATTTTGTTTCTATACTTGCACAAAATCCTTGTTACTTACCAAGTCTTAATCTGCCCAGCCGCATCTTTGTCACTTTTGAGGTGGACAAAGATTTGAATTTCAGGAGGGAGAATTGGTTAAAGTTCGAGAGAGAGAGAGAGAGAGAGAGAGAGAGAGAGAGAGAAGGAGAAGAACTTTGAGTTGAAAGTTGGGGTCTTTTCAGCAGCAGGAAATTTGGGTCAATTGTTGACATCTTGCTCTAGCTAATATGTATGCATCTTTCTGCTTTTCTACTTATTTGTTGAGCTAACAAGTAAGAACCAACAACCCCCTTTAATTTCTGGTTCTATTTTTTGGTTTATGATTTCAATTTTCACCTGCATGTTCTTGTTTTGTTGTGCTTATAATCTTTCTGAGCGCTCAGAAAAGTAGGGATCTTTTAATTTTTTATGGGTCGGATTGTGATCAGTGTGAAAAATTGAAAGGAAGGGTCTTTTGGGCAAATGGGGGACCACTGAGATCCGTCCTCTGGAATTGTATCTTCCGCTACTTGTTTCTTTGAGTAATTTAGTTCATCATGTCGCTTAGATTGGAAGCTTTTTCAGTGCAAAGCAAACCCCTTTGCCTTTTTTGACCTGCACTTTTGAATCTCAGTCAGATTATTATTTAAGTGAAGTCTCATTGAGGCTTTCGCCTTATTGGTTTAGGATGTCATGGTAATATTTATTCTCCCATTAGAGGGCATCTATCAAAAATAAGTTTTTTGTTTAATTTTATGGAAAGGAATGTAATATGGGGCAACAAGCAACCATTTTCTCTCTCCAAAAGACCTTTGGAAGACTTTGAGAGGGTAGGTTTGATGATTGCAGTCCTATTAACTCACAATGTAACTACTTTTGACTCCCACTACCACGAGGGTTTAGGAAGTGCCCCCACTTTTGTTCTTTAGCAATTTTGTGTTTTTGCATTTGGTGTCCTACCTCCTTGTGTTCAAAAAACCCTTTACTCTAATGATCGAACCGAATCATTCGGCCTTTTCCTTTTTGTAGAATATCATATCCTCATGATTTTCCAAATTTACTGCTTTTTTTTGGAAGCCCTGAATTTCATGGGATGTGAACTGTAAATTTGTAAGTGATTGCTGTAATGGAAGTGCATGCTGTAATGGAAGTGCAGAAGGTGGTTTGCCAGATTTCCCCTTTTATTATTACAGTGATTTGAGGTTGTCGTGTCTTAATTCGAAACCGAATTTCGGGTTAACGATTCTGGTCATGATAATGTTTGTATGGTTGTGTTGAAAATGACTGGTAGCTGTAGCATTCATGAGTTTATTTGTCCTCATATGGCTCACAGGTGCACAGTGCCATGTGTTTCTAATTATACATCTCACTTAGGCTTGGTTCTGCATCCTAAAACTGTTCATTGAATATTGGAAAAAAAGACGGGGGTTTTACATTTGAAGAGCGATTTGCAGGATGTTGTGATGCTTGTTTGTATGTGTGGGAAGGCATAGCTTCTAGTACCGGAAGCCGAGCTGTTTTGGGTGATCGCTGGATGTGTTTTATGCGGTGAAAGCCAAACTCCATGATCGCAAGATGTGTGACTCACCGTTTCTGCAAACTGCCTTGAGCCAGTGAGTGTGCATTCATGTTCTTTGTTGTTACTCTATGTTTTTCTGTATGGAGTGGATGTTATAAGATATTTCATTGATAATGATTTCTTGTTTTGTTCGATTGCAAATTACAGAAACGTTTCACTTTGTAAGTATTCGCATTCTTGCATCACTAGTAATTCGGAAATTCAGTCGTACGCTGCAAAAGAACTTCAGAGTGAGAGCTCATTTTCACAGGTAAGAGCTTGTGGGCATAAACTTGATCTGTGTTTCAGCAAATTCAGGCCTTCTCGAAAATGAATTTGTGCTGTTAGATTAGATTCCCCCTCCTTCTTCCATTCTCTCCTTCTGCTCCATGGTCGATGTCAGTTGCTTCATAATTTCCTACGTGACAGTTCCCATTCCTTAAGATTGACAACGGTCCCAGGTTAGCTTTGTAATATTTCAAATCCTGACTTTTAGGATTTTGGTATGGTTGGAATCTTTACACTTTAGGAATTCATTCGGGGTCAAAGAATGGTCTAGATGTTTGTTGTTTGGAAGGAATTCTGGTTAATGTGGTTCAAATTATTAACTACATAGCATTTTATTGGACATTATTTGTTATAGAGATTACTGTCTGTTGCTTATGTGGTTTAAGCCACTTCCTATCGATGCAAATTTTGATAGTTTGTTTAACGTTTAGGTGACCAATCTCGATGAAGGTATAGGAAGATTTGGGTCGTGCACTAAAAGCAGTGATACTTACCCTTACAGATTCCAGCTTGAACAGGATGTAAGTTTCCTTCCTACCTGAAAGCAACTAGCAACTATTTGCGTCTCCATAATACTATTCGTATGCATCTTCTCGCAGTCCAAAATTTCTGGGCTGATTTTGGAGTGGTGGGGATTCGCCACTTAAAGTTATATATTATACTAATAAATTTGCTTTTCACTTTCAATATGACTTGCGACTTGGCAGCCAATTGTATAACATTATCAACCAGAGAGCATGCTGTAAATTTGCTCGTCATTTCGTGGATGCTTCGTCATCCCTTCTCAATGTGTGTTTTGGTCTCGAGGGATTTTTTATTTTAGTGCAGTAGATAGCATCTGTTCAAATCTTGCTAAATTCCTAGTTTGGGTTAAGCTAGATAACATGTTATAGTTCCAGTAAATTTCTAAAGGCATTACCCGGGACATGCTAGGGGGCATCTCATTGTTCGATTCTCTTCCAACAGTGTCATATATATGCTTATTTAAGGATATCTTTGTTATAGTCACAAATTATAATTAACCTATGGAAGTGCTTCTACAATAGGTACAACGGTTGCAATTGCAGCTGCGAGAAGAACTAGAGCTACATGCTATTCTGCAAAATGCAATTGAGAAAAACGCTGTTAAATTTTCCAGTGCGTCGTGCCTCCCTTACTATGTATGTTTCCTTTATCCTACATACTATAGATTTGTCTGCTGCCTAGTCATGGCTCTGAAACCTTCTATAAGGTCCCCAAGCTTGTCCCAAAAGCATAGTGTATTGGAAAGAGGCAACATCAAACTCATATTCCATACTATGGCACAGATTTTGAGCGTGTATGATTTTACACAAAATCTTTGAAAGATTTTAACCCATTAAGTTGAACCTTGTGTTTGTTTTACCTTGAGTTCGAATGCTTTCCTTAACTGTTCTTTTCCATATTCCATCCCTGCTACCATATTGACGGATCATCCAGGTTTCAGGTTGGGATTTTAGGTAGTGAACTAGTCTTCTTCTGTCCCATTTGAACAGGCTCAAGAGCTGCTAAGCAATATTTCTGCACTGGAGGTTACAGTGTCAAAACTAGAACAGGAGTTGGTTGCTTTGGAATTCCAACTTAGTCAAGAAAGAAATGAACGAAGGCTTGCAGAATATTGTTTGAGACATCCATCTCCTCAGTCAACGTCTCCTCACTCCTTTGACATTGTGAAACTACCGGTATGTTGTCTGTTATCATTCTTCCATGCCCTTGTTTTCTTTTGATGTCTTCTAAATTGTTCTAGTATTTTTCTTAGTGTCTTGAAAGAAGTTGAGTGAAAACTGAAAATGTTGCTGATGTCAATGTATTGAAAGAGTTTTTATTTTATAGATTTGTTCTAAATGATATCAAATGGTAAAAGGTAGAGTTACTTTAAGCATCAGAAATTTTTTTCATCTATAAAATATTTCTGGGTGATCGAAGACCTGTAAGCAGCTCTTTGTTTCAGGCAGCTGATAACCAGCAGTAAGAAGTGATGTCATAACATATTGTCTTTACCAAATTCCTTGTAGTGTATTTTAACTTCTTTTAACTTCAACCAGATTTCATCTTCTTTGAGGACTTCAGAGCAGTCCAATCGTAAAATACATCATTCCTCTGAAGACGACTCATGTGAGGAGCCAAAGGATCAACAATCAGAACCTAGTGGCAAAACATCTTTACAGTCGGTAACTGAGGTATCCGTTAGTTTTTCATGCTCGGATATTGCTCTCTCTCTCTCTCTCTCTCTCGATTGATTATGTGTCGAGTAATGTTCAACAAGTTTAAGTGGTAACCCATGGGATAACATTCTTTTTGTGATTCTTATTATCAGAATGCAGTGGACTCCATTGCAAACTGCCTTGATATGAAAATGTCGAGGAAGATGGATTCTGAATCTTTTCAACCTGCTGAGCTCAGGAGGCTTCCTAAAGGGATGCCCCCCAAGGGCCTCTGGGATCATCCAAATCAACTGTCAGAGGAGATGGTGAGATGCATGAAAAATATATTCATATCTTTGGCTGATTCAGCTACACCGTCAAAATCTTCAGTGCAAGAGAGCCAATGCTCGTCTATGTCACCACGCGGACATCTTTCCAATTCCTCTTGGTGGTCATCATCTGAACGGTCGGTGATTTCATCATGGGTGCAGAGCCCACAGGTTGACATACAGAGTAACTCTCAAGTATTAGCTCCAGAGAATGCCTGTGATCCCTACAAAGTTCGAGGAAAACTAAGTTGGGCGGAGATTGGGAACTATGGATTAGCGACTGAAGTTTCTTGGATGTCAGTTGGGAAGAAGCAATTAGAATATGCTGCAGGGGCGTTGAGGAGATTCAGGTAATACTTTTGTTTTGAATTCTTCTTGTCTCTTTTAGGCAAACTATACATGCATCAAGAAATTATAGTGTGGAAAAACATGAAATATACTTCAAATGGTCCTGAATTAAAAAATACTTCTAGGAAATTTGCGGGCTCTACCTTTAACTCATCGTGCCTTTTACTTTATGAGTTAATCTCAGTTTATTACCTTAATGTTTCGTGGTTTTCAATATTTAGTACATAAAACTTTTTTTATTCCAGAGTTATACCTTAAGTTTTACTTTTGAGAGAGTCTCATACTTCTATTAGTTTTTTTTGTTAAAACGTAATGTGGCATTTGATTGGGCAATGACAAATGTGGCACTGTGGGCCCCACATAAACCTATAAAACAATTAAAAAATTAAATAATATTTTTTGCCTATAGCCCTTTCTCCAGTAAGGAGACCGAATAAACAAAAAATAAAAAAAATATATTATAACCTCCATCTTCTCGAAGTCTTTTATCACCTACACCTTCTCCAGCCACCCCCACATCTCCTCCGACAACCCACTCCCAAGCTTCCCAAGCCGCCATTTTTCACACACCCAGAACCCAAATCCTCCACTTTCCTCACCGCCTCCATCTCATCCTTTGGAGTCTCTCGCTGCCATAGTCATCTCCTTCACCAAACCCACAACCTCTCTTGTTGCCGTTGCCGTCGATTACGGCGATCCAGATCCGAAGACCTTCTGGAAGATTCCACGGCATGCTGAATATGGCCACGATAGTGATCGACTGCTCGGATCTGGCTGCGGCGGTGAGTGGGCTGTCTGCGATCGAGTACTCCGACCGGATTGGGACGAAACGGCGACTTTAGATCTTGGCTTCGTCCGTACAATGAGGAACCGATTCTTTGAACCAGGAGGGGTCCATAACCTTGGCGACGTCTTCAGATCTCGGTATCGATGGCAGAGATGAGCTGTTGGAAATAGCTCGCTGCCACGGACCAAATCCATTACGAAATAGATCTTGGACTTGCTCGCCATGACCTTTTTAGAGATGGATGATGCTGGGGTTTTTTTTTAGGTTTTAGGTTTTGAATTTTTTTTAAGTTTAATTTTTATTTTTATTTAAAAAAAATTAATTTCCATGTAGGCCATAATGACACGTTATGCTCAATCATTGTTCACATAGACGCTACGTCATCAATTAACGAGAGGTTTAACGGCCAGACTAATGGATATATGAGATTGTATCAAAATTAACACTTTAGGTATGATTTTGGAACGAAAAAAACGAAAAAAATTTCATGTACCAAATGTTGAAACTCACGAAACTTGAGGGTAGTGAACCGAGATTTACCGTGCTTTATTATTTCCCTTCGATTGGGTCAAGTCTTAATGAGGAAACTTTATGAATTCTTAACTTTATCTTGGAATGGCTAATATTGTTGTTTGAATATAAAGCTAATCAGAAAGGTTTATGCTTTTCTTTCCAAACTTATAACAGAGTACTTGTGGAGCAACTGGCGAAAGTAAACCCTATCCATTTGAGTTACAATGAGAAGCTTGCTTTCTGGATTAACTTGTACAATGCACTGATTATGCATGTAAGTTTCCTTCATTTCATGTGTATTGTATGTCGCATTGGTGAACTTTGCAAAGCATGCATATAGAAGTTATGGAGTTTAATATCTCTTACTGTGAACAGGCTTACTTGGCTTATGGAGTCCCTAGAAGTGACTTGAAGCTCTTCTCTTTGATGCAAAAGGTCTGATTTCTCTGATAATTCTCTCTATAATATGCATATCTAACGACATAGGAAAAACAAAGCCAATTTGGCGATGCCGCTGGATTTACCACTCAACAAAGAATTATTATGTATTGATTGGTGTTGTACTTTCGCAGGCGGCTTACACAGTTGGCGAACATTCTTTCAGTGCAGCTGCTATTGAGTATGTAATTCTGAAGATGAAACCGCCACTCCATAGACCACAAATTGTATGAACTTTGCCTAATGTTTGCTATCAATTAATTTTAACTTTAGTCCATTAATATACTTCATTCCCTGACTGACAATTGTAATGAAAAATATCAGGCTTTGCTTCTTGCCCTTCACAAGCTGAAGGTCTCAGATGAGCAACGGAAGTCTGCAATCGATACATATGAACCACTTGCAACCTTTGCTTTAAGCTGTGGAATGTACTCTTCACCAGCGGTAATCTCTACAGTTCTTCTATGTGCTCAAGGACAATTTAATTTTTATTTCTCTTTAGAAGTTGAGCTATATTTTTATGTTTTGACATGAAGTACATAAATGCAGGTAAGAACCTACACTGCTAAAAATGTGAGGGAAGAGCTTCAAGAAGCCCAGCGTGATTTCATTCGAGCTTCAGTTGGGGTTAGCAGCAAGGGGAGGTTGTTGGTGCCAAAAATGCTGCACTGCTTTGCCAAGGGCATTGTGGATGATTCAAATTTGGCTGTGTGGATATCACATTACCTTCCACCCCACCAAGCTGCCTTTGTTGAACAATGCATATCACAGAGGCGACAAAGTCTTCTTGGTTCGCGCAACTGTGGGATTCTGCCATTTGACTCACGCTTCCGGTACCTCTTCCTGCCTGACAAAATTCCATTTTGAATGATGCCTGGTTATACTACACTGCCAAATACCTCAGATTAGTCTGTGACATCGAGCTAAAGTTAGCGTGCCCTAAATAACGTGGTGATACAAAAGATCGGACTAGTTGACAATTCAAGTGTAAGCATGCGTGAAGAAAAACCATTCGGTGGCAGTTAGGGTCTTTCACCTCGTAGACCTCATATATACCCCTCACGGGGTGTTGTACATGTTCATGGATAAGTTAACGGGAGTTGAGACAGTGCTTGAAGGCGACTGATGTGTATTTGCTTGTATTCTAGAATCGTAAAATAAGAGTAGGCAATAATCGCGGTCGTAAGATTGTTCATTGCTTAAGTTAAACGTAATACGTCTGGTTCCCACGTTACTTATTTAAGCCTTGAGAGGGGTTTTGGTTGTTCAAGTTCTTGTGCAGAGTTGGTTTACAATGTTATGTGATGTGTTAAGATACAGCTGCCTGGATTTGCTTAAGATGTTCGAGGATGGAAGCAAAGTTGGATTTTTGATGGGATGATGATGATTTAATATCTTTTTTCCATGCCGTACTCGAGCACAGCATGCATTTGTCCATCTAATAAGCTCCTCCACTCGTCCTTAAGAAAAGGTTTTGAGCATTTTTCATGCAAAATGTCCTGAGATGGGCATTTATATTTTTTTTTTGTTACTCAGAAAGCTCTTTAATGGACAAATTGAGGCGGTGTAAAATACCTACCTTAGTTAAAAAATAAAAATAAAAATGTAAATTTTGTTGTGAATAATGTGTGGATGGTCCACATGAATGGTTTGTTACAATTTATGCACAATATTTTTACTATTCATTTGTGGAAAATTTGTAAAGTGAATAGTGTTATCTTTGCTTATAAAATGAATAAGAGGTGAAAAAGGAGGAGAGATACGAATGAGGATAGAAGCAACATGGCTGAGAAGAGAGGAAGAATAGAGAGAATATGGAGAGTTATCCTTGTACTCTTATTATTCCAAATTATAATGAAAGCACCACTGTTGCCTCGATGACGTACTCCAGTTGCACTGACTATAGAGGAACCTCGTAAATTTTGTGTCTTATTTTATTTATTCCATTGCATACACCGTCAATTTTACAACACGTTATCAGCAAAAGAAGTTCTCATGTCAGTGAAAAGCATAATGCCATAAATCCGATGAAGCATTACCTACCTTTTACCTCTGCTAGCCAAAATCTCACAGAATAAAAGGTATGTCCATTTTTTGTCTCTCCCACCGCGCCTGAAGCGCCCCATCGAATTCCGGTGAGAATTGAAATTTACAACTACTTGAAGTCATCATGAGATGAGAAAACTCGTACTTGACAACTGGTTTGCAGAGATCCAGAAGAATCTCATCAGACTTGGAAACCCAGATCGCGTCGTCTTCGACGGATCTCGAGAACTCCCATGAATACTCGGTTGTCTGAGATGGCGATGGCAAGATTGACTCCACTTAAGCCTCCCTCTCTTGTGCCTCCGTCAACCCCAGTGTCGTCTATGTTTCTATCTTGCTTTGCGATGCCATGTTCTCTGGGCCAGGCAAGAACAACGTCAGTCTCTGGTAACCTTTTTGGATTGAATTGGTTTTATGTGACATCCACAACAACCTAGCTGGTCATGGGTTTCAATACTGGTAGAGACAGACAAAGAAAGAAAAAGGGGGAAGTTTATGGAATATGCATGACACCATCTGAAAAAGGCAATAATGTACGGCACCATTTGAAAAAGCAAAAAAAAAAAAAAAAAAAAAAAAGAAAAAGGAAAAGGCAGAGTGATGCATCTGCACCATTTGAATGAAAAATAATAATGGGGCCAAAGTTTTTGGAATGATGCAGCATGTGAATAAATAAGAATAATAAAAAAAAAAAAAGTAAAGGCTTCACCATCTAAAAATGAAAGAAGAAGAAAAAAAAATATATATATATATATATATATTTATGTGAATAATGTTAGCTTAAAATACTTTCATAAGTTCTATTTACTTTAAAACAATTTATTTATCATGGACGATTTTACCGCATACTGCTTTAAGTTTTGATTTATGTGAATGATGCTGAATTAAAGCCCTTGTCACAAGCCTTATTTACTTAAATGCAATTTATTCACTATGGCTGGAATTACCACCTATATATTTAATTTATTTATTGTACTTATCTTTTGTTACGATGAGTATATACAGGACCTGAAATTCCTTGATCAGATTAGAATCTGCAGTTTCTTGATCCTCATCATATAAAAATGATTGGACCTGAAGTTTCATCATGCAAAAAGATCGGGCATGAAGTCCCTTGATCCTCAAGATCGGACATGAAGTTCCTTGATGAGTAAGTTTGAAGTGTCGCTGTGCCTCAACTTAATTGTAATAAAGGCCATAAGAGTCTCAGTCCACATACTATCAAATAAGGACCAGAAGTTCCTTATGTCCATACTCAAAATGGTTTAGCAGAATCCTTTATTAAGCGGATGAAATTGATTACCCGCGCATTGCTTATGAAAACGAAATTGCCAGTTTTTGCATGGGTACATGTTATTTTGCATGATGCATTATTAATTTGGTTGAGACATGTTACCAACCATCAATACTTCTCATTACAACTTGTGTTTGGGAACCAGCCAAACATTATATATTTACGAGTTTTTTGTTATGTTATCCATGTGCTTATTGCATTGCCACAACATACTGAAATGAGGCATCATCGCGGATTAGGCATTGATGTTGAACACCATATTGTCATTCAATATTTGGAACCCTTGACTGGGGATATATTTACCACGTGGTTTGAGGACTGTCATTTTGATAAGACAATTTTCCCGCCGTTAGGGGGAGAAAATATCGTTCCAAAAGAACGATGAGAAAATATCATTCCAGAAGAATGATGAGAAGAGACTGTTCCAGAAGAACGAAGAGAATTTGTCTTATTTTGATTCATGAAGCAATCAACATGAAAATGAAGTAAGAATAATTGAATGATGTAATAATGTGTCAATCAAATGCCAGATGCATTTAATGATGCAAGAAAGTGATGAAATCATATATACCTACTGGAAATGTGCCTATACGAATTGATGTCCTCGTTGGATAAAATAATGAGGTAGCAAATGATTTATCTGTTGTACGCCTGAAGCGTGACAAACCTTTAGACTCAAAAGATTTAGTCATTTGAAAGAAGAAGAATATGGCACTATTGAACTATTACATTTCCGAAGCATAACTGTTGCATGCCAGAAGCATGATAGTCGCCGTATGGATATACATCCCAAAAAGGACAATCTGCGGATATGAGAATGTTGATGTCTCATGCATGAAGGATGATAGACATATAGGTTCCAAATGACTCAACTCTCAGAAGTGGAGATTAAAATCCAAGCTCTGTAACGCTCTAGAGGAGGTTATGATCCACATTCTCTAAACTATGACTATCCTGGAAGAAATAATGTAATGCCCTTGAAGAGGCAATGGATATCAAAAGAAATGAAAAGCTTTTTATGCATGAGCATGCACATGAGAATATGGGATCATAGATTGATGATAACCAATGGTAATTTTGATTTTTATAAGTAGCAACTAAATTCATCAATGAGATGTGTTGATATTGAGTTTGGTTCTTATCAACAGAAAAAAAAAATGGACAAAAGCGATTCCATTACAATTTTGTAAGAACGTGGAAAAATGGACCTATATACTTGAATATAATACAAATAGTCAAAAGATGTTGAATCAAGGAGGTTACATTGGGCATTTGTAATACAGTGAAATACACTCACATGATATGACACAAGGTATTAAAACCTAAAATTATACTCTTGTAAATGAGTTCATATGAATGGAGAATTATATACAAAAGGTTATGAGTTGCCCACATCATATCTCCATAAGTAAATCCCTCAAGTATGCATGGGAGCAAATTGCTCTCTATAAATTCCAAAGGAAAATGTGTCATGAAGTGTAGAAAATCTCCGAAGGATTCAAATTGCTTGAAGTAAGCCCCGAAAGGGTAAAAGCATAAAATATATACTCAATACCAATGTATGGTATAAATTGCCTTAGTGTACTATCATTATGATATTGTTGCAACATACTAAAATCTCTTGCAAGAGTCAATGACATTAAATTAGAACTCCTGAAGAGTTGATGATATTAAATTGAAACTCCCGAAGAGTGTAGAAAGAGTATAAAGTGTTAAGAGAAATATTGTCTCGAACTGTAGATCGAACAATATGCCAACACGAATCTTATCCATGATGTTTATGATATTAAAGAACCATATGGATTGAAGATTATGAGTTAAATACTCAAATGATGTTGAAACTAAGAATGATCATTTATCTTCGTGAGGGTAAAGATAAATTGATATTTGGTCCAGAAGTACCACATCTTAGTGAAGTATATGTTTTATTGTATTTAGCACAATAAATAAAGCTTATCTATTAATATCTCCGAGAAATTACAGATATGTGCATACACATGTGTTAAAACAAACAAACATGATGAAGCCTTCACAAATGTTACTCATGTGAAGCCTCAGTGCTCGGCAATACCCTAGAAGGGGGAGGCACTGGAGATTAATCATATGGCACCTTAGTACTTGGCAAAACATCAGAAGGGGAAGGCATGGGTTGCTTTTGGAATCTAGCAACGAACCTCTGGTGATCACTTTGAATCCGACTTGCGGATTCCTGCAGTTGGTCGAGCTTTTTTTCATGCTCGTCGAGTAATTATTTGCAAGCATGTGTAACACTCTATTCTCATGCTTGAGCCCTCTGATTTCTTGTTTAAGACTT
Source organism: Malus domestica (assembly GCF_042453785.1). Taxonomy (NCBI): domain Eukaryota; kingdom Viridiplantae; phylum Streptophyta; class Magnoliopsida; order Rosales; family Rosaceae; genus Malus; species Malus domestica. The sequence continues at coordinate 13,567,028 of NC_091669.1, forward strand.
GCCACCTCAGCCATCAATGATTCAACTTGGCGTGTTTGAGCAAGTATGCGTTGGCCCATATTGGATACAGAGCTCGCACATTGAGCATTGAGAGCCAAGGAGTCTTGAACGGCCGACTCATTAGACCGTTTTGAAAGGATTTTGTTATCTTTTGGAGTGAGAAGATTCCTAGCTACCACAGTAGCGGTTATGTTATTCTTCATCACATAGTCCTCAACAGTAAGAGGACCATTAGAACATAACAAGGACGGACGCCATATAATATCCTGACGTTGTTCGTCTATATCACTCCTAAGACTCAAGTCTAAGCAAATGTTAGATGGGCAAGCCATTTTCAGAAATGATGAAGGAAAAATGAGGTCAAATAAAATCTCAGAAGTGCAAGAAGGGGAAAATTTCTATAGGCAGCAACTTTCTAAGCATACTCTTGAACACAATTAATGGCTCTATAAAAATAGAGGCAACAGAGCCACTTGTTCAAAGATCAAAGAGACACTGCTCTCCGAATTTTAAAAGCCAGATTTTCCTGAATAAAGTTTGTTAGCATTTTTCAGATGCAATCTCAGCTTTTTCGGATATCGCATGCAACTTTGTTGAAGATCTTTGGCAAAGTTGAAAACGCGTAAATCTTACTATTCTAATTACACCACAGTTGCTGACAAGAGTAAAGACACATCACCACTACTTGCTATTGAAAATCTCAATATATGTCGACCTCTGTTCTCTATAACAAGGCAAACTTGAAAGAATACCTAACTTTTCCTTATCTCTGAGAATGCATCTTTAACAAAACATCTCAAAATACTCAGTTTTCTTCCTCTTCGAGAATACCTCTTCAAACAAATCACACCATAGCAAGAGTATCTCATATCATAAGGGTTGAAAGTAAGAGTATCTCATATCATGCTTTCTCCCTGTTCTTTCCTTTGTCTTTGTTCTTACTTGCAAAGACAAGGATAAAGAAAGCAATATATCGGAACCTCCAATCAAACTTCCGGTAAGGAACCGACTGCCCTGAATCTTTGCCTGGTTGCTTACCTTGCATTGCTCTCGAGTACTCATCTTCAACTATTGATATGATGTTAGCTATTTACACTGAAGCTGCCGCATATGGATGAGTCACCAAGAAGTGATGAACCATTCAAATGTAAGGGTTTCATTCCACTCCTGCATCAGTGGACAAATACTACAAGAGAAGATGCCATACATGCATGGGGGAAAACAAGGGAAAATACCACTTCTGCAAGGGGAATAGACAAGGTAAGCAAAAATGATACATTGAACCATGTGGAGACAAGTGCAACAAATACGTGCTGATTCATCCCCGACAAAGCCGAAGATCACTTGCCACGTGAAGCTTCTCATGGTCCAATTTCATTCAAGATCAAGCCTTGACAGTCCTTGAAGAAATCACAAGTCTGATTCAAGATCAAATGTCCACCACCCTTGAATCAAATTTAGCTCCAGATAAATAAAGTAAATTCAAACTTTTGGAGGAAATTAGAAGACCCTCCAGTCTAGTTCAAGAACAAGCCTGTGGAAAGTTAACAACAAGTAAAGCACATCTTTCGGCAACTCTTTCGACAACTTTTTTTGCTAAGAGACTGGAGCAGAATGATTAACGATCAGCCTAAATGATTTGAAATAAGGGGGAGATACTCATCAGGGGGAGCATCCAAAACAGATCAAGAATCTAACGAGTCAATCGAAGACTTGTGGCCATCCAAGGGAAGTGTTGTGAATAATATGTGGATGACCCACATGAATGATTTGTTATAATTTATGCACAATATTTTCACTATTCATTTGTGAAAAATTTGTAAAGTGAATAGTATTCTCTTTGCTTATAAAATGAGAGGTGAAGGAGGAGAGATACAAATGAGGATAAAAGCAACATGGCTGAGAAGAGAGGAAGAATAGAGAGATAATATAGAGAGTTGTCTTTGTACTCCTATTATTCCAAATTATAATGAAAGCACCACTGCTGCCCCGATGAAGTACTCCAGTCGTACTAACTGTAGAGGAACCTCGTAAATTTTGTGTCTTATTTCATTTATTTCACTGTACACACCATCAATTTTACAACAAATTTGCATTTTTTTTTCTTTTCAGAGTTTCTAGTCGCACAAAACATTTATCTCTTAACACACTACAAATTAATGAAATTTTTATTTTTCAAATGTGCCCTTGTATGAAAAGACAATAAAGAACGACTATATTTCAAAAAACAAAACAAAAACTTGCAAACATAAAACTCTTCTCACCCAACACTCACACCAAAACCCTCACTCGTTGAACACAATAGTGACGACTCACTCACTGACTCCCCTCCTTCCAAACCCTAAAAAACTCAACTCCATAATATATTCCACGTTGCATTGATACACATTTTCGAAGAACGAAAATCGAAAAAATCTTTTGGGGACATCTGGAGGAGATATCACACCGTTCCTTTCAAGCTCTAATTGTACCAAAAACTTCACAAATTAATTACTCAGGTCTCACAAGGGCAGGTTAATTACTCTCTAAATGATCATATTTTTATGTGTCAAAATAACATGGTTCGTTTACATAGGAAAAACCAAGTAAAGGCGACGTTGTCATCGAGTTGATAAGTTGCATCAGTCATGGTCTTAGTAGCTAACCAGAGTGCTGATGACTTGAGTAAAATATAGTCTTCATTTTTTAGACCGAACTGAAGTAGTGAAGTTGGTCTAAGCCTGCCATGAATTATCTCTTCTGGAACTGCCGTGGCAGTTCGAGCTCTTTATGGGCTTATACGAAACAACAGACCCTTTATGATTTTCTTATCTGAGACTAAAATGAAGAGTCATAGACTTGATGGCTTGCGGAGATGTATACGGTTTTCGAATGGTTTTAATGTGGACCCAATTGGGAAGGCTGGGGGTTTGAGCTTGTGGTGGGAAGATTCTCTGGAGGTGCACGTAGTTTTTTCGTCAAGGTCTGTAATTGATACTATAGTAAGATTTGAAGGCGTCTAACAGTGGATGCGAGTTACTGGTGTCTATGGTACTGCTTACTCTGGTGAAAAAGCTAATTTTTGGGCTTGGATGCAATCTCATTTTTCTCCAACGGATGTTCCATGGATATGTGGTGGTGATTTTAATGAATTCATTTGGGATTATGAGAAGTCCGGAGGAGTGGAGGTTAATTACAATCGGCCTCGGTTTCTTGCGGATTTTATGAATGCCACTGAGTTGTTTGATCTGGAGTTCAAGGGCCCTGCCTTTACGTGGAAAGGTTTTAGGGGTAGGGAGTGGGTGGAAGAGCGCTTGGACAGGGGTTTAATTAATGGGTTGTGGCAGGAGGTTTGGCCCAATTCGATGGCTTTGCATGGGCCAGTCCAGGAGTCGGATCATTGTCATCTGCTTATAAAATCTGAGTTAGATGGGCCTAAAAGGAGGAAGTTGTTTCGTTTTGAGGCTTTTTGGGCTAAGGAGGAGGAATGTAAATTGTTGGTTAATGTGTGCTGGGCTCGGCGGGGTGAGGCAGGGGCTCCAGTTTAATGGGTCACTAAAATTAACGATTGTAGGTCTCGCCTTATTTGATGGAGTCGCAATAAATTCAAAAAGCACGGAAAGCAAATTAAGGACCTCACTCAGCAACTAGGGGTGCTTCAGGAGAATTGGGGTCCAAATTTTACTGCAATTCAGGAGAAGTTTAGACTGTTTGATGACCTTCGCGCTCAGGAGGAAAGTTTTTGGCATCAACGATCTCGTGTTCAGTGGTTACGTGAGGGTGATGCAAATACTAAGTTATTCCATCAATCAACATTACAATGTTGCAGGCGGAACAAGATCTTTACATTGAAGGATGGAGATGGGCAGTGGGTTGAGCATCCCCGCAGGGTTCGGGAATTAGTTGAGGACCATTTTCTCTCCTTATTTCAGTCGGGGGGACCAAGGAATTGGGGTACTATTTTGGATTGCTTGCATCAGGATGTTATTGAGGCTATGAATCTGGACCTAATTGCGCCGTTGTCCGAGAAGGAAATTATGGAGGCAGCGTTGCATATGGGAAGCCTCAAAGCTCTTGGTCCGGATGACTTCCAAGGGATTTTTTACCAGTCTTTTTAGGAGCAGCTGCAGGATGATGTTAACAGTTTGATCAAATCATTAATGCATGGTACGGCCAGCCCGCGTACTCTCAATGCTACTCACGTGGTTCTAATTCCTAAGGTCTCACGTCCGGAAACGGTTTCACAATTTCGTCCCATCAGTTTTTGCAAATATTCTTATAAGGTTCTGTCTAAATTTCTTGCAAATCGGTTAAAGAGTGTTCTATCGCATATTATCTCTCCATCCCAGCATGCCTTTGTGGCTGGTTAGATGATTCACGATAATGTTGGCATAGCTCATGAGCTTTTTCATTTCTTGAAAGGGCGAAAGGCTAAAAACAAGTTTGAGATGGGTATTAAGCTGGATATGCAGAAAGCCTATGATCGAGTGGAATGAGACTTCCTTGATGCTATTATGGCTAGGATGAGGTTTTGCAGCGACTGGAGACAACTAATTATGAGTTGTGTGTCTTCGGTGTAGTTTGCTGTCCTCCTTAATGGACAACCTGGTAAGCAGTTTACTCATTTTAGGGGTCTCAGGCAGGGTGATCCTCTCTCCCCATATCTGTTTCTGATGGTTGGGGAGGTCTTTTCTTATCTGATACAAGAGGCGGTGGATTCGAAGATGTTGGACGGAGTGAAGATGGGAGCATCGGGACGCGTCATTTCTCATATGTTTTTTTACGGATGATACTCTTCTTTTTCTAAAGGCAGATGCTAAAAATTGTCGGAACCTGGTGGACATTCTTGGGAGGTACTGTGAGGCATCTGGTCAGCAAGTTAATTTTCAAAAATTGAGTGTTTACTTTTGGGCGAACATTCCTCTGTACGTATCTAATGAGTTGGTTAATGTTCTTGGTATCCCTGCGGTTGCTAATCCTGGCGCTTATTTAGGCGTTCCAGCTATTTGGGGGCGGTCCAAAAAACGAGGTCTTGCCTATATTAAGGGCAAAATTTTAGGAAAGTTGCAAGGTTGGAAACAGTGTATTTTATCTTGAGCTGGGAAAGAAGTCTTAATTAAGGCCGTTGTACAAGCTATTCTTGCCTACCCGATGCACATATTTAAATTTCCAGCAATAGTCTGTCAGGAGTTGGATGCTTTAGTGACTGGCTTCTGGTGGGGTAGTCTTGGGGAAAGGCGGAAGACACATTGGGTTTCTAAGGCTGTTCTTGGTCTTCCGAAGACGATGGGAGGTTTGGGTTTTCAGAATTTCAATGAATTTAATGACGCATTGTTAGCTAAGCAGTGTTGGCGGTTGATCACTGATCTGAATTCCCTTTGGGCTCGAGTTCGTAAGGCTCGTTATTTCCCACACTGTTCCTTTTGGGATGCCAAAAAAGGTGGGAGGGCTTCTTGGGCTTGGAGTAGTATTTTGGTTGGCAGAGAGGTTCTCCGGAATGGTTCTCATTAGCAAATCATAAGTGGTGAGGATGTGCGTGTTTGGGTGGACCGCTGGCTCCTATCCTTACCTGAGGGGCATCCGATACCGTTTGGGGAGGTTGCGGTTACTCCTAGCTTGCAGGTTCATTCCCTTATTCGGCCTGAGTCACATGAGTGGGATATTAGTTTTTTGCAGGAGTTTATTTCGGAGGCGAAGCAAAATGCTATCAATCTTACCCCTCTTGGAGATCTTAGTCGAAAAGATCGGCTAGTTTGGGATGTGAGTAAGAATGGGCAGTACTCAGTTTGATCGGGCTATCATTGGCTGCAATCTAGGTCTGTTGGGTTTAGGGATCAACGCCAGCTTAGTGCTCGCTTAGTTCCTAGGCATTTGTGGCGCATGGTCTGGCAGTTGAGTGGGCCTCATAAGCTCCGTCATTTCTTTTGGTTATCTTTGCATAATGCCTTACCCACTAGAGCGGTGCTCTTCCGTCGATGATCCTCCCCTTCCCCAGTGTGTCTTATTTATCTCTGCCAGGATGAATCTGTGGAGCATTTATTCCTCCTATGTCCGTGGGTAGCAGCTATTTGGTTTGGTGGTGCTCTTAATTATCGAGTTGCTAGGGATGGTATTCCTTCGTGGGAAAGTTGGTTGCAGGCTGTGTTCACTCTTAACTTGGGGTCTTTGGCTGATGTGCAATGGGTTCAATCTTATGTTGCTTTTACTTGTTGTAGTATTTGGAAAGCTCAATGCAACTTTGTTTTTAATCAGGTCCCCATTAATCCTATTTCTGTTTTGCGGGGGTAGCCTTTTCTGTTGGGTCTTACTGGGAGGCCGGGGGTATCATGAAGACTGGGAGATTGGTGGTTCCAGCTAGGCAGGTTTTGGTTCCTTGGTGGATCCCTCAAACATCTCCTTTCATTAAAATTAATGTTGATGCTAGCTGGTCTAAGGAGTCTAAAATGGGTTTTGTTGGGGTGGTCTTGCGTGCAGAAGGGGGGAGTTTTGTGGCGGCTGCGAGGTATGCTATTTTGTCCCCCAATGTTGCTGCGGCTGAAGCTTTTGCGTTATTGCATTGCTGTGAATTGGGTTCTTCTTTGGGTTGTAGCTCGGTCATTTTGGAATCAGATTCCTATGAATCCATTTCTTGTCTCTCTGGTGCTTTTTATTTTGGCAGTTGGGAGGTTTTTCCTATCTTGGCAAGGGTCAAACATTTGAGTGAAGCTTTCCAGTTCTGTCGCTGGTCTTGGGTTCCAAGATCAGCCAATTCTTCGGCGAATTTTCTTGCATCGGTTGGCTGTCCGGAGATGAGTGATTGGGTTTGGGTAGACAGACCCCTATCTTTGTTGTTGCATGTTCTGAATAAGGATGGGCTTCCTTGTCTGCCTTGAATTGTTGTGGCGGTGGTTGGGGTGACACTTAACCTGGTTGTAGTGTCTGCTAGTTTGTATCCCCTTCCATCGCTTTCTTTCTCTTTGTGCCTGTTTGGTGTTAGCCATTTGTTGGCTCTCCTGTTGTTTTCGGCTTCGGCCTTGGTTGTATTTCCTTTTCCAAAAAAAAAAAAGTTGGTCTAAGCCTTTAATAAAAACTATGATACGTGGAAAACTTGTTTAATTTCTAACAAATAAAATAGTAGAAAACCATAGACAAACTACGTGAAATTGGGTAAGATGGTCCACTTGTGTGTGTTACCAAACCAGCATAATTTATTTATTTATTTATTTGAAATTATTAGTCTATAGTCATAGTGTAGTTGTTGTTGACAAATCAATGAGATCTCACTCAGAACATCTCAATCAGAACAAATCCCTAATTATTTGTTTACTTAGCTTTTTTTATGTATTTGCCTAGTTAGGAAGTCAACTCTAATTTATATGGAGTCGATTGTGCATATCAATTGTATATATTTCTCCTTCACGTATCAATGAAATACATAATTATTCCATTCAAGCATTCTCTTCTTGGCACCAGAGCCTAGGTTTTGAGAAAAAAACACAAAAAAAAGGAGATGAGAACGTGCTCTGTACGGAAAACCATAACTACCAGCCGCTCAGCTAGTTGTGCAGTGCCGTCCGACTAGCTAGCAACGTTGTCTTTGTTGACCTGAGAACCTGAACTACCAGCCACGCACCAAGTTGTGCAGTGCACCGATCGACCAGCAAGCGACGCCGTCGTTGCTGATTCGAGTTCACCGAGCCACTCCCTGCATCCACCACCACGAACCGAGATTCAACCTGTTACCTAAAATTTGTCCCAGATTTCGACCTGCGAATCTGTTTTGCATGCCCAAATTCAATTGAACCAAGACTCTGTGACCCACGTGTTGCTATTTGAAGAATAGTAAGAAAAAGCTTGCTATTGCGAAATAGGAAAAAAGGATTGTTGTGCTGTTGCGAAAAAGGGGAAAAAACTTGCTGTTGAAAGAAAAGAAAATGAGGATGGACGGGTGAAGAAGTAAAGAAAAAAGAAAAAAGAAAAAAATAATAGAAAAAAGGAAAGAAGGAAGAAAACAGAAAAAAAAGAAAAAAAGAAATTTGTTGACTTTTTTGTCTCTGTTTGTCTTATAGGACCTTTGTTTGGAAGTTTTGACCTTATCAATCACACATACACGTTGCACCAAAATCATCCAGAGCAATGGTAGTTCAGACTCGTGCACTGATTGTAAAAAACAAGGTAGCTTCTGAATATACATATAACGATGGTAATGCTTTAAAGGTTTCTGCATCTGTTACGAATAATAGATGGATAATTGATTCTGGTGCTACTGAACATATGACTTGTGCTTCTAGACAGGTACAAACCCTAAAACCATCCATCAAAATTGTCATGAGTGTTGCCAATGGTAATGTTGTCCCCATTATTGGGGAAGGCACTGTCTCCCTTTTGGATACCCTTAATCTTGATTCCGTACTTGTTGTTCCTTCCCTTGACTATAACTTATTATCAGTTGCCCAAATCATTGTCACTCTACATTGCTTTGTGATTTTTTGGCCTTCTTTTTGTGTTTTTAAAGATATTCGGACTCGCAAGATGAATGGTTATGGTATTAGGAAAGGCAAGCTCTACTACTTGGAGCTGACATTGAATAGTACTGGAATGTTGACTCAAGCTCTTGTAGTGGAAGGATCTTAGGGGGAGGTTTGGTTGTGGCATCGTCGACTTGGACATGCTTCTTTCGGTTATGTATGAAGGTTGTTTCCTAGCTTATTTGTTAAGCATGATGTTTCTAGCTTTAAATGTGGCATTTGTGAACTGGCTAAAAGTCATCATACTTTGTTTCCGCCCAGTCTGACTAAAAGTTCTGTTCCTTTTATGAAAATTCATTCTAATATTTGGGGACCATCTAAAACTGCTACATTTGGTGGGGCTCATTTGTTCGTTACTTTTATTAATGATTGCACACGTATGACTTGGGTTTGTTTGATGAAGTCCAAAAATGAAGTTACTTCTTTGTTTCAGCTATTTCACAAAATGGTGCAAGTATAATATAAGTCACAAATACAGGTTCTCATGAGTGATAGTGGCGCCGAGTATGTGAACAATGAGCTTCATGTATTTCTTGATCATCATGGTATTGTTCATCAATCTACATGTCCAAACACTCCTCAACAAAATGGGGTTGTAGAACGTAAGAACCGTCAGCTTTTGGAAGTTGTTCGTGCTTCCTTGCTTGAGGCTTGTCTTTCGTTATCCTATTGGGGAGAAGCTCTCACTTCAGCTGCATATCTCATTAATCGTGTTCCCTCTCGATTGATTAATTTTCAGACATCGTTTCAGGTTCTCGCCTCCTGATAAGCTCATATTTTTATATATTTTACATCAAATTCACTTGTCTTTTCTTAGTTAGTGCCTTATATTTTTGAGCTATTTACTTTGTTTTTGTGTTTTGTGTGATTTGTCAAGCAAAGAAAAGAAAAGTAGCACAAGTGGGATATTAAGTAACAAATTCGTCAAAACTGCCTGTGCAGATTAGCTGACTTTGGAAGCAAGTTGCGAACAGCTCAGAATGAATGAGAGAATGAGCCTTACATGTTTGGAAAGCTACGGATGTCTATTTTCTGGAGCATTTTGCAGATTGTTAATATCATTTTTCTAGAAGCAGTTATGTGCATTTTAACACTGAAAGGTTTGCAATAAGTGACAGCCAGCAATGCATTCAAACACAAAGGATTAAGTGGAAGTAGTTGGCAGCTAGCAGTGCCTTAACAGAAAAGAGGATTAAGTGGAAATAGTTGGCAGCCAACGATGCAACAGAAAACAAAGGAAAAAGTGGAACTTTTCCTTTAAAAAATGCCGACAGCAATCATGAACACAAATGGGTGGAGAATATGGAATTAGCTTGTCTTCCACTTGGTTTTTGTGGCTTTGAAAAAGAAAAAGAATAACAATAAGACAACAACAAAAGGTATATGACAGGAGAGGAGAAGAAGAAAACACACAGCAAAAGAAAGAAAAAACATACAGAAGTGAGCAAGAGGCACGGCAGAGAGCAAGGAAGGAAAGAAGAGGAGGCTTCACTTGATTTATCTTCTCAAACTCATGTTTTTGGTTTAATTTGAGAATTATGTGTAATTAAATTTTTAGTAGTTAGGGGCTGTTTTGAAGCCCCGAATATGATTGCAAGTTTGTTATGATATTTCGTTGAATTGCTTTTATGAATGGATGAAAATTGGTTTACTACTCATGTCAGTGATGAATTCTTTATATGTTTTCTATGGATGCATACTTAGTAAGCATATCTAGGATTCAAATCCTATGAATATGTGTATGCCTGCCCTTGTTGAATGAGGACCTACATATGTTCTAGAGTAGTACTTGTTAATTGCGATTAACATGTGAACCAATTTATAGGATAAGTAAGACAACGCTAGTACTTACCATGCCTTGTGATGACTCAAACTCTTTTCGATCTTAATGATTTCTACTTGTTAAATCTATGAACATGCCATTCTAGATTGCATGCTAGGGACTACGTTAAGTTGAAAACGCCATTCTCTTAACATACTACATAAGAAAGAGTAATAGGTTGTGTTCTAACATTGAACCAACTTGAGTATCTTCATCCGGAAATAAAAGGAATTTGAATGAAATATAACATGTTTACATGATTATTTGGTGGTGGATAGCAATTCCCCTAACTCGTTTTTCTTAACTTGTGAACTACTAAAAATCTGTTTCTGTACTGTTTTGTACGATTTAATTTAAATAGCAAATCAACTCCAAAAATCCCAAAACTTTGTGTGAGTGTCGTACTGTGTGTCTAGTGTTTGCATATAAAATTTCGTAGACTTTAGATAAGTGTAAGTCATTCTAATAATTATTTTTTCAGTGGCTGGTCAGTAGGGACAATAACCAGTTTTTGTGACATTTTAAGTAGTTAGATAAAACAATCTTCTGTGGGAAAGACCTTTATTTTCATATGCTATAATTGACAAATCTTACTGTTGATAAGGAAAATTAATAGGATATTTGTGTGCTACTTTGTGGTGTGCTTTTATGCCTACCACCTCCCATGTCGATGCTCCTGCAGTTCCCAATCTCCCACCTCACGTGTTCAGTTATGTGGCATTCGTTCATCTTCATAAGCAGCAGAGGAGTAAGCTTGAACCTCGAGCCTTGCGGTGTGTGTTTGTGGGGTATGCCTCACATCAAAAGGGATACCGATGTTATCACCCTCCAACGAAAAAGTTGTTCGTCACTGTGGATGTTGCATTTCATGATAATGATATGTACTATGCCAACCTTGAGTCTTCACTTCAAGGGGAGAATCAAACAGAAGTTTAAACTCTTGATTATAGTATTCCGGATACAGTTATTGTGAATGATTTGGATTCAAGTGGTGATGTCTTGGAGACAAGTGGTGATCATTCACATGAAAATAATGTGAATGACTTGGAATTAAGTGGTAATTCATTGGAGACAAGTGGTGATCATTCATATGAAAATAATGTTGAAAACCTTGAGAGAGATGAGCCTACGTCGCCAAACAGCTCACTACTAACTTCCACACCACTAGCTTCATCGCTACCCTCACAGTTGGCCTCACCATCTTTGAGCCCCAATAACCATAATCAATCGCCTTCGATTTCGGATGCACCACCACCACCACCACCACCACCATGTCGTCTCCCTAACCGTGTCAACCGAGGTATTCCTAAACCCACTTACGAAGCTGATCCTAAGTGCAAAACTAGGTATTTGGTGAATAAGCCCAACCCTGAGTTTAATTTGTTATATTCGTTAGGTAATTATGTGTCTTCCAGTCACTTGTCAGACTCAAATAAGTCATTTGTGTATCAATTATCTACTGTATCTATTCCTAACAATGTGCAGGAGGCTTTAACCAATCCACGTTGGTAAGCAGTAATGAATGAAGAGTTGAAATCTTTGAAGAAGAATGCTACTTGGGAGATCACAGACTTGCCAATTGGTAAGAAACCTATGGGATGCAAATGGGTTTATACTGTGAAGAATAAAGTTGATGGGACGATAGATTGCTTCAAGGCAAGACTAGTAGCAAAAGGGTACACTAAAAAATATGGAATCGACTATACAGATACATTTGCCCATGTGTCCAAGATTAACACAATTCGAGTTTTGTTGTCCTTGGTTGCAAATCTCCATTGGCCCTTACATCAGTTCGATGTGAAGAATGCTTTCTTACATGGAGATTTGACAGAAGAGATTTATATGGATCTTCCACTAGGACGTAATACTCCAAATAAATACAAAAGAAAAGGGTGTAGGTTGAAGAAATCTTTGTATGGTTTGAAGTAGTCCCCTCGAGCATGGTTTGGAAGATTCACAAAATCAATGAGAGCATTTGGTTATAGACAAAGTAACTTTGATCATACTTTGTTCTTGAAAAGACAAAATGGGAAGCTTACTACACTTATTGTGTATGTAGATGATATGGTGGTAACAGGAAATGATCCGGAAGAACGTGCGGCCTTATAAAGATACTTGTCTATTGAATTTCAAATGAAAGACCCTGGATCCTTGAAATATTTTTTAGGTATTGAGGTATTGAGAAGCAATTCGGGAATTTTCTTGTCTCAGAGAAAGTACATTATTGATTTGTTGCATGAAACCGACATGTCAGCTTCTCATCTAGTATTTACACCATTAGAGGAAGGATTAAAGCTTTGTGTTGATCCAAATCAAGTACCAGTTGACAAAGGGAGATACCAGAGGTTAGTAGGCCGTTTAATGTACTTAGCACACACAAGACCGAACCTTGCTTATGCCTTGAGTGTAGTGAGTCAATACATGCATGATCTCGGAGAACAACATATGAATGCAGTGATGAGGATTTTGCGATATTTGAAGGGAAGTCCAGGGAAAAAGATTTTGTTTAAAAGAAATAACCATCTTGGAGTTGAAGGTTATACTGATGCAGATTGGGCAGGTTCAGTTGATGATAAGTGCTCAACATCAGGTTACTTTACATTTGTTGGGGGTAACTTGGTTACATGGAGGAGTACGAAGCAGAATGTGGTTGCCAGTTCTAGTGCAGAAGCGGAATACAGAGGAATGGCCCTTGGAATTTATGAAATTTTATGGGTAAAACTTCTATTGCAGGATTTAGGGATTAAAAATGATCAGCCTATGAAATTATTTTGTGATAATAAAGCCGCCCGTGACATTGAACATAATCCGGTACAACACGATAGAACGAAGCATGTTGAAGTTGATAGATTCTTTATCAAGGAAAATTTGGAAGGAAAAATAATAATTGAAGTACCATCAATTAGAACGGAGGATCAGTTGGCATATATTCTCACGAAAGCTGTTTCAAGTCATAAGTTTTCAAGTTTCTTATACAAGTTGGGCATGAGTGACATATATGCATCAACTTGAGGGGGAGTGTTGACAAATCAATGAGATCTTAATCAGAACATCTCAATCAGAACAAATCCTTAATTATTTGTTTACTTAGCTTTTTTATGTATTTGCCTAGTTAGGAAGTCAACTCCAATTTCTATGGAGTCAATTGCGCATATCAACTGTATATATTTCTCATTCACGTATCAATGAAATACACAATTATTCCATTCAAGCATTCTCTTTTGTTGTTCCATCACCACTATAATTTTTCAGAGCATATTATTACGTGAAAGTTTCTTCTATTTGGCATCACACAACCATTAGCAAATCATGATGAGCATGCATGGACTAGTACCAGTGAAAGCTACTTAATTTCTTTTCCAAATATTCTAATTAGGGGTGGGCAGAGGCTGGGCCGAGGATAGTGTTTTCTAACATAGGAATCGAACCTTACTTGGCCCGGTTGAAACAGGCATGTTCAGGCCAGCTTCACGGGCCTGTTCGGGCCAGCTTCACGGGTCCTTGCACAGTGTTGATGCACAAAATCAGTGAGGACTTTGGTATAACAGAAAGTGTTAAGTTTGTGACCTTTGCTAGATTAATTCGGTCACTAGTGTGGATAAGTATGTAAATGGATATAGACAGGGAAGCAAACACAAGATGTACGTGGTTCACCCAGATTGGCTACGTCCACGGAGTAGAGGAGTTCTCATTAATTGTGAAGGGTTTACACAAGTACATAGGTTCAAGCTCTCATTTGGTGAGTACTAGTGAATGATTTAGTACAAATGACATTAGGAAATATTGTGAAAGAATGATCTCTATTTCTAGAAGAGAGTTTCTAGTTTCATTCTGACATTGACACATGTCGTGTTGTGATTGGTTTCTGATGTTGACACGTGTCGCGCTATGATTGGCTTTTGATATCGACACGTGTCGCGTTGTGATTGGCCTCCTGGTTGGAGGGAAACTCTTATGGGTCATTGATGGTATAACATTGATCGATGCTCAGTAGTTTCGGGATTGGTCAAGTATGGTGCAAACAGTGCTCCCCTAAGTTCCCGAGTGAGGGAAACTCCTCGGTTGGGGACTTACAAGATCGAAACCATTGAGTAATCACGAAACTTCTAAGTACCGAAGTGTGGTATCATTTTCACTTGCCTTATCTGTCTTATATGTAGATGTGGCATCTTCTCTGGAAGTACTTTTCCTTCATCCAAGGGTGGTATCTTTAACCGATAAAGATGCACAAGATAATGTATCAATTTCACTTGAAGCTTACTTGTAGTTTTGGGCTTGGTCAAGTACGATACAAACCCTATAGTAGGAATCCCCCAAGTCACCGAGCTAGGAGATTTGCCGAATGAGGTAACAGACAAGGTAAGCAATCAGACTTTTAAGCAAGCAACCTGGATCGGAGGTTCGACTTCGGCTTCCGGTTGATTGTTCTCCTTCTCCTTGTGTCGTAAACAGCAACAAGGATAAGGAGAAGCAAATGGAGAAAAGATGATATGAGATACTTTTGTTATTAAAAAAGTAAATTTCCACAGCCTTATTCTTGAATTGGGCTAGAAGGTTTTCTAGTTTCCTCTAGAGTATAAGGCCGACTCAAGAATTTGAGGGTCAAAACAAGTTCATCAAATCTAGAGTACATTCAACCCTGATGATATGGGATACTTTTGCTGTTGACAAAGTAGTGGATGTATCTGCACGTGTTCTGTTACGCTTGTCTCCACATGATTCCTTGTATCCTTCTCACTTGCCCTATCTGTTCCTCAGGCGGATGTGGTATCTTCTCTGGAAGCATAATATGAGTACTCGAGAGCAATGCTAGGTAAGTAATTAGGCAAGGGGTTTCAGGCAGTCAGTTCCTGATTGGAAGCTTGATTCAAAGTGCTGACTGATTGCTCTCTTTCTCCTTGTCTTGCAGGTAAGAACAAGGCCAAAGGAAAAAACAGAGAAAAAGCATGATATGGGATACTCTTGCTTTTAACCCTGATGATATGAGATATTCTTGCTCTGATGTGGCTTGTTTGCAGAGGTATTATCGTGAGAAAAAAAAGCTGAGTATTTCGAGAGACTTTGCTGAGAATGCCTTCTTGGATGTGAAGAAAAGTTGAGCATTTTTTTTATTTGCAGGTCTGCCTGGCTGTGGAGGATGAATGTCGACATATATAGTAGTCTCCCTAACAAAAAGTAGTAGTGCTATTCCTTTACCCTTCTTGGTCATAGCAATGTAGTGGGAGCTGCAAGCTTCACGTGTTTTAACTTTGTCAGAGAACTTTGAAAAAGTGGTCTGTGGTATCTAGAAAGCTGATGTTGCGTGTGAAGATTGCAGACAAGCTTCACGTGTTTTAACTTTGTCAGAGCACTTTGAAAAAGTTCGGAGAGCGGTGCCTCTTCGATTTTCGAACAAGCAATCCTGTTGAGGATCTGGCTCTCGAGATTCAGAGAACGGTGCCTCTTTGATTTTTGAGAAAGTAATCCTATTGGGAGTCTGACTCTTGAGATTCGGAGAGCAGTGTCTCTTCGTTTTTTGAGAAAGTAATCATGTTGGAAGTCTGGCTCTCGAGATTCAGAGGGCAGTGCCTCTTCGATTTTTGAGCACGTAATCCTATTGGGAGTCTGGCTCTCGAGATTCGAAGAACGGTGCCTTTTCGATTTTTGAAAAAGCAATCATGTTGGGAGTCTGACTCTTGAGATTCGGATTGCAGTGTCTCTTCGATTTTTAAGAAAGTAATCTTGTTGGGAGTCTGGCTCTCGAGATTCGGAAGGCGGTGCCTCTTCAATTTTTTAGCACGTAATCCTGTTGGGAGTCTGGCTCTCGAGATTCAGAGAGCAGTGCCTTTTCGATTTTTGAGCAAGCAATCTTATTGGGAGTGTTTTCTCGAATGTGAGTAAAGGTTGGGCATTTTTGCCAGTCTGCCTTGCCACGGAGCATAGAGGTTGACACACATTGAGACTTTCTAGTTTTCAAGCAGTGGTACTGTTCCTTTACCCTTGTGGGTAATAGTAGGGTAGCTGGACCTTCAAAATTTATGTATCTAAACTTTGTCAGGGATCTTTGGCAAAGTTATCTGTGGTACCTGAGGAGCTGATGTTGCTTGTGGAAAGTTGTGCCTTTTCGGAATCTGGAGAGTGGTGTCTCTACAATTTTTGAACCAACGGCCTTATTGCCCTTTCTTTTATAAGGGCACCAATTGTGTGCAAGAAGTATATTCAGAGAGTTATTGCTTGTAAGAATTTTCCCTTTACTTCAGAGATTTATTGCACCTCATTTCTCCTTCATCATTTATGAGAATGTTTGGCCCATCCGAACGTCGTTTTGACTTGAACTTTAGTGAAGAGGCAGTCATGCCTTCTCAAGACAACATATGACGCTCATCCTTCTTATCTCCTACTGGTCCTCTTACCGTTAGAGACTTTGTGATGAAGAATGATATGACTGCTACGGTGGTGGCCAGAAACCTTCTCACTCCCAAAGATAACAGACTACTTTCCAAATGGTCTGATGAGTTGGCTGTTAAGGATTCTCTGGCTCTCAGTGTTCAGTGTGTAGGTTCTGTGTCTAATATGGCCCAACGCCTATTTGCTCGAACCCGCCAAGTTGAATCATTGGCGGCTGAAGTGATAAGTCTCAAACAGGAGATTAGAGGGCTCAAGTATGAGAATAAACAGTTGCAAAAACTCACACATGACTATGCTACAAACATGAAGAGGAAGCTTAACCAGCTGCAGGAATCTGATGGTCAAATTTTACTTGATCATCAGAGGTTTGTGGGTTTGTTCCAAAGGCATTTATTGCCTTCGCCTTCTGGGGCTGTACCGCGTAATGAAGCTCCAAATGATCAACCTTCAGTGCCTCCTTGTTCTAGGGTTCTGCCTAGTACTGAGGCTCTGAATAATCACCCTCTGGTGTCTCCTCTTTCTGGGGCTCTATCGACTGCTGAGACTTCTCCTGAGCAACCTTTGTGAAAGCTCATTCTTGTTTGTTTATTTTGATTCATGTATATGTACATATTTGTAACTTGTTGAAGATATCAATAAACAAGATTTGTTTCATTTCAACGTATTGTGTTAAATAAACTAAGGCCTTCTTCACTAAGTTCTTTGAATTTTTCCTTTTGTTGAAGCTTGTATGTTGAAGCTTTGTGAGTAAAGCATGTAGGTTGAGGTAGTGCTCCCTTAATTTCCCGAGTGAGGAAAACTTCTCGGTTGGAGACTTGAAAAAATCCAAGTCACTGAGTGGTCGTGAGATATCAAGGTACAGTAGCATATGGTAGGAGTCCCCCAAGTCTCCGGTTGAGTGAGTTAACGAATGAGGTGTCTTGCTAGTAGCCAAGTTTCCAAAGTAACAAAATTTCAACATTTTCCTTTCTAAGTGGTAGCCAAAAACTCCTCCTTCATATATATTTGTTATGAAAGTTGTTAGGCCCAAAGAAGATGAGGCCTAGGTAATAATTTTATTTTTTGGAAATTTTTTTTTCTTCGAATTTTTGAATTTCCGAATTTCTGAATTTTTGAATTTCGAATTTCCGAAAAAAAAAATATATATATATATATATTTTAAAGCTTTGTAGGTGAAGCTTTGGTGTTGAAGCTTTGTAGGTGAGGCTTTGAGGTTGAAGCTTTGTTGGGTACCATAAATTGATTTTGCTTCACACTATCTTGATCAAGATAGTGTTAAGCTTTTGTGTTGAAGCTTTGTAGGTGAAGCTTTTGTGGGTGAAGCTTTTATGGGTGAAGCTTTTGTGGGTGAAGCTTTTGTGGTGGGGGAAGCTTTTGTGGGTGAAGCTTTTGTTGGTGAAGCTTTCATGGGCGAAGCTTTTGTTGGTGATGCTTTTCTAGGTGAAGCTTTTGTGGTGGGTGAAGCTTTTGTGGTGGGTGAAGCTTTTGTGTGTGAAGCTTATGTTGGTGAAGCTTTTATGGGTGAGGCTTTTGTAGGTGAAGCTATTGTGGGTGAAGCTTTTGTAGGTGAAGCTATTGTGGGTGAAGCTTTTGTAGGTGAAGCTTTGGAGTTGAAGCTTTGTAGGTGAAGCTTTGGAATTGAAGCTTTTGTTGGGTACTGTGAATTGATTTTGCTTCACACTATCTTGATCAAGATAGTGTGAAGCTTTTAAAAATTTGTAGTTGTCCTCCATTAATGAAGCTTTTATTGGTGAAGCTTTTGTGGTGAAGCTTTGTTGGGTACCACGAATTGATTTTGCTTCACACTATCTTGATCAAGATAGTGTGAAGCTTTTGAGAATTTGTAGTTGTCCTCCATTGATGAAGCTTTGTTGAATTTCCCCCCCCCCCCTTTTTTTTTGGGAAACTAGAAATTTGAAAATGTGGGAGAGACAACATATACAACGTTTGCTTCTAAACCGTTGGGCAAGAGATTGTGATGCAAGCCACACCTTGTAGTAGTTGAAGGTTTGGATGAACCATATAAATTGAATTTGCTTCGAAGGTTTGAGAATTGTAGTTGCCCTCCATTGATGAAGTTTTTGTTTGTACCATAAATTGGTTTAGCTTCACACTATCTTGATCAAGTGTGTGAAGCTTTTGAGAATTATGGTTGAACTCCTTTGATGAAGCTTTTGTTGGCATCATAAATTGGTTTTGCTTCACACTGTCTTGATTAAGAGTGTGTGAAACTTTTGAGAATTATGGTTGAACTCCTTTGATGAAGCTTTTGTTGGCATCATAAATTGGTTTTGCTTCACACTGTCTTGATCAAGAGTATGTGAAGCTTTTAAGAATTGTGGTTGCCCTCCATTGATGAAGTTCTTGTTGGCACCATAAATTGGTTTTGCTTCACACTGTCTTGATCAAGAATGTGTGAAGCTTTTGAGAATTGTGGCTGAACTCCTTTGATGAAGCTCTTGTTGGCACCATAAATTGGTTTTGCTTCACACTGTCTTGATTAAGAGTGTGTGAAGCTTTTGAGAATTGTGGTTGCCCTCCATTGATGAAGCTCTTGTTGGCACCATAAATTAGTTTTGCTTCACACTGTCTTGATCAAGAGTGTGCGAAGCTTTTGAGAATTGTGGTTGCCCTCCATTGATGAAGCTCTTGTTGGCACCATAAATTAGTTTTGCTTCACACTGTCTTGATCAAGAGTGTGAAGGTTTTGAGAATTGTGGTTGAACTCCTTTGACGAAACTCTTGTTGGCACCATAAATTGGTTTTGCTTCACACTGTCTTGATCAAGAGTGTGAAGCTTTTGAGAATTATGGTTGCCCTCCATTGATGAAGCTCTTGTTGGCACCATAAATTGGTTTTGCTTCACACTGTCTTGATCAAGAGTGTGTGAAGCTTTTGTACGATTTATGGTTGAACTTCTTTGATGAAGCTCTTGTTGGCACCATAAATTTGTTTTGCTTTACACTGTCTTGATCAATAATGTGTGAAGCTTTGTACGAGTTGTAGTGTTTGCATTGTTACAGAGGGGAAATGTTTGAAGCAGATGCAAGAGGGCTGAATAGCTTGATCTTCGTATGCCATGCATTGAAGTTGTTGTTGGCTTGCAATAACTCTTTGTTGGTGACTATAACTCTTGTTGGGCATAAGTGCTCCCCTAGTTAAGTTGTCAAGCTTAAGGGTTTTTGATTATTTGTGAATGCTAGGAGTTCACATATACAAGTTGTACCACTCGTCTTCTGGTAGGTGGAATGAATGGTGAGTTGCTTTCATCACTTGGTTGGTGGTACGAAGGTGAGTTCCTTCATCAGCTTTCATCACATTTCATCACCTGGTTGGTGGCACGAGGATGAGTTCCTTCTTCACCTGGTTGGTGGCATAAATGGCAAGTTGTCAAATGATATTAGAGTACGGGTTGTACATTTCATCACCTGGTTGGTGGCATGAAGGAGAGTATGAGTTGTACATTTCATCACCTGGTTGGTGGCATGAAGATGAGTTCCTTCTTCACCTGGTTGGTGGCACGAATGACAAGTTGCCAAATGATATTAGAGTACTGGTTGTACATTTTATCACCTGGTTAGTGGCATAAATGGCAAGTTGCCAAATGATATTAGAATACGGGTTGTACATTTCAAAGCATAGTTTGCTTATGTATGAGTGTGTTGGAATGTATGATTGACCAAATATACTGTGAAGCTGTTCGTTTATTTGTACAGTCTTGTTGACATATACTTAGACTTTGTTTCGTGTTGGAAGCATTCATTTTGAAGCTTTGAACCCGAGTGTTTCATTGCTAGGAATGTAAGAGGATTAGGACCGAGTTGTCTAAATCACTTCTTTATTGAATTCATGCCAAATTGTCTTCGTTACATAGGATGCCGAACGGCTGAAGCTTAACACTTGTACAATGTGAGTTTACTTGTAATAGTACTTCAAGTGATTAGCGTTCCATGGATGGCCAAAGGTCTTGCCATTGGAGCTTCTAAGCTTGTAAGAGCCAGGGCGACTGATGCTAACAACTTCAAACGGTCCATCTTAGTTTGGACTAAGTGTTCCTTCACTCGGGACTCTGTCGCAGAGTAATCTTTTCTTCAATACCCAATCCCCTACTTTGAAAGAACGAGGTTTGACCCTTGAGTCATAATAGTTGGAGATGCGCTGCTTGTAGGCAACATCTCTCAAGTGAGCTTGGTTTCTGTGTTCCTTGACTAGATCTAAGTTGAGGGTAAGTTGTTTGTCATTTTCTCTTTGCACGTAGTTCTGGACTCGAAACGTTGCTTGCTCAAGCTCAACTGGGACAACTGCCTTTGTACCAAAGACAAGTGAAAATGGTGTTTCTCCTATTGATGTCTGATACGAAGTGCGGTATGACCAAAGAACTTGGGGTACAAATTCTGGCCAACAACCTCTAGCCTTGTCCAAGCTGGTTTTCAAAGTTCGTTTTATTATTTTGTTGATGGCTTCAAATTGTCCATTAGACTGGGGATGAGTTGGGGAGGCAAAGCATAAGTTGATGTTGAACCTAGAGCAGAACATCCTAAACTTATTGTTGTCGAACTGTCGCCCATTATCAGTGACTATCGCATTGGGAATGCCAAATCTGCAAAGGATGTTCTTCCATACGAAGTCTTATATTTTTGCCTCAGTAATGGTTGCCAAGGGTTCTACTTCGGCCCACTTTGTGAAGTAGTCAACTGCAACGATTGCATAGCGAACCTTGCCCTTCCCTGCAAGCATTGGGCTGATCAAATCAAGTCCCCATTAGGCGAAGGCCAAGGGCTGATCATAGGAGTGAGTGGCTCAAGAGGGGAGTGAGCAATAGTTGCGTAACGTTGACACTTATCACATGAACGGGATATTCTGATGGCATCTTGGTGGAGTGTTGGCCAGTAATATCCTTGCCAAAAAGCCTTGTGTGTTAGGGATCGAGATCCAGCATGATCTCCGCAGACTCCTTCATGTATTTCCCGAAGAACAATTTTCGCCTTTACGGGCGTAAGGCATCTTAGGTAGGTAGGTTAAAACCCCGCTTGTAGAGTTGGTCATTAATGATCATGTAACGGGCAGCCTTGTATCGAATCTACTTAGCTTGGACTTTGTCATTTGGTAGGGTGCCATGAGCAAGGAATCTATAAATCGGGGTAATCCAACTATCCCTCTGTTGTAAGTTGCACACTTCCGCAGCCATGGTGCTTGGTGCTGCCAACAATTCGACCTGAATTCTTCTCCTAATCTTATCTTCCACCGTTGAGGCGAGGCGAGCCAAAGCATCTGCATGACTGTTTGTCGCTCAAGCAATTTGGGTGATCTGGTAGTGGAAGTGCTGGAGCAACAATTGTGTTTGTGCCAAATATGCTGCCATGTAGCTATCCTTAGCGTCAAAGTTGTTGGTGACTTGGTTAACCACTAATTGTGAGTCACTGAAGATATCAATTCGTTTAACCCCAAGGTGTTTGGCCAAACGTAAGCCTGCTAGGAGGGGTTCATATTCAGCCTATTGTTCGACGCCTTAAATTTGAAACGAAGAGCATACTCCATCGCCACGTTGTCAGAGGTCGTAAGGGCTAGTCATGCTCCACAACCCTGTCAGTTGGACGAGCCATCAACATATAGACTCCATATTGGGGCTGTTGGTTCTATTTTTTGAGCTTCCAAGGGTAATGAAACCACTTCTTTAGGCGTAGAAACAATGTCAATAGGATATGTGAAGTCAGCGATGAAGTCTGCCACTGCTTGGCCCTTCTTAGCTGGCTTTAGTTGGTATGAGATGTCAAACTTACCCAATGCTATCACCCATTTGACCATTCGCCCAGAAGTGTCAGGACTTTGGAGTATCTATCGAAGAAGATGGTTGGTGAGCACGATGATGGAGTGTGCTTGGAAGTAAGGGTGAAGTTTTCGAGCAGACATGACCAATGCTAAAGCCGATTTCTCAATGTTGGAGTATCGTGTCTCCGCATCTTGTAAGGCCTTGCTAGCGTAGTAGAAATGCCGTTCGACATTACCATCATTTCGAATGAGAACGGAACTTACTGCTGAAGCCGATACCGACTGATAGATAATGAGAGTGTCACCAACCTCAGGTTTAGAGAGTAGATGGGCTTTACTCATGTAGTCTTTGAGGTTCTTGAATGTCTCAGCATATTCATCAGTCTATGTAATGTACTTCTTACTTGAAGAAATGAGCACATCTGTCTGTGGACTTAGAGATGAACCTAGTTAAGGCTACCACCTTGCCAGTAAGGCTCTAGATGTCTTTTGAAGTTACCGGTTCCTTCATGTTGAGGATTGCTTTGATCTTCTCGGGATTAGCCTCAATGCCTTATTGGCTTATCATGAAGCCAAAGAATTTGCTAGAGCCTACGCTGAAGGCACATTTGTTGGGGTTCAACCTCATTCGATATCTCTTCAGAATGGTGAAAGTTTCAGATAGGTTGGTGATGTGTTGGTCAGTATGTTTGCTCTTGACTAGCATATCATCAACGTAAACTTCCATGCTCTTCCCAATTTGTTCAGCGAACATTGAATTGACCAGTCTCTGGTAAGTCGCACCTGCATTCTTTAGGCCGAAGGGCATTACTTTATAGCAATATAGTCCCCTGTCAGTAGTGAAGGCTGTGTGTTTTTAGTCCGAAGGGTTCATGAGGATTTGGTTGTATCCTGAGTAAGCATCCATGAAGCTCAGGAGTTCACATCCTGCCGTAGAGTCTATAAGTTTGTCTATGAGGGAAAGAGGAAAGCTATCTTTCGGGCATCCTTTGTTTAGGTCGGTGTAATCGACACACATTCTCCACAAGACCTTTTGGAGCAGGAGACTTCTCTTGGTCGGATTCTTCTTAACAAGGACAACATTTGCTACCCACGTTGGATAATTGATTTCGCGGACGAAGCCTATGCCTTTGAGTTTTTCAACTTATGCCTTCATTGCCTCATACCATTCAATGTTATAAAATCTTCGTTTCTGTCTCACTGGCTTGGTTTTGGGGTCAATACTTAAGCGATGACAGATGATATCGGGAGAGATGCCTGGCATGTCCTCATATGACCAGGCGAAGACCTCAATGTTCTCTTGCAAAAAAGAGATCAATGACAACTGAATAGAGATCAATGACAACTGAATAGGTGGTGGCAAGGTGGTGCTAATCTTCACCATGCGATCCGGATAATCTTTTGAGATAGAAACCTTCTCAAACTCTTCAGCGGGTTGTGCTTGCTGGGTGAAAGAGTCATCTCGAGGATCGTCGGGTTGATTGTTGCCACCGTGAAGATCCAAGTTGGCTTCGTCTGGGCTGGTCTTTATGACTTGGTCATGTATAGAAAGGGTTTCCTTGGGCACAGGCAGGTGCTATTGCTTGACCGAAGTGTTGTAACATGATTGTGCACTAAGTTGAGCTCCTCTGATGTAACCATTGCCATAGGGGGTTAGAAATTTCATCAACAACATATGTGTGGATACCATGGCCTTGAGATCATTGATGCCTGTGCATCCGAAGATGACATTGTATGTCGTTGGGCAATCAACCACCAGGAAGTTAGTGGTAATGGTAGCTGTGTAAGGGCCTGTACCAATAAGGAAAGGTAAGTGTATGCTCCCTAAAGGTTGCATGATATCAATGGAGAAGCTTATCAGAGGGGAAATCGAGCAATCAAGCAAATGTTCGGCTACATTAAGTACCTTGAAAGCTTCAGCAAACATGATATTGAACGAAGCCCCCGTGTCTACCAGGATTTGTCGTACTTCAAAGTTGGCTATGTAAGCTTCCACGATCAGTGGGTCGTTGTAAGGGTAGATGATACCTCTTTCTTCCTTAGGGTAGAAACATATTGGATCCCAGTTAGGTTTCTGATATTTACTTCCCCTGATATCTTCCACGTGAAACACTTGGTGGCCAGACCTTAAAGCTCGTTCACTATTTTTATGGCCCTGTTGGAAGATTTAGATATGGGTGTGCCACCACTTATGGAATATATCACATTCACCTGGCGTTGGTTATAGTTACTCCTTGAAGGGTGAAGGAGGAATTGATCAATTTTTCCCTCACGTGTCAAAGCTTTAATATGATCACGAAGGGTGATACACTTCTCGCCGTCATGGCCATTATGCTCGTGGTAGTAGCAAAACGTGCTTGTATTATTCGTGGGCTTGTAATCCGAGTGCCTCGGCTTTGGCTTCGGTATCAAGTGTGCTATGCTGGGGTAAATGGCCATGCATGTGGCATTCAAAGGTGTGTATGCCTCATACCTCAGGGTAGGGGCTGTCCTGACACGTGCTTGACCCACTGTGTTGACTGCCTGGGGTCGGGGATTATCATGGTGATACCCTTAGTTATTGGGATAATGTCCCTTATTCATTTTACTAAAATGAGACTAGTGAGGATGGAAATCTTTCCTTTTGCCCTGAGATTGATATGTCTGTTGACTTGGCAAAGTATTAAGCAAGGCAGGGGGAGGCACCGTTGTCGTTTGGAATGTTGATGTATTCTCATTTGGTTAGATCTGGCTTCCACTCCCTACTTACTGATAAGGGGTGGTTGTGGGGGGTTTCCCTTGATATGTCTTTGCCTCGGCGGAGGCATAGTTGTAAGCCTATGCCATCATCTCAGAGTAAGTCTTCGAAGTGTTGGCATTGATCATGTACTTGAAGAAACAATCACGTAAGCCTGCCGTGAAGGCTTTGAGGGCAGTTTTATCATCTGCCTAGGCACAACGGGAATAGTCATGGCTGAAGCAGCCAGCATACATACGTAATGACTCGTCTGGCTTCTGGTCAATAGTGTACAAGTCTTCCGCAGAGTGCAAGCGATCAGTTTGGAAAATGTGTTGAGAAACAAACATTTTCCTCAATTCCTCAAATGAGTCTATCATCTTAGGTGGAAGATGACAATACCAGTTTAGAGCTCCACCAGAGAGGGTAAAGGGGAAGATAAGACATCGCTCTTCGTCGGTGTGCATCTGGTATGCCATGGTGGACTCAAAAAGGTTAAGGTGTTCAATCGGGTCCTCATTTCCAGTATAGAGTTGTAAGCCAAGCTTCTGCTTTGCCTTTGCTTGGAGAGGGTGTCGAGGATCCTCCTTGTAAAAGGGTCAGGCCTAGGTTGGTTCCAATCAGGTATCTCAGCTTGTTGTTCGGCCTTCAACTTGTTTACTTCCTTAAGAAGTTGTAGGACAAGAGGGTTATGAGTGGAGTCATGTACCACTGGAGCTTTCTTTCGTAAATCTCCATCTTCTCTTGGAAGTATGAAGGTTTGATCAAAAGCATGTGATTTTTCCCTGGACTCGCTGTACTGACTTCTAAGGTATGTCTGTCAGAACATCTCTGAGTTTCCTATACCTTTCTGTTTCTCTAGGACTTGTTGCCCCTTCCCCAAATTGATAGCTGGCATAGAACATGGGAGGGGACAGAGTCTTTCAGAAACCCTTGGGTCATTGATCTTCGAGCTTACATGGATGGGATTGTCTCGACGTTGCTTTAGGAAATCTCAACAGTCGCTAAAGACGGCTTTTGATCCTTCCACTCCTTTTGTAAGGAGGTGCCTTCCTCCACTCCTCCTGCTTCGGGTCGAAGCAGCTGGGTTGAGAGAAGTCTCATGTTGGTTGCCATTTCGATGAGTATCTCGCTCCTCAATGGGAATACCCATGTCGAGGGCAAATGACCCTTTGTGTTTGAGGGCACCCAGTTGATGGTTGACTTCCACAAGGGTGATGAGCTTGTGTGTTTAAGTACGCCTAGTTTCGTGGAGCGTCTCAAAGAGCTTCTCATACTGCTCCTGGAGGACCTCATTCTTCATTGCTATCTTGTTGTTCTGAGCTTCTATTTCATCAACTTTAGCTTGAAGAGCAATCTTCTTTCTTTCATTCTTTCGTTGCCTCGCACCAAGTGCAAAAGGGGTGTCATTCTGCGTGCTGTGGCTTCCTTCACTCCCCATGTTGGAGGGAAACTCTTATGGGTCCTTGACGGTATAACGTTGATCTATGCTTAGTAGTTTTGGGATTGGTCAAGTATGGTACAAACACACAGATTGCACAGACTGCAATTGCACAAATCCTACCCCTCCATTTTTCTGATGTTACAAAATAAGGAACACGAAGAATGCAGCAGTTGGATCGAGAAAAGTTCTAGAATCTCTCACGTTCATTGGGCATAACCACGTTGTACACACACACACACATATAATATATATCCTAGTATGTATGCTTCATGAAGGTAATTTAAGTCCCATGTAGATCAATTCAATTAGGCAAATATTGAATGTTCGTGTTCCAAACAAATTTGGACATTCCAAATTGCAACGGCAAACATTTTGCAATCCATCATCCAACCAACTAATCTTCCAATTTGGGCATTCCAAATTGCAGTGCACAAAATCATGATAATTAGGTAAGTTACCTGCACAGATTATACCTCACAATCTTGTTAATACCAATCTCATTTTCATGGTCACTTAAAAAATAAGAAAATCCACCAAATCAGCAAGAACAAACATGAACATTGCAATAGATTAAGCATAGATTACATACATCCCAATAGATCAAAGTTCAAACTACAAAGTTACAAACATCAAAGGTTAAACAACCTAAAAAAATAAAAAAATAAAAAAAGAATTCACCTGAATTGGCGACAACGATGGAGTGTTGGTGGTCGCGACGGTGGTGATGTTGTCGGGAATGAGAGAAGGATAATCGAGAAGATGGGTGGTGCGGGTGCTTGGGTTCTTTAGGTTTGGGGTAGGATGTCATTGAGGAGAACAATCGAGAAGAAGGTCAGTCGTGGTGGTCGTCAGGGCCCAGACTCATGACGGCGGTGATGTTGGGGGTGGGCGAGGAGATGACTGACGGGGAGTGATGGAGTGTGGATGGTGGAACTATGGAAGGGAAGGGCTCAGGGGAAGTCCGAGGGGACGAGGTCACGAGAGACGGAGAGGTCGAGGAGGGTTGAGGACTTGAGAGACTCGATCAGATTCAAAGATACTAGGGTAAAACCAATGGTCATGATTTGAAGGTATGTTTATTTTCAATCTGGGCTGTCCATTTCAATTACAAACGGGCCGGCCCGGGGCCCCATTTTTTTACACATCTGGAACTGGCCCGACCCTAAAATGTCATTGCCCCGCCCCACCCCGCCCCGTTTCCCCTATTAAAAAATAGGAACCGACCTGTACTTGCCTTGACCCGCGATTACCCGCCCCGACCCGCGGTTCCTATACCCGTTCGCCCACCCCTAATTATAATCAAAATATAAGTTTCGTTTAGTTATTACGTTCAATCCTCACTAGCTAGGTATTCACCTAATTCAGTAACACTTTTTTATTAGTTCTCACAAAGAATAATGCACCGGTTTCAGTTAAACTGTAAAGTGCATATATATAGTGAACGGTCAGGAGTTGTTAACCAGATTATATATGTTTAATTCACCCTTCTGTTGGCCTCCCTAAACCACATTAGCAACCAAACCCTCAATCACCACCTTACAAAACTTTAGGATTTTTATTTTTTTACCCTAGCTGGAAATATTGCTTCATCTTCTGAGACAAATTGGGAGAGATGGTGTTGTAAGTGTAGGGTTTTTTAGATGATTTAGTTTCTAATGTTACAGATGTCATATCAACTATGATAGGTGAACTACTTCAGTAGCCCCTCCACAAAGTCCCATTTATCTTTTTTGGTTTTAGCACTTAAATTAATTAAACTCGATCGGTACTTATTTCTTGAATGATTTCTTAATGATATGGTAAAGGTTGAACTACTTTTACGTCAATCAAATCCCATAAATTAATCAATAAAAAAAGGGGGTATGGTGATATGATGCCACTCTAATAACCTTTCTTGAGTGCATGGATAATATACCCTAATTTACACAAACGTACAGCTTCTGGCACCTTCGTGTAGCTCAGATTCCTCTTTCAATCAATCCATATAGGTTGTGATGGCCAAACTAAAACCTATATAATGAAATAAGATTCTCACTTTTCCAATATTTTCGTATCCTTTAACTGTCTTGATAAACCATATATTTAGACATGCATGCATGATATTATCTGTTAAGTGTGTTTGTGACAACTTCGCTCGTCATACCACCCTGACTATTGAACGATACCATGAACAAAACTATATATATAATAAGGTGATGGCATTGGTATAAAAGTGTGTGACAGCACGTTTTGCCTTGAAATTGATAGGATAAGTAGTATAAGTCATAACCATTTATCTCATCATTGCTGCTAATTCGTACCTACAAACTCTCCATGCAGTTGCTAAAAACTAGTAAGACGTACGAAAGTGGCTCACCCGATCCCTCCCAACAGATATTCCTCGCTAGCTTATTCTGTATGGAAGCTGGTTTCTCTTTAGATTTTCTGTCTAGTTACCCCTCTATATTTTTCCCCCAATAAAGCAATCTGTTTGTGCTTGTAGTAAAAATAAAAAATAAAATCATATTAACTTTGAGAGAAATTATGACAAAGATCACTTGGAGCCAAAAAAAACATAGTTGTATAATTTATAGTCTGGCAACATACCTGATTGACTTTTGCATGAAACAGTGTGGTAAGAATTAGTATCACAATATAAACGTTTATTTGACAAATATGTACGTTCTGTTAGGAGTACTAAGATCCAATGGTTATGAAATGGACAAGTGTCAACAAGAGTATGAAGTTAGTTGAGTTGGTTATGTTGTGACTTAGAGTGTAAGCTACCAAAGGCTATTATAAATAGCTTGTAACAAATCATTGTAACTAATGAGTAAAAAGATATTACAGTTTAATAACAGATTTCTCTCTCTAACATCTCATTCTTCTACTTCTCTCTCTATCTTTCTTTCTTCATCCTTTCTTGTTTCTGTATAATCTTCTTCTTCAAGAACCTTTGATGGTTTACATGGTATCATTGCCCGAACAAGCGTGGAAAGCTTGACGATGTGTCGATCTTGGTTTCGATTGCTTCTGCTACTGTAATTGGTTTTGCTTTGGTTTTCTGGCATATTGGTATATTGTTGATCGTGTTTCTGGTATATTGGGGTGTTCTTTCTACAAATCTTTGTCTGGTTCTTCACTCTTCAAAGGGTGCCGACCAACTGTTTGTGATTTGGTTTCAGTCAAGATTCTTTGTAATTCCTCTACAATCTGCAACAATGGTAACAGCTGCTCAGTTACAGATCTTACATTCTCCGATTACTTCTTTGATTTCATCTGTTTCCAGTTCGGTAAATGTGAAATTGGACGAGACGAACTATTTGGCTTGGCATTTTCAGATGCAGCTACTTCTTGAAGGCCATAGCATAATTGGTTTCGTTGATGGTTCAATACCGTGTCCTGCTCAATTCAGTCAAGATTCCTTTGCTACTTCTGCAGTTTTGTCTGGTGATTCTTCTACAAGGGTTCCTTCTGATAACTACACCATATGGAAGATGCATGATAAAGCGTTAATGCAATTGATCACTACGACTCTATCTCCTGCTGCAGTTTCTTGTGTAATTGGAAACACTAGCTCCAAAGAATTGTGGAATCGCCTTAAAGACCAATTTTCTACAGTCACAAGAACGAGTATCTTCCAACTCAAATCCGAACTTCAAACAATAAAGAAGGGTAATGATTCTGTCACAGTATATTTGCAGAAAATTAAAGAAGCAAGAGATTTGTTGTCTGCTGCTGGTGTATTCTTCGATGATGATGACATTGTGATTCTTACACTAAATGGTTTGCCTGCTGAATTCAATACCATAAGATCTGTGATCAGGGGTCGGGAGAGTGTGATATCACTAAAAGATCTTCGATCTCAATTACTTGCTGAAGAAACTTTGCTTGAAAATTGTTCTCATTCACTTGTGTTATCTGCATTAATGGCCTAAAGTAATGGTTTACCTTCCAAGAATCAGTCTTTTTCTGGCAATTATGGCAACAATAACCATGCTAGTCCTAATTCGACTGCATACAAGTCCTTCAATAATAACAAAGGTAGGAATCGGTTCACTCCTAACTTCAATCCCAAGTATGGCAATTACAAGAATTTTTATTCAAGTCCTGCTCCTGGAATCCTAGGTACTTCCCCACCAAGATCAAACAATTATGGATTTCAGTCTCAACCCTGTCAAATCTGTGGGAAACACAATCATTTGGCATCAACATGTCGTTTCCGAAATACAAACTCTTTACAGGGTTGCCAAATCTGTGGCACGAACAACCATTTTGCGGATACTTGCAGATTTCGAAACTCAAGTGCTCCTTCCGGATGTACCATATGTGGAAACCAATATCACAGTACAGACACATGTTTTCAAAAGAATTCTACTCCTCAACTCAATGCTCTGCATGCTGCAACACCTAATGGTCCATATTCTCCATTCACATTGCCATCTGCACCATCACAGCAACAAGTATGGCTTACTGATTCTGGTGCCAATAATCACATGACCTCAGATTTGAGCAATCTCTCATTGGCAACTCCATATCCAACACATGAGACAATTCAGACAACGACTGGTGAAGGTTTAGCAATATCTCATATTGGTTCTACTCTTCTCAGAACTCCAAAGCAGCCTATTCAACTTACTTCAGTCCTTTATGTACCAAAATTGTCTCAAAATTTGTTGTCTGTGCATAGGATTTGTCTGGATAATACTTGTTGGTTGATTTTTTATGCGTTTTCATTTTGGATTCATGACAAAGCCACAGGGAGGATACTTTACAAAGGGCTGTGTAACAATGGATTGTACCTCATCATCTCTTCAACCTCTCCTGCAGCAATTTCCAAAGGACAACCTGTAGCCTTTCTGGGAAAGCAAGTTACCAACAGTATTTGGCATAAGGGATTAGGTCACCCTTCTAATCCAATAGTTTCTCAGGTTCTTACATCTTCAAATGTTTCCTGTGTTACTGATAGAACACCATCTCTGTGTCAAACCTGTTTAGAGGGCAAATTTAGCAAATTACCATTTTCTTCTCCACTAGTCAAGTCTGTTAACTCTTTTGATATTGTTCATAGTGATGTGTGGGGGCCTGCTCCGTGTATTTCTTTTGAAGGTTTCAAATACTATGTCACTTTCATTGATCATTGTACAAAATATTCCTGGATTTTTCCTATCTGCAATAAAAGTGATGTTTTTGGAATCTTTAGTGCCTTTTACAATTTTATTCTAAATCAGTTCCAAGTTTCTATTAAAACTCTTCAAAGTGATGGTGGTGGTGAATATATTAGTAAGGCATTTCAAAAGTTCTTATCTGATAAAGGAATCCATCATCAAATGTCATGTCCTTATACACCCGAACAAAATGGCATTGCAGAAAAGAAACACAGACACATCATTGAAACATCTATCACTTTGTTACAAACTGCATCTCTACCATCCTTGTTTTGGTTATTTGCTTGTCAAACTTCAGTGTACTTAATCAATAGAATGTCATCTCCTGCTTTACACAACCAGTCTCCATTCCAATTGTTGTATAATTCAAAACCTGAGATCCAACATTTGAAAGTTTTTTGTTGTTCTTGTTATCCTTGGTTAAGACCTTACACCAACACTAAATTTGAACCTAGAACAACCAAATGTGTATTTTTTCGGTATGCATCTAAGTATAAAGGGTATATCTGTTATGATGTGACTAGCAACAAAATCTATATCTCTAGACATGTCATATTTGATGAGACAAAGTTTCCTTATTTGTCTTTTAACACTACACATCAGTCTACTTCTTCTTCACCACTGCCATCACTCATCCAAACACCAAGTCCAGTTCCCGATCACAATAATGTTCTTGTTTTCCCACAACATAACTATCATATGAATTCCTCACCTGGTCCAACCTCATTCAGTTCTGGTCCTTCCCCTAGTGTCATACCACCTACTGTAACTAATCCAATCTCAGAAGGGTCTACTACACATCCAGGGACAATTTCAAGCTCAGATACAGAATCTCCAGGTTGTAGTCAATCCATTGCTACATCAACAACACAGCCCTTGTCTTCCATACTCCCTGTGGTACCTGAATGTCAACCTGACCAATTGCAAGTGGTTCTCTCCATACCTCCAGTTAATCTACACCCCATGCAAACAAGACCCAAAAGTGGTATTATTAAGAAGATTGCTCTTCTCGCGGCTATTCATGACAATTGAGGAGTTGACTTGACTCAAGTGGAACCTGCAACTTATAAATCTGCTTTAAAAACTCCAATATGGTATGAGGCTATGAAAGATGAGATTGCAGCTTTACATACTCAAGGTACATGGTCTTTGGTTCCCCTACCAAAACATAAGAATTTAGTTGGTTCCAAATGGGTTTTTAAGATAAAAAAGAATGTTGATGGGTCAATTGAGAGGTATAAGGCCCGACTGGTCGCTCAAGGCTTTAACCAAGAAGAAGGGATTGACTATGGGGAAACTTTTAGTTCGGTTGTTAAACCAACAACAGTGCGGTTAGTTTTAGGTTTATCAGCACACTTTGGTTGGTCATTGAGACAGTTGGATGTGAAAATTGTGTTCCTTCATGGCATATTGCAAGAAGATGTGTACTTGGCCCAACCATCTGGTTTTGTTGATCTCAACCATAAGGACTATGTTTGCATATTACATAAGTATTTATACAGATTGAAACAGGCACCAAGAGCCTGGAATGAGAGATTTACCTCCTTTCTACCATCTTTGGGGTTCACATCCACATATACAGATCCTTCATTGTTTCTGAAACTTATTGACAGTTCCGTGGTCATTTTACTCTTGTATGTGGATGATATTATTATTACTGGCAGTGCAACTACAGCAATCACTGAGGTTATTCTGTCACTTGCTAAGGAATTTGATATTAAAGATTTAGGTCCTTTACATTATTTTCTGGGGATTCAAATCTTGCAAAAGAAGGATGGCATGTTTCTTTCTCAAGACAAGTATGTCTAAACCATGTGCCACTCCCTATTTTCCATATAACAGATTGCTAAAAAATGATGGGAAACCTTATAATAATCCGGCTCTTAAAAGAAGCTTAGTTGGAGCTTTACACTACTTGACATTTACTAGACCTAACATAGCTTTTGTAGTACATCAGGTTTGTCAGTTTATGCAACACCCTATGGAATAACATTTCATGGCAGTTAAACGGATCTTTAGGTACTTAAGAGCTACTCAAGGCTGTGGTATTCATTATGTCAAGGGCTCACTGGATATTACTGCATATAGTGATGCAGACTGGGCTAGAGATCCTAATGATCGAAGGTCAACTACTGGAATGGTTGTATTTTTGGGCTCTAATCCTATTTCGTGGTCATCAAAGAAGCAAAATACTGTCTCTCGCTCCTCCACAGAAGCTGAATATTAGGCTCTATCCACTACAGCTGCTGAACTTGATTGGATCAACCAATTGTTGACTTTTCTGCATATTCCAGTTATCGAAAAGCCAATTCTCTTCTGTGACAATTTATCCGCTATAGCACTGACTTTAAATCCAGTTCAACATCAGCGTACGAAACACATAGAGGTTGATGTGCATTTTGTTCGAGAGAGGGTAGCAAAACAGCAATTGCAGGTCCATTTTGTGTCTTCAACCGAGCAGTTTGCTAACATACTGACCAAAGGATTGTTTGCTCCTCTTTTTCAGACTCATTGTGCCAATCTCAGGCTCAAATTCTCTGCTCCTGAGCTTGAGGGGGGATGTTAGGAGTATTAAGATCCAATGGTTATGAAATGGACAAGTGTCAACAAGAGTATGAAGTTAGTTGAGTTGGTTATGTTGTGACTTAGAGTGTAAGCTACCAAAGGCTATTATAAATAGCTTGTAACAAATCATTGTAACTAATGAGTAAAAAGATATTACAGTTTAATAACAGATTTCTCTCTCTAACATCTTATTCTTCTACATCTCTCTATCTTTCTTTCTTCATCCTTTCTTGTTTCTGTATAATCTTCTTCTTCAAGAACCTCTGATGGTTTACACGTTAAAGCTAAGATTTATTTATTTATTTTTAATATAGTGATTTATTTACACTAAGAATAACAAAATAAATTGGTATCATGTCATCGATTAATAGAACCTACAACATCTCATTTACAATAAAAAACAAATGGGAGACTTTGGATGTTGTCCCTAGCTATCAATATTCTTTTATTGAAGCCTTGTTGATTTTCGATTTTTTATTGAAGTCCCTGAAATTATTTTTATGTATGTTACCATATTTTTTAAATTAAAAATTGAAATTTATAGTTGTTTATGACACATCCTAACCCGGAATGTCCACTAGGACTCTGAATTGAGCTGTGATGGTCGACACCTGGAAGGTGATGAAGCCATAAAATGTGATGATGTGGAAGATTGTGAATAAATTTAAGCCTAAGAGTGCCTAAATATCAAAGTGCACCTGCGAGCGGGAATGAACGCACTTCACACGTGACGTTAGAGCATAAGTAAGTACATAAGAGTGAATTAAGAATCGTACCCTCGAAATAATCTCCAATACTAAGAATCGCCACAAATCTTCGACGATAAGAAAGCTCAGCTAATAAAACCTGAAGGGTGAAGACAAGACAAGGTGAGTGGCCCTGTAAGTAAAATTTTAATAGAAACCATGTAAAACATTATAACCCCTCACTACAACACCTGTACAGTTTCCAGAAAATTCATAATATACCACAACACAGCATTTCATCAATAATATCTATGTCATTCAATTCTCAAAACTGAATTCAAGGAATCAAATATAACCTAAAAATAGCATTGGCGGCCCTCTGGCCACGTGCCGCCGTGGGTGGCGGTTGGCCGCCCTAACTCACCGGAAAAATCAACTATCTCTAAAAATTACCAAAATTTTCATATTTGAAGATCTCAATGAGTAGAACAACTTTTATACCTGTGACTAAGGCCAATTTGGCCTAGAGAGGCTCCAATTTCATCAAAACCCATCGGAACCCTAGAATTGGGTATGCTTCGATTTGACCTCCAAACATGTTTCGACGCCTCCACCACTAATTGGGCTTTGTTCCTGGGTTCTATGGGAGTTTAGTGGTGGTAGCAATTTGCTGGATTACCTTCACGATCGTCGGATTTTGTCATGGCACCCTTGGAACCCACAGTTTCGTTCTACTCGAATTCAAGCTCAAATCCTATAAAATTTGATTGGGAATGGAAGAGGAAAGGACTAGAGGATGATTGGGAATGGTTTCTTGGTCCAAATTTGTGAGAAAATCGGTGGAAAACCATCGAAAAATATGGAGAATTGGACTGGGTGTACACGGGTCACGGGTTGGGAACCTGTTTCCCCCCTTTTTTCCCCCGCTCTCCACTCTCCCTCATTTCCCTCCTCGCTTCTGCTTCTGATTGGGCAGTCTTCTCTCTTCCTCTCATCTGATTGGGCAGAAGCCCTTCCCTATGTTCTCTCTCCCGTCCCCCTCCTTCTTTTTCTTCTTCTTCAACTATTTTTAAAATCACTAAATGATAAACAAAATATATCATTATAAAAATGTATACAATATATAAATAGCGACTAAACAAAAGTACTTCTCAGTTTATAATTTCGTAACGTTGAGTACTTCAAGAAAACGCTAAGTATTAATTCATACACCTCGCTATACGTAGGTCAACGGATGTCAAGACCCTTGGTTCTAATGGCATTTTCGTAAAATCACACTTTTAAATTTTGTAAAACGTAAGATTTGGGACGGGTTGTCATAGTTTATATTAATGAGATTTTAAATAAAAATCCAAAATTTGTGGGATTAAAAATATTAAAATATAAAATTATACTATTGTGTGTATGTGTGTGTGTGTGTGTGTGTGTAAACATGGGTACATTCATCAAAATCAACAAAAAAATATTGTACCAAAACATGGGTACATTCTTCAAAACCACACAAAAAATGTAATAGATATTATGCTTAATAACATTAGTAAATTTCTTCGATTAAACTTGATATGAATACATTCTCAAATCAAAAGAAAAAAATGGACCCATATAAGTTTAAAAATAGATTAGAAAAAAAATTGAATAGATTTTATATAAAAAAAAGGGTACATTTTACATATAACAAATGGGTATAGTTAAGAATGGGTACATTTTATGTAAGATCCCACATCGACCAACAGAGAGGGGGTGATGTGCCTTATATGTACATGCTCCCCTTCCTATAGCACGAGGCCCTTTGAGAACTCCGAAGTTAAGCGAGTTCGGGCAAGAGTAATCCTAGGATAGGTGACCCACTGGAAAGTTCTTGTATGAGTTCCTTGAAACAAATCCGTGAGGGAATGGTAAGCCCAAAGAGTAAAATATCGTGCTACAGTAGAGTCGAGACTGGAATGTGACATTTTAAGATTAAAAATTTGAGAAAAATTACATGAATGGGTATATAAGATTAAAAAATTGAAAACATTTTATAAAAAGCTAAAGGGTACAAACTTATTCTAATTTTTTATTTATTTTGGAAATGTTTTGAATTGAAAATTAGTGAGGTGTTTAATAAAGGTGTGAGTATTAAAATCCTAAATCAATTACTAATTTTTATTTAAAAAAATTATATAACTGACATGTAAATTCATTATTACATTAATGCTAATGACTTGGATCAAAATCTAAAAACTAATAAGATTTCAATCAATGAACATTAATAACTAGAGACCAGATAATAATTTTTCCAAAAAAAAAAAATACTACAAAACCCGCAATTAGCGAGAAGTTTGAGTTGAGATCAATAGAACATTACTTAGCAATTATTATCACAGTGCATCATATCTAAGTAAAAGTTATGGAGATAACTGCAGTTTTGAAATATAATATAGGATTAACTTCATCCAAATCTTGCAATTTCATTTAGATATTGTTAACGTTTGGAAAGTAATTGTAACTTTGAAAAGTAGTTGACTTCAAGAATACGTAACCCTTGTTAAAACATTTAGTTATTACAAAGAGGGCATAAAGCATTGGCAAGTTTCCTATGGAATGATCCGTGATCTCATCGTATATACAATGAACGTGTGTGATCACGGAATCTTTAGAAAAATGATCCTGTTTCCTATAACCGTGCAGGGCCAATGGATATATATATATATACATACATACATATATATATATATATGCCCTTTTTTTGGGTCAAATATATATGCCTTTACAAACGTGCAAAGTAGTAGAAAGAGATGCAATAACGAATTGAAATTCGGCACCGGATCGACTTGACTCATATATATATATATATATATATATATATATATATATATATATATATAATTGTATTGGAAATTAAATTTTTTTTGACAATGATGGAATAATTTACATTAATATATGGGAGTGGAATTTGTACATGAAACTTCGGGTGCAAAAAGCGAATGCCACTCGCCTAGTAAAATTAAGATTATTTGAAGTATTTGATAAAGAAACCATTTTTTAATTTGTCTTACTGTTACAGTGCAAGTTAAACAGCCTTAAATAAAATAATATTGTATCAAATTGATCATATATTCGAATATAAGACTTCTGACTTCTAAATAAAGAAAAATGCCACTAAATCATAATACTAAGTACGTAACGAGAAATATTGTGATTAATATTATTCAGCTTTTTAGCCAAAAGGATTCCTGAGATTTGCATAACACATCACTTTCGTCCCTCAGATTTGAAATCAATAGAAGTGGTCCCTGAGATTGTCCATCATCAATCATTTTGGTCCTTCAATGCAAAATTATGTTAAATAAGGATCAAAATGACAAATATACCCTCAATTTAATAAACAATGGGCCAAAATAATTTGACAAAAATTAAAGATATTTTGGTCATTCTATTCTTATTTAATGGAGATTTTTCAAGGAATGATCAAAATGATTGATGGTGGACAAATTCAGGAACCAATTCTATTGATTTCAAATCTCAGGAACTAAAGTGAGAAGTTATGCAAATTTTAAGGACCATTTTGGGTAAAAACAATAATATATAGTCTGAGATTGAAGGCAAAGATTGAAGGGATTTCTCAAAAATCCCCTGTCCATAAAAGTGGCTTGCAATAATATCCAAAGAATAATATGGACAAAAGTTGAGGAAACTTTTACATAAGGATTAATTAAACGTATGATTGGAAGAATGTGAGAGAAAGATGTACCATGATTGAATAATAAAAAGATTGGAATAATTTTTGGGACATGATAAAATATTAGATCTCTTCTAGAGAGAAATGTTTTTATGTGTATCGGAAACACTATCACTCAATATTAGCATTTTACTTATAGTAGTTTGAGTAGAATAATAACGCCATGAAAACTTGTTTTTGGATATGACCAATAATTACTTATACAAAACAACAAGGCATTTTCTCACTAAATGGGGTCGGCTATATAAATCCTATAACGACGGATAATTGCTTATACTCATCTATAATTTAGAAGTAATATCAACCATAGATGACTAATATTAATATTAACCATATATATCCAAGCAAACCAAAAGTCTCTTGCATGATTTTGATACAAAGAAGATACAATATATTGCAGCAAGAGCTAAATTACTGGTAAGGAATAATGAAATAGCTAGGCAACACTACTTGATTATATCTAAATTTACCTAATTAAGATAATCAAAAGTCAAGGGCCTTAACACATGAGCAGCCTCTTTCTCCATCAACTCCATCTGCCCTTTCATCATGTGCATGTACACAATCCAGTCACCATTACCAACTGGACTTGGCATTGGCATAACATACCCAGCACTGCCTCCCCACGGGAAATGGTACGACCCGAAAACAGGCGAGCCCCACCCGAAATCCACCTTGGAGCTGGGGAACCGTTGGCCGGACGACACAACAAATGCTGGCCCCTCATTGCTCCCACTGTAGTATATTTTGGCCAAGCCTGGCACTGGTCTATGAGATTCAACCCAATCTATCAACCCCAAAAAATGTTCCTTGGTCACAGCACATTCCAAAAAATCATGGACTTCCTCAGCTACCCAACTCAGTGGCTTCTCTGTTAGGTCTTCAATATTTTCCCCACCAAATGGAATAGACAGCACATTTCCAAAGTATGCAGCCATTAGAGTTGCATGGTCGTTTTGGTAATTTCCCTCACTTAATCTTGCCCGTCCATCAACAACAATGCCCATTTTACATAATTTTTGGGCACGATCATTACTAGTGTCACTTTTTGCTACCATTTTCCACAAGAATGCACAGAAGGACTCGAGCTTGGTCCTTTTGTAGCCATTGGAGGTAGCTAGGGCTTGGAGATTTTCAAGCTGCTCGGATGTGATATAGTATATGCGGCTGATGAGATGGTCATGATCATCAGTAGTACGGCCTTTACTGGGAGGCGGCAACGCCGTGACGGGCACGTACATGTCGTTTAGGGAGGGGTCGATGTGACCAGGACGACGAGGGTTAAGCAAAGAACGACGAAGAGTTGGTTGGATAGTGAGGGATTTGGACTGAGCCATCTCAGCCCATGAGACCAGAAACATGTTGGTTGAGTAGGCATCTGCAATGCGATGATCAAACGTGCATGCCACCACCACACCACCACAGTTGAGCTCAGTTACCTGTAATTTAATTTGTTTCCATAATGTTAGGAATTTCTTTTTTAAATAAAAAATATATAATTATTTTTAACTGAAAAAATGTGGGGGGGGGGGGTGGTTCAATTCTCGGAGTATTTTATAACCCGAAGCACCATAGAGTTTTTTACGGTAAGTAATTTGAAAAAGAAGTCGTGGTATTCACACACATTTTTTACTTTCCACACACTTTTGTTAACTTTTGTCTATTAATTTTCTTCAATTCATTTGATTCGACGGTCGAAAACTGAAAGAGGTATGTGAGAGGTAAAAATAAGTGTGTTGATCACACCACTTTCAAAAAAAAAATTGTCCTTCTCGCATGGTGTTGGAAATATTTTTTCAAAGCGAATCATCCGTATTTAGTGGGAAAAGGCTTTGTTGTTGTTGTTGTTGAATCATCCGTACTTAGGAAAAAAGAAAAACTTGGTGAGTGGATTCAAGTGACAGGTACTGTTCCTTTGAAATATGTTACGTGTTAAAAGTTCATATTCATAATTACATTCCGTAATACATGCACAATTCAACTACACAGTAGAAACGTTCGAAACATGTAACAGGAAATGACATGATAGTAGCTAGGTACAAACCTGGACAGCCA
The DNA here is from genome assembly GCF_042453785.1 of Malus domestica. Lineage (NCBI taxonomy): Eukaryota > Viridiplantae > Streptophyta > Magnoliopsida > Rosales > Rosaceae > Malus > Malus domestica. Next base: position 13,607,826 of record NC_091669.1, read on the forward strand.
AGACACCATGCTTCTTCTTGGGCACCAGCTTCCCCTCAACGCTCTGATCAGGGTCATAAAAGTTGAGCTCCTTAAGCTCAATATCTGCAAACGCTTCAGTGAAATCAACGCCACGGTTGTGGCATAGAATCTCAGGCTCCCCGTCAGAGTTCGGCACCACCTCACCAGAGAAGGCGTAGAAAGTCACAAGAGCTTGCGCCATGGCCTTCTTCAGAACCCCAACCATGGACCCAAAGCTCATGCTTTGCTTATTTTTGTAGCAAAAGAAAACTCCCACGTCCAAAGGTGGCAAAAGCAAGTCAAGGTTGGAGAGTGGTAGCCAATACTCTTGCAGTGGCAAGGCAGCTGCCACCACTTCTTGGTTGCTCATCGTCACCTTGAACTCTCCTCTCCCCATGTTTGTAAGTGATTATTTAACTGCTATATGGTTTAGTTTTTTAGAGGAAAAGACGAGAAGAGGACTGAATTTATAAGGAGTTGGAGAGTGAAGTGACGTTACCGATAGGATATTAAGGGGAGTTGGAGAGTGAAGTGACGTTATAACCGATAGAATATTAAGGGGAAGTAGAGAAATTTTTAGTTGTGACGGAAACACGGATGGTACATCATGTGTTTCTATATAAGTGGTGGAAATTTTTAATTTTTAAGTTATTAATCTTTTAATACATATATCTCACTATTTATATAAAGACACGTGATGTACTATCTCGTGTGACAATCACATTGAAAAATCTTATTGAAAGGAGGAAAAGGAAGAGCTAGCAGGTAGCCAAGCCAAGCCAACAACCCTCCACATGTTTTCTTACTTTTCTTAGGGGTAGTATAAAGACAAAAAAAAAACCCTGAAATACGTGGAATATTTTGGAGTGATGTATGTGGCGTAAATGGTTCAAATTTCAGATAGGAGTCCAACATCTACTACTAGAAAATATCATTTTGCCAACAAATATAAAGCCAACAAAAATTCACAAAAGATTTCCCCGGCGGCCCGACGAAAAGTTTAATTTGTCGGCTTCAAACATCTAAACCTACGCCTACCAAAATTTTGTTGGCCGAGAACATTCAAGCCGACGAATAAGCTCAAGGTTGGCGAAAACATGCTGGTTTGTTGTCACGAGAGTGACGCAAATTATTAATTCCTTCCCGCCCCTTTATTTTTTGTCCTTTCGATTTTCCCGTTTAATTTTTTCGTCATCGAAAGAATTTTCCCCTTAAATTTAGATACAACTAGGTATAATGCGCGCGTTGTCGCGGGTTTAAAAACAGTGTAACAAAATATTAATACCATTGATAACAAAAATATTAGAAACACTATAGAGATAAACAGTTAAATATGGACAACTTCATTGGTAAATATTACATCCATTTGTCATAGTTTAGTAGCTATAGCTATCATTCTACTGAAACCAGCACTTGGATACAAAAAATTACAAAATGCTGGTCTATGTACATGCAAAAAATATTACATTCATCTAACAGTCTGGTAGTTGTAGTTGTTTTTAACCAGAACCAGCAATGATATACAAAATATTAAGAAGTGCTGGTGTATGAACATGCAAAAATATTGATAAGTTTTGAGTAAAAAGAGTTATTTGCATGCCATAAAACATCCGGAAGAATTTTTACATATGCTGATGAACCATACTGTATATTTTTTAGGGCACCAGATGAAGTTTTGTTTCTACACTGTCAAAACAACCTAGTTGCAGAAAAGAAAACAAACTATATTTAAATAACTCGTTTGGTAACTGTTGTTGGTCAACTAATCTTTGATTCAGTACTAAGTGTTTACATGGCACACCAAAAAGCTTTTCACCAGATTTTCCAATTATGAGAGCATTGATTTCATTGGTGTGATACTCAAGAACCAAATTGACTTTATACCTAGATTAAAAAAAAACAAACTGCTTGAGGGAAAATAATCTTGAATTCAACTTATACAAATAAAAATAAAACAGAAGAAAGCATTGATAAAACCAGAAAGATCAGTCTTTGTTTTGTTTAACTTAAATCTACAACGAAATTCATGGTTATTAAGTTTATTAATAGTTTGGATTTATGATAGCCATATTAATGTGTGAGAAAAGTAGAGTATATGTGAAGACCATGGCATAACCAATACTGGAACAATTTGACCAAGTGTAAACGAAAAGAAGCAGATTGTAGTCACTAAGTAATGAAGATAACATGATCAAAAGTGCAAAAGCTATACCAATTTTGTACAAAAAGGGTAAATCTGTGCTGCAATGAGTATGTTTTGAACAATGATTTAATTGTTGAACACATAGTATTTGAAAGTTATTTAAATAACGTGAAAGCAGGAAAGGTTAGAATTTTTTGTTTAACATCACAAAATTTAAGCTAAGTATCACTCTAACAAAGTTTTGGATAACAGCTGTAGAAAAACAGCGAGAAAAATAATCAATGAGGGTAAGGATATCTGACCTGATTTCATTCTTGATAAATGTATTCAAACCATGTGCATACAAATATGAGAAAAAATGTGAAAAAAAAACAGATTTGGTAAATGTTAGATTATATAAAGAATGAATAAAAGATAAGGATAACAAATATTTAAAGCAATTTATGACAAAGTTTGAGGAATGCATGTTAAACATTACCAAGGAGTAGGAATTTGGTTTGGATGCTTTTGGCAAATCAGCTGTCTAGTTGTCAAGTCTTTATGCATTTGTCATAGTTGGCATTCGCACTATACCATGATTGATAACGTGTGTCAAAACACTTGATACACGCTTTACAGAAAAACGTATCATTCTGCAAAACAGTTTGTAATAGTTTTGTATAAGAATACTAATTATGTATACTAAATATGTAATCATATGTTTTTAAGATGAGTTAAAAACATGTAATTAGGTTTTATACCTTGTGTAAATCAGGATCTAGAAAAGCGACTTCATCAATTGTGAACATCTTGGCTGTGCGTAAAATTTCAGCCTCATTTACTTGTCTGGAGGAGGGAGCCAATATTTTCTCAGGCTCGTTACAATTTGCAAACCTGTATGATTGAAAATGTAAAACTGTTTGAATAATTTTATGAAACTAATATTTCTTTTGCTTTTACAACAGAGAAAAGAGTTTAATTGTGTTTAAAGCTATAGAAATACTTACACCGACTTGTATGCATTAACTTCTGGAATGTCCGAATCAAAACGGAAAAGTGAGCAACCAGTATTGTTCATCACAAAGTGTGAAGTTCACCTAAAAATATTTAATTCGTATGTTTACTTGCAATCTAAATAAACTACAGGATACACAATTAAATAATGATGTAAAATTAATGACAAAATATATATCAATGTGTTATGATTATCTGTATACATTTAGGATTCATTATTGAATATATTACAAAGAATGATAAACAAAAATATTAATTGGCTAGTCAATCATTCTTGTTATAATTCTTCATCAAAATAATAAAACAATATTTTCTCACCATCTAATCAAGCAAAATGCAGTGTAAAGATGTGTATTTTTGAGTAGTTCCGGGAATTGTTGATTTTCATATTCTAAAACCGCGAGCTTTGATTTTCTCAGCCTTTATATACGGCCATAACTCAAAGATGGGAGTCATCTCCGTGTCTTCCATTAAATCTCTGCTTAAACCAAACATAACTTGTATGAGTTAAAAAATTATGACATCCCACATCATCCAGGGGAGTGATCCTTAAATGTATATTCTCATCCCTACCTAGCACGAGGCCTTTTGGGAGCTTACTGGCTTCGGGTTCCGTAGGAACTCCGAAGTTAAGCGAGAAGGAGGCCAGAGCACTCCAGGATGGGTGACCCACTGAGAAGTTGCTCGTGAGTTCCCAAAAACAAAACCGTGAGGGCGTGATCGGGGCCCAAAACGGACAATATCGTGCTACGGTGGTGGAGCGGGCCTGGGAAGTGAGCCGCCCCGGGCTGGGATGTGACAAAAATTGTTATCGCCAAGTCTTAAAATAAATGATTAAATAAGTAAAAATATTAATTTCTCAGATATCAGTTATATAACAATACTATCTTGTGTAAGTAATGTAGATAAATAAGGAAAGATAAGCTAACTTAAATCAAAATTTGATAACTATGCAGGAGTAAAGACTTAAACAAAATATTGATTAAGAAAAATTAAATGACTTATGAAAGTTCAAAAAGACACAGAAAAAAAAAATTGAATAGCCGTCATTGGTTCAAAGAATATAACTGAGCTCATACTATTATCCAACTACAGTTATCCATATCATAAATTGGGGGAGAAACAATATTTAGAAATCATTCAAATCAAGAAATACCCAATAACCCAAATTAAATTTTAATCAAACAAATGAAAACATACCAGCCAAATCAACAAAACCATTAAACACTTCACTCAAAAATCAATTAAGACTTAAACTTGAGATTTTCATCAGAGAGTAAGTGTACCTAAAGCTGTATTCTTTATAGTTGCTAGAGCGCAGGACGACAATCACCGCTTCCTGAAAATAAAAAAGAACTAAATCAAACGACACAACCCAAAAAAAAAATTAAAAATGCATGCTAAAAAAGAAGGGAAAAATAACCAGTAAGAACTAGTAAGACCTTAGAGGTTTTAAACAAAAGGAATCTGGAGCAGTGCAAAACTTCTCAGCCACCTAAAATTTAATCAAATTGCTATATCAGAACCATCATAAACATAAGAGGCAACCAAATTGATATAAACATAAGAGACAACCACATTGGTATATCAAAATAAAACGCAGCTTATAATTTGGAGAACCTAAAATTTAATCGAACTGCTATATCAGAATGAGAACCATCATAAACATAAGAGCCAACCAAATTGATATATGAGAATAAAAGATAGCTTATAATTTGGAGAACCTAAAATTTAATCCAATTAAAACATGACAAATGAACAGATAAAGATGCTCCCAAATTTTTCGATCACAAATGGACCAAACAACTGATGACAACTCTAAGATTAACTACGCAACAAACTAAACCTCACCCTCGACTGAAAACAAACGGTGCACCAGCCATGTTACCGTCTTCTTTGTACAAACAAAACCTGCAAAACCAATCATAAACCTAAAAATAAAAACAAATTATATACCATAAGCTTGAAAAACGCTGAGAAAGGAAATTCCAGAAAGAGAAAACAGATGGAAGGCAAAGACTCTTCAATTTAAAAAAAAAAAAAAAAAAAAAAACAACAACAACAACAACAACATATCGTGTAGACAAATTACTGGGTTCAAAAGCCCGTAATTAGCAAAACCAAACAAAACCCCAAAATGATTTCAAAAAAAAAAAAATTAAAAGAAAACATTCCACCCCGTTTATATCTTGCACCCCTTCTATAATTGTTTCCATCTGAGACCACATAAAAACCTCCAAATTCAATTTAACCACCCATGAAAATCCATAAGAGAAACTGGGTTTAAAAATTCACCCAAATAAAGATTTAACTTTTGTATTCTTTCCAATCTATCAAAATCAAACTTTTCAGTTTCAAACAAAAGAAAAATAAAAAGTCGAAAACCCTTACATTGATACGGTGTTGAGTGAGGAAACAAAGAGCTGAAAAGGACACAAAGCGAGATTTGAAAGGGACGACCGAAGGCGAGAATGGAAAGAGGAAAAGGAAAACGCACAGCTTTCTGTCAACATTGTTTTTTTTTTTCTAGGCGTCGCCGTCGCTTCATCTACTCACCGTTGCTGTTGCCGTTGCCGTCGAAGGGCCCCTGCTATTCTAGCTTAGAAATCTCCAATACGCAGTGTTTCTCTTAAACGTTTGGGTAATGTTTTCAACCCTATCTATTCTAATTTTTCCCTTAACTCTCTATTTAATCTCAATTTTATGGTTCCTTCCTTAGACTGTTTTCCACTGTAATTTTGAGGGGTTTTAGGCAATGATTTGATTGAGGATCCTTAGTTAGGGTTTGTAGTTTATCTTTCTGGGTTTCCTGGGGATTGAGGATGCTTAATCCATGTTCTGGAAATTACTTTTAACTTCAATTTCTGGGAAACTTCAATCAATCTGCAGTAATAATTTTATAGTTAAAATTGATTGTGAGTCTTTGCAGCATAATAATCAATTCCTCTGTGTAATCATTTGAAATTCGGTCATGGTACTTGTGAGATTGTCATTTTCTGTATATTTTACTATTTCAGTTAATAAACTGTTTTTTTATTTTAATTCCAAGCTTGACTTTGAAACTGAATTAGCAAGAAAAATGGTCTCAAAATGTTAAGAGCAATGAAATTGCGTTGATGGGGTGGTGTGAGTAATGGCAACCATATACTTGATAACAGCTTCTTACATTTACAAGTGCCTTGTGATGGTGAATTCTGATTTTAAAGTATGTTGTAGTTTGTGTTCTTGTTTGTGCTGGCCATTTGATCTAAAACTGGGATTGCTACTTTTTTGGTTTCTGAATTCTTAACCAATTTGAGCAGGCTGTAATGTCATGCCTATTCAAAAGTGAACAAAGGTAAGGTTGTGATTTTATTATCAATTTAAAAAATGTGGTTTAGTATTGTTTTGGCACTTTGGTGAAATGAGTTTGTTTGTACCTAACTGCAAACCTTTTAATTGTTTTCTCATGATTTAATAGTTGACTGAGTATCCATTACAAACTTTAATCATTTTTTTTTTTTTTTTGCAACATGTGTTCATGTGGCTAAAATTCTGTGATTAGTTTTCTTCCTTGAAACTTTTGGAATCAGTTTAATTCTATCCGAATATGAATTATTTCTTTATGCAACATAGATACCTTTTGGTTTGTTGGTGAGGCATTATTTACTAAAGGTGGTTTTATAGGAACTGCTTATGAAGAGAATGAAGTAGCAAATTTTTCATACAATTGTCAACCCTAAGGTTGCAGAATGAATCTAAGGATGTAAGTTTCCTTACAAACTTAGTTAGACTTGAAAGTGTTTCTTTCAAAGCTTGCAAGTTTTATTTCTCTTCATTGACAAAAATTCATAGATTGGCAGCTTGTGACATACTAACTTGTAGTAGTAGAGGGAAAGGCCTGTTATCATGGACAAAGAATGTGTTCACTAGTCAAGGTTAATTTCAAACCCCTGAACCCTTAAATGTTATTGTACAATTGTATGTGTCGGTTTGGAGCATGTTGTAACAACTACTACTTTGTGCTGAAAGCCTTTATTCACCATGTAGTCATTCAGTAAATTTATGTTTATTTAACTTCATCACAAATAGCTAAGCCATATACATTTTGTATTTTAAATAGAGTGGATGGTTCACATTTAGGATTGTCAATATGAGCTACAACAGCATGAAAGGATTTATAAGGTTTTGGTGGAATAAGTGAAGATTCATCTCGGTAATTGATGACTAGTAACTTGAAATGATCTTCAAATTATACACATCAGAGATATTATTAATTGTAGATAGTACTTTTCTTAGTATATTGGCAATGTACGTTTGTTGGCTAGGAAGTTGTGTCATATGTGATATAGGAATTAATCTTCTCTGTTGGGTATTTTGTTACAGGTTCTTTGCTCTCAAGTATGATGCAGGTGCAAGATGGTTGTGATTGTGCAGGTGCTAGTGCTAGATGGTTGTGATTATGCATGGGCAAGATGCAAGATGTGTTGTGATGCTACATGGCAACCAATTTTGAGGAATGACAGTAGGATAATTTTATTATGTGACATGCTTTTGTATAATTACTCTAGATGTACGTTCCAAACCTATCAATCAATAAAGTATTATTTCTTAACAATTTTTTGTGTATTGTATTTTGATGTGCATATGTTGTATCTAAGAATTAAAGCATCTTTTTTTTTCATTTTATAAATTAATTGTCTTCCCGACGAAACTAACTTTGCCGACGAAATATCCATGGCGACAAACACATTTTGTTGGCTGAAAAGTATTATTTGTCGGCTTAAAAGGCCTTTATCGATGAAAATATTTGTCGGGAAAGATGTAAATGCTGACAAAAGTTGAACCTTAGCCGACGAAATACCAAAATTCATCGGGAAAGTTCTTGCACGACATGCTTTGCGTGACAAAATAGTTGACGAAAATTTTTGTCGGAAAAGACTCTTTGCTGACAAATTTTGACTTTTGCCGACAAACTAATTTTGTCAGTAAAGCCGAAATTTCTAGTAGCGACCATGCAATAATTTTAGATATAGGATTAGGGATGGGCAACGGTTATGGCAGACGGGTAACCACGGTTATTTATCCATAACCATTTATGTTCATACTCGCATAACCGTTTACCCGTTGGGTAATTGCATAAACGGTATACCCATACCCATTTAACCATAACCATTTACCCATATAACCATAACCGTTTACCCGTTTTTGAACCCTTTTATCCCTTTTTACCCATTTACCCTTTTTCACCCGTCTACATGTTTTTTTTTTAACAATTTGAAAATTACAAAAGAAAATTTTGTCATAATTTTCGTTTTCAAACAATCTGGATAATTGTGTGTATTTTAATTGATTAATTATATTATGTAATTTGTATTAATATATATATATAGCCAGAGCCTACACCATGAACTTGTACTTAGAATTTTAGCATACCCAAAATTTGACACAAAACCAAATGTGAGAGATGGGAAACAGATTGTCCCCAAATAGTCAATCAAATTTTGTAACGCAAAAGCAAGAAATTGATGGTAATCCTGAACTTTGAGAGTCTGATGAGCAAAGAGGGCAGCAAGGAGAGATAGATGAGCGGCGGAGATGAGAGAGAGGGCAGTGAGGAGGGAGAGATGAGTGGGGGAAGGGGCGTTTGAGAGCCTGAGACTCTGCGTCTAGCAGAGAGATTGAAAATTTAGAGTTTTAATTTTTTTTTTTTAATTTTACATATATAAAATTAAATGAGTAAATGGATAGCCATTATAAACGTGGGTAATATTCATAAACGATGGATACCCGTTATAACCGTGAGTAATATCCATAACCGTCCATTTAAATTTTATGGATAAACGGTTATACCCATAACCATTTGTTCATCTAAACGGTTATCCATAACCGTAACCGTGAACTTTAAATAGGCGGATAACCGCGGTTACCCAAACTCATGTGTATTTTGCCCATTCCTATATATGATACTTTTGGTTATTTATAGTGGAAGTACAACGATTTACATTTCTGTCTAGTCCCTTCACGTTACAAATCCACTGCTCCCAAAAGGCAGCCCCACCGGTCCTCAGTGCAAGCTCCAGTCCAACGCCAAAAGCATACTTATGAAAGTCGAAAAATCAAATTGAAAGATTCAAACTTGTATCAATTCCTTGATTAGTATTTTGTGTTTGATGTTGGTAAACTAAAAGAATAACGGAATAATAACTCTATACACTTCGAATAGTTTCTGAACAGAGACAGGTTTGATCATCGGAATAAGTGAATCTATGTTCTAGGTTTGTTTCATTAGTGAACCTGTGTTGTTGGTTCTTAAAACTAGTGTTTACCCAACCCAGCAGGTTCATAATATCAACATATAATGTAGGTTCATTAGCTATAAGTTTAGGTTCATTTTCTTACCCTAAACCCTGAACCTAAGACCTCTCACGTATAAGTTGAATTCGCAACTGCATCATAGTGGGTTGTAGCACCTCTAATCTACTTACACAGTCGATAAACAAAATGTATGAAAGTACCACATGATAAAAAGTGCCACTGGGAAATGAAGGCCCTGAGTTTTGGTGATGGAACTTAATAAAAAACGCATACATTTCTAACCTCATCCAAAAGTCCAAAAACTAAACTTAATAACAAAATAATTAACCAACTATATATGATGTTATTCTTTGTTATGAATTTATAAATGGAGAATGTTTGTACGAAACACTCAATGCATCAATATAATGGGAAGCCTAAGCCTAAGCCTTCTGTTGATGCACAAAATCAGTGAGGACTTTGGTATAACAGAAAGTGTCAAGTTTGTGACCTTCACTAGATTTCTTCGGTCACTAGTGTGGATAAGTATGTAAATGGATAGAGATAGGGAAGCAAACACAAGATGTACGTGGTTCACCCAGATTGGTTACGTCCACGGAGTAGAGGAGTTCTCATTAATTGTGAAGGGTTTATACAAGTACATAGATTCAAGCTCTCCTTCATTGAGTACTAGTGAATGATTTAGTACAAATGACATTAGGAAATACTGTGAGAGAATGATCTCTATTTATAGAAGAGAGTTTCTAGTTTCATTCTGACATTGACACGTGTCGTGTTGTGATTGGCTTCTAATGTTGACACGTGTCGCGCTATGATTGGCTTCTGATGTCGACATGTGTCGCATTGTGATTGGCCTCCTAGTTGGAGGGAAACTCTTCTAGGTCCTTGACGGTATAACGTTGACCGGTACTCAATAGTTTCGGGATTGGTCAAGTATGGTACAAACAGTGCTCCCCTAAGTTCCCGAGTGAGGGAAGCTCATCGGTTGAGGACTTGCAAGATCCAAGTCATTGAGTAATCACGAAATTTCTAAGTACTGAAGTGTGGTATCATTTTCACTTACCTTATCTGTCTTATATGTAGATGTGGCATCTTCTCTGGAAGTACTTTTCATCCATCCAGGGGTGGTATCTTTAACCGATGAAGATGCACAAGGTAATGTATCAATTTCACTTGAAGCTTACTTGTAGTTTCGGGCTTGGTCAAGAGCGATACAAACCCTATAGTAGGAGTCCCCCAAGTTGCCGAGCTAGGAGATTTGCCGAAGAAGGTAACAGACAAGGTAAGCAATCAGACTTCCAAGCAAGCAATCTGGATCGGAGGTTCGACTTTGGCTTCTGGTTGATTGTTCTCCTTCTCTTTGTGTCATAAACAGCAACAGGGATAAGGAGAAGCAAATGGAGAAGAGATGATATGAGATACTTTTGCTTTTGAAGAAGTAACTTTCCACATGCTTATTCTTGAACTGGGCTGAAGGGTTTTCTGGTTTCCTCTAAAGTATAAGGCCGACTCAAGAATTTGAGGGTCAAAACAAATCCATCAAATCCAAAGTATGTTCGACCCTAATAATATGGGATACTTTTTCTGTTGACAAAATAATGGATGTATCGGCATGTGTTCTGTTACGCTTGTCTCCACATGCTTCCTTGTATCCTTCTCACTTGCCCTATCTATTCCTCAGGCTGATATGGTATCTTCTCTGGAAGTATAAGATGTTGAAGATGAGTACTCGAGAGCAATGCCAGGTAAGTAATCAAGCAAGGGGTTTCAAGCAGTCAGTTCCTGACTGGAAGCTTGATTCCAAGTGCTGACTGATTGCTCTCTTTCTCCTTGTCTTGCAGGTAAGAATAAGGCCAAAGGAAAAGACAGGGAAAAAGCATGATATGGGATACTCTTGCTTTTAACCCTGATGATATGAGATACTCTTGCTCTGTTGTGGCTTGTTTGCAGAGGTATTATCGGGGGGAAAAAAAGCTGAGTATTTCGAGAGACTCTGCTGAGAGTGCCATCTCGAATGTGAAGAAAAGTTGAGCATTTTTGTTATTTGCAGGTCTGCCTGGCTGTAGAGGATGGAGGTCGACATATATACGAGTCTCCCTAACAACAAGTAGTAGTGTTATTCCTTTACCGTTCTTGGTCATAGCAATGTAGTGGGACCTGCAAACTTCACGTGTTTTAACTTTGTCAGAGCACTTTGAAAAAGTGGTCTGTGGAATCTGGAAAGCTGATGTTGCGTGTGAAGATTGCAGACAAGTTTTATCTAAGGAAATCTGGCTCTAGAAGTTCGAAGAGCGGTGCCTCTTTGGTTTTCGAACAAACAATCTTGTCGGGGATCTGGCTCTCCAGATTCAGATAACGATGCCTCTTCAATTTTTAAGAAAGCAATCCTGTTGGGAGTCTGACTCTTGAGATTCGGAGAGCGGTGTCTCTTCGATTTTTGAGAAAGTGATCCTCTTAGGAGTCTAGCTCTCGAGATTCGAATGGCGGTGCCTCTTCAATTTTTGAGCACGTAATCCTATTAGGAGTCTGGCTCTCGAGATTCAGAGAGTTGTTTCTCTTCGATTTTTAAGCAAGCAATCTTGTTGGGAGTGTTTTCTCGAATGTGAGTAAAGGTTGGGCATTTTTTCCAATCTGCCTTGCCATGGAGCACGGAGGTTGACACACATTGGGACTTTCTAGTTATCAAGCAATGTTGTTGTTCCTGTACCTTTGTGGGTAATTGTAGGGTAGCTGGACCTTCAAAATTTATGTGTCTAAACTTTGTCAGAGATTTTTGGCAAAGTTATTTGTGGTATCCGAGGAGCTGATGTTGAGTGTGGAAAGTGGTGCCTCTTCGATTTTTAAACCAACGGCCCTGTTGCCCTTTCTTTTATAAGGGCACCAATTATGTGCAAGAAGTACATTCAGAGAGTTATTACTTATAGGAATATTCCCCTTACTTCAGAGATTTATTGCACCTCATTTCTCCTTCATCATTTCTGAGAATGTCTAGCCCATCCGACCGTCGTTTTGACTTGAACTTTGGTGAAGAGGCAGCCATGCTTTCTCAAGACAACATATGGCGCCCATCCTTCTTATCGCCTACTGGTCATTTTACCGTTAGGGACTCTGTGATGAAGAATGATATGACCGCTGCGGTGGTGGCCAGAAACCTTCTCACTCCCAAAGATAACAAACTACTTTCCAAACGGTATCATGAGTTGGCTATTAAGGATTCTCTGGCTCTCAGTGTTCAATGTGCAAGTTCTGTGTCTAATATGGTCCAACGCCTATTTGCTCGAACCTGCCAAGTTGAATCATTGGCGGCTGAAGTGATAAGTCTCAAACAGGAGATCAGAGGGCTCAAGCATGAGAATAAACAGTTGCATAGACTCGCACATGACTAATAAACAGTTGCATAGACTCGCACATGACTATGCTACAAACATGAAGAGGAAGCTCGACCAGCTGCAGGAATCTGATGGTCAAATTTTACTTGATCGTCAGAGGTTAGTGGGTTTGTTCCAAAGGCATTTATTGGCTTCGTCTTCTGGGGCTGTACCTCGTAATGAAGCTCCATTGATCAACCTTCGGTGCTTCCTCCTTCTCGGGTTCTGCCTAGTACTGAGGCTCCGAATAATCACCCTCTAGTGCCTCCTCTTTCTGGGGCTCTGCCGACTGCTGAGACTTCTCCTGAGCAACCTTTGTGAAGGCTCTCTCTTGTTTGTTTATTTTGATTCATGTATATGTACATATTTGTAACTTATCAGAGATATCAATAAACAAGCTTTGCTTCATTTCAACGTATTGTGTTAAATACACCAAGACCTTCTTCACTAAGTTCTTTGAATTTTTCCTTTTGTTGAAGCTTGTATGTTGAAGCTTTGTGAGTGAAGCATGTAGGTTGAGGCAGTGCTCCGTTAATTTCCCGAGTGAGGAAAACTTCTCATTTGGAGACTTGAAAAATCCAAGTCACTGAGTGGTTGTGAGACTTCCGAGTATCAAGGTGCAATAGCATATGGTAGGAGTCCCCCAAGTCTCCGGTCGAGGGAGTTGACGAATGAGGCATTTCCTTTCTAAGTGGTAGCCCAAAACTCCTTCTTCATATATATTTGTTATGAAAGTTGTTAGGCCCAAAGAAAAGGAGACCTAGGCAATTTTTATTTTTTTTTCGAATTTTCAAATTTTCAAATTTTTGAATTTTCGATTTTTTGAATTTTTGAATTTTCGAATTTCCAAAAAAAAAATTATATATATATTTTAAAGCTTTGTAGGTGAAGCTTTGGTGTTGAAGCTTTGAGGTTGAAGCTTTGTTGGGTACCATGAATTGATTTTGCTTCACACTATCTTAATCAAGATAGTGTGAAGCTTTTGTAGGTGAAGCTTTTGTGTTGAAGCTTTGTAGGTGAAGCTTTTGTGGTGGGTGAAGCTTTTGTTGGTGAAGCTTTTGTGGATGAAGCTTTTGTGGTGGGGAAAGCTTTTGTGGGTGAAGCTTTTATGGTGGGGGATGCTTTTGTGGATGAAGCTTTTGTTGGTGAAGCTTTTGTTGGTGAAGCTTTTATGGGTGAAGCTTTTGTGGTAGGGAAAGCTTTTGTGGGTGAAGCTTTTGTTGGTTAAGCTTTTATGGGTGAAGCTTTTGTGGGTGAAGCTTTTGTGGTGGGTGAAGCTTTTGTGGGTGAAGCTTTTGTGGTGGGTGAAGCTTTTGTTGGTGAAGCTTTTATGGGTGAAGCTTTTGTAGGTGAAGCTATTGTGGGTGAAGTTTTTGTAGGTGAAGCTTTTGAGTTGAAGCTTTGTAGGTGAAGCTTTGGAGTTGAAGCTTTTGTTGGGTACCATGAATTGATTTTGCTTCACACTATCTTGATCAAGATAGTGTGAAGCTTTTGAGAATTTGTAGTTGTCCTCCATTGATGAAGCTTTTGTTGGTGAAGCTTTGGAGTTGAAGCTTTGGAGTTGAAGCTTTTGTTGATGAAGCTTTTATGGGTGAACCTTTTGTTGGGTACCATGAATTGATTTTGCTTCACACTATCTTGATCAAGATAGTGTGAAGCTTTTGAGAATTTGTAGTTGTCCTCCATTGATGAAGCTTTTGTTGGTGAAGCTTTGTTGGGTACCACGAATTAATTTTGCTTCACACTTTCTTGATCAAGATAGTGTCAAACTTTTGAGAATTTGTAGTTGTCCTCCATTGGTGAAGCTTTTGTGGTGAAGCTTTTGTTGGTGAAACTTTTGTGGTGAAGCTTTTGTTAGATACCATGAATTGATTTTGCTTCACACTATCTTGATCAAGATAGTGTGAAGCTTTTGAGAATTTGTAGTTGTCTTCCATTGATGAAGCTTTTATTGGTGAAGCTTTGTTGGGTACCACGAATTAATTTTGCTTCACACTTTCTTGATCAAGATAGTGTCAAACTTTTGAGAATTTGTAGTTGTCCTCCATTGATGAAGCTTTGTTGAATTTCCCTTTTTTTTTTCTTTTGGAAACTAGAAATTTGAAAATGTGGGAGAGACAACATATACAAATTTTGCTTCCACGCTGTTGAGCAAGAGATTGTGATGCAAGCCACACCTTGTAGTAGTCGAATTTTTGGATGAACCATATAAATTGAATTTGCTTCGAACAGTCTTGAATTTGCTTCTAAGGTTTGAGAATTGTAGTTGCCCTCCATTGATGAAGCTTTTGTTGGCACCATAAATTGGTTTTGCTTCACATTGTCTTGATCAAGAATGTGTGAAGCTTTTGAGCATTGTGGTTGAACTTCTTTGATGAAGCTCTTGTTGGCACCATAAATTGGTTTTGCTTCACACTGTCTTGATCAAGAGTGTGTGAATCTTTTGAGAATTATGGTTGCCCTCCATTGATGAAGCTCTTGTTGGCACCATAAATTGGTTTTACTTCACACTATCTTGATCAAGAGTGTGTGAAGCTTTTGAGAATTATGGTTACCTTCCATTGATGAAGCTCTTGTTGGCACCATAAATTGGTTTTGCTTCACACTGTCTTGATCAAGAATGTGTGAAGCTTTCTACGAGTTGTATTGTTTGCATTGTTACAAAGGAGAAATGTCTTAAGCAAATGCAAGAGGGCTGAATAGCTTGATCTTCGTATGCCATGCACTGAAGTTATTGTTGGCTACCAATAAGACTTTGTTGGTGACTATAACTCTTGTTGGGCATAAGTGATCCCCTAGTTGAGTTGTAAAACTTGAAGGTTTTTTATTATTTGTGAATGCTAGGAGTTCACATGTACAAGTTGTACCACTTGTTTTCTGGTTGGTGGAATGAATGGTCAGTTGTTTTCATCACTTGGTTGGTGGTACGAAGGTGAGTTCCTTCATCACCTTTCATCAAATTTCATCACCTGGTTGGTGGCACGAAGGTGAGTTCCTTCATCACCTTTCATCAAATTTCATCACCTGGTTGGTGGCACGAAGATGAGTTCCTTCTTCACCTGGTTGGTGGCATGAGTGGCAAGTTGCCAAATGATATTAGAGTACGGGTTGTACATTTCATCACCTGGTTGGTGGCATGAAAGAGAGTACGGGTTGTACATTTCATCACCTGGTTGGTGGCATGAAGATGAGTTCCTTCTTCACCTGGTTGGTGGCATGAGTGGCAAGTTGCCAAATGATATTAGAGTACAGGTTGTACATTTCATCACCTAGTTGGTGGCATGAAGGAGAGTACGGGTTGTACATTTCATCACCTGGTTGGTGGCATGAAGATGAGTTCCTTCTTCACTTAGTTGGTGGCATGAGTGGCAAGTTGCCAAATGATATTAAAGTACGGGTTGTACATTTCATCACCTGATTGGTGGCATGAATGAGAGTACGGGTTGTACATTTCATCACCTGCTGGTGGCATGAAGATGAGTTCCTTCTTCACATTTCATTACCTGGTTAGTGAGAATAAGGGCAAGGTGTCGAGGCATATTGTAGCAAGTGTCGAAGACACAAAGTATGTTGAACCCTTTCGAAGCACAGTTAGCTTATGTATGGATGTGTTGGAATGTATGATGTTTATGTATGAATGTGTTGGAATGTATGATGTTTATGTTGATTGATATAAATAATACTTATGAATGTTTTGTTATGCATGAAGGGATCCATGCTTTTGATATGTGAACCATGTTGGTTGTAACACTTAGTATCACATACTTTATGTCAAAGTACGCATGTTGAAGCTCTGAGTTGAAGTATAAGGGTAGGTCAGCGTAGACCAAGTGTTCCAATGCTATGAACACAAAAGACTCAGAAGAAGTTGTCTGAATTCCCTCTTCTTTAAATATTTGCCGAATGGCTTGTGTGACAGAAGATCTCAAGCAGTTGAGAGTCAAAACATTTGTAATGTGTATGCCTTCTTATAATAGCATTTCCTGCAGTACCTAGTCTTCCACTTTGAAAGAGTGAGGTTTGTCCCCATAGTTGTAATGTGAATTCCCTCTTGTTGTAATGGGCTTGCTGAGAGTAAAAATCCTTCCTCTTACCAAGAAACAGATACGTTTAGTGACTTAGCAAGTAGCTAAATGAGGCAGGAGATGATGCAATGGGTGTCTGAATGGCCAATATCTCCTCACTTGGTAGAACTTCACTTCCACTTCCCACTTGTTGATAAGGGTTAACCATATGGGGGTTCCCTTGGTATGTCTTTACTTCGGCGAATGCGTGATTGTAAGCCTGTGCCATCACCTCAGAGTAAGTCTTCCAAGTGTTGGCATTGATCATGTACTTGAGAAACAATCACGTAGGCCTACCGTGAAGGCCTTGAGGGCGGTCTTGTCATCTGCCTCAGCGCAGTGAGAATACTCATGGCTGAAGCGACCGGCATACTCTCTTAGTGACTCGTCCAGCTTCTAGCGAATAGTGTACAAGTCATCTGCAGAATGCAAGCGATCGGTCTGGAAGATGTGTTAAGAGACAAACAGTTTCCTCAGTTTCTTAAATGAGTATACTGTATCAGGTGGAAGATGGCAATACCAGTTTAAAGCTCCGCGAGAGAGAGTGGAGGGGAAGAGAAGACATCGCTCTTTGTCGGTGTGCATCCAATATGCCATGGTGGACTCAAAGAGGTTAAGGTGTTCAATTGGGTCATCCCTTCTAGTATAGAGTTGTAAACCAAGCTTTTCTTTTGTCTTTGCTTGAATGGGGTGTCGATGATCCTTCTTGTGAGAGGGCCAAGCCTGGGTTGGTTCCAGTCAGGTATCTTGGCCTGACGTTTAGCCTTCAACTTGTTTACTTTCTCAAGGAGCTGTAGGACAAAAGGGTCCTGAGTGGAGTCATGTACCACTGGAATTTTCTTTCGTAAGTTTCCATCGCCTCTTGGAAGTATGAAAGTTTGAGCAAGGGTGTGTGGTTTTTTCTTGGACTCGCCGTACTGACTTTTAGGGCGAGTCTGTCGAAATACCTCAGAGTCCCTTGTACCTTCATGTTCCTTTGGGACCTGTGGTTCCTTCCCTAGATTGGCAGTTGGCCTGGGTCGTGGGAGGGGACCAAGTCTTTCAGAAACCCTTGGGTCATTGATCTTCGAGCATATGTGAAGGGGATTCTCTCGATGTTGCTTTAGGAAGTCTTGGCAGTCACGATAAACGGCTTTCGATCCTTCCAACCCTTCTGCAAGAAGGTGTCTTCCTCCACTTCTTCTGTTTCGGGTCGAAGCATCTGGGTTGAGAAAAGTCTCATGTTGATCAATATTTTGATGATTAGCTCGCTCCTCATCAGGGATACCCATGTTGAATAGAGGTGACCCTCCGTGTTGAGGGGCACCCAGATGATGGTTGATGTCCACAAGGGCAACGAGCTCGCGTGTTTAAATACGCCTAGTTTCGTGGATCGTCTCAAAGAGCTTCTCATATGGCTCCTGGATGACCTCATTATTCATTGCTATCTTGTTGTTCTGAGCTTCTAGCTCATCAACTTTAGCTTGAAGAACAACCATATTTCCTTCATTCTTTCGTTTCTTCGCACTAGGTGCAAGAGGGGTGTCATTTTATATGTTGTGGCTTCCTTCGCTCCCCATGTTGGAGAGGGATGCCTGGTCAAAAGAGAGTGTACGAATGGTGGAAACCAGCTTGGCAAAGCTAAAGAGAGTGGGAATAAGTGTCGCTCCCATAGATGGTGCCAAATGTTGATGCACAAAATCAATGAGGACTTTGGTACAACAGAAAGTGTCAAGTTTGTGACCTTCGCTAGATTGCTTCGATCACTAGTGTGGATAAATATGTAAATGGATAGAGATAGGGAAGCAAATACAAGATGTACGTGGTTCAGCCAAATTGGCTACGTCCATGGAGTAGATGAGTTCTCATTAATTATGAAGGGTTTACACAAGTACAAGGTTCAAGCTCTCCTTCAGTGAGTACTAGTGAATGATTTAGTACAAATGACATTAGGAAATACTATGAGAGAATGATCTCTTTTTATAGAAGGGTTTCTAGTTTCATTCTGACATTGACACGTGTCATGTTATGATTGGCTTCTGATGTTGACACATGTCACGCTATGATTGGCTTCTGATGTCGACACGTGTCGCGCTGTGATTGGCCTCTTGGTTGGAGGAAAACTCTTCTGGGTCCTTGACGGTATAACATTGACCGGTGCTCAGTAGTTTCAGGATTGGTCAAGTATGGTACAAACACCTTCGATATCTACAAAAATATGCGGCAATGTCCAAGTCTTGGTAATCCGTGAAATTTCAAGATTGTGCTTTAGTCTCTTTCATGCTCCTTATATGCTTGTAAACTTTATGATTGTGTTTAAGAGGTCTAAGGTAATCAATTAAATGGTTAAGATGATATGATGGGAGTATAGACGAACATAATTCCGAGTGCATGAGGTTACATCTTGGGTTGTTGAGCACTTTGACCATTAGCCCCATCAAATTCACCAATCTTTTGTGCCTAACCTTCGCAACCATAGCCGCCTGCGCCTACTTCCAGATACAATACAAACAACTCCATCAGGTCAGAAACTCACAATTTCCCCTAATTATAAAACCAAGAATTGAAACGAAAAAAGGGAAGAAAAAAAAAGCAGAACACTTAGTACCCGAAAACCAAAATGAACATCAATATTCTAATTTTCTTAGCAAAGATTGTGACCTTGACCAAAATTTCCAAGTTAACCTTACAATGAATGTCAGCAACATTAACAAAGTAATGAGGTTCTCCATCTTCTCCACTAATAACACCAACATCAATCTGTGATCTCTGCCCTGCAGAAGACAATAATATAAATCACAAATTAAATGCAAAACCGAAAGAGAAAAAAATATATAAAAATAAATAAATTATATCTATATGTGTCAATTGATTTCTCAGTAAGTGAATTTATATATATGTATCTGTATATATGTGAACATGAGCAAGCTGGTTTTCATCATACACACACCCACTATTAGAGCTATTAGCTTAGCTAGAGTTTTGCTTGGTTGGCTATTGTTACATGTTAAAAAGCGAGACAAGATATTAGTTTGGCTACTAATTGATTAGTTTCAAATGGAAGAAGGGATTAAGGAACAAACAACTTCACTTTCAATCAACCTCTAGCTTGCATATACGAGTAAACATCCAAATTTCTTTATTCTTCTAATGATTGCTTATAGGTTTCTATTTATTGAATTAATATGGTTGATGGTTCAGAAAAGTAGGAAGCAGAAATTTTAAGCATCATTGTAAGTAGAGGTCAACATGATCAAGAAATGACTTTACAAGGACCCTCATTCCATTCAAGATCAACCCAACATTCTTTGAGCCCCACCCAAACCTCTGCATCATTAAAATGAAATCTCAAAATTCTCTTTGGTTGGCTTGCAATGCCATTTCCATGTTCATCATCTTCTTCCCCTGCTTTTTTACTATGGCGCATGTTGAGGCATCAAGACCTCTTATAAGGTGCACAAGATAAACATACTTTTTAAGTCCATAAAACGAACAATCACAAATTACTCAAATATTGAAACCCTAATTCTGCAATTCCCCAATAAATCACAGATTTCAAAACGAAATTACATCAAATTTCAAATGAACAATCACAAATAGAAGACCAAATCCTAATTTTGCAATTCCACCAAACATTGAAACCCTAAAATACACAATTTTATACGCACCAAACCCTAAAATAGAAGGACAAAAAAAAAATACCCTAAAACAGAAGACCAAATCCTAATTCATAAATTCCACAAAACAGTAAATCCCTAAAATACAAACTCACGTAAATTAGAGAATCCACAATCTTATACCTGCTTACACTTCTTCTATCGCATTTCGTCCGCCATCTTGATGATGAACTCGGTGGAGAAGATGTTAGCTTGGCGCCGTAGCCTTTGCGTCCACCGGTGGTCTTCTTCACCGTATTATCATAGTTGCTACTCATCAGGAAGGTGTCTGAAGATCAACTACGGGACATAGACCTCTCCTCTTGGTGAATCTCGATGGGGAACTCCAGCGTCATTGTTGTAGATGCTGATGCATACGTCAATGGAAGGAGACAATGAGGAGATGAGTGAGAGTAGTACCTGCTGATATTGAGAGCGGTTGAGATGACGGAGGCGGTCACTGTTGGGGCGTCCAAGCTAGGGATGGACAATGGTTATGGCGGGCGGGTAACCGCGGTTAATTTACCCATAACCGTTTATGCTTATACCCGCATAACCGTTTACCCATTGGGTAATTGCCTAAACGGTTATACCCATACCCATAACCATTTATAAACGGTTAACCATACTCATAACCGCATACCCATTTAACCGTAATTGTTTAGTACCCGTTTACCCATTTATCCTTTTTAACCCGTTTATCTTCTTTTTTTTTTACCATTACCCTTTTTTCACCCATCTACATGTTTTTTAACAACTTGAAAATTAAAAAAAAAATTGTCATAATTTTTTTTTTTTTACAATTAAACACCATTATAGGTACATTCATCATACATTTCCATATTTTAATTTTTGAAGTCCTTATATCATTCTAATAATTGAAATAATAGTTTACGGATGATATTTTTAACTGTTACCAATGAAGGTAAATATAATATTTGCTAAGTATTATTGGGTTACAAAAATTGTTTAAAAGACATTTCTGTCAAAGCATTTCTTTCAATTTCACGGTTACCCGCAAGGAATTTAAATTAATTTGGTCAATTCCTTGATGATGAGAATCATCATTCCTGTAGTAGTGTTATTGAGAGAATGACCGATGAATTCCTTGCTAATTTATTGGGTGCTAAGTATTATTGTATCAAGATGATGGTTTGTGTTAGTTTTACATATATAAAATAAATGGGTAAACAATTACCCATTTATAACCGCGATTAATACCCATAACTGCCCATTTAAATTTCGCGGGTAAACGATTATACCCAGAACCGTTTATTTATCTAAACGGTTACCCATAACCGTAACCGTTTAATTTAAATGGGTGGATAACTGCAGTTACCCAAAACCAATGGGTATTTGCCCATCTCTAGTCCGAGCAACTAAAGAGGAGACAGAGAGGGGAGACAGAGCATAGCCAAGAGATCATTAGGGATATTGGACGGACAAAAGACTTGTCGTTAGGGGTAGAATTGGAAACTTATTGTTTGGGCCATTTTAATTGGACTGGTTTAATGTTGGACTTTGTCATAACCATTAAATAAAGTTGTTATATGGTTTGTGGTTAAAATTCAAAGTATTGAAACCATTTTTATTAGTTTTCCTTTAATTTTTTTTTTCAGTGAAGCTGTGAGCGACGGAAAAAAGGTAGAGGAAGTTGGGAGTCCCACGTGTCACCATCTCCAATTAATGCAAGATAAATGGGTAAAGTTGGAATAACAGCAAAATAATCGGGGGTAAAATCGGAAATCCACTGTAGCTAACCCACAATGATTTCCCCACCTGTTTTAGCATATACTAGTAATTGTGCCCGCGAGTTGCTGCGGGTTTTAAAATAAATAAAAAAAATCACAATAATTAACCCGTTTCAACCAAGAAGAAAAAAGTTAGTTTGATAATCTTAAACTACTAGAAAACTTTAATATTATAGCCATAGTATTTAATCTCACATGAGTGAGATTAAAAAATCCCAAAGTACATCAAAAATACCAAAGCACATAAAAAAAATTCATAATAATTAATTTATGCCTGTGAAAACTATGCAAATGCTCGTGATCATAGCCTCTACACTTTGATGATGGGTACATCGTCATTTGGATTTTAAAACCTTACAAACCCTCTTGAACAATTTTTTTAGGAGAGTTCAAAATAAATAAAAATTTCACAATAATTAATGTTTAAAAGTGTGAAAAATGTAAAAAAAAAAAAGTAAAATATACAAATGCTCGTGATTGCATCTTTTATGCTTAGATGATGGTTACGTCGTAGTTAGATTGTTAAAAATGTCCAAACCCCCATGAATAGTGTTCATTGTTTGAATGCAAAATTAACAAAAATTCATAATAATTAATGTAAAAGTGTGAAATATGTAAAAAGAAATATACAATCACTTGTATTAACAAGATTTACAACTTTCGTGAAGGGGTCAACACCATAATCCATAAACCCTGGATTTATATTTAAAGGTCGATTGTCATTTACGCTCTATCCTTCTCACCGAATTTTATTTTTCTGATTTTCTTTTTTGAAAACATGATCTTTTAGCGGATGTAAAAAAAATGAACGATTTGGATTATCTATATCACGTTCCACTATTTATGGTTAACTAAAAATGAGTCATTGTTATATAGTTTCTAGAGACTTTATAAATTCCAAGAAATATTCTCACTAACCATAAAATCCAAAAGTGATATCAACAATCTGAACCGTTCATTTTTCTGCATCCACTAAAAGATCATCTTTTCAAAAAAGAAAAAAAAAATTTGTTGAGAAAATTTAACAGTCAAATTTGAACGACAATTAACAGTCAAATTTAAATCTCTGGTTTATAGGATTATGGTTGCAAATTTCAGAGTTGACCTCTTCACAAAAGTTGCAGAGCTTGTCATTACGAGCCTTTGTATATATTCTGTTTATTTATTTTCCACACACTCTACATTAATTAAAAAACTACTAAAAAACCTTACTACAAAAATAGCCATATGATTTAATCTCACTTATGTGAGATTAAACATTACCGTTGGATTCTTTGATCTCACTTACGTTTTTAGTATTAGGTTTTTCATTTAATTATTTATTGAAAGATCAATATATTTTTCTTTAATGGATAACGGGTCAGATCATATCACTTGTTAATATTAACGAGTCAAGTTTGGAACGGGTCATATTTACATGTTCATTTTAACAGATGTTACACGACACGACCCGTTAAGATATTGAATATGTCACGAAAATGACATGAACCCTCGAAAAATACAACATGAATGCCAAATCTAGTAACCAACAAACAATGAAATGTAAAACCCAAAAAAGCAACAAGATTCGTTCTACTAGCTTTTACAACTAATTAATTGGCTTCTTGCTTTAAGTTGAATACCTACTGAATGACTGGATACCGATGACTAACAGCATGTTCAATAGAGACCGAATACCGACTAATTAGTTAATTAAACAACTTTCCTTCTTTTCTTTTCTTTTTTTTTTTTTTTTTTTTTGAACATAGCTTATTAAACAATTTAAGTTGGAGTTGGCACATCTTTATGAAAGCTGAACTTCAAGAAGCATGTTCGAGCATAGTAAATTGGGTGCATGTATCGAAGAATAACTTGCTCTAATACTAAGATAATCTTTATAGACCCATAAAAGTCTACCCTAAATATCACCAATATTATCCCTAACTTAACAATCTATTGCTAAGTGTGAAGTTTTATCATAAAAAATCTTGTTTAACATTAGAATTAAAATATCTCATATATAAGTTGTAGGCTTTTTATATTAGCACCTCACAAAATATTGAATGCATCCCACATTAAAATTAATATTAAATGATTTATTTACCGTACTATGCAATGACAATTTTGACCTTATTAGGTTTAAAAAAAAATTTGAAATACACCCCCAATCTGACACACCCCGACCTGAAATCAAGGCGTGATGGCCGTCATGTGAGGGTGACGTAGCCATGTGCACAGTACAGAAGCGATAAGGATATGAAATATACGAATAAATAAAACCGAAAGTTAACATAAGGTGCACTAATAAGCAGAAAGTGTTAGGAATGAGATACAAGTGTAAATACACCTAATCAGAGCATAGAAAGTCTAGGTGCAATTCAGTAGGACAAGTACTAGTTATACAGTACCAGAAGAGGTCCTACGGATATTATATTTTGTCAGAACTGCCGAATCCTCACATGCCACCAACAGCAAGTCTACCTAAAACCTGGAGGGGTGCAAAACAAGAAGTGTGAGTGGGCAAAAACAAAGCTTTTGAAAAACATTTCATTTATCAAATGCTCTAACCCCTCGCCATAAAACATGTATAATTTTCCCAGAAATGGAATATAAACATATATATATATATATATCCATAATCATAAATATGTCATGCCAAGATATAAACAGAATAAGTAACTCAGGTGAAAATAAATTCATAGAAAATAACACATTGGCCGGAACCCCTGCAGAAGTCTGTATGGCTGAATTCATAGCTCATTAGTCAATCTAGTCGAAGTCACTGCAAATGACCTATACGACACTACACTGCACACGAGTTGGAACCACTGAAAAGGTTTGTACGACAAGACTAGGTGTAATATAGTTATGCTCAATGCTACGTACTCATGATAGCTATGCGATAAATCGCTAGTCACCTACGAGTCGGAGTCACCTATGATGGTCTATACGACAAGATTGTGCACCTATATTGGATCCAATGTGAGCATATGGTGCGGGAGGTGACATCATAAATAGGCATGTACTATATCTCTGACTAAATCACAATCACTTGGGGTGCAGGTTTATGAGCTCTATACTTCTCAAATAATCACAACTGTTATTCACATTCACAATTCATAAACTCACCTAGGCTTACCTGAGCGTCCACATCACCACAATTATATATATGCATCATACACTATTTCATATTCTGAATATAAATTTATATGCATGGCATTTCAAAGCATACTTACATTTAAACGCATTTTATGGGAAAATATTGAGTATATAAATATATACTGAAAACCAAAAGCCCACTCACTGGTATGTCGAAGGGTCGTAACCCCCGAGCCAACCTTGACTGCGCTCGTCCTCGAGATAAGTCTCCCTATATACTAAACAACTATAAAAACGTTAATTTAAAGCACACAACCCATACTAGCTAATAACTTCTCATACAATGCTCAAATGAGGTATATAACTATACCATCGAGACCTACACAATTCCACGAACATGCCCAAATTTTTAAACTAATTTTTGGAGCCCTCAAGCGCCGGCAAAGGCATGGCCCTATGCGCAGGGACCCTAACGGAGTCCCCTAACCCCGTTAGGAATATTCCATTAAAAAGTAACAAAAACCGTTAAAACTAACCAACGCCGTTAGGAATATTCCGTCATCCTCTACCTTCGAACTCCGGCGACCATCGCCGTCGCCGGAAACTGGAAAAACTTTAAAACCTTGTAACTTCTTCATTTTTCAACCAAATTTCACGAATTATATACCAAAATGAAACTTAAGACAAGTAGAACAATTCCTTACCAGTTTTAGGACCTAAAACTCATGGGATCTTGCCGGAAAAATCCACGATAATCCGGCCAAAACTAAAACTCGCCAATCTCACGTTCCCGACGTCCAATTTACTTGGTTTTTCTTCTCCGAGCTTCATAAGGATGTTTTAAAACCTCCTACAAGCTTCAAATCACCTCAAACATCCATAATTACTACCACATGAACAGTGCATCAAAATTGAGATTCTGAGTTCTTGGGTTTTCGAGGGTTTCACTTACCAAAAATGGTATGGATAAGCTCCTGGACTTGCAAGGAATACCAAGATCACTTCCCCATCTTCAATCAACAACTGGAAGTGAAGGTTTGAAGGTTGTCCGTATAGGTTGTACGGAAATGGAAGAAGATCCGAGAGAGGGAGGAGAGAGAAAGGTCAACGGGAGGTGTGTGTGTGGTCCAATTTTGGGTCATTAATCACCACCAAAATTTACTAACTTTAAGTTCCAAAAACTTAGGAACTAACCAATTTAGTTTAAACTCAAACTTAAACCATAACACCACATAACAAACTCAATGTCCAAGGGCAATTTAGACATTTCACACCATTGAAACTAAATATGTCGGGACGAGCTGTGATGCAATCTGACACACCCGGACCCATAATGTCCACCTGGACACCCGAATCACGATGTGCTGGTCGACACCTGAAAGGTGACAAAGCCATAAAGTATAGTGATATGGAAAACGTGAATAAATTAAAACCTAAAAGTGACTAATTTAGAGTGTGTATGTGAGCAAGATTGAATATATATCACACAAGTGATGTCAAAGCATAGATAAATTGCAATAAAAGAAGAGTAATTACATTTATACCTAAATGAGGAGTCTCCTACGTAACAGCTTTTACCAACAATCCTCGTCGTCACGAAACCTCTCTCTTTCCACTCATGTCCCTCACACTTTTTCTCTCTATCTCTCTCTCTACCCACTCAACACCATCAGACACCACTTCTTTACATTTTTATTAAAATCGATTTTTACTCTTTCTATGTCTTTATTCTCTTTCTGCAATCTTGAACTCACACTCTCTCTAGCATCGAGAGAGAGAACTCACACTATCACCTTAATCCCTTCACAAATTGAACTCCAAAACCATGAAACCTTAATCTCTGGGATGAGAGGAACCTAGCCATACCATTGCATGTGCCATCGGAGCATTGAGCAGTGACCTGCCATAGAACCCGAGAACTTTGAGCTTTAACTCTCAATCTCAGGTGAGATTTTCTCATTTTCTTCAATTTCTAGGCTTCTGTTTGTGATGGAAATGAATTTTATGTTGATTTTAAACTTGAATCCATATGTTTTTAGCCTTGTTATCCTCTGCATATGCATGCATGTCTTCCTCGACGACGAACTCTGGCGACCTCAGTGGCTTTCGAGCCATTTTCTGGACAAATCAGGGTGAGTTAGCCATCAAAAAGGTACCATTCTCTTCGCCTCATTGAAAATTACGATTTTCATTTTTAAATTACTCAATTTCGTTAAGTATTGATAAAGTTAAGAACGTTTAAAGTTTGTCCAATTTTCCGGTGAGTTACCTAGTTTCCGACGGACCAGACGCCTTTCAGGCCATCTTCCGACCATCTCTGGCCACTTTTTGAACTCCAAATATGTACAATCTTATTCTAAGCTTTCCTAGCTTCGTTTTGATATATTATGGGCAAATTTTGGTTAAGAAATGAACCCGTTATTACCATTTGAAGTCTTGGCCATCACTTTCCAGATTCATGTGGTTGCAACACCAACCGGCCTGAGAAGAAGGAAAAAAAAACCAAATCCACTATCCAAATCTAGATCCAAACCCGGGACCCGGCCCGACCCGACCCAATTCCAAAATGAATATGGAATATTCTTTGGAATATTTAAAAATTAATTAAATATGGGACCAACCCTACAAATCCATCCCCTCACCCTTCTTCCCCACCCGTCTCCTCTACCACCGTTTCTTGGGCGAGCTTCCCAGGTGAGTTAACCACAAACTCCAGCAACAAGCATCATCACCACCATCGTCGTTCCACTACTCTCAGTGCCATGAACAGGACCCACCTAGAGTTCATGTTGTTTGGCCGCCGTTCATGAGGGTGTAGCATTAGGGATTAGGGATAAATTATTTTGGGTATTTTATTAGGGTTTTTGAGTGAGCGAGAGTGACACTTAGGATTGGAAACAATTTTGTAATTTGTAAACAAATCCAAGTGGTGGAGGACATTGAAATGGGTGGTAAAGCTTTAAGCTTTTTTATGGCGTAATAGAATACCAAAAGTAATTTATCCCTATTTCCTACGGAATCCCAAGTGTCCCCAATCCCCAATAGAATGGTGGTAAGATTTGTAAAGCTTTAAAGTCCTCCTGCCTTCTATGCAGTATGACCTGCCGGAAAAAAAAAGACGAAGTTGAGGAGGAGAATGAGGAAGAAGAAGATGAGCAAGATCTGGATGAGGAACTCCAACGAAGATGGGTGGGGAGTGATGGACAAGGAAGATGGGTTGGACGAACTGGGAAGATTTAATCAGCAACGAGTGAATCGACAGACACGCAGCTGAGATGGTGGACGAGGGAAGAAAGGTGAAGGGATGGATTTGTAAGGGGTGGGTCCCTCTTCTTTAATAAAATATTTAAATAATTTTAAATTTAGTTTTTGAATATTTAATTAATTTTTAATCCAAATGGACTAGGAAGTGGACCCGCATCAAGCCACGTTAGCATTTAACAGAGAAATTAACAAAAAAACTGATGGAGGTCTAACATTGCAACAAATTTGTAAGATGAGATATGACATTGTAATTTTTAAAACATGAGGTATGAGATTGTGGTTCGACCAATAGTTGAGGTAGTTTTGTGTAATTTACCCTATTATTTATTTTCTTCAACTACCAAAACCCCTTACACCGTCCATTGTTGAATAAAACCCTAACAAATGAAACTACTAACACGTTGATTGAGAAAAATTATTTATGACGAATGGACATGAAATCGATGTTTCGGAAGCTTCACATGAGGTAAGACTTCATATTTTCCATTGTTTTATTGATTTCGACGATGTCAATAATTATTTAATCCTGGTTTTGTTGTGTTATTTATAGGGGTGGGTTAAAAAAACCGAAAACCGAACCGAACCGAAACCGAAAAAACCGAACCGAATTGAAAAAACCGAACCGAACCAAATTAATTAAATTAATTTTTTTTATTTAATTATTTGTTTTGGGTATTATTTTCTAAACCCAATTTGTAAGTTAAAATGTGCTAAACCCAATGTGTTGCCAAAGTTTAAGCTCAAAATATTAAAAAAAAGGCCTATAAAAACTCTAAACCCTAACCTATTATTTCTCCCCCATATAAGGTTCCGGAACCAAACCTCCTCATGAAGTACCTACATCCATCTCCATAGCACTGTCTACTTCTGCCCCAACTTTCTTTTCCAAATCTACTCTCATATAACATGTAACATAATCCATAAACATTTATTTCGGGTAGATTACTTGGGTAATTTGTGATGGAAAAGAATCCGACACACACTAAATAAATCCACTCACGCATTACTTTTACTAATCAAGTTGTCAACATGCAACAGCAAACAACCCTGATCTTTAAACAACATCATACAATTTAACTTTTCTAAGTCATTTGTACAATTTTTGTGTTGTGAGGTTGTTAGTTTGGACTTTGGAAGACTTGATTGAAGATTTTAGTTCAACTTTAAATGTTTATTTTCATTGTCTTTGATTCTAGTTAGATAGCTTATGTTATAATTGTGTTGGATATGTTAAAATTTAAAATTTCAATGTTTTTCATTTTTTGAAAAAAAAACAAAAAACCGAAACCGAATAGGAAAAAACCGAACCGAAAAAAAAACGAACCGAAAGAAACCGAAAAAAATGAAACCGAACCGAAATTTCAGTTTGGTTTCGGTTTTGGCAAAAAACCGAACCAATTTAAACCGAACGCACCCCTAGTTATTTAAGCTTATGTGTTCATATTCATCTTTTAGAGATCACATGGATTACATAAAGAATTAAACGCCTAAAATTACCACCAAATATTAAAAATAGACGACATGGGTTTTAATGGTGGAATTTAAAACAAACCCACATATGCTTTAAATCCCAGGCAACATCTTTTGTCAAAATTTTAGTCAGCATTTTTTGTCCAAATTAGAAGCTTTATTGATCATTTGCATAAGACTACGCCCCCTTACCGATTAAAGTATAAGGCTAATATTGATATTGAGTTGTATGATTTTAGCAAATAATTGAGGTGTATGATTCTTAATAAATAAACGAGGATTTGATACGATTTTTTATTGTATTTAAACAGGATAGCACACAAGGCAATACATCTACAGGGAACACTGAGGTTGCAACAACGAGCATCATTGATTACACAAATGCATTTAAAACAGGCAAGGTAACTATTTTTAGTATATTATTAAACTCTTATAAATGGTCAGACTTTGTTTCTTGTATTCTATACTTTTATTGGTTCTTCAATTATGGTTAGATTTCCAAAGTCTTTAATCCATCAAGGATTCTGTAACAAGATTCATTACTAAATATGCATCTGTGAATTTCATGGAAACTCTAGCATTCTTTTATGCAACATATTAAGTTCATAATAGGGAATAGCATATGGGTTGGAATCTTAGCATGTCTACAAACATTTTGTTAATGGCAAATGGCAATGATCTTGTATGGACATGTGTTCAAAAGTAAAAATGACTTGCTTGATTGGACTCGCGCACAAGGAAAAAAGAATAATATGGTTATTGTCATCAAGAGGTCTAATGCATGAGGGGTTGACTAAAGGAGGAAGAGAGCTCAAATAACATTTGCTTGTGAGAGACGTGGCGAGTACCAATCCACATTGAAGAAGTCTGATATTAATGACCAAAATTCTGATGCAAATAATAAGAAGAAAGAACCTAGGAATACTGGTACTGAAAATGCGGATGTCCATTTATGTTGAAAAAAGGAGTCAACATTGGAGAAGGAGATGACTGGAAATTGGAGGTTGAGTGTGGGGTGCATAACCTTACCTATTCACAATATCTTGAAGGGCATTCTTTTGTCGGACGATTAACAAAAGAGCAGAATGAACTTTTAGTTGACATGTCTACAAGTTTAGTGAGACCCAAAGTTATTTTGAACACCATGAAGAAAAAATATTTACTTAATGTACAACAAGGACATTATACAACCCAAGACACTATTAGCAGACAAAAGAAAAAGCAGGAAGATCAGAAATGCAACAGTTGTTAGGTAAGTTGGCTGAGTACAACCATATTGAGCATCTTCGAAGTACTAGTGTTGATAATGTTGTTAGTGACTTGTTTTGGACTCACCCAATTAATGTTGATATCTTACATTGTTTCCCACATGTGCTTATCATGGATTGCACGTACAAGACTAATAGGCATCGTTTTCCACAACTGGAAATTGTAGGGGTAACTTCAACTGATATTACATGTTTGGTTGCATTTGCTTTCATTGACCATGAGAAGGAAGACAATTACACATCGGCATTGACAAGATCGTGTGGAACAATTTAAGCTATTACCAAGTCTAAATAATGTAGCCACCATCAAAACAATATGTCTTAATTGTGACTAAGTTATGTTTTAGAAATTGAACTAAAATATATTGAATGCCAGGAGAGAGTACATTTTTAAAAAGAACGTTTTTTAATGGTTATATTCAACTAGGCAGTGGTTATAATGAATATAGCATGGTCATGTCCTTCCGGGAGATCATGATCTGATTGTAGAATTAATGAGGGCAAAAGTCATGGCCCCTGAAGTCCTACTCAATCTCATAATTCAAGACTTAGCACTTATGACTCTCATAATTCAAAAGTCATGGCCCTCGAACTAATTGTAGAGTGAGTCAATGGCATTTGGCATTCATAAGGTGCTTTCTTGCACTACTCAAAGATGCTTTCTTGCAGGTCGACTTGGTTCGACCAAAATATGCACAAGAAAATGGAAACAGAATGGTAGCTTTGAAATCATTATTATTATTATTGAATAACGTTCAAATCAACCTAAACAATTTTCAAATCATTCAATTTGAAATCATACGGCAACCTAAACGTTCAGATAATTTGAAATCACTCGGCAAACTAAATGTTCAAATGTTTAGATTCAATCCCTGAAAATTAAAAATAAGTGTTATAAGATTTGAGAAATGTGGAGTGTATAGAAAATATGGAGTGTATATAGAAAATGTAAGGAGTATATTGAGAATATGGGGTGTAAGGATATTATGGGAAAATACATGTTAAGATAATTTTTAATTGAAAAAGTAAATATAGAGTGTATTAAGTAGGTAAAGTTTATTCAATAATTTATAAAGTGTTAATATAATAAGGCAAAATATTTTGTTTACGCCGGATATAAGACTTTATTTTCCAACATATAAAATCTCGTCTCTACATTAAAGTGTGTGTGCATGCATGTATTAGTATACGCGTACGCGTGTCATATCTATGTAATGCCACAAACCTGAATATAATAGGAGTTAAGGGACAGGTGTTAAGCATCAAGGGAAGGAAAGCATGCAACCTCATCATCTCAGACTCTCTCAGCCTTCTCTTCTCTCCAAACACACACACAGTATATGGTGGCACTTTTGCAAAAGACAACTCAATCGCCATCAACACTTAAATCCATAAAAGTAAATATTGACATAGAAAAAACCTAAACCCAATTCATGGAAGAGAGTAGAAACAGAAGCAAAAATGGGTCAAAGGGAGGAAGTGACGATGACGATGTGGTTGATGGGTCAAAGGGAGGAAGTGACGATGATGATGTGGGTCAAGGAGAACTGTACTCTCCTGCTTATTCCATCAACGTGAGAAACAACAAAGCAAACCTTGATGCTAATGTGGGTCAAGGAGAATTGTACTCTCCTTCCCATGCCATCAAAGTGAGCAATAACAAAGCAAACCAAGAACCATCGTCGCTGCTGCCGTCGTCGATGGGATTGGGTGTGGCTGCAGACCATATAAGGTGGAACTTGGGGGCCATCAAGGACAGACTGTTGGAGAAGGTGGCAGCTGCTGCTGTTCCTGCTGATGCTTTGGACAGTGCACGCCACTTCTTAGAGAGTGTCGTCAAAGATGTCACTGGGGCTGCGCATGGAATCACCAAGGATGCCTTGCACCGGGTCAGAACACATCTTGTTGACATTCTACCCTCCCTGTCTCCTGAAACCACGAACAAGGTCTCTCTATCTCACATCTCTTTGATACTTAATTACTTACGAGTGCTTTGTCATACCAGCGATGGTGGGAGGGTGAATGAAATCGAAACTAGGACCTCTTTTGGGTTTTAATCATGCGTTATGAATGTTATAGTTACTCTTCATAACAAGAGACTCACGACTTCAAATAAATGTTCTCTTGCCAAGAACAAATACACATATCGTCGACGGTAATAAATATGAACTTAACTACATATTCAGATAAAAATAATATAATCTTAACCCATAGTCTAGATTTACAGTCTAGTAATACATCATATATATGAGAGATTTTTCAGTGTGATCAGTACACGGAATGGTACATCACGTGTCATTATACAAATGGTTTCTCCATATATATTGCTAAAGAAAACATTTTTTTTTCTTTCAAATGAGTAGTACTCTTATTTGAACCGTAACACCATCAAGCTATATACTTGAGATCTAATTTGTGCTAATTTGTTTAAACTGTTTGCATGATAATTCTGAGGAGAAAGAAAAGAGAAATGTGTGAGTGTGTGCGTGTGTTGCAAGTATAATAAACATATTCTCATTTACTTTAGATTATGACAGATGGTGGATGAGGCAGAAAGGGAAGCTAATAATATTGGTGGAGGTCATGGGAGAGAAGATGAGAGGAAGAACGAGGAAGGACGCCAAAGAAGTAGAATTTGAAAGGTCCCCTATGCCTCGCCCACTTCCTCTGTATTTTCTACATCAAGGCTTTGATGCCTCTTTGTATATAAATAATACAATGTCTGAGTAAACATGCATAAACTCTCATCCCCAAAAATAAAGAAATTTTCCTTTCTTCCTTGACAAGGAATGAAACTGAAAGCTATACAGTTTTCTGGTTTTCGAAAACTAAATTCAAGGCCCGTCGTCACCATCTTTAATTAAATTGCAAATATCTGAGCACTCCACCAAACTGCAAAATATCAAATTTTACAGAAAAAAACATTAGAATGGGGTATTTACAGATACAGATGTTAGATCAAATACATGAAACATATATATGGTTGTTGATGAGGATATGATGAAGCTTTAATGCCTTTTGTACAAATGTTGAAAGAACATAAAAATAAAATAAAAATGGTGACCGTTAATTCTCAGTTGCAGAGTTTAAATTGAAGAGGAAAACGTACCAATATTGCCGGCTTCTAAATCCTTGCTTGAAAACAACTATAGGCCTGCGGCATGACAAGATCATCAAACACCAAATGTAATGGCATAAGATTTAAGAAAGGCAGGGAAAAAAACACATATATAGCTGAGCAATCAAGAAAGCAAAATACTCAGAATTCCGAAGTCATTCCTCTTTGCAGACAAACTGCAGTTGAATACGTGGAAAACAAAATTTGTTTTTGTGATTTTAGTGTTACGCGCGCATAATTTGTTAGACTGCAATTTTCATGTGGAATGACTCTTTACAGTTACGGCTGAGCATGCCTATTAAGAAACATAATTTGAAAAAGAAAAATATTTGTACCTCCTGACATTGAAGGGGCCTTCACCAGGTGAGCCCTCACCGCCTCTAATGCAGGTGGTGACGCACTTAATTGTGCAAGACTCTGCCTTTCTCGACTTTGGTCTTTGAATCCTTGGTTTCTTGCAATCCTTGGGCAAAGCACACTCTCCAGACAGTGTCTGGGGAATATTTTCTAGAGTCTCAGATTGCTCAGGAGACTCAACTGCACCGGCAGAAGCTAAAACTGCAGCAGCTGCAAGAAACCCTGCAGTTGCTAAGAGAAAGCTTCTGCTTCTGCTTCTTCTGCTGCTGCTGCTGGTGGCTTGGGAAGTGCTTCTGATGGTAATACCATTGGCTTTGTTAATCTTGTTGGCGATGTTGGTTTTTTCAAGTTGTGGTGGGATTTTATTGAGAAGGAATGGAGAAGTTGGGACATAATAAATTAGCATGTTCTTGTACAATTCTGGAAGCAGTATTTCTTTGAGGTAGGTTCATTTCAAGCAAAAAGAGACCAACTGCATGCGATGAATGGATTCTCAGATTTTTCTTATCCATTCAACTTGTGTGTGTGAATCTGTGATATGGAGTCCTTGGCCAAGAGTTGCTTTCCTCTGCTGGCTATACGTGTCAACTATGCTAACCTCAAGATATGTGTTTACGTGGGTAAATTTTGTGTGCGACCGGAATATAACTTTATATTCGTAATTCATTCACGTGATCTGACAGATGAAGAGATTTATATTTTCGATTGTATGGCAGAATCGCTTGTTTACCATGTGAGAAAGTTGCAGAGACTCACTGCCGCATTGGGATGCTTTGCTTTCGGGATTATATTACCGTTGAAATTTAAAATCTTCCACCTAAACCCTAACCTTGTTTTTCCAGTTTTCACGTATAAAGGCATTGTTGTTTTTACCTTCCATTGAAAGGAGGGTATCAAGAAATTCCTCCTGTGTTAATCAGAAACTGAGCTTTGTAATTAAGCATGTAATTGTAGTGCTTGATATATACACGTTCGACCCGATTCATGACAACGAACAATGCAAACCCATCTGGGCATCTACACATGAATTTACAGCACGAAAATGTTGGCATGTATGCAGCTTTACAAATGTACTCTTATCTTAGGAACATTAGATCATCCGTGCTCCGCACGATCAGGTATTCTTCTCTAGAGCGGACAGTGCCGGTGTCAGATAGTTATTGGCTTTGTCAGGCAAATGCGCCACCTGCAGAGGGAGTTCGTAGAATCGAAGTGGTTACAAGCTTATATTTGTGGTACATATTTGTTTTCAATATACAGAATCTAATGAATCGATTTTTCTTGGTCCTTACCAGCTCATAAAGTTCCTTTCCTTGATCGGCAACGTATTCATAACATACCTGGAAAAGTTTCAATATCTGCTTAGCATTATGTCAGTTGAGAGTAATATAGTAACAGCAAAAAGATTTTCACCCACATCAAAGCTTTTGTTCCTTGCAGTCGAATCATGCAATGCCTTCACGCAGATATCAGCTACATCGGCACAGCTGATCCCCTGATTCACAGATGCTAGTTTAGGTTAGATGTTCAATGATGTCATATAGAAACCAAAAGAAAAATCTCTGTTTTCGTCAAGTGAAAAGGGATTGAGGTGATTTCAATTAGTACGTACTAGATGAAGCAAAACTTTTAATACATCGATCATTCTAACCTGAGAAATCCTGTTTCCTTGATCGAATATGAGAGCGCGTTGTCCACCCGGTTCTTCCTGTATAAACCAA
This sequence comes from Malus domestica, assembly GCF_042453785.1. Taxonomy (NCBI): domain Eukaryota; kingdom Viridiplantae; phylum Streptophyta; class Magnoliopsida; order Rosales; family Rosaceae; genus Malus; species Malus domestica. The sequence goes on from NC_091669.1 coordinate 13,644,353, forward strand.
ACTGATTCTCATCAGATAGGGGGGAAACCAAAATGTTGGGGGGGGGGGGGGGGGGGGGGGGGGTAGTCGTGAATTGTAGAGTAAGAACTCCACCTTCAGGGGACCAGGACGAATGATTGTGTATCCAAGCCCTGATTTTCGCAATGACTCTTCCCCAGCCTGGAGAAATTTCAAACAGTAAAAGAATTAACGAAGTTACAAACAAAAAAAAGGTAACCTGTTCACTGAGTGACAAAGAGGAAGATAAAAAGCTAACCCTCTTTGCTTTAAGAACCTGCTCCCTTCTATTAGGTTCTATTCCTGATCCGGTACAAGAAACTAAAACGAAGTCCGTTTCTTGCCCAGTCTGCAAAACGCGTCCCATTATCACAGTCAGTTTAAGACTGTAAAATATTATGCAATCCTAGTCTCTGTATACAACTCATACAAATAATCATGCATGACCATTACTCTACATATGTCAGCACTAACTAAACCGTCCATTCCATCTCATTAACCACACTTAATGGATAGTTACATAGCTTCTCAATGCGAATATCCAGAAGAAAACATCAGTATTATTTTTAGCAAACCATTGATGAAAAAAGATTTATAAAAATGGTTATTTAACTTCGAGGTTAGAGCGGTAGTTGTTAATAAAATGATTCACCGAAAATTTTCTTCAAACTTGGACTGTCAAAAAATGGGTTCATTGGTAGAACGATCAGTTTTGAAAGGGTTTGACTTTTGGTTTATAACTCATTGATGAAAACATTGGCTCTCATAGTAGAAATGTGAAAATGGGGAACCATTAGCAAGAATCACAAGCTTACTCAAGGGACTATGAGTTCTATGTAGATATTCACTCTGTTATGGTTAAAGCCTGAAAGCGTTGAGCAAATTTTTCAGCATTAAGATATTCAAGTGGTGTTGTAGGAGCTAAAAGAAGACTTGGCACAAAACCGAGCGTAGCAGCATTCTAAGATTCATACAGCCGACCCTACTTAGTGGGATAAGGCTTTGTTGTTTTTTTGAGATTTTTGAGTGAAAAATGCATAAACGTTTAGAAAATACATGTATGGGAGGGAGTCTATCTGGTCACCAAGAGTGAGAAAGAGAAATTCTTGGTAACAGAACGTAACCTAAAATAACCAGAAATATAGAACATAAACTGATATAACAATCAGCACAACTCAAATTAAAGACTTACTGGCAAAGCTTTTATGTATTCTAGTATAAGCATAAAACTTCTTGGGTCTTGCTGCTGCACTCCCGTACGTCCTTCAACAGCTTTCTGTGCGAAGAAATATTAAGTAGATTCAGCAAAGATGCAAAGAAATGTATTCATCAAACAGACAGAAAAAATAATTTACATTGTTTTTGGATTTGAGGAAAACATATGAAACAGATTCGTTGACTTATCTCACACACAGAAAGCAGAAACGTACAAACCTGTCTTCTGGGCTCAAAACGTATGGTTAATGTATGTACAAGGAATGGGTCTAGTGGTGGATCATCTGGTTTCACAGGGCGGAATGATGAAAACGGTACTCTGACCTGCCAATTACAGAGTAATAGAATTAGTGACAGCATATATTGCAACCATTCCACAAAAGAAACAGAGATGAGAAAAGAGATCCTTACCCTACAAAATCCTGCTTTTGTATTGAATCTAGAAAAGTATAATTTACTTTGAGATGTATCCGCTGAAGGACCAGCTTCAACAATTAATATGTAAGATCTTCCATTCCCACCAACAGAAAGAACTAGACCTTCATACCTGTACATTGAAAATACAAATAAGCCTTCACAGTTTAGGTGATGGATGTTTGATAAAGAATCTATCATAACCAGGTCTTAAGAAACTCCATTTGAGAATGCAAATATTGCTTACCTGTCAAGGGTTCGACCCAAAGGAAGCGAAAGCTTTTTTGACAGTTCAACATACCCTCCTCTGGTGAAAACATATCCTACATGCAGCAAGAAATAGAGTAAAAAAGGACTAATTAATGCTTCCCATTTAGAATCTCAAAACCCCACTATCGTAGTTTCTTTACCGGAGAAAACAGCATCTCCGGTGAAAGTGAATTCGAACTTGGCGTCCATTCCTCCATCATACTTAGACGCAACCACATCCTGAAAGTAAGTCCCCTGACGAACTTCCCATCCATCCACCGACTCTGGAGTCTTGAACTTTACAATAGTAAGTTTGCTCTTGCTACTCTTTCCTGCTCGTAACTGTGCCATTTTGTTGTTATAGTCCTGCAATGCAAAGAGTCAAAAGATTCACACAAGCAACTCTCGGAGGGCTAAATTTAAATCCAACATTGAACCAACACAAGAACTTAAAGACATCAAAACCGAAACAGATTACTAAATGTCAAAAAGGAGCATTTCAAAGATATGGGCAATAAGGATCACACCTGGAATGCTTTGGTGAGGTTGTAGACCCCTCTTTGATCAACTCTGTAGAGGTCTCCACTGATGGTAGAGCGTGCAGTAGCACAATAGATAATCTTGTTACAGCCCTGTACCGCCGCGTATAGGGTAGCAGGATCACCCACATCGCCGGTCACAATCTCTACCGATCTCGGCAACATCTCCACCACTTCCTGATCAGCATTCCTCACCAGCGCCTAATTCATCATCACACAACACATTACATACAATAAAACCTAAATCGCTCGTAGCTAAGTTCGTTAAGAGCATTAAACCCATTAACAGAAGTTCCAAGTTTGATTCTCCCCCTTCCCCAATATCGCTTGTATCAAAACAACAAAACAACGAAACAAAAAAAAAAAAACCAAAAAAAAAAACCAAACCCGAAAACCAAATGAAAAAACACACAAAAAGAATGTAAAAAATCGGACAGAAAGGAGCACCTTAACAGTGTACCCTCGGAGCATGAGCTTGCGGACCACTATCCGGCCGATACTCGAGGTGGCGCCGACGACCAAGACGGTGGTGTTCTGGGCGCCGGGGATGACAAACTCGCACATGGGTCCTTCCCTGATGAGCAGAGCGTCAAGCGCGTCTCTTTCGTCGGGAAGACTGGTTCTTGAGATCTGCCCGAGGCCAGAAAACTTGCGCCACACTTCATCGAACAGCTGGCGCGACCTCCGACCGAGCCCGACCGGGTTCACGTCCTCCAAATCCAATCCCAGCTGCTTCTGCTTCTGCTTCTGCTCCTGCTGTTCTTGGATTTGATTAATTGGGGAATCACTTTTCTCCTCGGTAGAAGCAGGATCAACAGTTTTGTTCTTGGTTTTGGTTTTTTTTCCGCCGCCATTGTTGGTGGGTTCGGAGGAAGGTCCGGCGGCCCTGGGAATTAACAACGAGCGGTTTCGGGCGGCGATTGTGAAGTTTTGGGAGTTGGGTTTTGGGATTGGGAGAGAAATGGGCCTCCGCCATTGGTAATAGTGAGTGATGTTATTTTTACCGCCGCCGCCGCCGTTGCCATTGCTCAAGCTGGTGGTGCTGATGGCTTTAGTGACGGCCATGGTGGTTTTAGCGCCAACGAACAGAGCCGTTCGCGAATATTCAGATTCTGGTTTTTGCTGTTAATTTTATTCTGTTTTGTTATTGGATAATTGCCTTTATTTTTTTAATTTGGTGAGAAAATAATGGAATAAAATTAAATAGTTGGAAAATGGGAAAATGAATGGTGGGAGTTTTGAGTTGGACATATCGGAAGAAGGTGTGACAACTGACAAGGATTGAGATTTCCAGCATATACCACATATCCACACACACACACATAATTTGGGGTTTGAAAAGAGAGCTTTTCATGAGACAAAACGTGCCACGTTGAGGACCCTTTTCCCTTTCATTTTGCTACTGCATACTTGCCCTTGGGTTCATCCGAGTAAACGCACTGTCACACATTTTAATTTTTTTATCCGATAATGTCGATATTGTGTTTTAAGTTAGCACGCGATTTTACTTTTTCATTCAACACTATCTTCACTGCGTTTTATGTTTCCCACATATCAACGTGTGAGTAACTTGAAACACGATGATATTTGTAGCACACAGCGTAATAGGCTTCAAGAAATTCTTGAGAAGCCAAAACGCCAAAGCAAACCCTATTTACTGCAAATCTTCTTGTTTGCGTTCATTGATTCACCGTTGAGTTGCTCAATCATTTGGCTGAAAACAAGAGAGGGAGCGCAAGGGAACAAATACATCATTGATTAATTCAATCATCTAGCAGAAAACAAGAGAGAGAGTGCTGGAGAACGGAGAGACAACCAACTGAATTCCGGTTTTGAGAGAGAGAGAGAGAGAGAGAGAGAGCAATGTGAGTATATCGTACGACTAAAGAGACCAAATTTATAAACTAAATTATAAAATGAGGGAATTATTCCTTCCATTGATAAGAACACAATCTACAAACAGAAGACCAGCATAACAGAGGGAGAGAAGGGGCGAAAAACCATGGATCTGAAACTATCTTCCCTCCCACATTTCTTCCTAACAAGCCATTTTAGATAAAGATTATACTACACTAGCCACTTAAATAATTGCAGTCCACAGTTTACACGAGGATAAAATCAAAGAATCACCAAATCGAGCCGCACTGAGACACGCATCACTATCTGCTTCACTCGTACGGGGGCCATACTTAGCAGCTGTCGAATAGAGCGCGGGCGCTGGTTGACAAACTTCACGTTTCTTCCTCTTAGGGAGACTTCAATTGTGAAGATCAGAGCCAAAAAATTGTTCCCTAAAACGTGAAAACAAACAACATGCTGTCCTGCAAAATGCTTATCCTTCTAACCATCTAACCCCACTTTTGCTGTCACCGCCTGGTTCCCGCTAGTGTGTTAGCTGAGCAGAAGAAAACTATCGTCCCCGTCGGTATTTTCTTTGTTCTCCAAAACATCTGTTTCTATATGTACAATTTGGTCACCCAGAACTGTTGTGTAGCTCAGCAGCTCTCTGTCTCATCATCTCCATCACAGCGGCTCTTCTTCTTGAATCAGACTGCTGTTGCAGTCTCCTCAAATGCTCCTTCAAATCTCTGAAAACATACATTTATATAATAGAATCAACAATATTACCCTTAAGAGGGAGGGACTAAGGAGAGGAAATTAAGAGAGAGAAAGAGAGAGAGTCGAATGTCATAATAGAAGACAATTAAACCACGAACCTGCAACGCGGCACATGGCACTCGGATACTTTGCAAGCTCGAGCATGAAGTTGAAGAAGATACCACATTTTCTTACAGAGAACGCATCCTCCAGATGCACGGACTTTGCATTGAATTCCATGGCGGAAAAGTCCCTTCACCTTGCGGCAATTGGGGTACTGACATTGTGCAGAACGACACTGTGATGCATGCACCAAAAGATCAAGCATTTTCCGAAGCTGCAAAATTGAAAACAGTGTTATAAGAACCACATTGGCATCCTAGCCTTTCCTCCACTAATACATCCATGTTCAACACAAATCTTCAATTATGTAAACACAAATATAAAGCACCTGTACAACTCGCATTTGCCTAGCTTCTTTGTTTTGTGCATCGCGATCAGCGATGGATGGATGATTTGTCAATTTATGATGATGATCTACACCGCCTTCCTTCTGATAACAGTTATTGCATACATCGTATTCAGGGCAAACTTCACAACGCCAGCCTTGACCTGTTTCAATGTCAAGATGACATATATTGCATGTTGTCACAAACGCAGGAGCAGTCGGGTTATGAAGATGGTAAAGGACCATCATAGAGGAATGTTTAGCCCGCCGTAAAGTATCATACTGATAGTGATTCCCTTGACAAAGGCTGAGAAATGCCTGTCTGGTGTCAAAGAATTCACTCTCAAGAATTTCATCTTTGTCCTTTGTATCCACAGGTACATCAGTAATTTGAAACTGCAACATATAAATGATGTCAGTACTAAGTAGTTTTTCTGAAAAAAGTACAAAGATCTTGCAGAGCCATGAGAACTGAAGCTAGAACCAAGGACAATTCACATACAGGACGCAATTCATGCTTTTCCCTCTGATTGATAGGGTGCCTCTCTCTTTCTTCCCGTTTTTGCTCTGCTTCATAACACCTGTGGTCCCATGTAAAGTAATTAGAACAAAATCAATTGGCAAACCTTATTCCATAAAAAGATAAACTTTGATGTTAAATATTCAGTGAGAAGTATAAAACAATATATTCAGTAAGAAACTTCTAGTGTAGAAAAACGCAAAAAAAATTCAACTTTCTGAACTGAGAAGGTATAATGGTCAAACTGTCTGCGAATTCTAACAAAACCCTGAGCAACAATACCAGAACCTTCACCCATTCTTCTCCAAACAAACTATAAGCACAATTTAGTCATATATGAACGAGTACACAGTAAAATAGGTAATACAAACAAAATTTAATACAGTATTAGGAAGCTCTGAAGGGGAGGGAGGTAACAGCAGAATGCAGGAGTTCAGAATCTTACTTATCACAAAGCTGAAAATTTCTGCATTGAGTGCAGGACCAACGGTTTCCTGATACCATTAGTATACAACAGTGAGAGCATGCGTACTGCAAATGAACCATGATGAAATCCTCCTTCATTGGCGAAATGGTTTCACCAAGCTGAGGGAACATAAATATAAAAGTCAGCATAAGAGATAAAAAGATAAAAAAATTATCTCTAATTCTTTTTTTATCAGTTGTACAAAGTGCAATTAATCTAATAAAAATCTCATCCTACTGAACAGCTTTCATATATTGATTTACAGGTAGACTTCAAACACTATTCTTTTACGAAGACTGATAAATACTAAAACAAATTGAAAACCCTGAACTTATTAGTGCAAAAAACACTGAATATCTAGCCGAAAATCCACAAAGGGTGAAAACAATAATGCAGTTGAAAGACTAAAATTACTTTGTGCATTAGAAGCAGATCCTTTGACGCATTAGCAGAAAGATCAGTTTGACCAGATGCTTTTAGAGCCCTTTTTGTTATAGTCTTTTTGGTCGATCCTTTCTTATTCTGTTTTCTCCCGTCCTCTTCTTGACGCATCTGATAAATCAGATCCTCGGCTGCACCAGGCCAGTAGTCACCATCAAAATAGGGCAGCCTAGCTGCAGTGACTTTGGCCTTGCATTCAGCTGTGGTTACAAAGAAATGGTCATATAGATTAGTGAGTTCAGCAACAATGCCCTCCTTGGCAGCTTTCCTAAGCATTGCCAAATACCTGAAACAAAACACAGAGATAATAAAATGTAAGAAACAGGATAATTGATTCTAGAAATAACTGCAACACAATTCACAAAATTCTATAAGCTCACCATTCACGAAGCTTATCAGATTTTGGTGTTTTCTGAATCTCCGGATGACAATATAGAATATAATCTTCACCCTTCAACGGAGGGCAAGCCCATATATAGCAGCTTGTAAACCCTCGTAGCTTGCAATATTCAAGGTACCCAATCTGAAAAAGGGAATGCTAAACTAAGGCCAATAGTTTCAAGAGAACATATCGAACTAAAGAAAAGATAACATGAAGAACAAGATCACTGAAAGCCTAAGCCTCACCAGAATTTCATGATAAACATAAGTGCGGAGAGCCTCTCCCGTCACCGCTTTAACCTCGGGCCTGAAATACTTAACAGAATCCAAGTACGATAGATATACACGGCGCTGATTCGGAAACTGGCTTTCAGCTCCAAATTCTTGAACATACATGCCAAATAGGCATACTTCTACACCTTCAATTTTCTGAAACAACAATACAACCTAGAGGAAAATATGTAATTAGCATATTGGAACCTTTTCCTGTTACCCTATAGCAATACAGCCCTTTTCATTATCAGTTAAACATTGATTATCTTCCTACCTTAGATTTATATGGGAACTCTGTTGGATAATTTTCTTCCTGAAAAATTTCAAGAAACCGCTGCTTTACTTCCAATTTTTTGTCAACCGATGAAACAACCCTGATTACAAGCGATTCTGCCCCAGGAACCTAGTAGCACAAAGGAAAGAAAAACAATCAGCCAATAATCACATTAAAAGAAAAAACCTTTCCAGTTTTCCACTTTTGAAAGTCACAATACTTGTTTCAGAAAACCATATACAAACATTAATTCATAAATCAAAGTTTCTTTCAATTCTATGGTAACTTTTCCTAGAAGTGCATTATCAAGTATATGTTTCTATTTTTTTGGTAAGAAACATAATTTTATTAAAAGAAACAGAAAAAAACAGGGACAAGGTGTCCACTGCTCTAGCTAGAGAAAGTTAGCCAAAGATTTTAACAAAGACTGAAAAGCTAAGCAACCGAGATACATGGTAGCATAGTAGCATACCAACAAAAGCTAATGTGCAGCTAAATTCCAATCATACAATATACAATAGACTGAAAAGAACTATCCCTAAATTATGAAGCCGCCGATGCCCAAAAATGAAACACTGTCCTATAGAAGATAAAACTCAAGACCACAAACAATGCAATTATATACTTCTATTAGGCTTAGACGTGGTAACTGGTCCTGCCTCCAAGTCCTTAAGGGGAGCAGCCTTCTGTAAAAGTTTACGAAAGGCACGGAAACAAGGCTTCAAACGCAGGCCCTAATTTGGCACATGGATCATGTTAGGTCAACTTGGAATCTTGGGTAATTGGGTTCAGTCTCAGTCGGCCGTTACAGAGGCCTTTGCTTCTGTTCAATATATTATGACAGAAACTAATTTTGGTTGGTTAATCTGATCAGTTCATCAATGGTCGGCAAGTATGATGGTCCAAATGATGATCCTTTCACTAATAATGAAAGGCAGTTCATGGCAGCAGCTAAGACACTTATGTCCGGGATTCATGTATTGGGAAAATACAGCCATATAGTGAATTATGTTGGTTAAAGATAATTTGATATTGGTGATTCCTGCACTGGATAAATCCATGATCACTAAAGAAAGATTTATGTAGGTTCATGTAATTGCGTTCTCCAGAAAACATGTGCTTTTCCGTAGCATTGTGTGATGCACCTCAACTCTAGGTGTGATATGGTGATACCTAAGGCAGCCAGAAATGATTCTTAGAAGCTTCGTAGTTATACTGGTAGTTTCTATGCTCTTCCCTTAGTTTCCCCTTAACTTACCTTCTACAATCTAGACCAATCAAAAGACAAAACTAAACAGTAGACTTTCTATCTATTATTCCTTCATCTCCTGAACCAGAATACTAACAGCATAAGAGAAAAAAGCAAAAGCATCATGCAGTACTCTATCCCTCATAGCACTTCAAATACTTATTACTATATAAACCACCTCATCATAACTCTTTCCTTGCTGCCTCGCCCTCTCTTGTCTTTCCACCTTCAGTTTCTTAAATAACCGTTGCTCTATGTGGTCGCTTAGTATTGTCTTCGGCAAATCTTTGGCCCCGAGAACAGCACTCTGTGGTAAAGGTTTACGCTCTCCCCTTTCAACCTCTTGTATATAACAATTAGGGCAAGTATATTCAGCTTGCCCACCATCATTCCTTCGGCCATTAAACAAAGCACAAATTTGATGTTGCCAAGCTTCACATTTGTCACATTGGACCCACTGCATATAAGGAGGTGAACAGCATAAGATTCACTATCTAGAACAATCAAACTATGTCACCAAAAACATTGTTCCAGCAAAAAGAACGCACCCATTCTTCAGTCTCCTCGTCATTTTTCTTCTTCTCTAGCCTTGCCTTTGGAATGTTAGTCCCATCAACAACTATCATGTCTCCACGAGCCTCGTTATAGCATGGAATACAGAAATAATGTCGTGTGTCACCAGCCCCCATTGTATAGTACGTTGCATTGCGCTTGATACGAGCACCGCAAGGTGTGCAATATATTGGCGGTGGCTCAAATGTAAGCTTCTCAACTGCACACAACTGACAGGAGTTCTCACTCATGGCATGCTCCATTGCTTGATTCTTCTCTGCCTTTGCTTTGCTCTGTGAAAATAAATAAATTACCTATAATAGTGAAACCAATAGAACAAAGAGAGAAGGGTAAGAAGGAGTGTCAATCCATTGACTAACCTGGCCAACCCACTGCCTGAGACCTGTAATGTGAGCCCTAACTTGCTCCGGAGTGAACAGTTCAGTCATTGATACCCCCTTTATTTTAGGCTTCCCAGACTTTGTTCCAGCTGCATTTTCCACAGTATGCGTAGCATTTTCATGTTTAGCTGGATCAGTTTCTTTCTCATGTTTGATGTTTTCTTGCTTAGCTAAACCAGCGGACTCATTATATGAGACAGATTCACCATCATGCCTTTGATTGCCCTTATCCTCAACACTATACTTCATCTCATCAGCACTCCCTTGTCCAGAACTTGAAGGAACTTCCATTTTCACTTCTGCAATCTCAGACTTGAGTGGCATAGAAATCTCTCCATGTTGGTAATCCTGGATCTGTAAATCCTGGGGTACATGGGGTTCAATAACCACAGAAGCTTTTACTGCAGAACTAACACTATCAGGATGAACAGGTTGAGAGGACTGCTCTATCTTCATGCGTTTTATAGAAGGTTGCCTGTCTTCAGAAGTTTCAACAGCCGGATTTGTCTTCAAAACCAATCTAGCTGAAGTGTCTTCACTATCATAGGCTTTACATGATCCATTTGTTGAATTCTGCAAACCAGAATCAGAAACTTGACGATTCTGTGCCTTATTCGGATGCGTCAGCAGAAAATTCCTAACAGGAGGGCAAACAGGGCAAGCTGGGTCCTTGCATTTCTTGTTATGATCAACCAATTTCTTGGTAACGTGACAACGAGGATGTGGGCATTGAGGTAAATTGCATGTTACCATGTGCTTCAACAGTTTTTGAACAGTTACACAATTAAGTTCGCGACATTTCCCTTCACGGGCTGAACAACAACGAGCATGGCGCAAGAACAAAAGCCACCTCTGTTGATTTTTGAACTGTTTCTCCCGATTGCCATTAGAAGATCCAATAACAGCACTCGATGAATTGGGGGGACGAGACGTGCTTCTAGATGAAATTGTTTGAACAGCATTTGTTCCTTCTGAAGACAAATTATTACATTGGGCTTCATCTTTCCCAGATATCCTCTGATGGAAATCTTCCTGGAGATGCTGCTCATGGGAAATGTTGACCTGTCTGTGACTCCCATCTTGTGACTGAGGATGCCATTGATCCTGCAGTACTGGTTCTGATTGAGCTCCAGCAGAAAGAGAGCTGAAATCATTTCGAGACTCTGCAACCAATTGGTGAGGATGCAATATCTGTTGCATTTGCTGGGAAGTTTGAGACAACGAAGAGGAGATACCATGTTGACTGGATGGGATATGCTGAGCATTCCTCAATCGATCATCAGCAGGGTGCTGATGGAATTGGTTATGCATCTCTGATAATTGGAACTGCTCTGTACCTTGTTGGTGCATAACTTCACTATGGTGGTCCACACCACGGTTCGCTTGACTACTTACATCAGGTGTGATCTGAGAATGACCAAAAGCATCATTGTTTAACATATGCTGGGACTGCTGATTTTGCTGCTTCTGTTGACGTTGTTGGTGACCTAATTGCTGCTGCTGTTGATACTGGTTAGGTTGCTGTTGATACTGATTAGGTTGCTGTTGAAATTGTTGCTGTTGATGAGACTGGAAAATATTATCTCTTGAAGATAGTGGAGTTTGGAAATTCATCTTTTCCAATTGATCAAGTTGTTGAGGCTTCGCATGGACACTTTGCTGGGCAGCATGTACATTTGACTGACTATTTATAAGGGGAGAGATGGCCTTGGACATGGGTGTCGAGCTGACTGAATTCAAATTCTGAGGATTCAGCATTGACCCAACAGAGGTCGCAGCACCATAGTAGTTTCCAGAACCAAAAGAATCTGCATTACTCACTCCATAGCTATCACCTGGTAAATACATGATTCATTGGTCAAACATTTACCTATTTTATGATAGACTACTCAAATAAAGTCATAACCTGCAAGCGTATAGACAAACAGTCAATTCATATATGCATCTATACTGTACATGCATGTATGTGCATGCACACAAAGAAATTACCTTGCATTACCGGCCGCTGATGTTGATCAAAGTGCTGTTGTAATGGTTTGGAAGAGTTAGCGTGGGGCGTTGAGGTTAGATAGCCCTCAGAAGTGCCAGAATCATTAACAACTGGTAAACTGTTCCCAAATCCCAACCCACCATTTAGAGCCCCATTTGGCAACCCATATGATTTCTGCTGCATGCCAGACCTTATTCCACTATTCATTTGGCTGCCAAGGCTATGAAGTATACGGCTATTTTGACCACCAATATGCTGCTTTTGCTGTTGTGGTTGTGTTACCATTGAAGAATCAACACTAGAGAACCCACCTCCATTATTAGAAGAATCCGAATTCATGTAAGACTGATTATTACTGCTACTAAACCCAGGGGTAGGAATCATTTGGCTAGCCATTCTTTGCACACCCATTGATGACATGTTCCCTCCAGTACCAATGGAGAAACTGGCAGGAGACTGCTGATAGCCATTAGACAAAGAACCTACAAAAACAAATTTTGTAACAGTGGTTTGAAGCAGCAGTTTTGAGGAATTTGGGGAAAAGATGATACAACTCAGTTTTTACCATCAGATCTATTGAATGAACCGCCATGTATGGCACCAGTGGGCACCAGGTTTCCTGTGTTGACTGTAGTAGGCGCTATGCCAGTACTACCTCTAGCAGTGTTCATAGAAGCATCCATAGAAGTAACCATCATATTTGGATTCCCATTGTGTGACATACCGGGTGTTGGTATCATCGTACCAGCAGGAGAGGAAGAATTAACAGCCTGTTGATACTGTTGGCTTTGATTTGAGGGTCGCTTAATCAAATTTTGCAAACGACTCTCTAACGTTTCTGGGTTCATATAGTCGTCCTGAAATAGGATTTGCAAACAACAGAATCATAAGCGTACTAAGATGATATCCATTTCATACAGAATTAGAATAAGATCAAGTAAGAACGTTATCACTATATACATGTATAGTGAGTTTCAGTAGCTGTCAAGAAATCAAAAGGTGAACCAGCAGATTTGACTTCAAATTAATATCAAAATAAAAATGCTTTAAAAACAAAATATAAAAAATTTAGCTGTTTCAATAACATTGAGAAAAGAGAGGTAAAAATATCTGTCTAAATAGGTTAAAGGGGAAGTGAATAGAGAAACAAATAAAAAATAAAATGAGAAACCTTGTCCCGAGCACTTTTCAATAAACACTCATCCAATTTTTGAACAATCCCCCTTAACTTCATGTCATTCATTGGCTGGGAAAATTGTCGCTGCTGTATAATTTGGCGTCTGAAAAGCACAATGGTAACATCAGTATTTAGGTAAACAATTGCTCTAACATAAAGAGACGAATGTTATATATGAATTAACAAAAGTGCATGCTAGCACAACTATATCATGTTAAAAAAATATATATGCAAAAAGAAAACTTAAAAACAAAAAGCAAAAGAATACTTTCTTCATAAAAATTAAAAAAAAATTATGTCTTTTGATTTTATAACATGTCTTTTGATTTCATACGGAGGTAAGCAATATCAATTCTACACATTAACAATCAATAAGGAATAACATGCTTCGCAAAAAAATAACAAAGAACAAACAAGTCAGCTGAGACATGCTAACAAGCAACTTGCTGCCCATATAAATAATGATAGAACACCGAAAGGAAATGCATCTTACATTCTTTCCTGCACAATATGGCGTGCCCTCATAAATTCAGGATCCATGTTGGACATAGCACGAGCAGGCCCACCTAAATTTTGCATTTGGGGAGCAAGGGCACTTCCATTATGCTGGGAGAGCACAGGCATCTGAGATCCTGCCTGATTGGGCACTTGCCCCGATATGTGTCCTGACATGTGTGTCTGCACATTCATCTCCTTTATCCTTTACCACGCTGACTGTAACTAGCAAGTAACGCATAACTTAAAAACAAAACCTTTAGAACTGCACTGCCAGCTCATGCTTTAACCACAATAAACTCCCCCCATACTGTACATACAGTGACAAAACAATGAATCGTGTAATTCGGTCAACTAAAGCACATAATCATGAGTCTACTTAAGTAGGAGAAATAGCACAGACAAAAAACTAGTAGCGGGGAGGAGAAAACAAAATTACCAACATGATGATCACATTTTTGTATCAATATAAAACCATTCAAAATGCAAGTGAATTTAATGAGAATCGCTTGCATTTTTCACTCAAAGTTTTACTACATGGGGGTTTTAGTAGCAGAAAACCAAGTAAAATAATTAGGATAGCACAAGTATGAATACAATGCAAAACAATTCAGCAAAATGTGAATCAAATTAGTATACCAAATAACAAATCTTTGAAAATGATAAATGACTTTAAGCAAAATCGACCACCATTTTCACATAAACTTTGTAAATTTCGCTTACTACAATTAAACACCATAAAGCAGTCAGATACTGAACTTGTAAGAAATGAATAAAACAATCAATTAGCAAAGGGGCAAAATTGGGGCCAGGGAAGATCGCAACCTAAACCTATGCAATCAAATGGGCAATTGAGTAATTCAGCAGTCAACAAATACAAGCTGAATTCCCAATTTCACAATAATCAACCCAATCATACTCAAATCAAATCGAATCAAAAATCGAAATAAAAATCGAAGCAAACCCTAGGTGGCACACGAACCTGATGGATAAGCGATCGGAGCTCAAAATTGATAGAGGGCTTTGATAAAGCACGACCAGTACATTCGACGACGATCGGCGATTGCGAGATACGGACAGAGAGCGAGCGAGAATAGAGATTGGGATTCAGAGAGAGGGAAAGTCGGTTCGCACCGCCGTCCCCAAATGATACACCGCACGTGCGAATTGACACGGAGCGGAAAAGGGGGTCGAAATCGAACACGAACTTACGACGAAGGAGGGAGAAGGAGAAGGAGGAGGTGGAGGAGAAGAAGAAGAAGAAGAAAAGCGAGAGGAAGTCGAAATTTTGGGGCTTTTGGGTTTTTGGGGCTCAAACGAGTCAAATCTCAATTGCTCAATTGGGGGTTAATTTGCTGAGAAATTATACTAATTTAAAATTTGGGAATTTTTTTTTATATGTTTATGATTTAATTGACCAAAATAATTGAATTGATGACACAAACAGGACGACATAAGGGACGCAGATGGAGATAGATAGATAAAGAGAGAGGAGAAGATGGGTGTTTCCGAGTCCACTCCATTGAACCAAGCTTTGATTTTACACAAGTGCCCCTGTTTTCATACACATTTTCATCAAAAATGATATGTTATCCTTTCATTTTTATCTTTTTTCATGGTCTTTCGGAGTATAGACCATATACTGATATTTTTTTTCTCAATATTGAGAGATGGGTCTTGTTCTTCATGCTCCTAGAACCATGAGCCTAAGAATTTGTCTTTTTTAGGAAACAAAACATAAATTCAAAAGCAACAGATAATTTAAAAAACGGTTACGAGCTCAAGCGCACGCTTATACGTGTATAACTGCGCACTTAAACATGGTTATGCGTGCAGAGGCGTGCATGGTTAATATGTATAACAATAAATAATAAGATTGTATACTTGGAAAGATTTGGATTCATTCACAATAATAGTTCAATCTCACATTCCATCCTCATAAAGAGAAACTCGTTTTAACTATAACAATGACAGTATGTTTACCTATACAAGAACGAGTATTGATATTACTATTTTGTATACGAAATATATCATCTACGCTAAAGTAGAGGGGGTAGATTACCCTCACAACGGGCTAGCAATAATGTGGTTCAAATTTGCCTTCGACGAGAATCGAACCTAAAACCTCTCTCCTTAAAGTGAAGAGGAATATTATTGAACCGTAGTACTAAGTGACAGTATTAATATTATTATGCATCCTTACTTTCATTGTGCTTAATTAATATTATTTTTATAATTATTATTATTTCTGACTTTTTGACGTGGGTCACATTATAATATGCAAATCTACAACTAAAAAATTCGAAATTAGATTGATTATTGAGAGCTAAATGCAAACGTAGTCATTTTCCCTTGTGAGTGAGAAGTAAGTTTGATTCTTGTCAATGATGAATTTGAACCCTATTATTAGTAGCTCATTGTGAGGCTTAGTCCACTCCCCCTAGTTTAAATAATATCGTTTGTTAAAAAAAATACATAAGTAGAGAGAGAAAATGGATGTTTCCTGATTCTAGTCCATTAAAACCAAGCACGGAAATAACAGAATGCTCTTGATTTTATCCTCAATTTCAAAAAAAAAAATTATATTATCCTTTGATCTTATAGTTTTTTAAACTCTTCCTTGGTTTAGTGATCTCTTTTTTTCTTAAAAATTGAAAGATGTTTTAAAGTCAAATTTTTATTTTAACTAGGGTAAAGAAATTCAAGTCACGTAATAAAATTGACGTAAGGATATAGATCTAATGGTAATCAACAAGAGGTTGTAAGTACGTATGTTGCACTTGAGGGCTTACGTTTGATTCCCTCTCTCTCTTTCTCTCTCTCAATATTTCATGTATGAAGCAGAAAATAATTCTTCTACCACTACCACTACCACTAGAGTCCTAAGCTGCACAATATTTGATATATTTTGTATTTTTCCAGTCATTTAAAACTCTAACCATCTCACTTCTATCAAATATTCTTATAACTCTTTAGGTAGTTGTGATTGTTTGGATGGAAAGACTAAGGTGATTTAGAGCAATTTCACACGGGTAAAATTGACATGGCTAGATCCCAAATCCAACTCAAAACACTTATCCACCCAGTTTTGGGTCAACAAGGCTCACTAGCCATACTGCTATAGCCATATCGATAAAGAGTTCATGTATGAATGCTTGACGCTACGTCAGCGAAGCCTTTTACATTTTTTTTTTCGCCACGCATGTGCGCCACACGTACCCAGCTAGGAGTGATGAGACAAATTTTGTTGCATGGCCCCACCGCAATGACTACTTACAATGTACTCAAGGAAAGGGATCCTCTCCAGATCCCTTCCTCCTTATTCACCAAATCAGGGAATTTGGGCCATTAATATTTGATCCAACAGCTACAAACAGGGGCCAACTTTAAAAGTTATAATAACTTTAGCCATTTGATCAAATTTCAATGGTCGGGATCCCTTGATTTGGTGGATTAGGAGGAAGGGATCCAGAGAGGATCCCTTTCCTATACTCAACATGTGGCCAAATCTAAAACGTCCATTTCAAATTCTTACTCAATTCACGGTTCTTATTATTTTTTGTAACAATAATTTTTTTTAAATTCAGAAAAGTTCAGAAAAATTAAGGAAAAAATTACAACGGTTACATGTAATTATTAGGTTATCTTATTAGGTTTTTAAGATATAACAAAATTCATTTATCAAAAGCTAAACAATATTTGAGATAGACATGGTGTGACAACCCATCCCTAATTTTGTGATTTTATAAATTTTAAAATAGTGATTTGACAAAAATGTCCCTAGTTATGATGAAGATTTTACAAATTACGAAGCGTGATGGGCGTTTTGGTAAATTCACGTTGCGGGAAATATTTTTCTGTATTTTCATTGGTGACTTTGAGCTGTGTACCAAGTGGGACCCATACCACTCCTCCCCTCACTCCCATGTCTCTTCTCAGTTCCTCTTCAACTCTTTTGGACCTCTCTATATCTAACTTTCACCCTTCTTCACTCTCTCTCTCACCTAACACTCTCTTTTCACTATATCTCACTCAAACTCTCTCTTTTTCTCTACACAACCCCAAGGGACCGTGCATCACATAGCACACTCGCCTCCTTTCTGGCGAACTCCACTTGAACCACCACCGACATCTCACTACCTGGACAAGTTCCACAAAACCTAGTAGCGGGAGGAAAACCCCAGGCTTTCTCATCTCCTTCTTATGTGTAAACCTTGACCACCATCACCATTCTCATGACTGGACACGATCACCACCATTCTGCTGCGGTGGACCACCATTTCCTCCCTCCTACCATTTTACTCAGGACACCCTGGTTCAAGATAGGGCTGCACATTGGCTTTGGCCACTTTTCATTATCTCCTTCAACGAAACTTCATTTTTTTCGACAAATGTAAACCTCAAAAACCCCCAAGATCTTCGTAGATCGTGTTTAGGAGTACGGTTAGGATGTTTTTGAGGTGTTTTAATGTTGTATGGATGCAGAAATACCCCGAGAATAACAAACCTAGTTCTCCGACGGAGATCTGACGGCTTTCGAGCCATTTTTCGGCCAACTCCGGCCACGGCCGAGGAAACCAAAGGTATATTTTAATTCCTTGTCCTCTGAGCTTCGATTTGATATATTGGAAGGCTAGGTTTAGTGAAGATTTTCAGTGGTCGAAGCTGAGATTATCCCAGCGGTTGTAACGGCAACCGGCCAGAGAAGAAGAAAGAAAAAAATAAAATAAAATAAAAGGGCCCAAGCCCAAACCCATATCCACGAGATCGACCCAGATCCACCTAGAGGTTGAAGGGGAATATTCCTTTAAAATATTATGTTAACCTTAATAGAATATTCCTTCTGAGAATGGAATATTCTGTTAAAGTTAACTGTTGACCGTTAGTTGACTTTTGTGACTTTTTGGAATTTTCTTAGAAACCCTTTTAGGTTAATTTCGATGTCCCGAGTCCCCTTTTGACATCCATTTAGTGAAATTCTAAAGTCTTAATGTAGTTGACCACCGGAATGTCTCGATTGACTTTTTAGGATTGATCGTTGACTTTTTAACAAAATTTGTCGGGGACCCACCTTAGCGTATTTCAACGTCCTGATTTCAAATATGCACTCCGTTTCCCAAAATTTAATCGCCTTAGTTGAGTTTTACTAATGGTTCTCAATATTATGCTTAGGTGCGATTACAATTGCAGACTCTGGCTTCTCACGTTCGAACGGCTATGACTTCACAAGTATCTGTGAGTGGGTCTTTTCTTTTAAATAGTGTATATATATAATTGTTAGTTTCCATTTATACGCCTAAATTATCGTGACGTTTATAAGATCTAGCACATTGATAGAAATTATGAAGTTATGCTACGTCCTACGGGTATGCGTATTATTATTGATGCTATAATTATATTTACTGTTATGAATGATATTATGTTGACTAGAATTATCGAATCACTATGACATGACTATATTTATGTTATCTGCTCATCGTTTGCTGCACCGGTGTTAGCATTCGCCCGTGTCAAGGCCAGTTTTTCACGTGTATGTGCACATCGCACCATACACTCACTTTGGATCCATTGTAGGTGCCAGTCCTGTCCTAGATTGCTAGAGGCACTTAGGACTTGTATGTGTTGCGCATAGCGTCAGTCTTCACATGATTGTAGTACTATAACGTATATCATTGTTACACCCAATCATGTTCATGTCAGAATATCTTTGCATGACCTCATGTTTCAGCATCTGTCGATGAGTACTTGATATGATATGTTTGCTTATGTGATATTATGTGATTATGGACGTCACGTGCTTACTTACGAAATATTGTGCCGTATTGAATTCTTGAGATATTGCAGGCTGAGGTAAGTATTTTCATTCTATGCGTAGTATGTATATTTTGGAAACTATACTTGTTTTATGGCGATAGGTTATAATGTCTTCAAAAAGGTTTTTATAAAACTTTATTTTTAGGCTCACTCACCCTTGTTTTTTGCCCCTCCAGTTTTTTGCAGCTGAGCTTTCGTATCAACGAGGATTCTTAGCAAATCTCAGTATAGGTGATTACCTTCGATGGTATAATTTTCAATCTACTATACTGTACTTTACTTACGTTATGACATCACGTGTGAAATGGGTTCATTCCTGCTCACTAGCACACTCTTATACTTGGGCACTTTTAGGTTTAAATTTATTCATATTTTCCACATTACTACATTTTATGACTTTGTCACCCTCCTATTGTCGACTAGCACAGCTCGATTCGGAGTTCAAATGGACATTCCGAGTCCGGGTGTGTCACATGGACACATGGTATACATTAAAAATAAATAAATCTTTGTGAATAGTAAAGATCATGTTAGTTATTATTCACAATAGGTGGAGAGTGATTAGTAATAGTCATGGTAGTTCTTTATTTAAGTAAATAATAACTGTCATAAGTCTAGTCCTAGGTCCAAATCAACCAAAATGGGTGGAAATGCTCTGATTGATTGGTGGTGGCAACGATGAGTGATGGTGAGGGTAATGATGTCAAAGATGAAGGTTATATTGGTGATATTAGTAGTAGGGACACTACTTGGCAGCTAAAAGTTCAGCAACAACTCATGCTGATACCCAATCACAAATAAACATGTGTCCAATATGTGTTTACAATTTCAATTATTTGAATCGTGTCCAAATATGATTGGTTATGAGCAGGAGTTGTTGGTAAACTTTTAGCAGCCAAGTATTGTCCTAATAGTAATGGAAATGTTCTTGTAATTGAAATTGTGGTGATAACCAATACACAATTAAGTCATGGTATTAGAGATGGTAACAATGGTGGTTTGACTAGATGATTACTTTTAATGATTGAAAAAAAAAAAATTCGCTTCAATCCTTGAAACAAATTACTTTTATACTAAACCTTATCAAAAATTAAAAACTAGTTTTTGTTTTTTTTCTTCTTTTGGTTGACAACGGGGTATAAGTCCGAAAGAAAAAAAATATTGCATAAGAATATCACAAGGCTACGAGACAGTTATATATGCAATTAGCAACAGACAACAAGAACGAGGAGTTTGCTTAAAAAAGACTAGATACAAACTGCATGACAAACTCAAACAAAGTAAATCATCAACAACAAAATAATTACACTAAATACTTCACATATCCAAGCCAGCATATAGATACTTCATATATCCAAGCCAGCATAGATATTTCACATATGTTAATGCATTTAATCTTTTACTTATTTATTAGGCTATAGTAATTAAATTTCACACATGCTAATGCATTTAACCTTTTATTTATTTATTTATTAGGCTATAGTAATTGTGACCCACTAGGAAGTTCTCATGTGAGTTTTCAGAAACAAAACCGTGAGGGCGTGGTTAGGGCCCAAAGCGGACAATATCGTGCTACGGCGGAGTCGAGCCCGTGATGTGGTGGGGGCCCGAGCGGGGATGTGACAATTTGGTATCAGAGTCAATCCCTGGTCGGAAGTGTGCCGACGAGGACGTCGACCCATTGGAAAGTTCTCGTGTGATTTCCTAGAAACAAAACCGTGAGGGCATGGTCGGGGGCCAAAGCGGACAATATCGTGCTACGCCGGAGTCGAGGCCGTGATATGGTGGGGGCTCGGACCGAGATGTGACAATTTGGTATCAGAGCCAATCCTTGGCCGAAAGTGTGCCAACGAGGACATTGGGCCCCCTAAGGGGGTGGATTGTGAATCCCACATCGCCTAGGGGAGTGGATTCTCTAAGTCTTATATGTATATTCCCATCTTTACCTAGCACAAGGCCTTTTGGGAGCTCACTGGCTTTGGGTTCCATCGGAACTCCGAAGTTAAGTGAGTTCGTGCGAGAGCAATCCCATGATGGGTGACCTACTGAGAAGTTCTCGTGTGAGTTCCTAGAAACAAAACTGTGAGGGCATGGTCGGGGCCCAAAACGGACAATATCGTGCTACGGCGGAGTCGAGCCAGGGATGTGATAGGGGCTCAAGTCGGGATGTGATAGTAATTATTGCCACTTCTTTTGTGTTGGTTTTATAAAGAATCCCACAAAAATAAAATAAAAACTAACGCCATATCCAAGTCAAAATACATATTCCACATATGTTAATGCATTTAGACGAGTGAAAGGCATTGCAGAATTGCAGAATTAAAGACAATGGGTGAAAGACAGTGCATAAAATTCAATTTTCACGTCTGCCCTCCGCATATGTACTTCAAGAGCGTAAGAAACTTAAATAATTGAAATTCAAAGAAGATTAAGAAAAAAATTGAAAGGTTGTGTATTGGCCAACTACGGTGTGCATCAAACCACACTACCAATTAAAGACAAAATTGAAAGGCATATATATATTCGGATTGGTACAAATTAATACAAGAATGAAAATTCAAGTAAGACTAAGACTCTAACTCATGATAAAAGATGTGTTGGCATTGAAAAAAACAATGATTTATTAGAAGTATTATGATTTCCAAATGAAATTAAATCATACTAAGAAATTATACGTGACTTCACTTTCACCTCTTCTCCTAGCCATTGACGTGGTTTTACAGGTTTAGTTTCACTCTTTACATTCAAGCTTTTTTTTTTGTGAAATATAATTTCCGTTGTAAACCCTAACTCATACTAGATGTCCATGCAATAGGATGTAATTTGAATTGAAATGACGAATTTGACCCTCCATGTGAGTCATGTGAGTTTATTTAACGGAAGACTAACGAAAGTTAGGATTTTGACCTCAATTGCTAATAAGGCTCACCACGAGAGTTTAATTAAAAGCCTTTTCACTACAAGGATCACATTGAAAATGTCGTGTTACCACAAGGACCATGAAAAATTTTTTGCCTAAATTTTTTATTATTAGTTAGGCTAGAGTAATTATTGGTTTATTTTTTGTGTTGGTTTTATAAAGAATCTTATAAACACTTTTATTTTTTGAACAAACAATATTATCTACACTAAAAATGAGGGGTGGACTAAGCTTCATAATGAGCTAACAATAATATGGTTTAAATTCGTCTTTAGCTAGAGTTGAACTTAAGACATCATACATATTCTACATACTAGCCCTTCTGCACACGCTAATGCGCGTGCAAAATTTTTTTTTTTACATCACGGCACGTTACGTGCGACTGGTGGAACTTTTTTAATTATAAAGACATTCTTATATTTATAGCATATTATGCACGACGCACAATGTTTAATGTTATTTTTTAGGATTTGGATCCTCGCCGGATCCCCTCCCTGGGGATCCTAGGGATCAACGAACACGGACCTTTGATTAAAAATCATGCGGTTCCAATTAAATGCTTTTTATATTTTAAAAAGTAAAATAGCATCGTTTTGCGTGAAAAATAT
Source organism: Malus domestica (assembly GCF_042453785.1). Taxonomy (NCBI): domain Eukaryota; kingdom Viridiplantae; phylum Streptophyta; class Magnoliopsida; order Rosales; family Rosaceae; genus Malus; species Malus domestica. The sequence goes on from NC_091669.1 coordinate 13,667,374, forward strand.
AAAAAGAAAAAAATTATGACCACACGATTTTTGATCAATGGTCTATGTTCGTTGATCCCTAGGATCTCCAGGAAGGGGATCCGACGAGAATCCAAATCCATTTTTTACATTTATACTTGTCAAGAGACATTATTTATTTATTTTTTTAGTTACCAAATCGTATGAACTTTTGCACCGGTAATGTTTTAAAGGATGCTACAAGAAACCACAAATGTTATTAACTTACTGTTCAATCGTCGTTCTTCCTTTGTTGGTAATGCGAAAGCTCTCGTTTGAGACAGTATCAAAGAGCAGAATACCACAGTGAGTCTACACGACTATGAGTCAGTAACCAAATGGCTGTATTAACAGAGAAGTTACCATCATTTGGTGATTGCCAAATGACTTTGGTCATGAAATTTACATAGGAAGGGGATGGGCAGATGAACACAATTTTCACAAACATGAACACAAGGAGAATACATTACACCCCCACCCTCCTACCCTTCCATAAATACCCTTAATCGCGAGTAAAAATTCCAAGAATGGCATGCTCCCATAGATATCCAATATCCGGGCATGACAGAAGGTTAATGCAACCATAGTTTTACCAAATCTCCCGTCGTGTGATCTGAATAGTTTACTGCACCTCTTTCCAATTGTCTGCCACAACTGTAAGACGAAACATGAGGGGCAAGAAAATCAATTGTATATTTGCAGGTCAGGGTTTAGGCGGTATATAAAAAGAATTCCCACAGTCGATTGGAGTATGCATCAATGGATTCCATCTATCAAATATCAATCGTCCTCCTCGGCCAATTCTTCCTCGGAATTTAATAGGTGGTGTGGATGCTCCATTTGTTACTGAAGAATCTGATGGGGGTACAATGCCTGCTGCTGCCAACTTTTCTGGAACTAGAGGTCTTGTAAATAACAAAACTGGCTCAAGGGGATCCTACACAAAGCCCAGCCAACAGTTCAAATTCACTTCTGAATCTCGTATTCAAATTAAATTCAAATGAATTTTGCTGAAACTCCCTAACAGATTACATTGTAGCTTACCAGATATTGAATTAATGACAGTGACAAACTTCTGCAATTACTTATTGATAGGGTAGGGTAGGATAGTCTGATTCACAAGAACACAAACAACGTACCATTTTATGAAGCCACCCTTGTGGTGCATGCCGCCGCCTGAACTCTTGCTTCATGGTTCCTGTAGGAACCATAACTAAATTTGAATCTGTTAAAGGCGGATTAGGTATTGCGGGAGGTCGCATACGGGGCTGGCTGTTTGAAACATCATCCGAATCAACAAATTCGTCCTCGCTTGAACCAAATTTGCAAGATACAGGTTGAAATCCAGGAAGGGCCAAACTATCTTCCAGGAGCTCAGTTTCATGCTGAAAAAACCATAAGTCATGCAACAATCAGCAACACATTAAATTAAACCATTATAAATTACATAGCCCCAAAACCGAGCGCAATGGCGTTCTAGGATTCACATAGCCGACCCCACTTAGTGGGGAAAGGCTTTGTTGTTGTTGTTGTATGAATTACATAGCCCAGAAGATTTACTGAATTATATGGCTGACTGAAGGCCCAGAAGGTTTACTGAGTTATATGGCTGACTGAAGGCATAATTAAAGGTAAACAGCAATAAGACTTTCCTTTTCCTTCACCTTTTTCTACCTTCTTTTCTTTCACTAACTTTTTTCTTTTGAGAAGAAAGAATATTTGATAAGGAAAAATAAAAGGGAAAAACTTTGAGTTTCAGAGTACCAAGTTACTCTTTCCAGTATCAACTACTAATTACATCGTCCTCACTTACAAGAAAAGAAAAAGGTACAAGGAATCGACAGACAAATGTCCAGAATAGGAAAAAAAAAAAAAAAAAAAAACTAACAGCATAAACCAACAATTGAAACATCAATCACCCCAGACCAATCCCACCAATCCCAACTAAAGATTGAGATAAAAAGTCAAACAGAACGAGGAGATTGTCAAGGGAAATATTAAAAAGAAATAGTTAAAGCAAACAAAGAGAGGAATATCCACTATACATACCTTGTATTTCATTTGGATTATTTGAAGACTAACTTCATTCTCCATGACTTCCCTCTTTTTCTCTTCTCTCTGTATACAAATTATATGGAAGCAATCAGCAGCAGTGAGGACAAATTCATCGCAAGATGAATATAACGCCACTCAAGGAAAGTTTAAACGCTTCAATAAAAGCACCTTGATTAAAGCCTCTACTATGGTCTTGGCTTGCTCCAGGTTGCGCCTAACCTGAGAATAGTCAATTCCAAAAGAAAAGCTTGTGACTGTTATTGTCAAACGCAATATGTACTGACTGGAAAAAAAAAATTATTGAAAAAGTAATACAAACCTGGCGAAGCTTTTCAAATGACTGCACATTATTTTCCCTTCTTTGCATCTAAGAAAAAAGACAAACAATAAGAAAGAGATATTTAAGAAATGTGTATAAGCAAAAACATTTAACTAACTAAAAGGCTTTGCCTTGAGGAAAAAGGAAAACACAATTAACTTCGTAATGTACCCTTCTTGTGTGCAGTCTGTGGGTTTTCTCCCTTGGTCTAAAGACATTATACGGGTTGGTGTCATTAACTGGTGGAGGAGGCTGTAACATAAATGTAGATGAGAATCAAGATGTTAAAGTTTATCAACGATGTATAAATGATATGCAAGCGCATATAGGCAGTGACAACCTAAGCACATAATCAAGTTATTAAACTAACCTGCAAACGCCGCAAAACAGGCTTCTGCCAACGTTCACGCTGCCAAAATTGAGTGAAAAGAATAAATATCATCAGAAATATTTAAAAAGAACAATAATTAGACTGCACCGCAAATTATTGTGTATATCATGAAAATAGTGAATTTGAGTTGTTTGTTCAATAATTTTCATTATTCTCCAACCCACAAGGAACGCAACTCGCTGGATATTCAACAGTTCTAGTTGACTAATTCATTTCCAAACAAACCTCTAAAGCTTGTAAGATAATACACACCTTCTCTTTCCAATAATTATAAACAGACTGGATAACAGCATATCTGAGAGACTGAGCTTGTAAAGCCTACAGCAAAAGGAAACAAAATTCTATTAACTTCGAGAAATGATTCAACACGGCCCAAAATTAGAAAAAATATGCATCAAAATGCAACCATAAAAGATCTCTTGTAAACAGAGAAATGATTCAAGACGACCAAATACTATTTTTTAGCATCTTCATAACTAGAGAACGGCAACCTTTTCTGTTTAGGAACATGATACTACGTACCTCAGTCTCATTTAGTAAGACCTAACAAGAACCAAATTAACAAATATAAATGAACGATGCCACCATTTGGACATAGCCAATGAATGAAAAAAATGACTTTTAACAACCAGCATCGATATTGGTCAATTCATCAGGAAAAAGAAATCAAAACGCACATCACCTCACTAGCAACATCAAGTTGTAGAAGTACAGGGATTGGTGAAGCAAGAGTAGGAGTTATAACTCCTGCTCTTTCTCGCGCCTTATGATCCAAAACCTCCAACTTAAAAAGAAGACTCTCAAGCCTGTATGTGTGAGAATACCTCACTGATTAGAATACCAAATTCGACTGAAGAATAGAGAAAATTAGATTAAAGCATCAGGCAGCTACTATTTTTGAAAACCGGACACGACAAAATTCAAACTTGAATGCTTGATTGTCTACATATTGCTCAAAATCAAATTCTTCTGCGTTTATCAAATTACATTCTTATTAGAAATGAAGAGTTAGATTGTGATTATACTGCTGCTGCTTTCGTACAAGCTATTTCGATTGTCATTAATTACTTGATAAAAATGTAGACGTAAAGGGTAGGCAAAGTGATTACTTTTCGGGTGCAAGAATCTTCCTCTCTTTGTTGAACTCATACAGCCAGTCCTCATCCTCATTGTCTAGGTCATACTCCACAAACTCTCCGAGCTCGGCCCGAGCTGCAAAACGATAATAAAAGTGTCAGCAACGCAATACGAACACGAAAATGGCGGTAACAAACGAGTGTGAATTCAACAAAACCTCCTCTAGCGCGAAGGTACGAATTGGGCTGGCCAAAAGTGCGAGAATAGTCCCTCTCATAAGTGTCCACAACAACAAACTGAGGAGTGGGTATTTCAGGAACATATTTCTTGGGCGCGGCGGGGGTCGGGGGTGCCTCCAGTTCAACGGTGGCGTCGTAGGCGAGGCGGATGAGCTGAGAATTGCGGGTGGAAGTTGGGGTATCATCGTCTTCGAAGTCCTTGACGGATTTGACAATGGGGAGCTTCTTGTGGATATCAACAGGGCGAGGCCTGAATGAAAGTCTACTCATTTCGACCTCTGTTCATATCTCTTCAACCCCTTTAAGGTTCAAGGAAGGAAGGAACCAGTCAGTGGGGGTTATTAGGGCAAAATTAGGGTTTCGAATTGGGCATGGAATTGGTTGTGATAATTGGAGTTTCGAATTGGGGATGAAGGTTTATGTTGTGGTTGCTAGAGAATGAAGAATTGGGATCGATCAAAACCCTAATTGTGTGCCCTAAAAGAGACGGAGACGGAGACGAAGTCGGAGAGAGGGAAAAAGGGGGTTTGTTCTCGTGTGGGAGACGAACACCACTGCAGAGAAACCAGCTAGGATTGGATTGGATTGGATTGGGTTCAAATGTTTTGGGCCCACTTTTGACTTGAAGCTCCCTACATTAAGGCCCAATTACAGTTTGTAGATTTGTAAAATCTTTTGTGGGCCCATTATTGGCATTTACCCATATGTCCCTCATATTATTTTCAATCTTTTATGCAACGATATAGGGGTAAAAAATATATGGGTTGCAAATCCAAAATTCCTGAGATTAGAATGTAAGACTTGTTGGAACATATTTTTCATCTCTAGAATAATGGTTCATATGTCAGTTTGGTTCTCATCTCAGCGTGAGTCCTACATATTTCAACGATCATTCTATAATGAGTAAGGCGAGTAAGGCAATCCGGACTATACAACAATCCACTCCAACTATGGGTTGTTACTGAAAGGGGTCCTAAACGAACCCAATGACCAGAGTCCTAAGAGTATGTGGTATGTCACCCCTTAAGGTCCGACTAGAATCCTAATGGGAGAATGGGTCTACTACCCCACAGCCTCTAACCGGAGTGCATATCATATGTTCTCCACTTCATATTCAACCACTCCCCACTCAAATCCCATCAGGTCCTAGTTAGATGCCAATTGCTTATCTAATTGGTTATATTATAGCACTACAGCTGATTTGAGCCATACCTCTAACTCCAACAGCTCTAACACTTTAGACAGCTGGCGGAGGGCTCTGAAGAAAGTTATGGGCATGCGTATGGTCTGACTCATTTGAGCCATGCTTCTGAGTCTAACTGCTTGACACTTTAGACAGCTGACGAAGGGCTATAGAGACAGGTTTTTGCCATATATATGGTCCGTATACTCTGAGCCATGCTTCTGACTCCAACTATTTTGACCCGTAAGACAGTTGGTAGAGTGGCATAGTGCACATTAGATAGACTTTGGGCGTCTATAAATAGGCAACTTGACGCTTCACAAAGTGTTGGACACTTCTTTCTCACTTAGAGCATTATGCTCATCTTCTCACTCAAATACTGATTTGCCCCCCAAAAAAAACCCACCGGACATTTGGTTTCACGACCATTTCCTTTTCTTTGCTCTTGTAGACTCACCCAACTATTGGAATCAGTCACTCCGCCCAAAGAGAGGAACCTGCACAAAATACGTTCCAACAAGACCTCTCACTTATAAGTAAAAAGAAATATCACTAGATCATAATACAAAGTGTTCAAATTTTTGAAATTTTAAAATAAAGTTTAAAGTTAAAGCCCAAATTGGGATTTAAGTTGAGAAATTATTGCACAACTTTTTTACCTTCTCCTCTGTTGCTTTTATTTAATTTGTTCAATCCGATGACCATAAAGAAAAGCGATGTGCACGAGGAGAAAAACAAACAGTAGAACACAGGAAAACCAAGAAATCGAAGACAACTTAAAACGCAGAAATAGACAAGAACAAAACTCACGAATAACTAACTCAACAGGTGAACAGGTGAAACACAAATAACTGTTTTCTGAACTCATTTGGTTTTAACTGCTGACTAACATTCATATACATTCAATGGTTCAGTAACAACAAATATACAAGTAAAAATATGAAGAGGACTTTCCCATATCAGGAAGTGGAAAACTAACCTATATCTCTATATACTGTACAATTTTTTCTGTGGAAGTTGCCCATCTACCATAAGAAAGGAAATTCCATCTTTTCATTGTGTAACACATCACTACAAGGGGAAGCATATGCTACGGGTTTCGGGCATTTTTAATGCTGTTTTTCCTGTCGGGAGAGTTCAAAAGCAAAATGCATTGAACAAGTGACTCGTTTCTCACTCCATTCGAAATTCAATCCCTTCTGTAACAAGTTTTCTGTGGTAAAAAGAAGCTCGACTCTGTACCTATTTGCCGTACTCCATCGTAAAACATCTTCTCGTCTGTAACAAGTTTTCTGTCTACTAGCATTGTGAGAAGTTGCCTTCAAACAAGTGTAAACAAGCTCCGCCTCTGAATTATTTGATGTTACTTCGTTGCAGAAGATACCTATGTTGTGCGGAAGCGTCAAATATGAAACCAATAAGCAACAACGGCAAAATATGATAAGACAAATAATCCAAATGACACAAGGATTTATACTGGTTAAGCGTAAGCCTACGTCCAGTTCCGAGACGGCGAGGAAATTCCACTAATATCAAAATGGAGATTACAAATAGAGTTTTAACTCTCAAACCCAAATCCCACATACACCCAATAGCTCTCACTCTCACAAAGAACAAATGGAGAAGATGGAAACATATACCAAATTCCTTCTCTCCCAAAAGCCACAAAATGTAGCACAAATATCTTTGATTGAGTGATTACTAACAAAAAGGGATTACAAACAAATGGGAAGGATAGATAACAACAACCCTTCTCTTTCTTCTCTCTAATCCGCAGTTCCCAACTCTCTCTTTTCTAAAGGCATAACCAAATGCCTTAATATAAACAAAAGGCCCCGCCTTCTCTCTCTCCTCTTCTCTCTTTCGGCTGCACTCATCACACAAGGCCACATATTCTTTGCCTTTGTAAAAGCCACAAATTAAGGGCTAGACATCATAATGATGTCCCCCTTTTCCTTATTCTATTTTATTAGCCGCAAAGTATTTTGGCTTGTTGTCCACTTGGTCACAAATCCAACAATCTCCACCTTGACCAAGTTCCGAAAGCATCACAGAGAATCAAATCAACAATCACCATAAGCACCCAAAGTACAAACTAAAGACAACGGAAACTAAATCAAATTCCCCAAACTTACCAGTGCTCATAACAATTTCCACCTCGACTCAAATTGTACCAAAGCCAACAAAAGTAGACCATTTCTTTACCGTCTTCTCCAAATTTGCAAACCATAAGTGCCTTGATCAAAACAAAAGGTGATTCAAACGAAGAACTGAAATTCTTCAATATCGCCAACAAAAGATCAAGCACACCATACCAAAGTTGGACACACAACGAACTCCACCTGCTCACAAACACCATGGTCTTAAACTGCACCAATAGACTCATTCACATAGCATGGCACATTCTCCAAGTCAAAACTGATTACAAATTTGGCAACAAGGTCTCACATACCACATACAAAAAATATGCCCTTCACTCAAGTTTACCATCATCACATGAGCACCAACAGGACAACCAAAATTTCAAATTCAAATAATCAGCAGGAGATCCAAAACCATACCTCAACTAGAGTCTTCAAGAAAACTAATTGCAGATGATGGAGACCAATAGACCAAATAGCAGTGGCAAACAAATCCAACCAAATGTCCATAGACCAAAGTTAGAAAGCATATAACTTGCCTTCTATAAGAGGGTTCCACACAAATGTTCCACATTAGGTGTCTCCAAAATAGTGTGGTGTCTCACTATCCAAACTTTCAGAACTTAACAAATTGGCCCTCACTGAATTCAACTTTACCAAAAAAAAGCAAAACCATACCAATATCCAAAACAATAAAAACACCGATGAAGAGCAACTGACATAACACAAACATACATAGAGGCTACTAAGCAACTTTCTCAAATCATAACAAAGAATCCTTACAAACTCTTAAATCTCCATATGTAGCAAAGAGATTTAAGAGTACCCACAACACCAGATTCCTTTTTTTTTTTATTTTTTTATTTTATTTTATTTTTATAATTTCAAATCTGGTGTAGCCAACTGTCATCATAGAACAAAGTCGAAGTCGTCATCGACGACATTCACACTCGCACCAACATTATCTTTCAGTTTTGGGCAATCAACTTTCCAATGCCCTTCCTTGCGACAATAGTTGCATGTGTTGTTTCTGGTCTTAGACTTCGATCTCAAATTTCCTTTATTACTACCTGAACCAGATTCCCTATCTCTGCCTCTTGCTATAAAAGCCTCAGAATAAGAATCATTCAAATTTCCAAATACTTTGTTCTTTAACTCTCTTGAATTCAAAGCGGCTTTTACATTCTCCATACAAATAGAATCTCTCCCATATAACAAAGTTTCAACAAAATTCGCATACGAAGGAGGTAAAGAACACAACAAAATCAAAGATTGATCCTCATCATCAATTTTATTATCCATACTTTTCAAATCCATAATAACCTTATTAAACTCATCAAGATGGTTTTGAATAGGTGTACCTTCAGTCATACGGAGAGTGTACAAACGTTGCTTCAAATACAAATGATTGGTGAGGGATTTGGTCATGTATATACTCTCCAACTTAAGCCACAAACCAGCTGCAGTAGTTTCATTTTCCATCTCACGAAGAACTTCATCAGATAGTGATAACATAATTGCACTATGTGCTCGATTCAAAGTGTCTTCTTTTTCTTCAGCAGACCAATCTTGTGGCAAGGCCTCCACACCCTGTAGCGCCTTAAGCAACCCTTGTTGAACTAGCACAGCTCGCATCTTAACCCGCCACAGGCTAAAATCATTCCTCCCATTGAATTTTTCAATATCATATTTCACCGACATATTCGAAGGTTTCATAGACATATTAGAACAAAACCCCAAGTCGAAACCCAGAGCTCTGATACCACTTGTTGTGCGGAAGCGTCAAATATGAAACCAATAAGCAACAACGGCAAAATATGATAAGACAAATAATCCAAATGACACAAGGATTTATACTGGATCGGCGTAAGCCTACGTCCAGTTCCGAGACGGCGAGGAAATTCCACTAATATCAAAATGAAGATTACAAATAGAGTTTTAACTCTCAAACCCAAATCCCACATACACCCAATAGCTCTCACTCTCACAAAGAACAAATGGAGAAGATGGAAACATATACCAAATTCCTTCTCTCCCAAAAGCCACAAAATGTAGCACAAATATCTTTGATTGAGTGATTACTAACAAAAGGGGATTACAAACAAATGGGAAGGATAGATAACAGCAACCCTTCTCTTTCTTCTCTCTAATCCGCCGTTCCCAACTCTCTCTTTTCTAAAGGCATAACCAAATGCCTTAATATAAACAAAAGGCCCCGCCTTCTCTCTCTCCTCTTCTCTATTATGGCTGCACTCATCACACAAGGCCACACATTCTTTGCCTTTGTAAAAGCCACAAATCAAGGGCTAGACATCATAATGATGTCCCCCTTTTCCTTATTCTATTTTATTAGCCGAAAAGTATTTTGACTTGTTGTCCACTTGGTCACAAATCCAACAACCTACATCCCCACCCATGCTCCTTTCCTAATTCTATTGCAGAAAACAAAATCTGCAACAAATTGTACGCATCTTCTTTGTGAGCCAGTAGGATTGCTCCAACGAACTGCCCTTGCTCCACTGCTTCTTTTAGCTTGCTGGTTTTGCCGCAAAGGGGCATCTGAACTGCTTCCGACTATATGCACTACTCCTTCATCACAGTCAGCATGTATAACACTCTCCAAACGGATTTCTGATTCAATTTCCCAGTGAAGGTCAGCAGGAACACCCCGAAATTCAGGCTTGCCTAAGTCCACCAGATTTGAGCAGCTAACAATCAATACAAGCCTCTGTGTAATGATGACAAATTTACCAGCTTGTCTAAGTTCCTTGCACATGACTAAAATCTCATCCTTGAGCCTCAGACTGTCATCTGCCTCAACAAGAGCTGAAGTTCCAACAGCATCTTCCCAAGAATAAGGTCTTACGGGGAGTTCCCTGCTTAGAGGCCTTGGAAGACGGACTCTAAAGCGCTGTTGTCCCATTTGATAGAGCCTACTCCGATTTCTGATACTCTCTGCAGTTTTTCCAGTAACTTCAAGAATACTTTCAAGAATACTAGCAGCCCGTTTTGCCACTAGTCCTGTAATACCTAAAGCTATGCCTGCACCATAGACATGAAAAGCATGAACCAAATCTTATCATGTGCACTTAAGGTGATAGCGTCGTTTCTTCCGTGAGCTGCATATCAAGATGAAGGCAAAGAAGAAATGCAATTATTACTGCATGCCAGTATCGAATACCTGACAGGACACCAGGAAGGCCATGTTTCTCAGCTCCTTTAATTGGTGATTGAAGAAGACCTGTGAGTCTCTCAGATACTCCATTTATCACACCTTTAGAGTGAGTAGCAATACCACTCTGCTGCTGTTCCACTTCTGAAACAGCCTGGTCATCAAATGTAAATGCCACAATGCCCTACAAATAGAAACCCCATTAATAATTAAAAGATGAAAATACTCCCTTGACCACAAGAATGTCGTTAGACATGCAGTGACCTTGTGCGCAGCTTTACTGAATTGTGTGGCAGCATCACTTATAGCGTAGACAGTGTTACTTAAAAGACACTTAAAAGACAAGTGGTGCCTTGTGCCATGCCAGTAATTAGTCCAGTGGGGATCTATCAAGGAAAAAAACGTTATTATACCGATAAAAAGGGCAGTTGTAAACAAATAAAAACAAACTTACCAGAAAAATGCTCCTAGCAGGCACTGACAAGAAATCTCTAATGCCAAGCCCCATACTCCTTGTGAATCCCAAGGGATTGCCTATAACACCAGCAGAACCAAACACCTGCAAATTATACAGGGTGATAAGAGCAAGTTAAACGTCATACTGAAAATGTTATAATCCTTTCAGTCAATTTATGTTCTAATGGAGGAAGGACAGAAAATTCATTGCAGAACTCATGTAAAATAATATCTATTAGGTATTTCACGGCATGATGTGCTATGTAACATTTAAACAAAAGCTAGAAAACAAGACAGCAAGATACATTGAGGACAATAAAATAAGGCGTTACTGGGAACTGGCAGCTCTCCAGTAAGAAAAGATAGCAAACAAATAACTGCCCTAGCATCAGGGCATGTCAATGCGACAGCATGAAGTTGCTCACTATTACCAAGTGTCTTCAAGATCAAGAACCTTAGTAGAAATTTTTTAAAACTTACCTTGTACATCTCATGAAGAAGTTGCCGAGTATAATGCCTTACAAGGATCTCTTGAAGGGACTCTAAACTAGCAATTTGATGTGTAATTGTCAACTGCTTGAGATGAATTCGTGCACCCTCAACATCAGCAAGAGCCGTAAGACCTCTCTGTAATTAGTTATTTCAGTAAGCATGAAAAGGCAAACAAATATGATTTCAGATGTTTTTGAATCACAGGATAGAGTTGCTGCAGGCAGATGTGGGTGTTTGTGTTTTGTGTATCAAACGCATATTCTCCTTGCATGAAACCTTCACATTCATTACCTCAACCTTTGGCTGTGATTCAATGCATGCACACAGTTCTGACAATTTAAATATTTTCAAACTTGCATTTTATGTGATTACATTATTTACTTTGTAAAGCTTCTCTTATGACATCATTATACTACTTACATGGATAACAGATTCTCCTGCGGTAAGAATCCGATTTCGAAGCATCCATGGAGCACTGGAAAAGCTGTGCAGACAAAATTCATAGCTTGTCAAATGGCAACATTTAATATAAAAACTAAATACGCAGAGGGATTTTCTTATTGATTAACAAGTCACCTTAAGGTCAAGTTGATGGGGCCAAAATCAAACACTTGGACATAGATCTTTTTCTGTCTTCTAGCCAAAAGGTAAATTTGCTGCCATGAAGCTCCAATTGGAAGTATTGAAGGTAGAGAGAGTCTGGGTTTGTGGCTTTCACTAGAAACAGGAGCAGTCATTAAGTGAAGTTGTTTCTCTGTTGCATAGGAATCCATTAAACCTGTATCATTAATACGAGAGCGCAGGAATGGATCAGACAATGGCAAAACTCTACTCTGGAACCTCGAATTCACATTTTTTATGAAGTCAAACAGGCTTAATATCAATTCTTGCTCCAGCTCAAGACAGAAGTCAGCAACTAACAAGCATTGAAAGCTATTAAGTTATCATAACTGTTTTAAATGCAGATATGCACACCTTAAGCTGATATATTCGAATGAAACCAATGAAACATCTTTTTTCCTCCATTTTGATACAGCAAGGTAGAAAACAGGTTCAAAAGATCTGTGAGAAGTCCTTTGAAGCAGTCTTTCACTTCTTGGTTTCA